>NC_087252.1:1557500-2215000 GCF_037042905.1 Lytechinus pictus
ACCTCAAAGCAGAGACAGACTACGTATTCACTGCCTGTATTTACGTCGATAGTACAGAGTTCAACAAACTTCCCTTGATCTCATACAGGACGCCAGCAGGTAACCATTTGAGTTTTAAATTGAATCACCAATTCTCACCATCGAGAACATTTACGTGAAACAGAACATCAAAACAACTAACATTATAGTAAAATGACGTTAGCCCAATATCATTATCATAGTTCAAATGATAATTTAAAAACTAAATCACAATATTTGTACATCTTCAGTATCATTTATCATAGCTTAAATGATAATTTAAGTACTAAATCGAAATATTTGTACACCTTCAGTATGAATTACATTTATTTCTGATTAAGATAATTGCAGTAATTTTTTAACTTACACTATTTACAGAAAACTTTAGCTTCTTTATTAACAATCATTATGTAGATATTATTTGTTTTAGGCAGTATATAGAATCATCTAATTCAAAACATTATTTCTTTTAGGCAGTATATAGACTCATCTAATTCAAAACATTATTTCTTTTAGGCAGTATATAGACTCATCTAATTCAAAACATTATTTGTTTTAGGCAGTATATAGACTCATCTAATTCAAAACATTATTTCTTTTAGGCAGTATATAGACTCATCTAATTCAAAACATTATTTCTTTTAGGCAGTATATAGACTCATCTAATTCAAAACATTATTTCTTTTAGGCAGTATATAGACTCATCTAATTCAAAACATTATTTCTTTTAGGCAGTATATAGACTCATCATATTCATAGCTTTATTTGTTTATGCCTCCACCAAGAGAACTGCAACAGCTCACAACCTGAGCAGTTTATTTCTACTTGGTCTAAAAGCCGTTCATCTACTTTTCAGATAGTCTATCAGATGGCTAATCCCATTGGCCCAAAATAACAAAGGTGGTTTTGAAAACCATCGGTTGAACCCGTGGTTTATGCAGATTTCCTGTAAAATTTACGCTTGATGTACATTGTATCTAACAAAAAAATGACCAATACTGATGCCCAGTTATGTCACAGTGCGCCATATTGACGCCTGTTGCAGTGGTTACCTATGCAATTTTATTAATGAGTCCACTGCTCAAAAAAGTGGACTCATTACTATACGCAATATTTAGGCGTAATCTATAAAGGAAATCTGCATAAACCATGGGTTCAACCAATGGTTTTCAAAACCAACTTTGTGAATTGGGACCATTTGGTCTACTATTGCATTGGACATATTGCTATTCGTCTATAATGGCAACTGTCTAATACCATCTCACTCTATTTCTCATTTAGTCTAATGCCCACTTTCTCTAATTTCCTATTTGTCTACTTATTATTTTTCATTTTCTCAAATGAAAATTTGGTTCTTAAACAGTTCATCTATGATCATATAGACTAAGTGGTGTTAGATTATGAAGATACTGGATGGGTATAGCCTAAATGGAAGTAAGATAAAGTGGTCAAAAGGGCTAAATGGCAATGGCCCGTATTCTGAACTCTGGTTTAAATTAAACCCTGGTTCAAAGTTGTGGTTTAAATATGGAGAGCCAATTGGGGCACAAAGCCATAACAGTACACATCCAATTTATTAACTCATATGACACTCAAATTGTCTGAAAATGATAACTGAATTATTTTGAAGTATTTTTCATCATTACGAAAGCAAAAGGAAACAGAATAGTAAACATAAGAAATACACATTATAAACAGAATGTTATAATTTTTGCCTCCCCATAATTTTAGCGCAGACTTTGACCATGGCCTATTAAAGTTAAACCTGACTTCAGAATACGGGCCAATGAGACTAAATGGTTAGTAGGTGACAAAAAGTGTAAATATTTTGGGTGGTGTTCTGATGATAAAACCTAGGTTTAACCCTAGTTTAAACTAGAATTTCAAACCATTCTTCTATGGAATGCTGGACTTCTTAGTATATCTCCCATACTCATGGAAATTATCATGTACCAATTCATTTAAATTTCATCATATTTTTGTATTTCACAACTCAATTCGTATTTTGACAACTTTTGCCGCAGTATCAGTGAATGAGTTGATAACTGGTATTCCTTTAAAGCACTTGTGGTCTATGTCAACCATGGGCCCCGTCTTACAAAGAGTTACGATTGATCCAATCAATTGTAACTCTATGGAAATCCATCAGTATCATAATTTTTTTCTACAGGAAATTCGCAAAATGACCTTTGTAAACATAGGAGAGCACACCAAAGTTGTCAAGAAATCAATTAATTTATGGATAAACATTCATATCTAGAGAAAAATTTGAACAAACATGCATTTTATATGTTGACTTTGCTGGCTTTCCATAGTTGCGTTTGATCGGATCAATCGCAACTCTTTGTAAGATGGGCCCCAGGTGTAACTAACAGGCCATCAATATACCCCCGTGAGCTTAAAGTTGTATCTTCCGTATGTGATAAACCTTCCCCCTCTACATGTATATCTTCATTTCATCACAGATGCCAGGGTTATTCCAACACCAAGCAGTGTTCATGCCGTCCTGAAAGTTGAGCAGGCTTTGTTGATCGTCAATGTTACGTGGAATTACAACACGCCTGGGGCTTTGTTTGAGGTAGGTGAAGGTTGGAATCCTAGTGATTAAAGGTCAAGTATACCCCAGAAAAAAATAGAGAAAAATCAAACTAGCGCAACGCTGAAAATTTTTTTCTGGGGTGTACTTGACCTTTAAGTTGCTGAAGAAGTAGAATCTCCTAGGCCCCAGTCACACATAAGCAATGTACGAGGGGCGCATGGACATTGAAATTTTACAATTTTGACAAGTGCGCTGTTAATTGCGATGACATTTTTTGAGCATGTTAGATTGTTATGTATTTGACACCATCTACCGTACATGTATGTGCTAGGGTTTTTGTGCATGCGCAAAAATATGCGCATAGTTCAACGCATGAATCTACTTGCCAAAAGAACATTAAAAAAATGAACAGAATGGGCTTGACCAACGCCAGGCATTCAGGGAGCATAAGTTGTTTAATCAGTGCAAGATCGGCAGCGAACAACTAGTGCATACCGAACGCACACTTAAGGTGATTCAAACAAATTTCCAGTGAACATGCAACGAATATGGGCAAGCTGAACGCTTGCTGAACTGGTCTCCAATGCACCAAATGTTCTTGCGTGATCCTAGCATCTGCACCTATAGCGTGTAGTCTTAAGGTATATAAGTGTGCCCTGCTTCACAAACTCGTCACCTCTCCTCCATCACTCATAGGTGATAACAGGGCGTCTTGCAAAGAGTTACGATCAATCCAATCAATCGTGACTCTATGGAAATCCATCAGTGTCAAAATTTTTTCAAAAGGAAATTTGCAAATTATCCTTTGTAAACAAAGGAGAACACACCAAATTGTCGAGAAATCAATGAATTTATGGATATACATTCATATCTAGAATTTTTTAAAATAAACATGCATTTTATTTGTTGACTTTGCTGGCTTTCCATAGGTGCGATTGATGGGATCAATCGCAACTCTTTGTAAGACGGGCCCCAGATGTTCATCCTGAACTTATAAATGATGATGAAGATAGTGATAGTTATACTGTAGATGATGATAATAGTAAAATAGTGATATGAATAATAATAATAATAATGATGTAATGGTTAATAAAACTATTACATCTACAA
This sequence comes from Lytechinus pictus, assembly GCF_037042905.1. Taxonomy (NCBI): domain Eukaryota; kingdom Metazoa; phylum Echinodermata; class Echinoidea; order Temnopleuroida; family Toxopneustidae; genus Lytechinus; species Lytechinus pictus. The sequence continues at coordinate 1,561,168 of NC_087252.1, forward strand.
CTATATAATTGATTTCCTTTCTTCCCTTTCAAGGTATTTTACCGTGCGGACCAGTCAGATGTTATTGTATCAGGTGGCCTGACAAAGAAGAAGTATTTTGAGATATACCACCTTGAAGAAGACAAAATGTATTATGTGTCGGTAAGTGGAAGTATCTCTTGTATCCATTCTTTCGCGCTGATTTTTTTTCCCCCGCTTATTTCTTTGTCCTCTTCCGCTAAGTTCTCTAAATATATGGATGGAGGGTTAGTGGTTCCAGGGTTTTGGGTGCATAATTAGGGTCAGATTTAAAGTTCAGAATTATGTTAGGCTCACTGTTTATATTTCAGTAGGGGCAATTGTTGCAGAAACAAATGTAATGGAATAATAATTGGCATTTATATAGGGCTTTATGAATCTACGACTGTTCAAACCGCTTCACAATTATTACCCGGTCACTGGATTCATAGCATTTCAAGCAGCCTGTTAGGCGCACACTTGATAAACCAACCACAATGACGGTTGTTTCCTACCGGTACCCAACTAGCACCTGGGTGAGAGTGGCAAAGTGTGGATTGACACCTTGCCAAAGGACGCTAGGCCATGTTGGGATTCGAACACACGACCCTCTGATTACAAGGCGAGAGTCAGAACCGCTTGCTATTATTACCCCGGCTTTAGCTCGAGCTACCATTACCAGCGCTCTGAGCATTCAAGGAATTAATCCTGCCAGGTACCCATTCATCTGGGTCGTGTGCAGCACAGTGTGGATAAATTTCTTGCTGAACAAAAACACGCCATGGCTAGGATTCAAACCCACGACCCTCTGTTTAAAAGGCAAGAGTCAGAACCACTAGACCATGACACGCCCACAAGAATAACAAGAAATCAAAGTCCAGTCATATTTCAGTTGAAAGTCAGTCAGAAACAGTAAGTACTTGGTTCCATTACTCTTAATTCCTTGAATGCACAGAGCGCCGGTGATGGTAGCTCGAGCTAAAGCCGGGGTAATAATAGCTAGCGCTTTGTATCCTCAGGCAAAAAGCGCTCTATAAATCCAGCTATTATCATTATTGTTATTTTTGTTCTGTAGGTATCTGCTGAGGTCGATGGAGTGACCGGGAATCGCAGCTCAGAAGTTTCAGTTTTTGTTGGCAGAGGTAAGGAATTCATTTAACACTGATATGAATAAACGAAATATTTGTCTTTATCCTAAAAAGACTAGGAAAGAGGGGGGGGTGGGGTGGTAATGATAAAGGATAATGAGATGAGATGATGATAGCGCTTACCACTTACTGTATCAGAACTCTCTAAGCGGTCTACAGTATGAATGAAGCATGATTACCCTTGCTTTAGCAGAGCAGCAGTTACATGCTCTGCATTTCAAGGAATAAATTCCTGCCAGGTGCCCATATACCTCACCTGGGTTGTGTGCGGCACAATGTGGATGAATTTCTTGCTGAAGGAAATTAATGCCTGAAGTATGATTTGATCCCTCAAGCCTCTGATTTTGAGATGGGAGTCAGAACCACTGCACCATGACTTGTCCATTCGATACATTATTCAAACCCAAATTCAATTTATTCACATTCATTAAAAAAAAGAAAAAAAAATCCGGGGGGGGGGGGGGCCCACTTCCATTGACGAGTGGATACCATGCGTGACCATGGGGTCTCAAATAGCACCCTAAAAAAGTATTTTCCATATTCTGAAAATGCACCCCTTAACAAGTATTGGTGTGTGAAACCCTACCCTTAAGTATTGGAAACAAAACGATACTCTTGGCAACTATTCCCTGAATTGAATCCCTAAACAAGTACAGCGATATTTTTGTTATGTCACAGATTGATGTCGGTCGTCGGTTTTACCTTAACTTACATCACTGGGTTTAGTACGGCCCCACCTCCCACACCTCGCGCAAATCATACTCTAAACATGTAGTGTTGATTGTTGGGGCAAAAAGTACATCCTTTATAACACATTTTAGTCTTAATTTTTTTATACCCTCGCAAATTTGACCCTAAACACGTAGTTGTCCTAGCGAATGTAGATACCCTTTTTTCATTATTTTAGTGTTTTTGACACCCTTATTATGTAACATACCCTGTCTTGAAAAAGACATCCTTTTTACATGTTTTTTGGTCGCGCATGGTATCCACTCGTCAATGTAAGTGGCCCCCCCGGGACAAAAATGCATAAAATATGTGAGCAATGGAAAGAAAATGAAAGGTAAAACAAGTATGCAGTGGATGTAGGGGATTGGCAAAGGCCAGAGATGTATCAAAACCAATTCCATTATGTGTATTTTTTAAAGTTAGTTTTCTGTGTCAGTATTTCAGTTAATCAGTAAATCACTCTTCCTTCGAGTTCATCATCACCAAATACTCTCCCATGACCATCATCATTATCACTGTCGTCGTCGTCGTCGTCGTCGCGGCTGTCGTCGTCGTCGTCGTCATCACCATCATCACCATCATCACCATCATCTTCATCATCATCATCATCATCATCATCATCATCACCACCATCATCATCATCGTCATCATCATCATCATCACCATCATCATCACCATCATCACCATCATCTTCATCATCATCATCATCATCATCACCACCATCATCATCATCATCGTCATCATCATCATCATCATCACCATCATCATCACCATCATCACCATCATCATCATCATCATCATCATCATCATCACCACCATCATCATCATCATCGTCATCATCATCATCATCATCATCACCATCATCATCACCATCATCACCATCATCACCATCATCACCATCATCATCATCATCTCCTTGTCGTCATCACCATCATCACCATCATCTTCATCATCATCATCATCATCATCATCATCATCACCACCATCATCATCATCATCATCATCATCTCCTTGTCGTCATCACCATCATCACCATCATCTTCATCATCATCATCATCATCATCATCATCATCATCATCATCATCATCATCATCATCATCATCATCATCATCATCATCATCATCATCATCATCATCATCACCACCACCATCATCATCATCATCATCTCCTTGTCGTCATCACCATGGCCTTCATTTTCAACACTATCACCATCATTCTCATTCTTATCATCTCCATCTTCATCATCATAATTATGAACAAATATTACCATTCTACTCTATAAATGTATTCATTAATATAATGAGTTTATTTCCTGGGTTGTCAGTTTTTAAAAGCAATCTGCTTATAATGACAATCCTTCTGCAAACTGTAAATGTTAAAATTATTGGTAGTAGATCATATTTGTTTAGAATTACTTTTTATTTAGTCAATTTTTTTCTTCATGATTCATGTCAAAAATCAATTACTAATATATTATGTTTGTTATGTAGTAAAAATTTATTATACATGTTTACAGATGTTATGAATGCAGAAGAAAACATCAAATCAAATCAAATCATTTTTTTTTTTTTTTTTTTTTTTTTTGCTTTCTGCAGGTACCATACAGCATCCCCCAACCAACCTGTCCATTAGCAATGTGAAAAAAGACAGTGTGGATCTTAGGTGGTCAAGACCAAATGAACCATCGGAAATACAAATAAATGTAAGTCCTGCTTGAATCAAGCAGTCATAGTGTGAAATTCTAGGCCAGTATTTGATTTGGAAAAATGATTACTGAGCCAACTTATCAAAAGTCTGTTTCATGCCTTTCAACAGGAATCCAACTATGTGTCTTTACATAGCGGCTTTCCTGCATTTCTTATTACTTTGTCCAAGATAAAATGTTAGGATTGGCAGTATAAAGCTTTTTGCATGGTTCATGCGGGAAAGACTCAACTATGACTTTTGACAAGATGCCTAAGCAAATTAATCATTTTTACTTGGCTTAACAAAATGCCTAACCCTTTGAACCTTAAATTATCTGGGGCTTTTGTGACCCATACCCTGAATTATTTGCACGTACCGACCACATTCACAAACTCATGATTCGAGCGCCAACGGCATCTTGCACCCGCTGGTACACCGCCCGGCTGAAGTTGTTTAGCTTCTTTTAGACCAAGTCTGTTGACAGGAATATCATCTTTAATGTCTGTTTTAGGCTGGTCCGCAATGTGCTGCACTCAACCCAGGTGAGGTAAATGGGTACCGGTAGGAAATAATTCCTTAAAAAGCTGTGTGCGCTATGAATGCCTAGCTTAGCCGGGTAATATAGGAGCGCCTTGAGCACCTAGCAAGGTGGATATGTGCGCAATATAAATACCCTATATTATTATTATTATTATTAAAAATCACTGCTTTGACTTAAATCAGATTTATCAATAGCTTCCCCATGATCAGCAGGTGATCTGTTACGCTGTGTGTTATGGCACGTGCCACACGAGCCTCCGTAGTAGAGTAGCATATTTTAGTCATTTTGGATGCTAAAACCTTTTGAAATCAATACCAATCTTGACTGAAATTATCAACTAAATAGTCCTACATGTACTAGAAAGATGATGCAATTTTTAAAAGATAACCTGACATTTAAAACCCATGTATTTTAAGTCACATGGCCTCAGGCTGGTATTCCGGCTTATCAGATTCAAAGAGTCAAGCCCGTATACAGATCACTTTGAAATATTCTACTTTATCAAGCAAAATTTAAGGAATATAGGTACTGACTTCCATCACGATCAATGTTCTTTGTTAAAGTTAGTTGATCCCTTTAAATCTGTCACTTTTGAATATATTGTAACAAAAGTAATTAGATAGGGTATTTTATTTTTCCAAATATCCACCTTGTTAAGTGCACAGGGTGCTCCCATATGACCCTGGCTAACCTACATGTAGGCTACAATAACTCATTTTGGCGCTTTTGAGGAATTACTTCCTGCCGGTACCCATTTACCTCACCTGGGATGAGTGCACCACATTTTGGATCAATTTCTTGCTGAATCAAATAATGCCATGTCTTGAATATAAACATTCCTACTTTCATCCCAGGGTTATATGGTGTATGCTACAGTGAGCTCAGATGAATTACCGAGAAGGAACATGATCAATTCAACTAAGACCAGTGTTACTGGTAAGTTGAGTATCCGGAAAACATTACATGAAGCTTATATTCACTAATTTCCACTGATTGAATGTTGTAAGCTACTGAAATCCTTGCATGTGATTGGCCCGGAGCAAATTTGTTAGTGGAAATCATTGACAAGACTTTTCATGAAACACTCTCCAGGGCTCCCTAACAAAAAGGTTTACAATCAATCGCTAAATACCTGTCATTTTTTTTTTCAGTTCTTTATAATGTAACCATTTATTTTGTTTGTACTTTGCTCTCCTTTTGACTGGTTTGAATAGATTCAATTTAATTCAACCAATGACCAATCACAATCATCGTTGCATGCACACTCTGTTTAAAATACTAACCAGGGACCAATGAGTGTGGTTCTTTCATATTTGCAATTCATTTCAAACCTTTGTGTTATGGAGTTCAGGGGCCCGTCTTACAAAGAGTTGCGATTGATCCGATCAATCGCAACTATGGAAAGCCAGCAAAGTCAACATATGGAATGCATGTTTGTTCAAAAAAATTATAGATATGAATGTATATCCATAAATTCCTTGATTTCTTGACAATTTGGTGTGGTCTCCTTTGTTTATAAAGGACATTTTGCAAATTTCCTGTAGAAAAAATTATGACACTGATGGATTTCCATAGAGTTACGATTGATGGATCAATCGTAACTCTTTGTAAGACGGGGGCCCAGGTGTCTTCGCCATGCAATTGTAACTTCTGTGGAATCGTTACCATTGGATGGCAAAGATACTTTTACAGTAGATGTAACTCAATTTCATTTTCAACTTATTTATCTCACAAAAATCACGAACAACATATTGAATTAATATAATTTATATACAAGACGATAAGCAAGAAACAAACAACTTGTTTTCATTGAAGCCCTGTAAGAATAGATGGTGTTGATGGGGTAGACGTACACTGTAGTAATAACTATTGTAGATAATAGTAGTAATGGCAGTAGTAGCATCAGTTGTAATGATAATAAACACTAGTGGTAGGAGTAATCTATTACAATTCTTTGTAAGGCTGTTAAGTGTTACATGTAGCTGTTGGAATTGACTGGTTTGTTGTTCTTGTTTTCAGTTTCCAATCTGTGTCCCGGTCTCCCGTACGTCTTTGAGATCGCTGCTTACAACAATCTAGGGCGGGGTTCCCTCTCTGCACCCAGGGAAGGCAAGACAATAGGCACTCCATACACCAAACCACAGAACCTGACTGCTACGGTCTTATCAAAGACATCCATCAAACTACAATGGCGTGAACCTATTAGCAAGCCAGACGGCAAAGTGGTAAACAATTATTTTATCATAATTCCATAGAAATAATAAATCTAATTGGTATTTCATAAAGCTCTTTGTAAGTTACAAATTAATTTTTAAGACCGGCTGATGATCCTTTCTTGTGGTAAATGATAACACACCAGATTTTCATAGGTGTTGCTGTAGTTCCTAAGAAAGGATCACCAGTTGTTAAGTCGCTTATAACTTACAAACGGCCTTATAAAACATCCATCTGATGGATATTTATTAAAGCTGTTTCTAAAGCTACTCGTGACTTGATGTACGACTGGAACATGTTCTTTGGTGCTAAGTCAGCTCTATAGAGATATACCATTTAGCACAAGAAAGGGTCACCAGTCATGACTAGAACATGTTTTTTGGTACTAAGTCAGCTCTATAGAGATATACCATTTAGCACAAGAAAGGTTCACCTGTCACGACTGGAACATGTTCTTTGGTGCTAAGTCAGCTTTATAGAGATATACGTCCAACTGTTTAACCCTCAATCTCCCGGGGTATTTTGATTCTTGTCATTCCCGGGGGGGGGGGGGGGCCATTATGGCCCCCCCTTAAGATCTCAGCCGTGGATTGCGCGATCACAACGAAAATTTGCATGATGGTAGAGAATGACGTAATCTACGCATTTGCATTGGTAAATTTCACTGAATTCATATATTTTTATTTTATATGAATTAATTATGCTAATTTATTCATGAAATCATACTTTTTGCTCTGATTCACTAAATAAAGCTCCTAGAATGCTATTTTTTGGTGAAAATATTCTTTATAGCATTCCTAACAATTGTGAATGAAAAAAATTCTGGTACCAAGACCGATTTCTTATGTATTTTATTGTTTTTTTAATTTCTTATGTATTTCTTTGTTTTTTATTGTTTTTTTGATGGAAATCGTTCCAGACTTAATTCTTATCATAAACAAGGCAAAATTTATTAAGTTTAATCATTAAAAGTAGAAATAATGATACATTTATGAATTTTGGCCAAATACACAATTTGCATTGGATTTGTACATGAAATCACGTTTATGAGCAATTTTGGGTCTGACATGCACTTACATAATGTTGCGTAATGTCGTAACCGCGTACGCGGGCGTCACAAATTTGGTCTCAAAATTTGCGCGAGACTTGAAAGTAAAAAGTCAGTGAGCGGCGAGGTCAAAAAATTTTGCGCAGCAGATATATCGCGAAAATTGTCGAGGGGGGGGGCCATAATGGCCCCCCTGGGAGAATTAGGGTTAAACATCTAACCCCCCCTTTTCCTCTCTTATCGCTCCTTTTCATTGACTGCTCAAGCCATGATAATTTGAAAGCATCACAACTTTTCATATGAACTAGAAAAATTCTACCTGCACTATGTGGTCCATAATTCATGAAAAGGTAGTATTCCACATATCGGGTGTAGGGCATACATACTGGAATTGCCCGTTACTGTTATTTGTACTCCATGCTTTTTCCAGATTGGCATGCAGCATGTAGAAGAATCCAAGGGAAAACAACAACAAAAAATAATAAGAATTTAGACAGCAGCAAAAGAGGTGCGCAATTACAAAGTGATTCATTTCCCTTTGTGAATGAAGGTATCATGGGTCCTCAGATCAGTTATAATTTTAGCAGTCTGTTGCTGGGCTCTATATCATCAAAATTAGTGATTGATTTTGGGCTGATTTTTACGATTGATTACAAATAGTCAGTGCAGTTAATCATTGATGAAGACCTGCACCCGGGGGCCCTTTCATAAAGCTGTTCGTAAGTTAAGAGCGACTTTAAGAACGACTGGTGATCCTTTATTGTGGTAAATTGTATATTCATTAGCGATGGTTACGCGCGTAAGAAAGGATCACCAGTCGTTCTTAAAGTCGCTCTTAACTTACGAACAGCTTTATGAAACACCCGCCTGGTCTTACAAAGAGTTACAATTGATCCGATCAATCTCAACTATATGGAAATCCATCAATGTCTTCTTTAGGAAATTTGCACCATGTCCGTGGAAAACAGAGAAGCATACTGAATTGTCAAGAAAACAGTGAATGTATGAATATCCATCATACCGAGAAAACATATTGAACAAACATGTATCTTAGATGATGACGTTGCTGGCTTCCCATAGTTGTGATCGATTGGATCAATCTAACTCTTGTAAGTTGGGGCCCAAGTCACTGTGTTGGATTTTGTTTCATTAATTGTGTGATATTTCCTCAACTATCATGCATCTTTAATTATCTCTTGTAGGTTTATGATATTGCGTATAACGTAGGAAATCCGACTGATTTCAGCATCCATACAAATGAGCTCTCATACACCATTACTGGTTTGCTGCCTGATGTAACATATCAATTGGCCGTCAGACTAGCAGTCACGTGTGAGAACGCACCCTTTGCCGTCGTACACGCAATCACACAGTATGGTAAGTGGTAAACATTATGCTCCTTTCTTTCGCACTTTGCATCACCATATAGGGGAAGGCGGGGTAAGTTGTGACACTTTTTGCATTTTGCATGATAGAATTGATAGGGCTAATAATATTGTAGAAATAAGTACCTTGCCTTTAAATATGATTCTTGGGAAATCTTTTTCACCTATATACAACTGTCTACCCTCACACTGAAAGTCGTTGTGACCTTTGAAAAAAACGATGTCAAGTGGCACAACTTGCCCCATCTGTGGGGTAAGTTGTGCCACCTTCGAGGGAAAGTTGAGCCACAAAAACTATGTACAAAATGTATGTGGGAACAACCAGCATGTCAATTTTTTATTTCAAGTCTTTTCACTTGCTAATTCTCTAAAGATACTAACATTCTCTAAAAGTAAAAGAATTGTCATGTGAATTTGCTCTTTTCTGCCTGCATATCGATGGCTTTTTAAGGTTTGATTTTGTTTTTATTTACATTACCATAAGAATTACCATGGCTCAACTTGCCCCATGTTTGTTGGCTCAACTTACCCCAGTCCGAACTTAATGCGATAATTTCGCATCCACACATATCTTATGTATCCATCATGTAAAAAACTGTGACGAGAATGAAGATCCATACCTGGACTGACAATGTTGTTCTTATGCTTTATTATATGTAAAGAAGTGTGTGTGTAAAAAACACTTATCTATTTCACACCCTTTTTTACTTTTTTGGCTGAAATTTGTATTTTTCCCTCTAAAAAAGTACTTTTTGTTTCAAAGTTGAAAACGATGTGGTGGGGTTAAGGGTTATGTAATGGGTCATCAATACATGACGCCACCATAATGTCTGACTCATTCATTATTGGCCTGGGGGCGGTGGCTCAACTTGCCCCTATGCTCAACTTACCCCGCCTTCCCCTACTGTACATGCTGGAAGCTACGTTTATTATTCATGTTTCTACCTGTGTGAACTAGTTGAGAGCAATGATGCATTTAAAAAAGGTTAAGCATAACCGATCAGAATCATGCATTGTATTATGAATGGGAGAAAAGTTTTGTCTCTTGACAATAGAAATGGGCAATTACTTACTTTTAATGGATAGGTCTTAAATCTGATTGGGTCCTCAGTCAGACACCAGAGATAACCATTTTTTTTCAGTCATTTAAGTACTGGACATTACCCCATGGCTTACTTGTGCTACATGTACACTGGGATTCCCTAAACAGCATCCTCACTGACGTCTATCGATGCCTTTTGCACAATCCATGCCAAGTATTGGTGGTCATTTTGATGGATTTTGTTCAGATATCTTTGGTGATCGTCACTGGTGTGTTGGCTCAGTTGGTAGAGCATCCGTCTCACAACTGGGAGGTCGGGGGTTCAAACCCGGTCGCGTCAGACCAAGAGACGTTAAAAGATGGGAGTTGCTGCTACCCTGTTTGGCGTTCAACGATTAAAGGGATAGAGCCTCGTCGATCTGGCGCTGCACAGCGGTTGCAGAGCCCACGATCAATTGGGCAAAACAAATATTTGGAGTATTTCATTTCAGATGTCTATTTCGATCAATAAAATATGGATTGTCATTTTTCATTTTTCAAAGCTTTTAAATGTTTAATGCCTCAATTTTTTTTCAGATGTGACGTTACCACCCCGATACTTGCTAGTGCAGCATAGTGACTTCCAGTCCATTACAGTGCGATGGACCTCACCGAGAGACTTCATGCCTACGCCAATCGTAAGTAGGAAAACTTGGGTGAAAAAAAACAACCATGCCTGCCCATCTGGACTTTTCCTATCATTGGAAAGACACCATTTATTCAGATAGATTATGCAAAATGTGTCATTAATTTGTCCTTACCCCTTGTTACATCATGGTCATAGAGTTGCCAATTTGAGTTTTGCAGCATTTAGTGATTTCATTTTGAAACAACCAGAACTTTTATTGTTCCGTGAAAATGTCTTTCTTTCCTCACTATATACTTAATCTTATTTTTCTCCTTTTATAACCTTATTTTATTACCATTATTGAATTTTCCTTTTAACATTACGGAACATGAACTTACCAAACCCCATTATTCCCCCCCCCCCAACAGGAATATATTTTATTCTACTGGAACACATCACAACCTACAAATCGCCACAATATCACGGTCCCTGCCACATCTGATAAGACCATCTCTAAAGAGGTATCTAACCTAGTTCCTGGAGCCAACTATTCCTTTGAGGTACAAGCCAAAGCACCGTCAGCTCGTCGCAGTGGACAAGTAGCCTCAACTACTAGTAAGTACATCTGTGATCATCTACCTCAAAACCACAATGTGTATGCCATGTCAAAATGTCAAAATTTATTGATTAACGATAACCTTCTGTAATCAACCAATCATTCAATAATTCAATTACTCAAATAATCAGTCATTCAATCAATGATGAATCAATCAACCGATTAATTAATCTAGCAACCAGAGAAATTATCAATCAATCCTTCTGTAATCAACCAATCATTCAATAATTCAATTACTCAAATAACCAGTCAATCAATCAATGATGAATCAATCAACCAATTAATTCATCTAGCAACCAGAGAAATAATCAATCAATCAATCAATCAATCGTTTAATCAATCAGTCAGTCACTCACTCACTCACTCAATCAATCAATCAATTTGTAATCAATCAATTACTCAGTCTGTCTGTCAGTCAGTCCGCCCGCCCGTCCATCCACCCAACCGCCCGTCCATCCACCCAACCACCCGTCCATCCACCCAACCGCCCGTCCATTCACCCAACCGCCCGTCCATCCACCCAACCACCCGTCCATCCACCCAACCACCCGTCCATCCACCCAACCGCCCGTCCATCCACCCAACCGCCCGTCCATCCACCCAACCACCCGTCCATCCACCCAACCGCCCGTCCATCCACCCAACCACCCGTCCATCTGTCCGCCAATCAACATTGATTATTAACCTTTGTATCCACTGTCTTTCTTTGGTCAGAACGTCCTTCCGTGCCAACTGAATTCCTTGCTATCTCAGAGAATGGTATCATCCATGTTTACTGGGGACCTGCTGAAGATACATGGAATAAATCATTGGTGAGTCAGTGTTTGGAGGGTTGTTTATATAGTAATCAGATGTTGTATACCTGATTGATATTGGTTAAGGTATGGATAGGGGTGATTGATATAGAGAAGTATAGTGGCAAAGAAGAGGGAGGAAGGGAAGAAGAAGCAGCAGGAGGAGGAGTAGTATGAGAACAAGGAGGAGGAGTAGTATGAGAACGAGGAGGAGGAGTAGTATGAGAACAAGGAGGAGGAGTAGTATGAGAACGAGGAGGAGGAGTAGTATGAGAACAAGGAGGAGGAGTAGTATGAGAACAAGGAGGAGGAGTAGTATGAGAACAAGGAGGAGGATAACAAGAAGAAGAAGGAGAATGGGGATGAGAAGGAGGAGGAGGAGGAGGGGGATAATGAGCAGAAGGAGGAGGAGGAGGAGGAGGAGGAGGAGATAAGAAGGTGAAGGAGGAGGAGGAGGGGGATAATGAGCAGAAGGAGGAGGAGGAGGAGGAGGAGATGAGAAGGTGAAGGAGGAGGAGGAGGGGGATAATGAGCAGAAGGAGGAGGAGGAGGAGGAGGAGGAGGAGATAAGAAGGTGAAGGAGGAGGAGTAGGATGAGAACAAGGAGGAGGATAACAAGAAGAAGAAGGAGAATGGGGATGAGAAGGAGGAGGAGGAGGAGGGGGATAATGAGCAGAAGGAGGAGGAGGAGGAGAAGGAGATAAGAAGGTGAAGGAGGAGGAGTAGTATGAGAACGAGGAGGAGGATAACAAGAAGAAGAAGGAGAATGGGGATGAGAAGGAGGAGGAGGAGGAGGGGGATAATGAGCAGAAGGAGGAGGAGGAGGAGAAGGAGATAAGAAGGTGAAGGAGGAGGAGTAGTATGAGAACGAGGAGGAGGATAACAAGAAGAAGAAGGAGAATGGGGATGAGAAGGAGGAGGAGGAGGAGGGGGATAATGAGCAGAAGGAGGAGGAGGAGGAGGAGGAGGAGGAGATAAGAAGGTGAAGGAGGAGGAGTAGGATGAGAACAAGGAGGAGGAGGATAACAAGAAGAAGAAGGAGAATGGGGATGAGAAGGAGGAGGAGGAGGAGGGGGATAATGAGCAGAAAGAGGAGGAGGAGGAGGAGGAGGAGGAGAAGGAGATAAGAAGGTGAAGGAGGAGGAAGAGAGGAGGAGGGGAGGGGGAGGGAGGATGGGGGAGGAGGAGGAGGGGGATAATGAGCAGAAGGAGAAGAAGGAGGTGGAGAAGGAGGAGGACAGTCAGACCGCAGCTCGCGCGATAATGAGCATATTCACGGAAATTTATTCAGCGGCCCTCTAGCGGTCTCCGAAGGAAAACGTGCGATCAATTTGGCTTGATTTTCCCACTGAATTGGAGGGGCTGAAGTTATAGCTCTGTACTGGTCGCTAACTTCAGTTTACGTCGAAACGAATTGTGGTAAGTTATTCTCAAGACCTTCATGTACAGTTTGGTATATAATTTTCCATATTTCGACATTTTCAACCTACCATTTTTACCTCTTTAATTGATGCTTATTTTAGTAATATTTTAACTGTGATTTTGTAGTCGGAATTTCACTTTTGGTTCCTGACTTTGCTACATAACCAAATTGTTTCGATCAGGATTTTTTAGAAAGAAGAAAAGTCACTGTTCAAAATATGTCAGAACCAACTTGACGCAAACTCACCTTATATTTTTATTTTAGAGAAAATGATACCCTAAAAATCGAGAAATTTACGTTTTACCCGGAAGTAACCTTCTCGTTCACTCCACGATGGCGCGAAATAACGCCAAAATTACGTTCGTCGCGGGTTGGTAGAATTTCGCCTTTGGTCCCATACGTTGAAACTTCTGTAATGATGGCAGATGGCTCGCATTATATGTGTCTGTGGACGGTGGACTTGTTTTTTTTAAATTAAGACTTAATATAAACGAAGCTTAATAAGTAGATCCCTTCTAAAGTTTTATTCAATGATTATCAGGTTTCCGAATTCCATCAAGTTTTTATTATAGATTGAGATATTTCTTGATTTATGTTGAAAATTGTTAACCTTTTTTCTTAATTAGTCGAAGTTGAGCCCCATGATGATTTTTGCCCCAGCCCAGCCCAGGCTGCGGTTAAGAATTAAATGATGATTAGCTCAGACAGTCTACTCTAGAGACTATAAACAGTTTAAAGTCAAACTAAAAAGTCTGGTACTAGCCTACCGTATTTATAAACCATTTTGTTCAAATAAAAAAATTGTGGCTGTCACAGACAGTACTTAGACTTAACTTAGTTAGTCTCTTAATTGACGTACATGTAACATAATTCATACTTTGAATGGTTATTTAGTAATTTAGACTATTTCTCTCTTTTTTTGTCTCTTCTACACACAGATCTGCATACTTGCTGACTCTGGTCTCTGCTTGCTACTTCATTCTGGGAGAGTCCATCATGTACTATAATGGTCAGACTATGATTTCGACAAAGCCCTTATTTCGTTTGCAAATTTTGGACTGATACAACAGAAAATTTATCTTTATCGATATTGGAAACAAAAAAATTAGAGCACAGTTTTGGGGAGGACTAAGAATACTGACTTGGACAGGAATACAGCTTGACAAAAATAAAAATTCACAATTCAAAACCAAAGAACATTTTTAATGTTACTATATAGTGCATTGCAAGAAACTTTCTACTCAATCACACATTCCAAAATTAAGGGTAAGTCCTTTGATCAAACACAAACATGTAGTTGATTTGCAATTGAAATTGAACATAAGTTTCTTGCAATGCCCCATAATCATATTTTGTTCTCAAGCAACTCTGTTATATGTTATCTAATGTGCTGAAGGTTAAGTGCCATGTATGTTCACAATTTTTTTTTTCGAAGGTATAATATATTTGTCCTTTTAAACGGTATTTGAATGTGGTTACGCCTTGTTTTTGTTTTCCACAGTAATTATTGCATATATGAACAGAAGTGAAATATTTGTTGTGAAGCACTGTATGAATGTTGTGTGATCATGGAGCTATGGTGTGATGGTATTATAATTAATTCATCATTTTTGTTATAAGACTGTAAACCTGGTGGATGTGAGGGAGTGGCCTGGATGAAAGGAAAGTGAGCATGTGTCCAATTACGGATTTGCATATGTTTAGACAATTTTGTTCGTGGATAAATATTAATGTGCATTCCCTATTCCAAGCAAAGAGTAAAGGAGAAGTCCACCCCACCAAAAAATTAATTTGAATTTAAAGAAAAATTAAGTATTGCAGAAAATTTCATAAAAACTATGATTCAAAATTTAAAAAATTACTATTTTGACATTGAGAAATTTGCCTAATTTTATAAAACAATTATATGCTCATCTTGGTCAATGTGCAAATTACAGAACCGATTATGTCACAAGCACTCTAAATTCTTGTGTATTTTTTTGTTTGATACATGTACATGACATGTATATTTTATTTTAATTTTCATTAACAAATTTTGAGAGGGATTTTAATTCCTCCATTAACATTCGTAGTTTCCATAAATGTAACCTATTGTGATTCGAGGAAGATTTTTTAGATCAAATTTGCTAAAATTTATGTAATAAAAATGCAACAAAAATTTAAAAAGTAATGTGATGTAAGTGACATAATCAACTCTATTTGCATACCATTGTTTTGTGTATATAACTGTTTTGTTTTAAAAAAGGGAAATTTCTGGATTTATTCAAATAATTTTTTGTTGATGTGCACTTGACCTTTAACTCACTTCCCTTCCCACCCCTGCCCAAATAAGTGTAATCAAGAACTTGAAAATCAAAAGCAGTGATTAAGAAGAAGAAAGAATTAATCATAGAGCTATTAATAGCTCCATGATTTAATAAATACAGGCCTAAATAGAACTTCACATGAAAGTAAAAAGAGAATAAAGCTGGGGAGGAACGATGAAGGAATATGATTTAAAGAAAAAGCATAAACATATACCCATCACCCCCCCCCCCCCAAAAAAAAAAAAAAAAAAAAAAAAAAACAGTCCGGCGGGTTCGAACCAGGGTCCTTGCACACGCCAAAACAATGCGCCTACGCAATTCGCCATCGATCTCTTCCATACTACTTCCGGGTTTTTTAAGCTATATAAAATGTTGCAAGTCTGTGCGCCGCTGTTGACCAATCAGAACGCGTCGGCAATTCTACTGCAATTCCAATCATTTTGCGATGGACATTGCCGTGGTTTTTTGTGGTTCCTGACTTTGCTACATCATGAAATTTCATAATTCTTTTTCAGTCGTAAAGAAGAATGTCTACGCTTTATATTGATTATAATATCAATTTGACGCAAGTGTAATTTCGGTGCAAAAATGCGCTCTGTTTATTCACATATATTTCTTGAAAAAAATCATTTTTTCTAAGCTAAATATCGGTCTTCAAAATACATTAAATGTGCATTTTATTTAGCTGATCAGAAATTTCAAAGTTTTATCTATAAAATAAGACCAATTTTGTGAGGAATAAACGATTCTAAGAGCAAAAAACACCGATCGGAAAGTTCGTCTTCACAGCTCATTACGTATGCATAACCACGGACGGCTATGCATACCGCTGAATAAAATAGAGCACTTTCGGACGGGCTGCGGACTGACTGAGGAAGAGGAGGTATGACTTAGATTGAAATCAAATGAATTGAAATGAAATGAGTTACATTTATTGAAAGAAATTGAAAAGAGATGAACCATATCTCTATTCCTATGCCATACTGTGCTTTGCCAGTGTTTGAATATGAAACAATACAAAATGAAATGGTTAAAAATGATACGAGAAATGAAATGAGAAATTAAAGTACATGAAATAGAATGAAATGAAAATAGAACATTTGTATATTCCCTCATCATACAGGGCTTCGCTGTTCGTATTCAGAGATTGAAAGACTTGTTCCCAGGTCAAGAGGATATCTCCTTGATACCAGATGACGCTCGAGAAAGGGTGCAGAACAATGCCTCTCTTTGGACTATTATTGGAGGAATACAAACTTATCATTATGAGTTCTCTGCAGGTATTAAAGGGGGAGTGAACTGTGTGTGGTCTCTCATTGACTGTGTGTTATAAATACATAGTCTTAAAATATACGTTTTCAGATATCTCCTAATACTACAGAGAATAAAATGACCTATAATTGTATTTTGTATAGAGAAACTAAAATGTTTTGAGAGGAAAAGTAATTGTTTTGCTACTTGGTAACGTAATTATTGTGGTATAAATGTATTGAGTAGTTAATTAGTTAAAATTCAAGTGGGTCTACAGGGGCGGATCCAGCTTTTTATAAAGGGGTGGGTTGGGGTGGTATGCGAGGGAGCGTAGCGACCGAGTCCAAGCGAGCGGAGCGAGCGAGGGGGGGGGGAGGGTGTGGGAGGGGGGTGTCCCCCCTCCCACAGTAGGGAAATTTTTTTGAAAATCTGTGTGTGAAAATTGCGTTTTCTTGCATCTAAAACACCACTCTTTTTGGTATAGAGGTCGTTGCCAAATTAACCCCCATGAAAATTTGTAAAATTAAGTTGCATTTTCCTGCAATGTAAGGCCAGTTAACAACCCCCCCTCCCAAAAAGAAATAATAATAATAATAATAATAATAATAATAATAATAATAATAAATGAAATAAATACATAGAAATAGAATAAAATAAAATTACAAGATTAAAAAAAAAGATAAGATTTAAAAAAATGGTCCCCGGATTTTTTTTTTGCGGGGGTTGCAACCCCCCCCAACCCCCCCTCTAGATCCGCTTCTGGTCTATATTACTAGACTACACTAGCATTGGCTAGGTATGAGTAGTTGAGGACTCAAGATGGTGCTATTGGTTTGTATCTGCTTTAAACACGGTCCTTAAATTGTTTAATTTGCGCATTTATGTCACCACACGAAATAATATCCATATTGACTAAGAAGATTGTTACATTTGCTGATATGAATACGTAGTAGGAAAAAAACATTATTGGGGCGTGTAGGATCAACTGCTGTAATAAACTGTACAAATGTTTTAAAGAAACTTATACCAATACCTGAAGAAAATGAAGTAAGAATGTCACTAGAATTAGCCGCAAGATTTTCCCTTTGTAACAAATCAACATGGTTATACAGTGCGTCCCAGAAAAAATCAAACCGGGATTCCCATGTCCATTTTCTTCAAAGCCAAATAAACTACGATATTTCATTTGCATCATCATATAATTCAATTATCCCTCTTTATTTTTATACATTATATGAGACGAACAGTTCAGGGATTCATGTACAAGACAAGTTTGAAATTTTAGTGTCAGAATCAGGTTGCGCAGAAAAATTGGACGAGATTGGTTCGTGATAGGACAACCATGATTATTAGATGATTGGCTCATTAGCATTTCTTTTGTATTTTTTGCTAATATTCTCTCTTTGATCTCTGAAATGAGAGTGGATTCAGAGTAATAATGAAAATAATAATAAGTATTTCTAATGCGCACTTTCTAATGAATCATTACTCAAGGCGCTGCATATTAAATAAACAAAAACATTGGAAATATTCACAATTAAAATCATCAAACATAACATTCATATGAAGAAAAGACACGGACTTCACTAATATGATTGTGAAAATAGGTAATATTTGACACTTGATTGGAAGGTCTTAAGAGTGTTCATATTCATGATAGTTCTTGACAGTCACACGTGAGTTTCTGCGCAAATGGTTTCTGATATTCCTCAATATTTTTTATTTTAAACTGCCATGCGGGGACTATTTGCTAAGCGTTGGGTATCAAATCAAAGATGAGATTCCACTCTTACCATAAGTATGAAATTCATAGTGAAAACATACTTATCGATTATGAAATATATCTCTAAAAGCGGGTTTCCTTTTTTGTGGGATGCACTGTTAGTATCAGAGATTTTATATCATCTTTTTCAAAAAAAAGAGTTTCTTTCAAAAAGCGTTTTTTAAAGACGCCTATACCATTGTGTGACGAAATAATATCTCAATTTGATAATTTTTGTTTGTATGTAGATCTTAAGCCTGATCTCTACGCAATAACCATTAGTGTTGATCAGTACATGGGATACTATGGTGAAGTGGCTACAATGCAAAAAGCAAGCCAAGGAAAAGGTATGTATTCATTTGTAAATATCCTCATTGTTATATGGGCATGGTGGCTCCGTGGTTGGGTGCCCATCTCATGGCCGAGAGGTCGTGGGTTCCATACCCGGCTGATTCCATGATCCATCCAAGTTTCAAATGTATAGTTAATATTGTGTTTTATGTTTTTTTATCATATTTCGATTAAAATAATGTATTTTTAGGATTTTGTATACTGTTCTGTTGGAAATGAGAAAAGAAGGCTGAAAGTGAGTCATACCAAAGATTTGAACGATGGGACATTCTGCCTTCTATTCGCAAAAATCATCTCTCTAATGGAAACACCAATACATTTAAAAACTCTAATGAGTAAAAAATGCATTCAATGACTACTATGATTTAGTAATATTGTAATGTTCGATGATACTCAAGTATAGTTCACATTTAATACTGACCTTTAACCCTATCTAGGCCGGGGGGGGGGGGGGGCCCTCAATGATTCGCGCAATATTTTCATTGCACAATTTTTTTTTACCACGCCGCTCGCTGTCTTTTTACTTTCAAGTCATGCATATCTTTTGAGGCCAAATTTGCGACGCTCGGGTACACGATTAAAAAAATATGCAACATTTTGTACATTAGACCCAAAATTGCTCAAAAACGTGATTTTGTGTACAAAGTCATGCATCTTGTGTATTCAACCAAAAATCATAAATGTATGATTATTTCTAGTTTGCTGGTCTAAATAGATTTATTTTATGCTTTTTATGATCTCAAAAGAGTCCCCGACAAAGTTCATCGAAAAAATGATGAAAAACAAAAGGTAACAAAATACATAAGAAATTGCACAAAAAAAATACTGGTAATACATGAGAAATTTATCTGATATCGCAATTTATTTTCATGGTCATTTGCTACGAACACCACAAAGAGTTTCTACACCAAAGAGTAGAACATTTGGAGCTTTATTTAGGGAATCAGTGGAAAAAGTATGATTTTGCATACTAATTAGGCATAAATTAGCATAATCAATTAATAGCGATTTGCATGAAAAAAATTAATACAGAATTTTGTAGATTATGTCCCAGGCAACCTGTGTGCAAATTTTTGGCGCGATCCACGGCCGAGATCTCAAGGCCATATATGATCTCCCAAAATACCCTGGCCTAGATAGGGTTAAGCAAAGCTTTTGACAGACTTGAACAGACCTGCCAACCAGTACGTTTTTGCAACCAAATTACGGCAGTACGTTTTTTCTTTAACAAATACTTTTTTTTACAAAATCGTAATTTTGTAAGAAAAATCATATCTGTATGTCTCTATTTTATATAACGTACACAAATATGGTACTAGATCAATGTTATTTCAGGTAACTTTTTTTTTTCAATCATTTTGTAAAACCACGGTGAGATATACACAAGTTTCAATGGTTTTTTTTTTTCATCTGAAAGAGCAGTGCGCATTTTAGCTTGCATGCAGCCTGAGCGCCGTGATGGGCGAGTGCGCCAAGCATTTTATTATGAAATACACTCTTTTGGGGAAAAATACGAAATATTTATCTCACACGGTAAAAATACTGATTTTTTGGTCAAAATACTGATTTGGGGGGATAAGAATAGTATGAAAATGCAAAATACAACTTGGCAGCTCTGCTTGAAGCACTCGAGCGGTCTTGTTCAGCAAGACACTCACATTTCCTAACATGAACTTATTAAACCAACATCTATATTAACCCTTGAAACCAAACAGGTGCTCCACCTCCCAAAGCCATATCTAAGAACCAAGCTCTCTACGCCGGCATTGCTGTCGGGCTTGTGGTCATTGTCCTCATCGTCATCGTGGTCTACTTCGCTGTCCGACATCGTCGACTACAGCAGAGCTTCATGTCCTTCGCCAACAGTCACTACGATACCAGGTCAGGAACTGCCACGTTTGCCACGAATGAAGACGACGATGGTGGAGACTTAGGTGAGTGGATCCTTGGGGGTATGCATTCTCTCTTTGATTTACCCTCGGGAAAATACTATGTGTGGGACTGAAATTACATATCCAAGGGTAAGGGTTAAAATCTAGGGTAAAGGCGATTTTGGTAAGTACACATATTTCAGGTAAACCAGATTTTACACAGGGGAAAAGTCATGTAATGTAGAGAACAAATGAAAATTTTTCTATTATCAACATTATCCCTTTATGAAGATAATGAATAGGAAGTGTAATTCGACTGTTTTTTTTAAAACCATTGTAATGAGTAGGGGAAGGCGAGGTTGAGCATAGGGGCAAGTTGAACCACCGCCCCCAGGCCAATATTGAATGAGTCAGACATTGTGTTGGTGTCATGCATTGATGACCCATTACATAACCCTTAACCCCACCACATTGTTTTCAACTTTGAAACAAAAGGTACTTTTTTCGGGGGGAAAATACATATTTCAGCCAAAAAAGTATTTAAAAAAAGGTGTGAAATAATCAGTACTTTTTACCCACACACGTCTTTAAATATAATAAAGAAATAAGAACAATATCGTTAGTCCAGGTATGGATTCTCATTCTTGTCTGGCCCGTATTCTGAAGTCAGGTTTAACTTAGACCATGGTCTAACTCTGTGCTACAATTATGGGAAGCCTAAAGTGTCAAAATTTTTATTAAGTGGTATGTTTCTTATGTTTACTGTGCTCTTTCCTGATTCATCCATGGTGAAGACAATCATCTATTTACATTTCCTAGACAATTATGAATGATTTGAGAGCCAAATGAGCTGAAATATTATATCTCTACTGTTAGTGATTTATGTAACAATTGGCTATCCATACTTAAACCACAACTTTAAACCTGAGTTTAAGTTAAACCCGACTTCAGAATACGAGCCATAGTCTTTTACATGATGGATGCGTAAGAAATGTGTGGATATGAAAATATCGCATTAAGTTTGGACTGGGGTAATTTGTGCCAGCCAACATGGGGCAAGTTGAGCCATGGTAATTCTTATGGTAATGTATAATAAAAAAAATAGAAAAACCTTAAAAAGCCATTGATATGCAGGCAGAACAGAGCATATTCACATGACAAATCTTTTACTTTTAGAGGATGTTAGTATTTATAGAGAATTAGCAAGTGAAAAGACTTTAAATAAAAAATTGACATGCCGGTTCTTCCCGCATACATTTTGTACATAGTTTTTGTGGCTCAGCTTACCCCAGAAGGTGACACAACTTACCCCACAAATGGGGCAAGTTGAGCCATTTGACATCTTTTTTTTCTCCAAAGATCACCATGACTTTCAGTGTGGGGGTAGAAAGTTACATGTATATATAGGTAACAAATATTTCTCAAGAATCAAATTTGAAGGCAAGGTACTTGGTACTACAATATTATTAGTCATATCATTTCTAATATGCAAAATGCAAAAAGTGTCACAATTTACCCCGCCTTCCCCGACTGTATCTCTAGCTATCTGTATATAAAACAAAGAAAACTTGTCCATAGATATGGCTTTCAAAGTTAAAGCATTGAATCGACACACTTGTACACTTTTTGATGTCTTACTCTCACCTCCACTGTAACTTTCATTGTTTATTAACCCATTCATTTCATTCTTGTACCTGTCTTTCTTTCTTTCATTCATTGACCTTGATCAGAATTATTAGCTGAGCTTCAAGGTAAGACTTACCGTCACTACTGGTGTAACAGCTGAATATACCCCCTCCCTCCTCCTGATAAAAAAAAATGACCCACCTCCGGATATACTACCTCAGAAAAAAAATAGATGTTGGATCAGTTGATTTTGCTCCTGAAATGCCCAAAGGAGCCCCAGGAAATCCCCATTCACGGCAATGTTTCCGATTTTGGCAGTAGGCTGTTAGAAGGCCCCTCCGCCAAAGAAGAAAAACTTTGTTTTTCTTTTTCACCTGGGATATAGCGTCTTTTCTGCCGAGCTTGAGTAGGGTGTCTCTTTTTGATTTTTAAGACCACTGTGCGCCTTCTTTATACAAAAACATCCTAGCTTTCTTGCTAGAGTTTACATATACGCCTGTGATTGTTATGGTTCTTAACCTACAGTTTGAATCAGGAAATTTATGATAAATCAGTTCTTCAAATGTGGTTATTTATGCTTTGGCTAACTCTAAATTATTGACCACATTTTGATATCCTCCTAGCAGCCTGGATCCCATTTGATAAAGACTTGTTATAATAACAAAGCACAATTTCCATTACGAGATGAATATCGGCCAGTCAAATTGAATGATTTCAGTAGCTTTAAACTGTTACAGCTATTTTGTCATTGTAACAAGTTTTATGAAACAAGTCCCTGATTTTTTAAGGGTTTGTAGATCCAGCCGGAGAGTTTTATAGTAGCGACAACAATCACTCAGCACAAATTATTATTACTTCCAAAAAAAATGGCAATTGTGGCATGTAGATCAACTCTGTTAACTTAGCATGTGGGTCAAGGGGGAGGGGTTCCAGCTGTTAAACCAGGTCTTGAGCACTCAACTAGCATCTTGCTTGCACCTTTCTCTTGCCATAGATAGACTTCTCCCTACCACAAATATGTAGTTCAACAGTAGAGGGCGACATATCCTCCTACCTGTAGTGTTCTATTATTTGATGTGCTTGGAGGACAATCAATGCAATGTGTCTAATTCTGTCTATAGAAAATGGACAGTTAAGTAAAATTTCAGTTCTGATGAAAGATTATTCTGGGTTTGTTTCTGAAGCTAGCTATAACGTTATGTATGAATTAAAATAGGAATGGAATATAAAAAATGTAACTAATTCTTTCCTCCAATGATTGAAAGAAAACATGACAGTCCTGATAATGTCATTGAAATATACTGCCCTCTATTGTTGACCATCCTATTTGTGGTAAGGAGAATTGATGGTCTTATCTATTCCGACACTAGTGAGAATGATAGATTTGTAATTGTGAGTTGTTTTTGTTTTGGGCAGTTTTGGGCCGCTGCTATAGCACTTACAAAAAGAAATCACGAACACACTGATGGTATGTAAGGACTTTGTAATGATGATGATGAAGAAATCAACTCGAAGTGGAATTGAAGATTATTATCAATTGTAAAGATAGCAACACTAACAGTTAAGTAACTGTTAGTTCGATGTGCAGGACCCAGACTTCTCCCTTTTTTATAAAAAATATTATTCTTTGTTGTCTTTTTGTCTCTTTTTATTCTTGTTTCATCCTCATTTTTCTTCCATACTTGGAAAGTCATATGGGGTGGTTGCTCTCTGCATTCCCTTAATGACCATCATTGACTTCAAACAAGAAATGTGAAAAATATGAAAAATTATTTCATGAGATCTCATTTACTAACGCAATTTCTTCATCTCTTTAGGCTTTTTAGGTTGTTAGTTCATGAACGTGAACACACATTCACACAATTCCTGTAACCTGTAAAATGCAAATGCACTGCAAGTTTCCAAACAGACACTCCTAAACTCTAGCTGTTGTCGTTACACAACTGTATAGTATCATTACATTAGCCTTACATGCAAAACGCATGTGTTCTGGGAGTCTTGGATTTTGGTTTGAATTGTGGTTTTAGAGGACATGCTTTGATGTGGACTGCCCCAATGCATATTCGCTGAATTATCTACTTTGGGAGAAAAAAAAGAGTGATGTGAAACTTTGTTTTATATTAAAAGATGCATTTTAAGCATGTTTAAGCTAAAGTAGTAATATCTGTGCTACTGATTGATTTGTTACTTAATATTATTTCTCATTATACTAATAGTTTAATCACTATTATTTCATCGTGGCAATCTATACTTAGTACGTTGTATTTATTATATTTGGTAAGATGTTATATATTGATTCCCCTCCATGTTATCACACTTAGCCATGAGAAGCAGTTATTTTTAATTTCAATGATTTTAGAGTGCACAAAATATTGCCTGATATTTCACATGTTCATTTATCAGTTTCTGTCTTTTTTTAGTTTTTTTCATTTTTTATGGCCTGTGTGTTTGCCTGTGATTTTTGTTGATGCTGCATGAATTGGTTTTTTTAATGCCATGATATTTTTTAATGTTATGAAGATTTTTCTTTTCTTTTTCAACCAAAGACAGTTTTTAATTGTTTTGTTTACTAAATTTTAATTATATGTAGTTTAGTTTCTTAATTTTTTTTTTTGGTCATTAAGTCCATTGCCAATTGGCATTTGTCCACTAAGTTCAGTTGGTTCGTTGCCAAGTGGGGGTTCTCTGAAGGCCACCGCACACCTTACGACTGTTCACGATCCGATTTTGAAACAAATCGCATTCTGCTCATTTTCTGAAAATGTGAATGGAACAAATCATTTTATTTGAGGTTAAAATTAATTGAAAGAATACTAATATAACCATTTTGAAAGATTGCAAGCTTTTATTTTGGAATAAAGGCCAAATTAGTTTCAAATCGTAGCCAATCGTACAACTGCCATGACGTCATTACGACTAGATATTAAATTCACTTTTATTCTAAGGAGGATGATGGCATAGTCACAGATTTGAACATAGGTATTCGTACGGTGATTCAGAACATTACACAGTAAGATATTCCAAGTCTCAATATTAGCATCAAATTAACATTTTATTCTGAAATCGGGTCGCAGACCAATCGGAAGGTGTGCAGTTGCCTTACGAGACTTGTGTGCTATAGACTGGTCATAATACCTTTTTGTTAGAAGCATAGCCTAATGTGTGTAAAGTTTGGTATAAATTATGATCTTCAATCAGGAATATTTGGAGATGATTTTTGGTCGACTCGTTCCCCGTGGAAACCCCTTTGTGGTATGCATGCTGTCAAGAATAAAGCTGTCCAAATCACTTTTCTATTTATATACATATACCACATGATCAAAATGTTGCACACTCGGTAGGAAGGTAGAAACATGTCAAGCAGTTCAGGAATTCAGTAGTTATTATTGAATATGCCTGTGACGTATCGCTTGTAAGAGCGTATCTAATAAAACAAATTATATTATTTTACAGCTATCAACTAACATATGCAGGGGTGGTTTACTATCAGTGCAGGTAAAAAATACACACATGAAATGATTGTGCTACATGTGCAAACTATCGATTAAGAGTTTTTTGCAATCCATTTAAAATTGTAACGTGGAGAAGGTTTACGGTTCACCATGTGTAATATGAAGAAGGGAAGGAAATACAGGCAGAAAGATTTAAATGGAAAGATGAGGTAGGATGAAAAGAAGAAATTAGAAGTATCCTTTTCTTTTCTTGAAAGTGAGTAAAGTCCTGAAAAGGACTGTAAACCAGATGAGATGAGCTGAATATGGCTTGAGTAGCGATGTTTTGAGTAGTAGCAGGATGAAGTGAAGAGAGGTTACTCGACGTTTTGGGCAGGTTGACTGTATTTCCTTCCCTTCTTCATATTACACATGGTGAACTGTAAACCTTCTCCACGTTAAAAACTCCACCATGCAAACCTACAAAGATCAATCATTGTGTGGATTAAAAAAAAGTAAAAAAAGAAGACATTTTAATAAAGCTTGAAATGATAATGATTGATTCTCTTCCAAACAAGTCCATTGTACATCATTTCCAAATCTGCAGGAACAGATTTTCTACCACACTTTCTTAACTTCTCATCGTTCCCTACATATCTCAATTATATTGAGAGTTACAAGAATATTATATTGAGCGTTACATGGTTCTGTCATCCAGCTTTACGGGTGACAGCAAAATCTCATTTTTATTCTCCCCCAAAAATGTGCTTACTCGTACCAGATATTATTGATACTATAATATGACATTATGTTTCAGTCTTTTTGGCCTATATGATTACTCCTTTGAGATTACAAAGTTGAAAAAAAATGGTAATCCCAAATTACAGCTACGTCAGTGCTTAACATTAATCTAAGAATGTGGATGCCATTTTAAAATCATGAACTGTTTGTCACAAGATTATCTTGTAATGGATTAATCATGCAAACTGATGGGGGTGGGGTGGGGTAGGGGGTATTATGCCTACCCATCAACCCCTCCCCTTCCCCAGGTCTTTTTAAAGATAAGACCTGCTTTATACATGTACATGTATGTATTTACTAGGGCAGTGGTTTATCCTTTTCCCCAAAAAATATTGATAAAATCATTTTCATGCAAATGCCTACTTCATTATACAAGTTAAGGTAAATATCTTAGTAATAATTCCATCCTCACTGTACATATCAGAAAGCTTAAGAAAGCACCAAGCCAGTCTTATACATGTAATGAAGCTTCAGCTAAAGTGTCACCTTCAGACAAAAAAAAAAATCAAATTTATCATTCCTACAAATTCTATTGATTTATTCAAAATTTTCGAAGTATCTGTATTTTTATAATAATCATTTTATACTGAAAAATATTACAAAGCCTTTTAAACACCAATCCTTCTGCTGAAATATCATCTTCAGACATAATAAGTCAAATTTATCATTCCTAAAAAATACAATTTATTCAAATTATCTGCAATTTTATAATCATCATTTAATCATACTGCAAAATATTTAATACCAAGGATAAAAAACACCAATCATTTGTGAATACTATCGGCTACATTCCTCACTCCATTTAAAACCAAAACAAATTTCGTGCACATGCAAAATTTTGTGAATGTATCAAAATTGGCAGTATTTTTTTTTCAAATTGACAAATTTTCGCTTGACACCATGCATACTCCAAAGACTGTAGGCTCAGTATATATCTATTTTAATATCTATCTGAGCCTCTTCGGGGGACTGTTCATGAAAGTTGTCAGCACTGACAAGTTGTCTTTCTCTGACAGTTACCATAGTAACAGTCAGAGGCAAGTGCCTTTCACTGAAATTGTCAGCACTGACTTAATTGTCAGTGCTGACAAGTTCATGAAACACCCACCTGTTGACCATTTCATATAATAATTAGAAGTGGTTTATCACTGACTATTTGTTATAAGCTACTGAATTCCTTTCATCTGATTGGCTCAGAGCAAATTAGTTAGTGAAAATCAGCAACTATCTGGTTCATGAAACACCCCCATTGGTAAGGTGTTAATTGTAACAACCATCCACTCAACTCCATCATTTGTATCTTCAATATTTGAATGGAATAAGCTTGATAATTCAATCAGAACAGCCCCTTCTGTCATTTCATTTAAGAGAATGTTTAGAAGAACTTGTAATTTATAAATAACTTGCGGAACATCCACTGTTGTGCGTATTTTGTGTTAGCATGACCTTGATGATTTGGTGTATATTGTCAGTATTTTCAAGATGTCGTTCTTAGTTAATTTGATTTATTGATATTTGATTATACGTCAAACGAGTGCCCATCTGCGTTTTGTTTGCTGCTAAGTTTGTTAATGTTTCGTTTTACATTCAAGTCCTAATGTGAATCTTAATGCCGTAACTTTCTGTACATACGTTATGCATTTTGTAAATATGTTTATTGTTATTCAGGGCCCCATGGAAGACCACTACTTATTGGTGAATGGGCTACCCTGTCAAATTATTAGAAATAAATAAAATAAAATAAAATTATGTCATGATTTGTGACCATTTCTTGTGGAACGTAGTATATTCCTAATCAGGGGCCGATCCAGGATTTTTTTAAAGGGGGGGGGGGCACATTTTCCCCGAGGAAAAATTTGACCAGCAAAAAAAAGACGGGGAAAAAGGGTTTAACCAAAAATTAAGGGTATTTTGTCTACAAAAAAATTTGATAAGCATAAAAAAAAAAGGTCTTCACTTTCAAAGGGGGGGGGGGGCACACTTCTGTTTTAAAGGCATTTTTACATTACAAATTTTAATTGTGCCTTTCAAGGGGGGGAGGGCATGGACTGGCTGTGCCCCCCCCCCTGGATCCGCCAGTGTTCCTTATGATGTACATGTAGCCGACTAAGTACCAGTTGTAGGTTACTTCATGAATAGCTTTATGAAAGGAGAAAAAAAGAAGGAAAAATGAAAACAGTGAACCACATTTATGATATTATTTGTTGAATATATTACATGTATGTCAAAAACTATCACATAATTAGATCTTTATGTAACCCCATACATCTTTTTGCCCATTTTGCCTCTTGAATGTGTTTCCCTTTTATTTAGCATAAAGAATTTTAATTAGAGATTGTCCCATTCTATTTACTGTTACATCAGGAATTACAGTTTAGTCTGCATACATTGACTCTTTATAAATGAAATGATCACCTCAGTTATAGTATTTTTTTAAAACCAAAAACCAGAGAATGTGATATTAATGTTTTCTCAGTCTATCAGAGTTATACATTAATAAATCATTTTAATAAGAACAGCTTCCAGCATTCTTGATTCATATACACCCTTAAAACTCTCCTTTTCCTCACTTATCTATCTCTAGAAAGCTAGTGAACACTTTTTGCGAGAGTGATCACGAATTTCCTTGTTGACCATAGTAGATTGCGAGACAAATGAATACCCTCTAGCGATTAATCTATCTCTTGTTTATTTTCTTGAATGATTGATTCTGATAGTGGTTGTTGTTGTTAATGTGTATTCATGTATTGTAATCGCTATGGTACATTTTGTTATAGTGCGTCTAGATATTCATTATTAGTACGGTATTATTGAATTAAATCAGGATCCTTAAACCTAAGATCAAGCCCAAGATTTGTCTTATGTCCCTGAAGTAACAAAATCCAAAGAACATTTTGCGTAAAACATATTAATTGTATGTTATCCTCATATAAGAATGAAGTAGGCATAATGAGGGTTGCAGAACAATAACCAAATGATAATGTTTTGTTTTCCTTTTTTATTTGTCTCTTCGATTGCAGGTTCGGATGAAGATCAGCCGATGATTCGTGGTTTCTCCGACGATGTGCCTCTTGTTATTGCCTAAAACCTTCAACAGAAATAACTCGTAAAAGAGATTTAATCAGGATTTAATTGTTTGATTGAGATGTAGTCATTTGTGTAGAGTGTACAGAGAAGGGTTTGTTTACACTGCCTAAATAGTCATATCTTCCCTGGGTCCAGAGCACTGTGTTTGACAAAAAGAGACTGAGAATATTGCACAGTATGAACACTCTTTTCTTCACCATATTGTCTGGTAATGGAATTCTTCAGGTCAATGTTCACAGACGGATTATGAAATGCTTATTGAGGATTGGTATAAATATGCTAGGGATAAAGTACAGAAAACATTTAACATTACTGCAATTCTAATGATGCACAATTGAAAATAAATAATATGGCTCTGTTTGCCACAAATTGAAACAGAAAGAGAAATAGTGCTATTCGCTCAAGAAATGTGACTAATTAGACAGTGTATTTCAAGCTTAAATATTTTTCCTTCTTTTTTTTTGGAACACAGATATATATATATATTTCTTGATGATTTTTTAAAGATGATGAATCAGTACATTCCTAATTGATTTAGTGAAATAAAAATAATTGTGATTTTGTATTGCTTTTTGCAGATTTTCTTGTATTGTTTTTTTCTTTTAAAAAATTCATGTAAATGTACTGATTCCTGTGGTACTAGTACAGTTCTTGATATTCTATTTTTAGCCAAATTTAAAATAAACGGAGCAAGTTGAGTACATGCGAGTACTATTGCATAACATAAAGTACTGCTTTAAGTAATGTTCAGAATCTTTATTAATTGTTACAAGTTGTGGTACTTATTAAACTATGGAATGTTTCTTGATGTTCGGGAAGAGGAATGTGCTTTGTATACATAAAGGTCGTCAAAAATAATCAAACTTTTTCTTTTTTCTGACCATGCATTTATTCCATGGTTCATTGCAATCCTTTTAAGCTTGAATTGTATTGCAAAAGAATGTAGATCAATAATAATTGTTTA
This sequence comes from Lytechinus pictus, assembly GCF_037042905.1. Lineage (NCBI taxonomy): Eukaryota > Metazoa > Echinodermata > Echinoidea > Temnopleuroida > Toxopneustidae > Lytechinus > Lytechinus pictus. The sequence continues at coordinate 1,591,848 of NC_087252.1, forward strand.
TTGATTTGTGTGATTTAATGTGATAAAAAACAAAGTATCGATTCTAGCATCATTGAACTAGTAGGATATAAACATAAAGATTATTATAGCATCAAAAGTACTAGTATATGTATACTTTGTGTGAAATCCCCAATTTCTTGTTTTTGTTTACTTTTTGTTTTGAATTTGAAGTTTAATTTGTTGTCCTTATTGTAATTTTGTTGTCCTTATTGTGTTATTCACATTATTTTTTGTGTTTATATTTCAGATAATTATCTATTTTTTTCCTCTTCATTTTTTGTATATACATGTATTTACCCAGATTTTTAAGAATAAAAAAAAATTCTTGTCATTGATAAAAAAAATGAAATAAATGTGTTTGTGATTAGGAGTAATAAAAAAAATCAGCATAAGATTTGAGAGAAGTTTAACTCACATTTAGAGAATGGTTTATGTAAAGCAATAATATTCAGATATGGGTAGATCTGTATTAACTGTCATTCAGTTAATTTGGAATTGCTTATTGATTAGGCTTGCAATCAGAAATGTTTTTTTAACTTTCGCTTACCATCAATATTTTTCATAGCTCGTTAACAATAATGAAGTGCGCTTATAAATTAAGTAGAAGAATGACACTAAAAATCAAAGGGAAAATTTGTTTTCAAAGTGCATCTAAATTGCCTACCAAACAATCGTACAAGAATACCAGATGTGTATTTTTAATTCATGTTTGGATTATATGTAGCAATATTGATGTGTCAATCATTGTTTTTTGCCATGTGTAATTTGACATATAGGTAAATCAATATTGGCCTATCAGAGAGTTTTTCTTTACAGGTTTTAGCAGTAGCATATCTCTTTTTTTAATTTCATGTGTTGCCCCTTTCGACCCCCCAATCCTCCCCCATTTTTAAGCTATTGTGAAAAAGTAACTTTAAAGAAATAATGGTTCTTGACAAGTTTTACTTGGATGGTAACATCAAGAGATATGCTGTGTATATGAACATTATACACACAGATTTCTGTGTTTATGAACATAAAACACACACAGATTTCTGTGTTTATGAACATAATACACACAGATTTCTGTGTTTATGAACATTATACACACAGATTTCTGTTTGAATAAAATATTCAGGCCATTCTGATTATAAAGCATTTCTGAGATAAAGCAATAGCATATAACAAATGAAATTTGAATCACACACATTTCGTGGGACATCAAAACCATGCAGATAGCACATAATGAGATGCGATTGGATTATCTTCAGCGCGTGGTCACAACAAACCCCAGACTAAAAACAGATATTATGTTATTACCAATAACAAACCATCGGTCCATTAGTCTTACAAAAAGAGTTTTGATTGATCCAATCAATCGCAAACCTATTGAAATCCATCAGTGTCGTAATTTTTTTCTACTAGAAATTTGCATTATGTCCATAGTAAACAAAGGAGAACACAGCAAACTGTCAAGAAATCAATGAATTCATGGATATACATGTACATTCACATCTAGAAAAACATGCATTTTATATGTTGACTTTGCTGGCTTTCCATAGTTGGGATTGATCGCATCAATCGCGACTATTTGTAAGACGGGGCCCCAGCAATCAAGTGAAAATTTACAATTGATTGCCAGACTTATGATTGATTTTGGGACCCAATACTAACTTACAACCCCCCCCCCCTAGATATTCTTTTTTTCTGCACTAGAGTACTTCTGATGAAGCCTTGGTGTGTAATAAGAGATATGCTACTGCTGAAGCCTGTCATGCAGAATTTAGTTTTAATATGAAGGTATAAAGGCTGAAAGATCCTACAAAATTAATTGATTGAATATCGTTTTCCCCGTGGGATCATAAGATACTGCCAAATGAGAATAAAAGATCTATTTTTATCATAATTTTCACCAATTGTTGATGAGTGATGGGATAGGAGAACTTCAAAAGAATGCTGTATGATTTTTTTTCAAGATATAACAAGTGGATCATTTTGAAACTTATAGTGTTCATTCATTTTATTTTCTATAACTAGATCTCACATTTGTGTTAACTGATTGCATAGTTTGATTTTTCATATAGTCGTGAGGATGTACATTTATTACCAATTTTGCCTACTCTATCAAAAAGCTTTATATATTTTTGTAGATTTCACGTATTATGTTTTGTTACCTTAATATACTCCTTTCGGCTTTTCACTTGAAATAGCGTAAAAGACGAAAATCACTATAATACTTAATGTTATATGACTCAGATCTAGCTCTAGAATTGAGTGAATACTTGAATACTAGTAAATGAAAAATCTTATCAGAAGGGAGATATGTTACAAAATGCTAAGAAATGTGATATAACAGACATTTATTATATATGAATTACCAAGTAATGGATTTTTTTCTAAATCTATCATTCAGTTGAAACTCCTCATTTTCCCTGCTTACAGTTCAACATGTAATCATTATATTCTATGATTATCTCTCATGGAATTCATCACTGGAAACATGAGAAGTATATACCACATTTCAGCTCTTATTTCATTCAACACATTGTCAGAGCACAGGCTCTTGCAGAAATACATATGATGTTTCAAATTCTGCAATCATCATATAAGAAACCTCAGAATTACATGCACATTTCTATTTCTTACACAGTTTCCAACATTGTGTTTTGATATTTTTTAAGATTTCTATTGCATTCAGCACAGGTCCCATATTACATTTTCTATCAGAATAGAGTCATCATGTATATTGGTACAGAATCTGTGAGAGTGGTCTTTCGTATTATTGCTATTATTGAAGCTAAAGAAAATATGTATATTTGATTGTTATGTTGGTAGTAAGTTTCATACTATTACTGTTCAGAAATGATTATTTTAGTGGTATATTGCGGTATAGATTCTCTATTCCATTCGCTACTCAATTGAAATGAAGGGATCTATCTTTTCTATATTATCATACAAGACAGATGAAATAAATACACAGGTTATTGCTCGTAATCTTAACTGAGGTTAACTTGCGTTTGATTTGTTTGTGTTATACTTTGAGTGAATGCTAGTTCAGTGATTGAATGTTTAGTGCTTGCGATACAAGGTTGTGTTCGGGTGTGCACCGTGTGTGGTATTCGTGGTGGATGAGCAAATCTAATTTTAATTTCAATTTCACAAATTTGCATAAACTATAACTTTCATTACATAAAGAGAGAGAGAGGGGGGGGGGGGAGAGAAAATGACCCAAGGCTATGATCTCATTTTGCATTTTTGCCCAACCACCAGAAAGAAGACGAAGAAGAAAGAAACACAGCATCCTTTTCCCCAAAGGATAATGGCTTCATTGACTCTCATCAAAATGACAGGGTTTTGTGATCATTCCCTTTCCAACTATTACAACATTTTATTTCTGTCTATTGATTAATTATTGTCATGGTCGTTCCCCGTCAGTGTCATTGAGGGGGGTGTGTCATCAATTGTGTTCGGGATACCTAAACCAATAGAAACTGACAATGGCTCTCATGTCTGGGAGTAACCCCCGTTATGATTGGTCGCATTCATTTGGCGTTCCCGCTGCCTTGGTTACCGAGTCGTTTGTTCTCAATGAGGATCTCCCCCATTTTTAAGCTATTGTGAAAAAGTAACTTTAAAGAAATAATGGTTCTTGACAAGTTTTACTTGGATGGTAACATCAAGAGATATGCTGTGTATATGAACATAATACACACAGATTTCTGTGTTTATGAACATAAAACACACACAGATTTCTGTGTTTATGAACATAAAACACACACAGATTTCTGTGTTTATGAACATAAAACACACACAGATTTCTGTGTTTATGAACATTATGCACACAGATTTCTGTGCTTATGAACATAATACACACAGATTTCTGTGTTTATGAACATTATACACACAGATTTCTGTTTGAATAAAATATTCAGGCCATTCTGATTATAAAGCATTTCTGAGATAAAGCAATAGCAAATAACATAAGAAATTTGATTCACACACATTTGGTGGGACATCAAAATCCATGCAGATAGCACATAATGAGATGTGATTGGATTATCTTCAGCGCGTGGTCACAACCAACCCCAGACTAAAAACAGATATTATGTTATTACCAATAACAAACCATCGGTCCATTGGTCTTACAAAAAGAGTTATGATTGATCCAATCAGTCGTAACCCTATTGAAATCCGTCAATGTCATAATTTTTTTCTACTGGAAATTCGCAAAATGTCCATAGTAAACAAAGTAGAACACAGCAAACTGTCAAGAAATCAATGAATTCATGGATATACATGTACATTCACATCTAGAAAAACATGCATTTTATATGTTGACTTTGCTGGCTTTCCATAGTTGGGATTGATCGCATCAATCGCGACTATTTGTAAGACGGGGCCCCAGCAATCAAGTGAAAATTTACAATTGATTGCCAGACTTATGATTGATTTTGGGACCCAATACTAACTTACAACCCCCCCCCCCCTAGATATTCTTTTTTTCTGCACTAGAGTACTTCTGATGAAGCCTTGGTGTGTAATAAGAGATATGCTACTGCTGAAGCCTGTCATGCAGAATTTAGTTTTAATATGAAGGTATAAAGGCTGAAAGATCCTACAAAATTAATTGATTGAATATCGTTTTCCCCGTGGGATCATAAGATACTGCCAAATGAGAATAAAAGATCTATTTTTATCATAATTTTCACCAATTGTTGATGAGTGATGGGATAGGAGAACTTCAAAAGAATGCTGTATGATTTTTTTTCAAGATATAACAAGTGGATCATTTTGAAACTTATAGTGTTCATTCATTTTATTTTCTATAACTAGATCTCACATTTGTGTTAACTGATTGCATAGTTTGATTTTTCATATAGTCGTGAGGATGTACATTTATTACCAATTTTGCCTACTCTATCAAAAAGCTTTATATATTTTTGTAGATTTCACGTATTATGTTTTGTGACCTTAATATACTCCTTTCGGCTTTTCACTTGAAATAGCGTAAAAGACGAAAATCACTATAATACTTAACGTTATATGACTCAGATCTAGCTCTAGAATTGAGTGAATACTTGAATACTAGTGAATGAAAAATCTTATCAGAAGGGAGATATGTTACAAAATGCTAAGAAATGTGATATAACAAACATTTATTCTCTATGAATTACCAAGTAATGGATTTTTTTCTAAATCTATAATTCAGTTGAAACCCCTCATTTTCCTTGCTTACAGTGACATGTAATCATTACCCAGGTAACAAGCCAACGTTGGCTCCACGTTGGAAACTTGAAAGTCGTTGGACGTTGGAAAAACTTGATGGATTAACGTTGAATCGACGTTGGAAACTAGTTTGATGGAAAGATGATGGACAATCAACAATGACACGACGTTGGCAACGTTGGAAACTTGTTAGTTGGAGAGTTGTTGGACAGTCGACAATGTCACAACGTTGGAAACACGTTTGATTGGATAGTTGTTGAACAGCCAGCAAAGGCACAACGTTGGCAACGTTGGAAACTAGTTCGCTGGAAAGTTGTTGAACAACCGACAATGGCACAACGTCGACAAAGTTGGAAACTAGTTTGTTGGAGATTTGTTGGACGGTCGACAATGGCACAACGTTGGAGACTAGTAAGTTGGAGAGTTGTTGGACAGTCGACAATGTCTCAACGTTGGAGACACGTTTGATTGGATAGTTGTTGACAGCCAGCAAAGGCACAACGTTGTCAACGTTGGAAACTAGTTCGCTGGAAAGTTGTTGAACAATCAACAATGACACGACGTTGGCAACGTTGGAAACTTGTTAGTTGGAGAGTTGTTGGACAGTCGACAATTGCACAACGATGGAAACTAGTAGGTTGGAGATTAGTTGGATAGTCGACGATGACACAAGGTTGGCAACGTTGGAAACTAGTTCGATGGAAAGTTGTTGAACAACCAACTATGGCACAACGTTGTCAAAGCTAGAAACTAGTTCGATGGAGATTTGTTGGATAGTCGACGATGGCACAACGTTGGAAACTGGTAGATTGGAGATTAGTTAGATAGTATACAATGACACAACGTTGATAAAGCTGGAAACTAGTTAGATGGGAGGTTGTTGAACAACTGACACTGGCACAACGTTGGAAACTGGTAGATTGGAGATCAGTAGGATAGTCGACGATGACACAACGTTGGCAACGTTGGAAAGTTGTTGAACAACAGACAATGGCACAACATTGGAAACTAGTGTGTTGGAGATTTGCTGGACAGCCAACAACGTCACAACGTTGGAAACGCGTGTTTGATTGGATAGGTGTTGAACAGCCAACAAAGGCACAGCGTTGACTACGTCGGAAACTAGTTCGATGGAGAGTTGCTGAACAACCGACAAAGGAACAACGTTGGAAACTGTTTTCTTGGAGATTTGTTGGACAGTCGACAATGGCACAACGTTGACAAAGGAGTGGAAACTAGTTTGACGGAGAGTTGTTGAACAACGGACAATGGCACAACGTGGACAGCGTAATTGGAATAGTTTATTGGAGAGTTGTTGACAGTTAACATTGACACAATGTTGGAAACTATAGTTTGTTGGATATTTGTTTGACAGTCATCATAATATCCCGGCATAATATACAGTGTTGAGAACGTTAGAAACTGGTTCATTGGAGAATTGATAATGATATACAGACGACTACTCGCATAATTATTAATGGGGCCAAGGGGGGGGGGGTCGATCAAGTAAGTTTGCTTGTCTATCCATGTCACCCTTGGTATCCCCCAGCAATAAGGGGAAAAGAAATCGAGAGAGAAGGAAAATAATGGGAAGGGAAAGAGGAACTAAAACTAAGTCTAAGGAGAAAACAAAAATAAAGATGGGGTAGAATAGAGAGGCTGCATGTACCGGGGGATGCAAATGTGTCGATTAATATAGAAAATAAAGGAGAAAAACAAGAAAAAAAATGTAGTTCAAGACCAGAATTTCCAGAAACGCCCTCGTCCTTTGCAGCTGGCTCGGCCTTTCACAGTAAGTACGAGATAATTCATAGGCCTACCGTCACATAACTAGAAGAAATTGAAGAAGGAAATACAAGCATCAAATGTGCCTATTTAAAAATACCATACTATTCTGATGCGCAGAATTAGTCTCGACGTCGGACTCCTTCTGTCATGTCTGTGTAGTCTGCTTCCTTCAATTTTGAACTTGAAGAATCTGGTAGAATTTGGACTGGATAGTGGATATAGACAATTGAATTCCAGAATATCTAGTGATCTGGAACAGTACTTATAAGCTGCATATTTAGGACCTACAATCTACAGTGGAATTTTCTTTGCACTTGCAGATAATCGGTAACTGCAACCATTGATCCCCTCCGAAAGATCCCGGAGTCAGCTTCTGTGCGCGTACAGTCCGACGCTACTATATTCGTGTAAGTAGTAGTAAAGTAGTACTTAACACCAGTCACTGCACAGTATAACATACTAACTAACCTCGTAATTAGCTTGTGTGAGTGACTAATATAATACTAACCTCGCAATACGTGTGAGTGGGAACGAGTATGCGATACCAAGGGCAAGGCAACAGTCATTGGGTGATTTCAATAATTTCAAGTACAGCTAGTGTTGAAATCTGCTGTTGGAGTTGTGACAACACCGTACTTGAATCAGGCTGGTGTTGAGATTGACCTTGGAAAATATGGTGTATTTCCGGCAGTTTGTGTTGAAGGCTGGTGTTGATTGTCATCTGCTGAACCCAACACTGCACTGTGGCTGCATGGTGTTGATGATCTACAAGCAATTTCCCCATTCAGCAACACCGGCCCCCAGGGATTGGGAGAATCGTGATTTAAAGTTCAGTGTTGGTGTTGATGAACTGTAGCTCACGAACAGGGGGCGAACACGACGAACCATCTCCGTAAAATTATCTTTTACATTTAAGATGAGAGCAAATCATTAGAGTTTTAATACATTTCAATGAAAAATAATATTACGCTTGGTGTTGGAGCTCAGTTCAGCAGCCCTTTCACGCTCTCAACACCGTACACCGTACTTGAAATCACCCAATGACTTGCTACCTGGCATTCCTGCCTTATTTATTATACGCTGCCTTGAATTGACCTGGTCGGTCCTGCCTGGCCTAGCCTGGACCGAGTGTTTTCCAACTGCAGTCAAACCTGTAGTTGCTATGTGAGGCATGCTACACTTGACGCTGAAATATCATTTAATAGTTATGGCACGAGCGAGACTGGGCCATGGCCATGCATATTGAGATATCAGTTGACTTCTATCTTAATAAAAAAGAGGCACTCTTTAGTTACAGTAGGCAGTAGTTACGTTACTCTGAGTGAGGCCAAGTTACGCGACCTTCCTTTTAGATTTTGTAAATACTGAGAGACTGCAATTACACATGTGAGTTTTTGTGATAAATAAATATCACACGTAATTTTCTTGATTCCTCTTAATTATGTGAAGAGACTTGTAACAGAAAGAATGAAAAGAAATAAATAGCTGTAATAATAGTTGTAATGTTTTTTGATAGAATCATGAACAGGTTACAGATGATGATGGCACAGTGTTGAAAACTGTTTGATGGAGATGGTGCATCGTTGGATTTGTTTAAAATTAGACCAACAAAGAATCAACGTTACAATATACTAATAGCGAATAGGCATGAGTGCGATGGTGCGAGATTTCGCATGAGGTGAAAGAAAGATGCTCTATTCAACGAGGCGTGAGCCGAGTTGAATAGAGCGTTTCTTTCTTTCACCGAATGCGAAATCTCGCACCATTGCACGAATAAGAATATTCGCTATATGTGTTGTACAACGCCTCGAAATTTAGCGAAAATATGAAAAAACAAAGAGTTTATCCCTATAGTAATCTATGAAAAGGGAGCAAAAATACCGAAAGCAGAAAGCAAAATCCCACAAGCGCACATGACCTTGGGCAGCCTTGCGCATTTAGCCAGCTGGCTTATACGCGTATTGTTCATTTTTACCGAGCGCAATGAATTAAATCGTATTGTGACGTCACCTCCTAAAGTCGTGCAACGGTACACTTTGGACGGTACATTTTGGATGGTACGTCTTTTGTGCAACGGTACGAATGTTTGACATTCAGCCTCCCATTTGCTCGCGTACAACAAGCTAAGTAGGCGTTGTACAACAACATTTAACCGATATTAGACAAACATTGAATCAACGTTTACGCTAACATTGGACTAAAGTTGAATCAACTTTCCATCAACATTGGACCAACATTATACCAACGTTGGATCAACGTCACCCAACGTTGGACCAACATTGGACCAACGCTGCCAAACCTGCCTCATCTGGACAATGATTATGCACTCATGAATATTCATTACATCAGTAAATGACCAAAATTTTAGGTAATATTGCTATAATAATTAGAGTATTTATGTTTATTCAATATTTCCACCATGAAAAGTTTCAGAAAAGTATGTGGCTCCATTACCATATCATTTATAATCAAAACATATTATTCTAAGTGAAATTCAAGGTTAAGTGTGGAAAATGATATTAACTGTATTCTGCCAAGTATAGCAAAGTTGCTCTATATATAGGAGTCAATGACAGGGTACAGTGGATAGGTGTAGGATGATAGGAATAGGATATAGGATTAGGATGTAGGATTTTAGGATAGGATAAGACATGATGATAAAGATTAGAGTGAAGAGTTGTAATGGTGGACTTCACCTTGAAACCAATTAATGTTTTGTTAATTACTGCCATACGTTGGAATAACGTTGGAGCAATGTTGGAGCAACGTTGTGACAACGTTGTAACAATGTTGGAGCAATGTTGCCAGACAACGTTGGAGCATTGTTGCTGGACAGCGTTGAACCAACGTTGTAAACATAGTTGGACTGACGATGTATGCAAGTGCACGTCCATCGCTGCTTCAACGTTGCCCATCAACGTTGCAGCAATGCTGTTATTGATGACTCAGCCGACATTATACCAACGTTGGAGCATTGATGGTGGACAACGTTGAACTGACGTTGGAAATGTTGTTGGTCTGACGATGTATGGACGTGCACTTCTATCGATGATGCAACGTTGCTTACCAACGTTGTAGCAATGTTGTATTTGACTATTTAGCCAACATTGGATCAACGTTGCCAGACAACATTGAAACATTGTTGCTGGACAACGTTGAACTGACGTTGGAAATGTTGTTGGTCTGACGATGTATGCGCGTGCACTTCTATCGATGATGCAACGTTGGCCTGCCAACGTTGAGGCAACGTTGGGAAAAAATTTCCCAACGTTGATCCAACGTTGGTCCAACGCTGTATTGTTACCTGGGTATATTCTATGATTATCTCTCATGGAAATCATCACTGGAAACATGAGAAGTATATACCACATTTCAGCTCTTATTTCATTCAACACATTGTCAGAGCACAGGCTCTTGCAGAAATACATATGATGTTTCAAATTCTGCAATCATCGTATAAGAAACCTCAGAATTACATGCACATTTCTATTTCTTACACAGTTTCCAACATTGTGTTTTGATATTTTTAAAGATTTCTATTGCATTCAGCACAGGTCCCCATATTACATTTTTTAGCAGAATAGAGTCATCATGTATATTGGTTCAGAATCTGTGAGAATGGTCTTTCGTATTACTGCTATTATTGAAGCTAAAGAAAATATGTATATTTGATTGTTATGTTGGTAGTAAGTTTCATACTATTACTGTTCAGAAATGATTATTTTAGTGGTATATTGCGGTATAGATTCTCTATTCCATTCGCTACTCAATTAAAATGAAGGGATTTATCTTTTCTATATTATCATACAAGACAGATGAAATAAATACACAGGTTATTGCTCGTAATCTTAACTGAGGTTAACTTGCGTTTGATTTGTTTGTGTTATACTTTGAGTGAATGCTAGTTCAGTGATTGAATGCGTAGTGCTTGTGATACAAGGTTGTGTTCGGGTGTGCACCGTGTGTGGTATTCGTGGTGGATGAGCAAATCTAATTTTAATTTCAATTTCACGAATTTGCATAAACTATAACTTTCATTACATAAAGAGAGAGAGGGGGGGGGGGGAGAGAAAATGACCCAAGGCTATGATCTCATTTTGCATTTTTGCCCAACCACCAGAAAGAAGACGAAGAAGAAAGAAACGCAACATCCTTCTCCACAAAGGATAATGGCTTCATTGACCCTCATCAAAATGACAGGGTTTTGTGATCATTCTCTTTCCAACTATTACAACATTTTATTTCTATCTATATAATTGATTGTGTATTGTCATGGTCGTTCCCCGCCAGTGTCTTTGAGGGGGGTGTGTTATCAATTGGGTTCGGAAAATCTAAACCAATAGAAACTGACATTGGTTCTCGTGTCTGGGAGTAACCCCCGTTATGATTGGTCGCATTCATTTGGCGTTCATGCTGCCTTGGTTACCGAGTCGTTTGTTCTCAATGAGGATGATCGATTACGCTATCTCTATTAACATAAACTAATAATTTAACTATGCGTCGATGCGAGAAAGGAGAAATATTTAGACAGAAACATCGGCAAAAAATTATTGGTAGAATTACTTTATTGAATGCACTGAGCACTGCTTATCAAGTGGAAGATCGAGCTAAAGCCGGGGTAATAATATTTGCTCTTTGTTTCCTCCGGCAAAAAGGGGCTACGTAAATCCAGCTATCTTTATCATCATCGTCGTCATCATCGTCATCATCATCATCATCATCATCATCATAATCATCATCAACATCATCATCATCATCACCACCACCACCACCACCACCATCACCATCACCATCATCATAATCTCATCATCATCATCAATCTTGAAACTTGTTTTAACAGGCTAATGTAAATGTGGAACTTTGAATGTCGAACTAAAAATCGCTTCACTCGCAGCGAAATCAGAAAAGAGAAACATAGTAGGAACTCTTGCTTCACTGTAGATGAATATATCTGATGAATTTGAATTTTCCGTCAACGCAATGAAGCAGATGATATTATCGGCCTTACTTTCTTCAAGACCTTCTGTATTTAATCTGAAATCGCATTGTTTTTGAAAAACCGCGAATAATCGATAATTTACTAGTTTAGTCATTTACACACATAAAAATGGTAAGTTCAGATATTTATACATTGCCCGTTATGCTGTATATTTTTTTTTCTTTCAGACGTGCCTCTTTTTACTTTTGTTACACTGTCAAATGTTGGCCCATATTTACCTAAATGCCAGATATTGCGCAAGAAGATACTATAATACAATGAATGATAAAGAGTTGATTGATTGTAATTTCTAAATCTCTATGTGTCGCCCTATCTCTGTTTACTGATAAGTTGTGAGTTTAAGTCAAGTTATAACTTCACATCGGGCATCTTTAGATATTCAGTTTCATAAAGAATGTCATAAATTATAATAACGTTTTTTTACACATTTTACATACCCCCCCCCCTTTTTTTAAATAAGACTTATAAGACTCTTTATTTCTTAGAGTTAAAGGCCTCCAGTTTTGTATGTTTTTCTGGTTTGACCCTCTGGTTAAAAGGGGTTGTTATCAATTTTCTTTTCAGGAAATTCACGAATCTGCACGCAGCGTACTTCTATTGGCGTGCGTCATGGTATCTCTATCCCTGACAGGTAAGATATAAGCAGTTATTTGAAATATATATATATATATTCCAACGAAACTAAGGATGTTACAATCATCACCACCACCACCATCATCATCATCATCATCACCATCATCATCATCATCATCATCATCATCACCATCATCATCATCATCATCATCACCACCACCACCACCACCACCGCCACCATCACCATCATCATCATCATCGTCGTCATCATCATCATCATCACCACCACCACCGCCACCACCACCATCATCATCACCACCACCACCACCATTCTCATTCACTGGCCTACAGATTGGGAGGGAGCGTGGGGTCATGACACCCCCCCCCCCCAAAAAAAAAAGGAGAGAGAAAAAAGATTCCTGGAAATTAGGTTAAAAAAAGTTCGATTTTTGCTCACTCGCTTAGCTTCCTTGCAGAATTTGAAGAAAAAAAATACCCCAAACGCCATGTCTGCCCCCTAAAAATTACTGGCTCATTACGCCATAGTATCTGTTCTCCTTAATCACGGGACCAACATTGTCATTAGCATGGGGTATCTTTGGAGAAAATAACTTCTCTTTGTTTCTATTATGTCTTATTATCACTACTCTATTCTGATTCTTTTTTTTTTCTCTCGCTCAAATAGCTGGGATGTCGGATTCCGAAGTCAAGACCAGACCAAGGAGGGATTTATCGTCATCACCATCGAACTCATCGACGGAGATGACCCTCCCACAGTATATATCATGCCAATCTATAACTGGTCCAGGGGGAACAACGATAAGACTCCAACCCAAACTCAGCCCCACACCGCCTGGTAACATGCCTGCTATGTATAACGTTGATCGTCATATCATATGCCGTCTACCAGGTTAGTTGATATTCTCTTAGCCCCCCCCCCCCTCGTCTCCGATTTTTCCTCACACTGTCTCCTCGTTTATTTTCCTAGTCTCACACAATATCATGTCTCTCAAATAAGGGTTGTTTTACAGTTACGGTAACTTGTCTCATTTAACTAAAATTTTTAAAAAGTTGTATTGTTTTTCGTAGGTGCGGGGGCCTATGGGTGTGTGTATGTGCGTGTAGAAACCAAATTAAATGATATACCTTTGTAGTTGTGCGGCAACTTTTTAGGGGTGCAAAATTTTAATTACAAGTATACCCGAGAGGACATTTCGGACAAAAATGGATTTGACAACATTTCTCGTGTACTTTGAGAAATAGGCGGATTAATCCATTAAGGTCTACATAATTTTTTTTCATGAGTGAAAATGCCGATTTTGGGGAGGATATTTTTAAGGCTTCATTTTACCAGCTGGATATAAGGGACAGAAAGAATCATACCTAAAAAAATAGAGAATATTTTACCCTGCAAAAACACCTTATTAGAAAATAGTTGCAGCAATAAATATTCAATACATTAAATTAGCTGTAAATACAATATTTTGAATAAACAAAATTTGAATAAGCATAATTTCATATGATAAAATACAAAATAATAATTGGGAGATTAATTTGCTCATTGAATATTCATAAAGACATGTATAGAATCCTGTTTCAATGAGAAAAATACAAATCACAAATAACTTGTCATTCCTTGTCTGATTTGATGAAATTATATAAAATATAGAAATATATAAAATTATATATATTATTTATATTTGTATTAATATAATCTGTATCATATAAACACGCACACAAATGATTTCTGTAATTTTATTGTCTGGTCGAATAGTGAAGCTCCGTCACTTCCAAAATTTAAGGACTTCCAATTCACCTGCGTTTTGTCTTTATTGGAAAGTAGGCTAAACTTATTCTGATTTAAGTTGATGGTACTCATTTCTCAATTGCAGACTGCTACGAGGATCCATGTTGGAACCTGGTAAATGGAGCATGTGAAGAAACAATAGACGGGCAAAGATGTGTATGTTTACCAGGCTACATTGGAATTAACTGCGAAACTGGTAAATGTTACTTTCTTTCTTTTCAAACGGGTAAATTTCACTAACAGCCTGTTAGAATACATGAAGGCCCGTGCTAAAGAGAGAGAGAGAGAGAGAGGGGGGGGGGGGGGTGTGAGGAAAGACTGGATATGTATAAATGGAGATAATATTGAAATTGAAAACAGACAAAAAACATTTGCATTAGTGCCCTGTAGTTGGCAGGGTTTATAGGAAATCGGCAGAATTTGGTTACGGATTGAATGTGGTCTTGGTGGAGCAAATCAAATTGGCAAAAATCTGCTATTTTATTCAGAAATACCTAGTCACTTCTTCTTAAAGGGAAAGACCGGTAAATGAATGGAATAAAAAGAGATCAATTAAACAAGCTCACACTGAAGGTCTATTAAAATTTGTGAATGAATTATGAAATACAGTATATGCAACTTTCAAAATATTATTTTTTTTTTGCTTAAAAAACAACAATTATCTGCATAATCCTGGTACGTAAATGAAAGAACGGATGACGTCATCCTCTTACTATTTTCTTTGCACTGTATGATATGAAATAGGAAATATTTTTCTCTTCTCATGACAATGTGAAACAAGGCTTACTTTCTTTCCTTTCATATGAGATACCATTGTAACCTATCGCTGTTTGATGAAGAGTATCCTTATCGTCAAGTATACAAATATTGAAATCATGTATATTTTATACGACAAAATACGAAAAAGAAATAGGCAAAAAACACCATCTATTTGCTAATTTGCACATGTTGTTGATTAATAAGCTACAGTTAACCCTGTCTATTAAGGTAATAAGATATCTGTAAAGCGCTTAGACACGTCTTTCCGATGCATTAAGCACTATGTAAAAGCGGATTATTAATGTCACTTAGGGAAAACAGAACAGGTTGCCACTGCCAAGTTCTAAAACATGTATTCCTTTGAAATGGGAGAAAGTTGTGATGGCCACTAAAGACAGGTTTACACTAAAGACAGATGACCACTAAGGTAGGTTGGAATGTATTTTGTGAAAAGTGAGATTTTATAATTCGTAAATTTCTTATCTTATTTCCGATACGATAATTTTTTTTCCTTTTGTTCAATTAAAATTGTCACTTGGATGGACTCAATGAATATTAGCATAATCATGCGAAACGAACAGTGGTCTACTTATTCTGTCTCTCTCCTTTTAGTCACAGACTGATGCACCCAAACCAGATGAGGTAATTAGTATTTTGTAAGAATTAATTCTGTAAAAACGCGTGTCCGCTGTAAATAGGCTTGCCAATTAAAGTAAAGCATGGTAATTACATTAAAAAAATAAAAGAGAGAACAAATGATATTGTAAGCACGGAGAGAAGATAAAGGATGTACGCGATATATACAGGGAAAATATAATCATCATGATTCGATTATAATAATTAGGCCTGTCATCTTTATTCAAAATTATCATCGAGTTATTTATCATCAGTTCATCACTATCGTAGAGGAGCGTTGTGGCCCAGTGGATTAGTCTTCTGACTTTGAAACAGAGGGTCGTGGGTTCAAATCCAAGCCATCGCGCAGTTTTCTTCAGCAAGAAATTAATCCACATTGTGCTGCACTCAACCCAGGTGAGGTGAATGGGTACCTGGCAGGAATTTATTCCATGAAATGCCGAGCGCGTGAAAGCTGCTTGAGCTACAGCCGGGGTAATAATATCCAAGTCCTTTGGAAGCGCATAGAGACGTTATTCATAATGTGGTATGCGCTATACAAGAACTGACTATTGTTATTATTATTATTATTATCATTATTATCTATATTATTATTATTGTATTATCATAATGATCAATATATTTTGCTTGTCACTATTATAATTTTTGCAATGATAATGAGAGCAAAAGCTTTGGTGACCAGACGTGCTATGCTTTTTGTATCGATAGGCAAACCAATTTCATTAGTGATATCCATGCACGCAAGGTAAAATGGGACCAAAAAGTCAATAGATTGTTAACCGTGGCATTAATTATTCAAATTTTAATTTACGCAGTTGGAAGCCAGTTTGAGCACACAACTTTATCAAGTTTACCGTAGGATCGCCATTTCATGGATTTACTAATCTCTTTTCTTCTCCCAATAACTTCTACAATAATAATAACAATACTTATATAAAAAATGGATACAACTATCAGGGAGCGTGGAACGAATTATAAAGTTAGGAGGCAGGAGGTTGAACGTTAGTAAAATCGCATTTTCATGGATTTTCTAATCTCTTTTTTTCTCCCAATTAGCTTCTACAATAATAATAACAATACTTATAAAAACCGGCTACCACTAGCAGGGGCGTGGAACGAATTTTAAAGTTTTGAGGCAGGAGGTTGAACGTAAAATAAAATCCCTATTTAGTGGTTATTTTACACATTTGTACTTGGTCACTGGAGAAGGGGGAGGGGAGAAGAAGAGGCATATCAGTCCCCCTCCATTGAGATAGGGAAAGGTCTGGCTTCTTGCAAAAACCCCATTCGCTTAATGAAAGTGTTCTGAATTCGCAGCACTGGCGGATTCAAGGGGGGAGGCACATCCGGCTCGTGCTTAAGAGCCATAAACAAAATTTTTAATGTAAATATGCCATTTTTACCCAAGTGTGTCCCCCTTTTAAAAGCGAGGACCTTTTTTTCTGCTTGTCATTTTTGCGGACGAAATGACCTTAGATTTAGATAAAAACCCTTCTTTTTTTGGCCTTCCAAATTTTCATCGGGAACATGTGCCCCCCTTTTGGAAAATCCTGGATTCGCCTCTGATTTGCAGCACGATGCTGTGACTAAGACTTTTAATGAGAAATTTAATCAACAACTGTACGCTGGTGAATTTCAATAATTAGAGTTCCACTGAGGGTCTGTGCGTACAGACTGAATCGGTGATGACATTATGGAGCCCATTCCCGAGTCCCCGTATATTTGAACACTCATTGCTTGAATTCATACACCCCCACACACGGGCTCATTAAAATAAAGTAAAGAGCAAAAAATCAGAATTGCGTGCGCGGTCGAAAAAAAAAACTTGA
This sequence comes from Lytechinus pictus, assembly GCF_037042905.1. Taxonomy (NCBI): domain Eukaryota; kingdom Metazoa; phylum Echinodermata; class Echinoidea; order Temnopleuroida; family Toxopneustidae; genus Lytechinus; species Lytechinus pictus. The sequence continues at coordinate 1,609,444 of NC_087252.1, forward strand.
CCAAATATAAACCGACCAAGAAACCTTGATTATTTATCATATTATGTTAACACGTTGCATGCCTTGTTGACCAAGGGATTTTTTTTGACATTTTCTTATCAAATAAAAAAAAAAGGTTTGTGCCTATATTAATGTGTGTGTTTTGGGTGGATGAGGGTGCAGATGTGTGAGAGAGGGAGAACAAGTGTAAGAACTGAGTGGTGTCTATATGTGCACAGCTTCTTTCAAGAATTTTGTTAGTAAGACGTGGCTGCTTGTTGGGTGGGGTGGGGGTGTGGGGTGCGTGTGTGCGCGTGTTAGTGCGAGCGCGTAAGTGTTAGAGATGGGGAGAGGGGGTGTGAGGAATTAGGGGTGTCTATACATAGTGCATAGATTCCATCTTCTAGGATTCCAAACATTATATTTCCTATTCAGATATCAACGAGTGTGAAAGCAACCCTTGTCAAAATGGAGGCACTTGTATGGACCTTGTTAATGAATACAGATGTCAGTGTCCCACAGGCTACATAGGATCCCGGTGCGAACTTGGTAAGGTTTCTGAAAACTTAAGTGAATCAACTTCTATCAAACAATTGGTCTGGTTTAATATAAAAAAATAAGCAGGCCCTATTTGCAAACGCTGTCAAACCATTATATACGGTAGTTATGAGTGGGCGAATGAGGCGCTTTTGTCATGTTTGTGTATACCAAATTCTTATCAACCATCCTTTTGGTATTAGATTGATTTCAAACCCTTTTCAAATATATTTGCGTAGTATAGATCACAGCATGAAATATACAAATGTATATAATTAATGGTCTGTTTGAATGAGATATTTTAGGTATTTATACATGTAAAAGTTTTTCTGATGATTAATTACAACAGTTACCATGACAACAACCCATAATAGACATGATTACACATAACGATACAAAGATAGTCACTTGGAAAGAGTAGCTCGTGAAACTGGAATTTTATTCACAACCAAGCACCTTTACATTAGCTGTTACACATTGCTCTCACAAAGATATGTACTGTACGAATAAGTATGATTTCAAAAGTGACACACAAGAAAATAAATACCTAAACATTCTTTCGTTTCAAGGTTTTGAATCAAAGCCATAATAGCATTTTTTCTGTTTATATTGTAAATACTTTTTCCATATCAAAGGAGGGGGGGGGAGGCTGACCATGCAAAAAATCACAATCGGATAGTAATTTTTACGTTTTTGTTCACCATTCTGGAAATAATGCAGGGGCTAAAGTCCCAGGCTCCCCTAAATAGTATTTCGTTCACGCTTTGGCTGTTACCTATTTTCCCATATTCCCAATTTTCAATTTAGATGTAGCCTACAAGTAACATATTTGATGATTCAACCTTTCATAGCTTTAATATTTACTTAACTAATTAGTGACATGTATATAAGCCGGAGTTATAACATTATCATATTAAGCAGGTCCCGCTGGTAGAACAGTTTTCGGAATGGAAGTGGCTACCCTGGGTAAAATATGACGTTAGTATATCTGATTATACATTATACTGTATACAATTATTACTATTATCATTATTATCATTATTATTATTATTATAGTAATAGTAATTATCCCCTTTAAAATAATCTCTACCTTAAATTTTACAGAGTCATCCATTTGCTTTCTTCTCAAGTGGAATAGTATTTTCGCGGGTAGTTTGGAACCGAGCAAATCTCTTCTAGATACCACTTTCACTGAACTCCCTATAAATGGTATGGGGAATCCTCATTCCATAGCTTACGACCATGAGGACAGAATGGTGTACTGGACGGATAGAGACAATGAGACAATTTCTAGGGCCACAATTAACGGAACTATTAGTCAGGAAATCCTTGTAAATTTGACAGGTACACCTCGATTCAATCGTGTTTAGTGTTATACAGTCTAAATCTAAAAAAACAAATATATTATATATGAATGTCAATTTTTATTCCGTCAGTTTTATTAGTGGTTTTCCCTTTCTTTGCTTCTTCTTCAGCTACTACTACTACTACTACTACTTTTACTTATTACTTCTCATTCCATTTCCTCCTCATTTTCTTTTATTTGTTTCTGTTTTTCGAGTCCTTAAATGCTCATCTTGTTCTTCTGCCTGTTGTTGTTGTTGTTGCTCTTGTTGTTGTTGATGTTGTTGTTGTTCTTCTTCTGACTTTCCTTTCCTCCTTCGCTTTCCACTTCTTGATCACTATCTACTTATTATTATTTCTTTTGTTATTTATGTGTTCTTCTTCTTCTTTTCTTCTTCTTCTTCTAAGTATTTCTTCCTCTTCTTTTAGCAATGACCTACTTTACAATAGATTGGAAAGATATTACTCACCCAGGTTTCAGTTGGATGGATTGAACCCATGGAAGAACTGTTGCATTTTGTGAATACTGCAGATATACTGCAGTTATATTCTATATGTCTTTTAGATTTTTTAATAAGTATGTTTGAATTTTTCATATGGAAATAACTGCAAATAAAAGCAACCATACAAAAAAGACGCCATCCCTGTCATCTCGGCAGACTGTCAGGATTTCATTGCATTATCCTTGTCGATCGCTGTTTGATCGTTACGAGTGACGTTTTATCTGCGTTTTAAGGTCGTATTCTTTGGTGAAGTTCTTGGGATAAATCACTCAAATGTCATTTTGTTGTTATTCGAGAGGTCTACGTTTTTTCTCCATAGGCCTCGGGGACGGTGAGCTTACGCTGGAGTTTCAGGACAGGAAAATTTACTGGGTTAGGAATATGAGGAATCAGCGCATTGAACGAGCAAACTTTGACGGAAGCGATCACGAACTATTGACCACTGATGTGAATCAGCCCCGTGGGATAGCTGTAGATGGAGTGAACAGGTAAGCTATGATGTCCTCGAAAAGAGGCTTTGCTAGATACTTAGGACGGTATCTCACTGGGTTCCATGACATTTGCTCCGGCGACAATTACTCCGCTATAAATTCCACACACTAATCGAATGGCCAACTTCAACCCTGGATTTAATACTACACAAAATCATGATGGCCAGCAAGCCTTGAAATTCATGATATCGTTAAATATAAACAAATTAAAAGTATGTCAATATTGTTACTATTCTAATTGAAAAGTGGGAATATTTTGATCCATACACCTTTTTAGCGTTGAAAAGTTGTTAATTACTACTAGTAGGTTTATGTTAGCATATGGAAGCGTGTAAAAAGTTCCGAAATATTTATTTTCTTAACATTTTTTTTGTTCATACAACCAAGGCTAGATGACTGATTTGTTACAGATGATTAGTACTTCAATATAGGAATGTTGAAAAAGAATTTGATAATCCTTGAGGCGTTATCTTTTTCTGTGACGTATGCTGTAAACTATTTTACATTTTTAAAGGAAATTATTTTGGATGGAACAGTGGGGTGTGAGATCATCTGATCTCAACGGAAAGAATCGAGTCAATATAGCGATGTCAGAAACTTCGTCAGCAAGCTGTGTCTTCTACTATCAGGGAGAATTCGGAGGTAAAATGCTTTACGTTTTTATAAGCCACTTTTCAATTTATTGTTTCATAAACGACAAAAGAAATACTTCATCGTTGGAAATGATAAATAAATGAATGAATAAGTAATTGAAATAATTGTTTCAATACATATTATGATTAAACAAATTACAGATGAAAATAAAAATATGGGACAGACCTAGCTTGTTATGGTAAGCCAATTTATAATAAGTTGCAGCACTACTACTTTTACTATACTATTACTACTACTACTACTACTTCTACTACTAATAATTATAATAATAATATTAGCTACATCTTATTGAGCGCACACACAGTCCAGAGGCGCTCATGGCGCTAGCGCAGCAACAATATCAATATTTATGAATTCTCATGAATTAATCAACTGTTAATCAAAGTTGTTTTCAATCTTGGTGGACAATTTTTGTATAGTAATAATTTCATATAATAAAAAAAAAGTGAAGATATGACACTATCAGTTTCCTCATTGAATATTCATGAAGACATTTATTGAACTGTTTAACCAAAATAATGCAAGGCTTTGAAATGTAATTTTGATGACTTTTTCAGTGGTTTGTTAGCAGGTTTGCATTATAACCTCGGGGCCTCTTATATCCTTTTATTCTTCCTATTTCCCAGACTCTCAGGTAATTTTCACTGACTTAAAAAAGGTTAAGTCTGTTAAACCCGATGGAACCAACCAGACGGTATTGTTCAACTATGCTGCTTCTACTGCCGTAAGGCACGTCACCGTTTACAACGCGACCGTCTATTTCATTACTAATTATTATTTTCATGATCCCCTTGGCCTCGGGGAGGTCCCCCTGTCGAACTTGTCAGCAGTTAGGGTCATAGAAACATTCAAAGAAAGTCCTAAAGACAGTAGTGGTTCCATCTTGAACGAGCCTACAAAGAATATAAGGGACATATACGTCTATAACATCACTTAAACATTATCATCGCAACGACCACATGTGTTTACAATAGGTTTGCCCCAAAAATGAGGGCGTCAACAGGGGGGGGGGGCACTGATCTGAATACTACAGTGTAGTAGTGTACAGATCTGGGGACACTTTTATTGACAAGTGGATACCAGGCGCAACCAAAGGAAACGCGTAAAAAAGATATATTTTTCAAAATTGGGTACGTATATAAGTACACAACGTAATAAGGGTGTCAAAACTAAAGCCGACGTCAGTAATCGCGTCCGTAACATTACAATTAGAATATCGCTGTAATTGTTTCGGGGTCAATCAGGGAATAATTGTCAAGGGAACAGTATTTTTTTTCTCCAAATCTTGTTAAGGATTGGGTTTCACACGCCAATACTTGTTAAGGGGTGCATTTTCAGAATATTGAAAATACGTGTTTACGTTGAGGGTGCTTTTCGAGACCCCATGGTCGCGCATGGTATTCACTCGTCAATGGAAGTGCCCCGCGGGATTTACGGTTAAATTTGCGTGGGTATAAATAAGACTAAAATGCTTTATAAAGGATGTACTCTTTGCCCCGACACTACGCGTTAAGGGGCCTACTTGAGCGAGGTGTGGGAGGTGGGGCGGTTATAAACCCAATATAAGTAAAGGTAAAAATGACGTTCGTGATCACGTCTGTGACATACATCAGTTAGAATATCGCTGTACTTGTTTAGGGGGTCAATCAGGGAATACTTGTCAAGGGAACAGTATCTTTTTCCAAATCTTTTTAAGGATAGGGTTTCACACGCCAATACTTGTTAAGGGGTGCATTTTCAGAATATGGAAAATACTTGTTTAGGGTGCTTTCCGAAATCACATGGACGCGCCTGGTATCCATCCGTCAATGGAAGTGCCCCCCAAGCGTCAACACTTAGCAGTACCCAGTTAGTGGCCCTGGGGCCCTTTGCAGAAAGAGTTGCGATCAAACACTCAAAAAAATCTTGCGCAACTTGATTTTCAGCCAAAGAGGAACCCGTATTCGGGACTTGCGCTTGATATTTTGACTTGGGTTTAAACGTAACTCTTTCTGCAACAGGCCCCAGAACCATTAATAAAGATTGCATATTTTTCATGTATTTTGAAATTATGTCTACCTCATGTAATTACGTTGTGTGTTTATTTCAAATGCAAGGAAAGCTTTATATTCTATAAGTAGGTTCATGATGTTCGTTCGACACAAATCAACTGGGGTTATTAATTCTAACGCTCCTTTTTATTGTGTTTATGTTGAAACGATGCATTTTTAGCACCTGGTGTGTGATTATCTCAGATAGTGTTGAATAATACACTTTCCCCGAGTCACTGGTGTTATCCAAACATACCCTATATGGGTACTCTTCGTCATGTTCATCTGACGTCTGAAAGTGTACTATGTTAATTACTGTATATTTTGTAGGCCTCTAATTCTCAAGTGTAATCGTTTTGTTGCCCTCCTTTCTTGTAATGATATGTCTATATGTAATGTACAATTAGTAATGTTTTAATGATTTGTGTGAATAAACTGAATTCGAACTTGAATCTGTATTCTGATTGCCATTTATATATTTAAACCTGTGTTAACTTAGACATACTTTTATGAAGTGCCAGTTGTCAACTTATTCACCAATAATTTTTTTTCTAATCATTTTTGCAAAATCTTGTAAAAATAAGTTTAGTCATGAAATGGGAAGAATAAGAAAATCCAAATAAAATATGAATTTTAATTAATTGATTGATACATTATAATTGTCACAGAATTGACATGGAAGATATTTTATGATGCCCAACATTCCAAAGAAGTGTGGTTTAAAATTCTTGTTTAGACGAAGGTTAAACCTAGGTTTATGTTCAGAATTGTGTTGTGTTTTAACCCCGCTGCATGTTAATAGCTGGTGGTGTGTAATTATCTCAGAACTTTGAATGGTGTTAATTTGAACACATTAACATTTAATATGCAAGAACGAAAGCCGTTGGGGGAGGGGGTAGAAAGGGGGTACAAGGTGGTGGAATATCATTTCTTTTTGTTTATAAAAAGGCAAATCAAGCGATTTTTTTTTTCAATTTTTCATATATCGAACAATCATGGAATAATGGTCACCCATTTCCCAATTAGCCATGGAAACGTTTTTATGACATAGGTCAAATGTCGTAAACACATCTTTAGTCGAAAACAATTAAAGGAACTTTTGAGATTAACTATCAAATAATCGTGCCGTCTAGCAAACTTGTGTCGGAGGAGAGTGCTTTTTATTGAGAATCTAAATCACCTCAGAGAGTTTTTGCTCTCTGTTGATTTCATTTTCAAGCTTATATTATCAGAAAATCACGAGTGTCTAGAAAGCTTAATAATTTTGGTACTTGAAGTTGATCTTGAAATGCACTTTGAAAGACTAGAATATTTTCACATTTTGACTTCAGCGTGATCAGAATCGAGCTATAGCAGACAGCTAGTTCGCGATACCGCAAAGCTCATATTGTTTTTTTAACAGTGGGACAGTCTAGAATCTTTATTCCTAAAACTAATTCTCCTGCAGTTGTTTTAAAAGATTCATGGATACATCATCCCTTTCGTCATTAAATGGTCTTTGTGCTCGTGTTGGCACACTAGCATTGACGTTCTTGACATTCATATGCTCATGACTTCGATCGTTATTGTTTGACCAATTTTACTCAATTTTTCGGCGATCTTATCATTTGCTGTATTTGCTTGCACACAAACTCACTTCTTCCACGAGTTTCATTCTCATTTAAAGTATTAGGGGGAACAACAAGTTCAGAAGTTTGAGGGTTTGAATCCATGGGTCGTGTGGTTAGAGCATTGGACTCATAACCGTTGAGGTTGTGAGTTCGAATCCCAGCTCTGCCATTGTCTCCACTTTGAAAAAAGGCCCAAGAGTAATTTGTCGTCTAAATGGTCAGCCACTATGACTGATTGACACGTAAAATGTTTCATAGGAATTTAGGTATTTACCAGCTTAGAATTATACCAGCAAATAGCTGTTCTGCCGATTGTTTTGAGCACATACATGCTCTATTCTACATTTACAATTATTGTTTGCTTTATAGTCTACCGTGTATCTCACTTCTTTGAGGAATTAGGGAGTTTTCAACGCGCGCGACGTAGTACGAAGGAGTCAAGAACCAATAAATGTATTGAAAATATCCATCAACTGACAAAGAACAGCTGGAAGGACTTTGTCGAAATTGATGAACCGGAACAGCAGTTTCGTTCTAAGTTTCGGAGTTTACGAATAATTGCGAATATGCGGTTTGTCCAGAGTCTAAATGACTAAACTGCTTTGATTCGCCAATTTTCGACAGACTTTTTGGTGGTTCTTTGTCATTAAAAACATTCGACAATACATTTTCTATGTTTGTGAATCCTCCGTACGTTACTATGCGAAAACTCCCTTGTAGCTCCTTGAATGAATAACATATATGTATATCAAAGGCAGCTGCGAGAGCGCGTTCAGATGACTTTTCTTTAGCGGGATATCCATACTTATTATCATAATTAGAAAACAGTCACAGAACTGAGCTTACGCAATGTGGACTTCATTTATCATTACCATACTTTTATTCTCGGTGGCTGAGAGGCAATGTAAGTACTGAAAATTGTAATTTTGTCACTTATTTTCTGTTTGTTTCTTATCCTCAAAGTTACGCTATTTCATCCCTATGAAAGATTATATCTTTTTATTGTAAAGTGCGAGAAAAAAAAGGAACCATGCAATATATTTGCTTTATCGAGGGGGGGGGGGGCCTAGCGTACAATGTGTCAGCATACACATGATGCAGCGTGTGCCTCAGAGAAGACTCCTAACTTGACACTAAAAGTTCAATTTCAATGTTTAACATTTTCCTGCAAGAACAAAACAAATAGAAAGAACGCCATTAAAGCAAACATTTTTTTTCTATCGTCACTCGATCTACATGCATGGCTGCTTCGATCCGTAAAGGCTTGTCTTACAACCACTTTTCAAAAGTATACCCTGATTAGAATAATAAGTATGATAATGATAATTATCCTTATTACTATTTTCATAATCGTCATCATCATTATCACTATACTAATGTTATTATTGGTAGCAGAGTAATAATATTAATACCATTATTATTTATCATTATCACTATTGTTGTCATCATCATCATCATCACCATCATCATCATCACCATCATCATCATCAACATCATCATCACCATCATCATCACCATCATCGTCATCATCACCATCATCACCATCATCATCATCGTCATCATCATCATCATCATCATTTATAAAAGTTCTATTATCTTCTCCCAAGCAAGGTGGTGTCGAAGCGCTGAAAACGGTCTGTCCTGGATTTGTCTTAACCCATGTTCAAAACGACAGCTCTATTTCATTCAAACTATGGCTTATGAGACGCATGTTTGGGTGCGACCTCCCAACGGCAACTGTATGTCTTCTTGGTATGTAATACTCATCGATATGAAAAAAATGAATAGAGTTCGTCCTTATCTGCCGCACACACTACGTTGAAGCTACAGGAAAAGTACCCAATGACACGATTAACAGTATATTGGGGCTATACCAATACGTAATAAACAACACACACATCCTCACGCATAACCCACACACATCCACCAACTCGCACATCCCATCCGAGACCTGTATATGGTGTTTGTTTTTGGTGTACTCGTATAATGATCTGTTATACGGCCTAATGTTGTTTATATTTATATTCTGATACTTGTTATTGGTAAAGATGAAAAATATGGATTTGGAAAATGTACGCTTAAACAATATTTTTTGTTATTTTTAGTATTTAATTGAGAATTGATTAATAATAATAATGATAATAATAATATACAGTTATATAGCGCCATCTATCTAAAAATATTCTATTCCGTGGAGCGATGTTATTAATATTATTACCCCGGCTTTAGCTCGAGCTGCCTTTCAGCGCTCATGCATTCAAGGAATTAATCCTGCCGGGTACCCATTCACCTCACCTGGGTTGAGTGCAGCACAATGTGGCTAAATTTCTTGCTGAAGGAAATTACGCCATGGCTGGGATTCGAACCCACGACCCTCTGTTTCAAAGTCAGAAGATTAACCCACAACGCTCCATTAAGCTTCAATAAGCATGTTTGTATAAAGTGTATAAGTTCTATAAGGTTCATATACTACACACAGCTTAGTTTAGTTTACTCCAACGATGTTGTATAAAAATTTAAACAGCGTTTAGAGGATCAAACTAAAGTAAATCTAAAACCTTTTCCCATCCTTCTTTCCTTTTTATTGCAGAGATGTGCAACTTCATGTTTTCGTAAAGCAAGTGTCAAACGATCGCATCTTTTGTCCAAATCTGATTTGAGATCGGAACCAAGCGGTTGGTTATGATGTGATTCTTCAAAGAAAATTTCGAGAAACTCGCTAAACCCATACCTTTGTCAGAAAACTGGCGTCATCATGGCAGTACGCATATTTTTTTTTTCGCTGGGGGCAGGATGCGTAATTTTTACTTGAAAGCAAGGGACTGAAGCAACCGACCGAGCTTGCCATCGGGGCGCTTTTTTATTTTGTAAAGTGAAATTGAAGGATTTTGTACATACTTTTGGAAATTTTGTGAAAATGTTCAGTATAAAATGTGAGTTTTCAAAATTTCTGGGGACATCTGCCCCTCCCGCCAAATACGGCCCTGGGCGTCATGCCATAAAGCCCATGGCTTCATACGCAACGACCGTAACTGGTCCAAACTGTGGTTTCGTTATTGCAAAATGCAAGTGAATTTCCTGTAACCTTAATAAAAAACTTAGATTGAAAAATATTAAATCTGGATTATCACCTACAAGAATTTCAATATACTACACTGCAAAAACTCTGGTGTTGATTCAACACCAGCCCGGAATCTATATATGTCCACACCAGAGAAGTGTTAAACAACACCAGTTTCGTTTTGGTCTAACACCAGAAAGTTGTTTATACAAGGCACCAATTAGTATTAAAACAGCATCGGTTTGATTCCAAACTGGTGTTGTTTCAACACTTCTCTGATGTGGACATATAAAGATTCCGGGCTGGTGTTAAATCAACACCGGAGTTTTTGCAGTGTATCAGTCGTGGGTAAAGACATTGATTACTAACAGGCAGTTTTAACGACAATCTTCATTATGAAATTGTTTATGTATGTAACTTTTCGTTAATTTGGTATTTCTAGTTTTCAATTCATTTATGTCCTTTATATCATGCAAGCACTAACCACAAAAAAATCACGAAAGCTTTACGAATTTGCACGAACAGCCATCACCTTACCCATTCTGCTCCTCTCTTCGTAAAACTTAAAACTTTGAATATATCTGATTTATATCTGTATCACACAGCAGTGCTAGGCAGGGGCGGATCCAGGATTTTCCAAGGGGGGGGGGGCAAATATTTCGGATTAAAATTTTGACACGCCAAAATAAAGGTTTTCTTCCACAAATTAAGGAAATAATTTGACAAGCAAAAAAAAAAAAAGGCCTTCAATTTCAAAAGAGGAGGCACACCTCTGTTTTAATGGCATTTTTACATTACAAATTCTAATTTTGCTTATCGAAGGGGGGGGGGCAAGTGCCCCCTGTGCCCCCCTGGATCCGCGCCTGGTGCTAGGGTACGTGTATTTTCATAATCTCCTTCCGTACAACTCTTGAGCTTTATTCTCTACAAATCTTCTAATCTCAATATTCACAAATACGATTCGAGAAATCAATCTAATTTTCATCGTATTGGAAAATTTTATTTACGTATGAAGAAAAATCTCCACGATGTAGTCTACCAATAATTTGTAATTAATTACCAAATAGTTTTATTCTTTTTAAATAACATTAATCAAAATCATTTAAGAAGCATGTAAATACATTCTTTTTGTCACAATACTGACTCGCATGTATTTCACATTTATAGTAGTATTACCAGATCTCTCCCCCTTCCATTTTCAATGTTCCTCTGACTTATATTTCTTTATAGCTTGTTATGATTTCTTTATTTTTTCTATGTTTTCTAAGTTTTTCACTACTGGTAATTACCTATAATATAATACTTTGTACTGCGTATAAGGGAACTTATTTTACAGGGCTACATGGCCTTATTCTAGTTTCCTTTTTTTTTTTTCAACTGCTAAATTTTTCTATGTTTTACCCTAAAAAGAGGCATTGCAATGACACTGTAATTTCTTAAGATGTATTTTATTTGTATCAATTTGTATATAATTGCATTCATTATATTGTAATGGCCTGTTATTATGTAAATATAAAATAAATGATCAAACAAACAAACAAACAAACGATTTGGAATTAAAAAAAATACTTGTTTAGTGTGCTTTTCGAATGAAACCCCATGGTCGCGCATGGTATCCATTCGTCAATGGAAGTGCCCCCCCCCCCCCCGGATGTGGATGCAAACCATGAACTCTGAGAAAGGACTGATAGAGATTTGAAGCATTCGAGATGTTGATATGGCGACGCATGCTTAAAATTAAGTGGCCAGAGAGACCGTCAAAATGAGGATAGGTGCTAGTTATAGCAGGAGGAGCGCAATGTACGTCACCTGATCACAATTAAGATTTGTATGATTGAAAGATTAAAGGTCAAGTCCACCGAAGAAAAATGTTGATTTCAATAAATAGAGAAAATCCAACCAGCATAATGCTGAAAATTTCCATCAAAAACGGATGTAAAATAAGAAAGTTATGACAATTTAAATTTTCGCTTATTTTTCACAAAACAGTGATATGCACAACTAAGTGACAAGTCATGGAAATGAGACAATCGATGATGTCACTCATCACTCACTTTTTGTTTTTTATTGTTTGAATTCTACAATATTTCATTTTTTACAGATTTGACAATAATGACCAACTTGACTGAACCATATAGTATTAAACAATGCTAATTCCACATGTTCAGGGAGGAATTAATCGTTGTATCACTTGACACTGAGGAGAAAATTAGAATATTTCATATAATAAAATACAAAAGAAATAGTGAGTGGATGACGTCATCAGTCTCCTCATTTGCATACTGACCAGGATGTGCATATAAATGTTTTTGTGAAATTAAGCGAGACTTTAAAATGTCATAACTTTCTTTTTTTTACATCCGATTTTGATGAAATTTTCAGTGTTATGCTTGTTGGATTTTTCTCTTTTTATTCAAATATCTTTTTTGTTGGGATGGACTTGTCCTTTAAAGACAGACAAATAAAATGGATTGGTCACATGCTAATTAAGATATGACAACATGACGTGTGACAATCACAGTCGTAGTCGACTATTAACGACGTCATAATCATGTCAATATACGACGTCAATCTGACGTCTAATACTGGTCATGCATACGTCATAAAGACGTCGTAGTCGACTATTAATGACGTGATAATCACGTTATTCTTACGTCTAATACTGGTCAGGAATACGGCGTAAAGACGTCATTAAGACGTCGTAGTCGACTTTTTAAGACGTCATAATCACGTCATTTTACGACGTCAATATGACGACGTACATCGGTGCAAATACTCGTCTTTAAGACTTCTTTTTACGACGTCAATATGACGTGATACACATCGTAAAATGACGCCAATAAGACGTCTTTTACCCAGTTTTTGCTATCAGGGAGTAAGGGTAGGAAGCGTGGACGTCCAAAGAACATGGCCCTGGGAAGCGGGGGTGCTGAAGAACCCCCTAGATTTTCCTTGGGGGTGCTGCGTGTATTATTCTCCATAGGCAGCACCCCATGCAGGTATTCTGGAAGATGTGAAAAAATGGGAAAATGTAACGAAAATACCGTCATTTTGTACTGAACCCCCCCCCTCCCCTTTTTTTGGCTTTTCGAATTTCTTTGGAGCCACATGATCCCGATGTTGTAGCGATAACCTTTTTTTTTTTTGCTTTTCAAATTTACATCAGAGCATCTGCAGTTAAAAATTGTTCCCAGTGCCCTGCCAAAGAACAAAGAGGTTGGACATGCATGGTCATAAAAAAGGCCGGGAAATTAAAACATAAGCTCAAGACAGGAAAGAATGGAAATGACTTTTTCTATCATGGACATGTCTCACTGATATAACACAAATATTGTCATTATGCTCTTTGCAAATGAAAATGAATTCTCCTTATAAGTTTGCAAAAGTCGAGGGGGAGTAATTATGTTAAATATACGCCCTTCATTTTCTCAGTAATTTCATCACTATCTACTAGGTATTGTTGAGATGCATGTGCTATTTCATCACTATTAACCGGGTGACGTTGGAACGCATGCGCCATTTCATTACTGTTTACCGGATATTGATGAAGAGCTTGTACTATTTTATCACCATTCGCTGAATATTGTTGAAACGCATGCGCTGTTTCATTTCTATTCATCGGGAATCGTTGAATGCCATGCGATATTTTTTCGCTGTTCACCAGACATCTTTGGATTATATTCAGGAGGTCCAGCTGTTCCTCGTTCGATATCATAGTCCGATCAGAATCGATACCTTCTGGTAGTTGATAGATATCAGTGATATGGTTGTTTTCCAGGTATTCGATCAGCTTGTCAACGTCGTTTCTTCTCGCGTCGCAAATAATGATGGCGATTGGAAGCCTTCCTGTTAACATGGTAAATAAAAGATATATTCAGATTCCGCGGAAATAACATACATCAAGATGTTACCTATTAGACATGATATTGTCAAGTTGATGAGAGTAATCTGCTAGAGGCCTACTACTCCACTTCATTAGTACCACTCTATACTACTACTCCAATTTATACTACTATACTTCTACTACTACGACTACTACTACTACTACTACTACTACTAAAGACGACGACGACGATTTCTACTACTACTACTACTACTACTACTTCTTCTACTACTACTACTACTACTACTACTACTACTACTACTACTACTACTACTACTACTACTACTTCTACTACTACTACTACTACTACTACTACTACTACTACTACTACTACTACTACTGCTATATACTACTACTACTACTATACTACTACTACTACTACTACTACTACTATACTACTACTACTACTACTACTACTACTACTACTACGTATTACTACTACTATACTTCTACTACTACTACTATACCACTACTACCTCCTACCTACTAAAGGTTATCTCTTCTTTATACAGTGTTATTCATAAGTAGAAGAGACTCAGACTCGATTGTATGTATGCATTTTATGAAGAAATGTGTTATTCATTCTGTTTGAGACGATTATGTCAAAATAAGATTCTTTTGGCAAATTTATACAAATACTAATGTACTTATACTAATAATATTACTGGGGAGTCCTTACAAAAGTAATATACGCGTATCTCCAAACTGAACTTACCTGTTATATGTTTTGTCAACTTGATAACATCATTTGTGAAATATGGAACGAGTGAAGCACTGTTAAACAGTAATAATAAAATCGTAACAATTCTACATCATGTAGAATGAATGGTGTTAGACCAAGTGCTTATTACAACACGTGTTGGTGTACCCTAACAGAAAATTAGACAAATTTGTAAATAATTATTTTTATTGCAATTAATAAGACAATGCAGTAAAAAGACATAGGGGTAGATTAAGTGGCAATTTACAAACTGTGAAGTCTTTCTCTGTCGTAAGCGTACCTACGGGGGGGGGGGGGGCAGAGGGGGCAGACTGCCCCCCCCTGACGAGTCACAACCCATGCAAGGGACATATCCCTGCCCCCTGACGAGTCTTGAAGACCTTCTTTTTTTAAATTTTTTTTGCTTGTCAATTTTTTTTTATCTGGTACGAAATCCTTTATTTTTGGTTGAAGACCTTTTTTTTTTTTTTTTTTGCTTGTCAAATTACGAAATCCTTAATTTTGCGGACGAATTTGCCCCCCCCTGTGAAAAATCCTAGGTACGCCTTATCTATTCATTTATTATAATATATTTATTCAGGTACAAAAGATCAGCAAAAGCTGTTTTTTCGTCAATGACCTGATGATAACAGAATCACGATTACAATAAATAACATCGACATCACACACGTAAATAAAATCATATTCTAAGTCATTGTCTTGGCAATGCTTAATAACGGAACTAAACAAATATTTTTACATAAATGATAACATGACAATGTAAAAAAAATTATCAAAACGGAAAATATAGATATAAACTACAAATTGTACTATATATTCACTGATAAAAACCTTTGAAATTAAAGTAATTATATAAATAGGGGCACTATAGGAACTAGACATTCGAGTGAAACAACTATCAAGTAATAATTAGCATAAAACAATATTAAAGGAGAATGAAACCCTTGAAACCAGCTGAATCCATATCAAAGAGAAAAATCAAAGAAACATATTGTTGAAAGTTTGAGGAAGATTGAATGAATAATAAGAAAGTTATGAGCATTTGAATATTGAGATCACTAATGCCATGTAGATCCTCCCATTGGCATTGCGACCAAGATCTGTGATGTCACACACGTACAACTCCCTCATTGCTTTAGTACTTATTTCACTTATTCTCACTTTTATAGAATCTATCACAAGGTGAGGTGTTCTCTTTATGAGAGGACAAGTACAGAGGTTTCACAACATTATATCATTGATGAATCGTTTGTCATATGATTAGAATGAGCAAAAAGAGATGTTTTGGGGTATATTTTCAGTGTCCAAAAGGGGAGAGTTGTTCATCTGTGATATCATAGATCTTGGTTGCGTTGCCAATAGGAGGATCTCCATAGCATTAGTGATCTCGACATTCAAATGCTCATAACTCTTCTATTGCTAGTCCTATTTTACTCAAACTTTTGTTGATCTTATTCTTTGATTTTTCTGCTTTCACAAAAGCTAACTTGCTCCAAGAGTTTCATTCTCCTTTAACTTTGTAAGCTTATATAGACAAGTAATCGTGGTAATTAAGATGAATAGCATATGCTCATATTCGGCAAAGTAATGGCTACCTGATTAATTAAAGATTAATACTAACCGTAATACTAGAAGGAATAATCCATTCCTCTCAGCGAGTTCTATCAAACTGTTGACGATGCTTTCCCTGGATATAGCAGTACCTGAGAATGACAAATGTTCAATAATTCGGATTGGGACCAAAAAGCATGAACAAAAAAAAAAGAGTAATTCTTTTTAGACTGTATCACATGAATTCATGTGAAGAGGTAAAATACTTTTTAACAGCTCAGTGTAGGTGACGTCTTAATTGAGTTTTTTTTTTTTTTTTTTTTTGGGGGGGGGGGGGGGGCACAAAATCATTATTTGCCCTCATTAGTGTGACCATGGACCCCCGGGGGGGGGGGGGCACTCGACCAAAAAAGTGGTAGGGGTGTGCCGCGGGCGAGGCAAAAAAACGGGGGCCTTGGAGCGGGCTTATTGTAAAAAGGAGGGTCCTCGGAACGGGCTTCGGAACTACAAATGTTTGTGAAAACGGGGGTCCTCGGAACGGATCTCCGTATCTCTGTGAGTGCGTATGCATCCCTCTGGAACGGGCAAACGTGCATGACGTAGCTAGCGCGGCCTCCGCCGGGTGCGCTCGCGCTTAGGCGATGGTCGAAAAGCGCTCTACGGCCGCTTTTCACCACAATTGCAGCTCCTTGTAGCAGATCAATGCGACCGGAGCGGCGTAACGAAACATATGCGAAGCTAATTTGGAACGGATTTCTTTCTTCTTTTTTCTCGATAAGAAGGAAATGCTATGCCTTGGAGCGGCTTCCTTTGTTCTTTTTCTAAAAAAGACAAAAATGCTATGCCTTGGAACTGAAATTTGAGTGTAAAAATGGGGGTCCCCTCCGCGGCACATACCCACTATGCATTATATACTGAGTGCCCCCCCCCCCGGGCATGGACCTACTACTCTGACAGAGTAGTATAGCCAACCAGATGAGTCAAGACTGTATATAGGGCGTCATTCTTTGGAAGTCTTTTCCCCATGTCTTCTCTTGATTAGATAAATGTGGCATCGTAAAAATTCAAATTGGCAATGCTGATTTAACGAAATCCAATGAGAATGAACGTAGTGATTGAATAAAGGTCGTGGCCGGGTTCCCTTAATCACCCATTCGCTTTCCATGTCAAAGTTCTGCTCGTATCAGCATACGCCCCCTTCCGATTTTTGAAACCTACGACTTGTTAAGCCCCCCAGGGCCCTGTCCACGGAGGATTATTCTATTGTTACTGGGGGTGCTGATCATTGTCACAGCATCCCCAGTAACAATAGATAATCCTCCGTGGCCAGGTCCATGCCCCCCCCCCCCTCCATAGCACCCACCTGTAATAGACCCTAATTTAAATCGCCTTAATACACATTATTTCTTTTAACAATAAAAAAAAATCATTTGAGGGAGGGGAAATAGAGAAAAATAAACATACTCCTGCACGAAATATTTCTAGATATAACAGAGAGTGAGCTGGAAAGATACTCCATCCGATCGTCACGAGATATTTGTTGATGATCAGCACTGTGAAGAAATGGCTCTCCAACGACTCCCCCAAGAGCCCTTCTCATCGCGGATACAACATTTGACCCGCACTCCCCGAGGTCAACAAGGCTAAGGGTGAGTCCAGCCTGGTCATCTCCACATCTCTGATCAGGTCGTGACACTTTGACTGGTTGATGGAACAAGATTTCACGGCGTAGTTCTGCTATTCTCCTTTCGATATCAGCGTTAGAAAAGGAAGCCATGTTCATTCCAATTTCCCATAACCATGATAATAACTTTGTTTTTCTTACGACGAATGGATGGGATTCATGGCAGAAAAGTTGGCACGAATTCGGTCTCACTTATTTGCATACAAAGAAAAATGATTCCAAAGATCACCAAATGTAGCATTATAAAAATGAGTGAATCATAAAAGTCAGCTTTGTCAAGCGACATCGAATAACAAGCTCCCCTTGTAAGAAGTGATGAAGGACTAATTTGAAACAAAATTGAACAGAAAAGAAGACAATAGGGAGACAAAGAAACACTACTTTAAAAGGGGGGAGAAAAGGGGCGTATCATATCATTGTTTTAAGTAAGGTATGTCCACACTTCACAGTAGTAATAAATTGCAATGAATTTTCGATGTACCATGGAACTGGAGTAGTAGGTCCACGTACTACACACGGCCTGAAAAGAGAACATTTTGAGAGTTGCTTGTATGAATTTATGAAGAGGATACCTATGTCAAGCAAACTGAAATTTTGTATTAAGTGACCCGAAACATTTCAAAAGCTGTTTACATAGGATTTCACGAACAGGACACGTATCTCACTAAATGAAAAATGCAGGCGTGAAGTGCGAATTTAATGTATTAATCTTCAGACTTGAAAATTTGATGTTCTATGCACTTTAATAGGGTACTTATCCCACTAAACAAATAATGCAAGCGCGAAGCGCAACCGACTTTTTGTTTTACATTCAGACCTGATAACGTGACGGGGTCATTCCCCCTTTTTGTTTCTTTCCTGATATGATGTCCCAATGCACCCCCAAACTTCTTGGAAAAGGGGGACCAGTCCTTCTCTCCTCCAACGATAGAGACCGAGAGAGAGAGAGAGAGAGAGGGGGGGGGGGGGAGAAAGGCAGAGGGGAGTGAAAGGAATAGAACTTCTTTTGGAATAAATGATACAAAACTTATGCAGATTTTCGGAAGTGATAATAATTAATGTTATTTAAAAAAAATGATATTTCTTGTTAAGAAAAGTTTCAGTCAAATACCTAGTGCATCCCGTGGGACTCATCAGCACATTTTTTTTTAAACTCTGATACTGGTCTGGCGTAATCCCATTTGATTCTTCTTCGGTCTATTACTTCAATTTTGAGATCTCTGTAGTGTTACAACTGGAATTGATTCCTGTATATGAAGAGCTCACTTGCAAAAGGGGTTAGGTCCATTTTTCATCAAATATGCTTTTTTGGTCTCAATGTATAGATTTTTAGTAGCTCTATAGGATGATACCAAAGAAAAGTTGAAATTCCTATTTAAAAGTGATCAAAAATGGCAAAGAAAAATCACTTATTTTTCAAAAGGGGTTAGGTCCATTTCAGTTTAGTTGCAAAAGGGATTAGGTCCACACCGAATTTTTTTGGAAAAGAATATTTAAAAAAATATAAATAATGGTAGATTTCTTTTATACCCAATT
This sequence comes from Lytechinus pictus, assembly GCF_037042905.1. Classification (NCBI taxonomy): domain Eukaryota; kingdom Metazoa; phylum Echinodermata; class Echinoidea; order Temnopleuroida; family Toxopneustidae; genus Lytechinus; species Lytechinus pictus. Next base: position 1,629,028 of record NC_087252.1, read on the forward strand.
TTATGTTGTCATGGTAGGGAATCTTGAAAATTTAGTTTCGCATAAGAATATGCAATATAGGAGAATTAGAAAAAAACGATTTTCTTGGAGTGGACCTAACCCCTTTTGCAAACAAACTCTTCTGAAGAGCTCATTTGTCAAAAGGGGTTAGGTCCATTGTTCATAAATTTTATTGTTTTCTGTCTCAAAACCTCTAAATTTTTAGTCGCTTTGATGAAAACAAAGAAAAATTGAAATTTACATGAAAACATGAAAAAAGTGGCAAATAAAAATCACTTTTTTAATCAAAATAGATTGGATTCATTTCAGTTTACTTGCAAAAGGGCTTAGGTCCACAATGATAATTTTAAAAAGAATATATAGAAAAAAATTGAAGACAGGTAGATTTCTTGTATACCCAATTTTATGTTCACATGATATGGTAGTACATCATGACAATTTAGTTTCTCATAATAATATTGCAGTGAGAATAAAAAACATGGTTTTTCTCAGAATGGTCCAAAGTGGACCTAAGCCCTTTTGCAACTTAACTCTTCATATATATGTTAACAGCTAGGACATCGATGAAAAACAGCTTTGCTGATCCGATTGTTTCATTTTTTATCACGTTTATCAGCCCAGCGTATATTTATGATAAATGAATAAATTGATTAGATAAGCAAATAAATAAATAATATTGGTCTTACTTTCAGTCTCTCATTTTTGTTGAACATAATATAGTCATATCTTTTGTGAAGATGTTCACTTGCCAGCTAGTATTCACGTTTGGAGAAACTTTTGATGGAAATGATGCATTGATCAGAGGGTTTGTCCAATGCAAATTCGTCTACTATAATTTGGTCTACCATCAGATTCGTCCAATATCCACATGGTCTAATTGCCTTTTCATCCACTTGCCATTTTGTCTAATAACCAGTTGGTCCAATAACCATTTAGTCCATCAGTTCGTCCAATATCCACATGGTCTAATTGCCATTTCATCTACTCACCATTTCGTCCAATTAAGTCCATATACCATTTGGTCGAATTAGACTAAGTGTTAATTGGGCAAAATTAATGAAAATACAATGAACATTAGACCAACTGGTTATGAGATGAAATGGTCATAGACGAACTGGTGATTAGACGAAGTCATGATTGGACCAAATGGTTGTTAGACGAAATGTTGATGAACGGAATGGCATTAGACTAAATGAAGGTAGACTATGTGATGAGTGGACGAGTTGGCAGTAGAGGAATTGGCAATTTGCCGATCAGAGGGCCCTTGGTATGGCAGAAGGCATTCACTGTACACTTTATAGCTGTGTTGCAAAGTGTTGACGCCCTCTACGTTCCTCGATATCACATATGAGAGGTATACAATGAGGAATTGATATTACCCACTTACCATTGTTTTTTTTTTAAATCAACATATAGAAATATATATTTTTTCTAAACTATGATGCGAAAGAAGGTTTGTTTTATTCCCAAACATGTGTAATTGCCCAAATGCTTTCTTTAACAGAGGCGGAAAATTGTTGGAAAATTCTAAATTTCATATAATAAAGAAAAACAAGCTAACGCTGGAGTAATAATACTGCCAGTGTTACGAACATTTCATATCACAGCATTGTAGAAATGTTGTATATGGGTAATTCCATTAGGTTGGGTCCAAAAATGACAAGATGTCCATGTAGCATAGGTATATATTTTTTCACAGTGAAGTTCAATTCAGATGTGGCTAAGTTTTGATGTGTCTATGTGCGGAAGGTCCCCAACCATAGAAATTCATCTTTTCTTGATTTTTTTGTTTGCAGTTAAAATCAACTATTTTACCAACGTTACATGGACATCACATTAACATATCACTGGCAATAGACTCTCAGATCTGAAATTGCATAACAGATTAGAAAACCTTAGTAGAAACCCATTTTTTGCTGAAGTGATCATTGGAAGCCTACTAAAAGAATGAGACATGGTTTTTATTTTTGGTATGTCACAAAAAAAGGACAAAACCTGATGGGATATCTTTCAAAGAATAATGAAAAAATAATAATGAAAAATAATTGAGCCAAAAATATTACGATGTTTTTGAATAGGTATCAAACCTTTAATTACATTTATCCAATTATAAAACACCATTATTTGTGTTTACCTTCTTGGTATATAAAAAAGAAGGGAACAATAATCTGTCTTAAAAATGAAGGAGAAAAAAAAATGGTTTCACAAAATGCTCAGTAATAAGTTTGAGAATACCCCTAGTCTTCGCATGCAGACCCTAACAGTCTCCAAGTAGGGTCTTGATAAAAAGTAGTAGACTTTTGTTACAAATATAACTAACAATATGATACCAACAGTTGCAGAAACATACTGAGCAAAAAATTGGTGCCAAAAATGAAAAAGGTCAATGTTAAAACATATACCTTTTAAAGTACATAATGTATTCAAAACTTCCAATATTGCCTTTCTGACATTTTTTACTAAGATTATTTACAAGTATAGTTTATAATTAAAGGAGAATGAAACCCTTGAAACCAGCTGAATCCATATCAAAGAGAAAAATCAAAGAAACATATTGTTGAAAGTTTGAGGAAGATTGAATGAATAATAAGAAAGTTATGAGCATTTGAATATTGAGATCACTAATGCCATGTAGATCCTCCATTGGCAATGCGACCAAGATCTGTGATGTCACACACGTACAACTCCCTCATTACCATGATTACTTTAGTACTTATTTCACTTATATTCTCACTTTTATAGAGTCTATCACAAGGTGAGGTGTTCTCTTTATGAGAGGACAAGTACAGAGGTTTCACAACATTATATCATTGATGAATTGTTTGTCATATGATTAGAATGAGCAAAAAGAGATGTTTTGGGGTATATTTTCAGTGTCCAAAAGGGAGAGTTGTTCATCTGTGACATCATAGATCTTGGTCGCATTGCCAATGGGAGGATCTACATAGCATTAGTGATCTCGACATTCAAATGCTCATAACTCTTCTATTGCTAGTCCTATTTTACTCAAACTTTTGTTGGTCTTATTGTTTGATTTTTCTGCTTTCACAAAAGCTAACTTGCTCCAAGAGTTTCATTCTCCTTTAATGTAAATAACATTTGTTAAGCCTGTGTATAAGAAATAAGTTACATAACAGATTAATTATCCCTGAATGTCTTGTAAGCCAATGCAAGTTAAACACAAAGCAGTTACAAATTTACAAATGATCTGAATCATTTCTTCTCAAAACAAATTTATTTTAAGAATCTGCATACTTTTCTTGCCTCCCACTAGCTGTTTGAATATTACCTAAATAAGTTCCTGTTTAAATCAACTCATCTATGAGGTGTATAAAACAACTTACTCTTTTCTCCTAGAATTATAACAATCCAATGAACATTAAACATTGTTTCTCTAGATTTTAGTTTGTCCATACTACTAGTATATGAAACAACTGTATGAAATATTCATAATAAAGAGTCTTGCCTTTCTTTTTACAAACCACAAAACTACGCATGCAATCAGGTTAACAGCAAAACACATCAACATTTTTCATATCTACAAGTTTATTTCTCGGTTTATGAAAGTTAGAACTGATTCATCACTGGTCCAGCAGTGAAATATTTTTTCTAGTATTAAATAGATCAAAATGACAGACTTTTCAAAGGATAAAGGAAAAAAAGCAAATATATTGAATGTATAAATGGTGACTACTGTATGGTATCTATAAAGGTAAAATCAAATTTGAAATCATGTGGGATGCAAAGAGGTGAGGTAAATCTAATATTGTGAATATACATGTTCAAGTGCCCTGCCCAGAAATCCAACTTTATATCTAATTTGATATGGATATGACCAGAATAAAAGAAGCAAATATGAGTAGGCGATACTTCAATCCACAAATTTAGGAAGCAATTTGGACTAAGCTCAGTTTAAGCAATGGCAATAGAAAAACTGGCACAAAAGTTAGTAAAAATTTCATTTGTATAATCCCACTTTCCTGAAAAGATCAATGTATGAGATTATCAGATATTCTGCTAAGTTTTTATACAAAATTTTAGTAAAATACCGTAGTAATATTTTTATGATTAGGACATTAGGGTTCTATGGTATAACAATTAGAATGAAATATGGGCAATTAAAGACGGGCAAAGTCAATACTTCTGGTCTGGTTTATAACTTGCCTTGGGTTTTACCAATTCACTGCTCAGAAAATATGTCTGTTCTTTCAACTGACATATGAACTCTTTCATTCTACCAAGTTTCTTTCTAAATTTATGACATTGCTGTATTTGACCACGGAAACAGAATTACCAGATAATTTAGACATTTTCAGAGAACAAATATTGTCCACAGACTTGAGTGTGAGGATTGACTGAGAATTGATTCTAAGTAACTTTATGCTACTGTACCCAGATGCAAGGCGCAAATCACTGACAGATGTCATTGCTGTTTGATGATATGAAAACTAAAATTCGTGGTGCTAGAAATTATAGTCAATGCTGATAGACATGTGTCCATGGCCCTGTCTCAATAAAGGCCACCGCACACCTTACAACTGTTCGCGATCCGATTTTGGAACAAATCGCATTTTGCTCATTTTCTGAAAATGTGACTGGAACATATAACTTTATTTGAGGTTAAAATTAATTGAATATTAATATAACCATTTTGAAAGATTGCATGCCTTTATTTTGGAGTAAATGCAAAATTAGTTTCAAATCGTAGCCAATCGTACGACTGCTATGGCGTCATTACGACTAGATATTAAATTTGCTTTTATTCTAAGAAGGATGATAGCATAGTCACAGATTTGAACATAGGTATTTGTACGATGATTTAGAACATTACACAGTAAGATATTCTGTGTTTCAATATTAGCATCAAATTCTACTAGGTTCTTTTCCAAATCGGGTCGCAGACCAATCGTAAGGTCGCCTTAAAACTTAGCAATTAATCATAGGTTGACTTTACGATTGATCATAGATAATAACCAATGCAATCAATGGTAGAAATCAACCCAACGATCAGTCGCTAAGCTTCATGTAACAGGGCCTACACTGTAGCTGAAGCTTTGATAAAGCAACCAATTGTTTTTCCAGCACAAACTCATAGGCGCCAGGGAAGAAGCCTACTCTACCACTACGAATACAAAAATAACCAAATTGGCTGAGTCTGAAAGTGTCTCCAATATACAAACATGTCCTGACTTGGAAAAATATTCTCAAGAATGGAGAGAGAAAAATGAAAACTTGAAGTCTACGGGGCATCAGCTTTCATGGATATAAATCACACAGGGTTGAACAATGGTAGATTGAGATTTATGACTAGCAATCGTAATGCAATTCTACTTGAAAATGCCTTATTTTTTCACTATCCCCTGGCCTGACAGTTGCTTGAGGCTAATCAGGCTTAGCTGCAGAAGTTCTCAGTGGTACACTCATGTTTGCTGTCCCCCAAAGATATCACTGTTACAGGTATTTCCAATGCTTTTGCACAAAGTCGGGGGTCAGCAAATACTTATCAACTCCCTATGAAAGCTGACGCCCCTACTGACTTCCAAAAAACAAAAAAAATGTCTCTCAATTTGAACTTCCCGTCGGATCGATTCCCGCCTGTTGTAACTGTGCTCTCAAGAGGGCGTTCTCTCCTTTGACTTCCTCAAGCTGCTGTCTCATGAGTTCAATGTCGACGGAGAGTCTCTCTGCGTCCTTCAGGCTCTCGGCCATGCGTGTATTAGACTGCCTGAGATCCTGGATGTAATCGCATGTCTTTGAGAGGATACCTCCTTTACTCTGTAGTGAAAGGAAGAAAAATTCAACCAGTAAAATGGCACCCAAGAGCGTTTGGAAGGTACACGTATATCATCATTTCGGTTAATGTATAGTTACAGAGGGATGATGGAGGGGGCATTTTGAAATCATAACCATATGAATTTCTCAAAAAATGCTGACAAAATTAGAAACAAATAGATCATAGACAATTCGTATAAAGAAGACGTGAAAATGTCCCATGCACCCCCTGTGTCTCCTTCCTCAGCTCCTCTATCATTTCACCCATATGCTTTTATAAACAACCAATATGCCAAAGATTACCTACCTAATGCTTTTGGGTGCCCTTTCCCAGGTAGGAAATTTGGTGTTTATAAAAAAATAAAAATAAATGGCGTATCTAGTCCTTCCCCCCCCCCCCCCCCCCCCCCGAAGTGTGATTGTTATCAGGGTTGGGGGAATGGGAAATATTGGAGGTGAATTCTCCATACCACCTCAATAATTTTTATTTTCTTTAATATTTTCAGGCATTACCAGAGTATTCCTAAAGCATATTCTAGCATTTTCCAGTACCTCCCTGCGCGAGAAATGCTTGAATTTCCCTGAATTGCCAACTATCAGAAACCCCAATGCATACTAACCTGGCCTTGTTTGGAATGATCTATGTTGCAATCTGGGATGATTTTGGATAGTTTGACGATCCAATTGTTGATTTTATCTCTTCTTCTTCTTTCTACCTCATTGTGCGTGGCTCTCCTCCTCTCATCCCGCACTGTTCTTGCACTGTCCACCTTCCTAAGATGGTAAATATTAGGTAACACATAATCAAGATTGGTGATCCCATATCATTAACACTATAAGTACTTACTTATTATCATTATCCTCATCCCTATCATCATCATCATCATCATCATCATCTTCATCATCATCATCATCAACATCCTCATCATCATCATCATCATCATCACCACCACCACCGTCATCATCACCACCACCAGCATCAACATCCCCATCATCATCATCATCATCATTATTCTAGGAACCAAGGTCAAACAAATCTCGTTCATCAGCAATAACCAAAAGTTCCCGGACGTAGCTCACGCCGTTAACTTGTGCGTCCCAGTAACTTCCAGTAGCTTGAAGTTATGAATAGTATACAGCAAGAGGGATAACACGAGTAGCAAGTATTATGTTGATTCCTCCTCGAAATGAAAGAAGAGATTAAGGACATGGTGTGAAAGCAGATGCGACTAGACTAGCGCTATCCTCAGTACGAGTAGACCGAATGTTGTTAGGTCAAACATCATTGAACTAAAAGTAGAGTTTCTAGTTCAGCGCAAAAAGTGAATGGTGAATTCACACACTGCAAAAACTCTGGTGTTGATTTAACACCAGCCCAGAATCTATATATGTCCACACCAAGAAGGTGTTAAACAACACCAGGTTCGTTTTGGTCTAACACCAGATAGGTGTTTATACAACACCAATTAGTATCCAAACAGCATCGGTTTGATTCCAAACTGGTGTTGTTTCAATACTTCTCTGGTGTGGAGAGATATAGATTCCGGGCTGGTGTTAAGTCAACACCGGAGTTTTAGCAGTGCACCATGAGCTACATCCGACAACTTTGGGCTATTGTCGATAGCTATCTTGATGGTAGTGGTAGAGAGCTTACGTATTGAACTGGTGTGTCCTTGGTGCTATGGTTCTCTGTGATGCTCCCTGTAGGACATCTTGAGGTGACATCATCACGTAAAACTGACCTGCAAATTGGCAACACACGACGGCGATTAGTCAGAGTCTAATGGGGCGTTGCAAGAAAGTTACGTTGCAATTGATCGGAGGACTTACGCTCGATTTGCGTTCAATTGCAAGTTTCTTGCAACGCCCCATAAGACAAAGAAATTCATTCATCTTTAAGCAATGCAGAAAAACAAATTAAAGTTAACATTGGAGGCTATGTGACTACAGTTCCTTTGGCATTATGTACAGCATACAGAAAATGTCCCAAATCAAGAAATAGAGTCAATTTTAAAAAGAAAATCAGTGTTGCTTCCTTTTTGCCAAGGGACTGTGTCCGCATCACTGACTTTCTGTAAGGCGTCCTTCATGTTATACTTACCACCTGACGAACCTGTTGGCTGTGCAGCGATCCCAGGTTGTTCCCCACCGCTAGCCGTCCCTCCACCATCGCCACCCATCGTTGATGCCGCAGGAAAGTAGGTGAATCTTGTCTCTCCTCCCTGGCTTTCACTCGTCGGACTCTCTCCATTGAACGACCCCTGGATGACCTGTGTCAAAGGTCAAAGTTGAAAGGGTAACAGATAGACAAAAGATAATTCTGTGTCAATAGTTCATGTATTAAATAGGTAGAAAATAATTACTGGAATGTTTTGGGTATTTTTTTATCACATTTATTGCAGTTGAGAATGATACATTGCTGTACATACACTGTATTGCAAAAATATCTTAATTCCTAAAATGTTGAAAATAAAATGCTAGTGGTTTAGATAAACACTGTACATGATGAACTTTCGAGATGACTCTGCATATATACATGTACATGTATAATTCAAAGCATTATTCCAGACAGAAATATGCTAATCATATCTTATTTACATCTTTTACTTCAAATTTAACTTTAATTTAATTAGTAGAGTTGAATTAGGCCGAGTCAAATGCATTACAGTCAAATACATATAGAGGTAGTGATAAGGAGTGTACAATGGTCATATATACATGTTTGGTTTATGATTAAAATTTTGATCACTATCACATTTAATACAAGAGTCAAACACCTATGAGAGTTAATATTATTGAGAACTACATGTATATTTAAAGTAAATTATTTACACAATTTCATAACAAAACTCTTTTTTAATTTCAATAATTTTTTTTCTCAAAATATGGAGGTTCATAAAGCAAGCGATAGATCTGTCCAAATTGTGAAAAGATTACAGTTTAACTGCCTTCTTTCAAATCTTGCACACCTTTTGAAAGCATATTCGGCTATTTGCTACACAGAATTGCATTTGTAAGTGCATGCTACACCAGAAATTGATCAAAAACATATTTTTATGTTCAATTCCAAAGCAAATTTTGTACTAATTAGAATTCTTAAAGTAGCATTATTAGTGATAAAAACATTTTTGGTGTGGCCTGGAAAAATTTAGTTTGGTTGGAACTCCCTTTGAAACTGGTTTATCTCACCATAATTCCTCTTTAAAAAGCATAACTGTATAAATATCAATTGTATTCACACCAAAGCATACATGTAGCAACATATGCATGTGCACTTTAATAGACTCTACCAGGGGTGTGAGTGGTCACAAATAAAAAGATCAGAAAAAGTGTTGAAAAAGTCTGAAATAGAAAGAGCTCCCATACTTTTTGTACAGAGGAAGGCCAAAAATAAGCTGAAATTAAGCTGAAAATCAAAACAAAAAAATCTGAAATCAGATAAAAATCAGAACTCTCACACCCCTGGACTCTACTTCAATTACATACAGTATAAGTACAAAGTATTTCGCACGTGTACTGATTGTAAAACACGATTCCACTGTAAAAGGATAATTCACCCATTATTACTTCAGGAAGGATCCGCCCTAGGCTCATAATGCTCCATTCACAGACCAGTCTGATGAGAGGTCATGTGATTTGTTGTGTGAGCAGACGACATCGAGTCAGCATATTTACTTTTGAACTTGAATACACATACATGTAGTAACCTACTTTATTAATGTTATAAATCTAGCAACAAATTGCCATGAAATTCCATGGCATATTATTAGGGCCCCCTCATTTTTGAGGGGTCAATAAACTATTATTAAAGGTAAAAGAGAGTAGTTGCAGCAAACAATGATTTCATGAGGAGTCTTTTATTGTCAAAATATTATCATACAGTACATCTAGATCTGGTACATTAATGTAAACTTATCTTTGTAAAATCATGAAATCTTAGCTCAAAATCGATAATTCTGATGATCACTAACACAGAAAAACATGTGTGGGACAGTGTATTAACATGGCTTCGAAAAATACCTGATATTTGATGGAATTCTGTGCTTAAAAATTTCTCAGCAATTATAAATTTTTTCCCCTTAGCTATTTGGTGCATATTTTTTATGCATACAAACGCTTTGGTGGGAATTTTATTGGATTCTGTTCAAACTCATTTTGAGATCGTTAGCACAACTGGTAGTTACCTTAAACTTGCTTTTTAAATGTATTCCACAGATATTGATCATGTATGATGATTGTTTGTTATCTTTAATCATGGCAAAAATAAAACAATTCAAGTTTTTTATGATCAATCAAATGAATTGTAAAACTTTTTTCTGTTGAAAATGAAACAAATAAAACTTTGAAAAAGAAAAGGATTGCGTTAATAGTAAATGGTCACAGTTGAACTTACCTTTAATTTAAAAAAAAAAAATTTCAGTGAACTGTTTATGGATGATTTTCTTTTTTATTTGACAAAGTAAATTGGAAATTGGACAAAATTGATATTATATGTACATATCAAATGGGTTTATCCCATTATCCCATGTAGTTTTAGACTAAATGTATCTGATAAGTAGACTGCTTTTAGATCCAAACATTATCATCATCACCATCATCATCATCGTCATCATCATCATTATCATCACTATCATCACCATCATCATCATCATCACCATCACCATCATCTTCATCAACATCATCATCATCATCATCCTCATCAACAACATCATCATCATCATCATCATCATCATCATCATATCATCATCACTGACCTGTGTCAAAGCTTGTTGTCCCTGGGGGAATGTCGTCACAACGGCTTGCGGGTTGGCTTCAGTATCTCCTACCTGAACCACTCGGTATGTTACCTGGCTCTGTCCATTGCTGTCTGTACGGAACTGATACTGTGGGTGAAAAGAGACAAATACAAGAGAAAAAATGAGATGAAGATTTATGTAGCACAGTGAAGTAACTCAGAATAGGAAAATCATCTATTCTGTAGGTGGGAAGAGACAAAACTGACAAATACAAGAGAAAAACACCGGAGCTAAAGGATTGTGTAGTAAAGGAAAGTCACTTTATAGAAGTGATGAAAGTATATGAAAATCAAATGTTTCTATAGTCAAATGTTAAAACCTAATTCATTAATTAGGATTTTCCCTTAGCAGTGTAGCCCCTCGAATGTCTATTGTGAACTATGCATGTATTACATGTACATGTACCTAACTTTTTTGCTGAAATTCCTTCTCTCTTTCTATTTTTTCTAAAGCGCTTTATAGAGAAACCTTTGTGATAAAGTGCTAAACAAATACTCTTAATCGAACTCCCACTGAAATTAATTATAATCCAGTATCGAGACAAAAAATAATATTTCCAGCATACAATTAATAATTTGCAGCATTTCTAAAAACTATTTTAGTTTAAAAAACTAATGCACATAAAGATATTTGAAGCAAATCTTTTCAACAAATCTACTCAATTTGAAAAAAAAAATGATTGGCATTGTTGTGACATTACGACTGAGTTATATTAAAATATCTAATATAGTAAAGCATAAATTACCTGGATATTCTCAGCAAATGGCCCCTCTCCACTGGGGTCTGTAACAACCTGATCTCCTGTAGGTAAAATATAATATAATTAGCAGTGGGCTATACAGTGGTCAAAATAACCTTCTTCATAATTTTTACTAAGGGAATAGTTTTTTTGTGTTTCTTTACTCAACATGAAATGACATTATTTTTTTCTCAGGTGCCTAATGACTCGAAATTACAATCGTCCATACATGTATGCCGATACCTGATATTTGATAACCACTACCGGTATTTCATGTATGAAGGCTTTGTGGAAAAGAGGCTTATAGAATATACAGTTTGCATAATTACCTTGAAAATTTAAAATCTCAACCTTATTTAAGTTTTTGATATAACATGGCCAAAGTTCATTGACCCTAAATGACCTTTGACCATTATCACGTCACCTGCAACTTACACGTTCAGATGGTCAATGCTACCTGATTCCCCTTAAATCTAAGTTTCATTAAAAAAAAACCTTCTTACTTTTTATGTTATGATGAAACTTCAAAAATTTAACTTAGGTTAGGATTTCAATATTGATACCCAATACAGTCTATATTGTAAGTTCATTGACCTTGACAATGTGACCAGAAACCCTTGCAAGATTATCAGTGATCCTTGATTACCCTAACGAATAACTTTTGTGAAATAGGTCCATATCATAATTACATGTAAATTTCAAAACTTAACCTTGGTTAAAGGTAAATTCCAGTTCTGGTAACGATCTCAAAATGACTGTTTACAGAATCTAATATAATGACCACCCAAGTGTCTGTTTGTATGAATAAAAAATATGTGCCAAAGGATTCTGGAAGAAATTGTGTAATTGCTGAGAAATAAGCAAAATAAGCGCGGATTCGGTCACTTCCGTCGGGTCTTTATTCCAGCAATAATAATACACTGTCCCACGTGTGCCTATCTGTGTTGGCGATCTTCAGTGTGATCGTATTTCAGCTTAGATTTTATGATTTCACAAAGTTCAGTTTATGTAACTGTACCAGATCTAGATCCACGATGATATAGTCATACTTAACCTTGGTTTTACAGACTTTCTCACGAAATTAGTGTTTTACTGCAACTACTGTAATTTAGCTTTAAGAGTTCAATTTTAAAACCGCCGCCATCTGAAAAGTGGCATCTACAGTCTGTTCTGGTATGCAGGCCAGACCAATTTTAGAGCAAAGAAAAGAGAGGAGAAAAAAGAAAAATGTAAAAAGAGGAAAAAAAAGAGAGGCATGTGCTGAAACTGTATAATACCCCTAAAGCTCCCCCAATCATGTTTCTATTAGTAAAAAAGGAGGAAAAGAAAAAAAAAAGAGTAAGAAAATGAACTATATTTCTTACCATCTGCTGTTAGATGTACTGTCACTTCTTCGTCTAAATCTTTGTCCTTGTCTTGTGGTCTGCAAAAACAAGAAAAAAAAAGACAAAAAATATATTATCCTCATATCAAAATTCAAAATAGACTATCAAATCATTTGATTTCCATTGTGTATACTTTGAGATTCAGTTTCGGTTTTGTTTTGCTTTTTTATTTAAAGAGCTCAACAAATGTAATACACATGAATAAAATTGACACAATCAACGGAGAGAATACATTAAATGCATGATAGTCAAGAACTCACAGAAACACATACCACATGCATGTAAACTGAAATAAAACTTAAAATTCAAGAAATCTCTTCAAAAGCAGAGCGATGTAGATCAGATAAATGACAGTCACTAGTGTACAGATCTATGGGACTACAGGGGGGGGGGGCAACTCCATGTACCCCACCCTCAAAAAATAAAATCAATGATGGGGGGGGGGGAGGGGGAATTGAAATGTAGAAATAAGGGAAATAGAAAGGAAAAGGTATTTAATAACCTGAAAATGATTGTTTAACTCATGTTAAACTCTCACCTTATTTGTGCAATATCCAAAGAAACCACTTTGGCCATTATTCAAGACATGAAGCAACCAAAAAACAATGATTCATAAAAAGTGGATAGATCCGAAAAGTAATCCAAGAATAATTCCAAATTAAGGTTATTCCAAAGTTACTGTACTCTACTCTAATACCATAAAGCATATCACATCAAATAGCATCTATTTACTATAAAAATATAGCTTTCAATTTTCTCATCAGTGAATAGAGTCAAGTACTTGAATGCCATGAAGAAAACTGCAACGCTAGGAAAACAGCAAAGAGGAAAAAGTAAGGAGAGAGGAAAGAGGTTCGGAAAGTTAGCCATAGTCATGTGACCTAACTCACGCCAGACGGACACGGGGGCATTTTACTACGACTATTTATGAATGAAACCATTTCAGGTACTATCGACCGAGGAGTGAAGTCTTGTGAAATCACGTCCCCTTGGAGATCAAAATTGTCCGCCTCTTAGAGTTTGCTCCAAGGTCGACTTGTGAGACAGATCAAAATGCCTGTTGTTTTTAAATAAACAAAGGCTGTTTGTGTAAACCTGAGAACTTGTCAGAGGCTTGAAAAAAACATAGCAACAGCTAGAAAATTGATTCTTCTACAAGCGGGTAAAGGGAATCTGACCTCTCTCGTTTAAAGAAAGAAGCATCCTTACATTTGAATAAGCAGGCCTATTCGTTTAACATAAAACCATGGAACACATTAACCCTTTAAACACTTCCCTACATATTACTGGGGGGAGGCTAAATCATTTAGCCCCCCTCCAACCTATCCAGTAAAACAATGTCCATTATTTTGTTAGACATGCCGAGCATTCAAGTAGTCTGGAGCCTGGTTAGAGGGACTGTTTCCCAGATGACAGGGGGTTCACGTTGCACCCAGTCATGGGGGCTGAACGTCACCCCACGAGGCCGAGCCCACATGACTCGACATGATTGGCTACGAGGGAACAATAATAACAGCATCCTGTTCTTAACTTGGTGTTAAACACGATGGATGTTACTTGGTAATTATTAGGGGACCGGTGAAGAAGGGATAGAGATATTTTATACTCTCTTTTATTTTAATGAATACATGTACTCTCTGTTATTTCACCCTCAATTTATTTTCCAATCACCTTTTTTCCCTCTTTTTTTGGCTTCGTTTGATTTTAGTCTTTTCTATTTATATTCCTCTTGTAACGTTTTTTTTCTGGTAACAAGGTGCTTCTTTATTTTATGTAATGAACAATTATTCTGTTTCATATTTCATTGCTTAAGGTTTAAACACTTATAATGTTTCTCCAAATGGGAGGCTAATTTTCTACAAGCTCTGCTTTTAATAGGCTATGCCACTTTTCTTACAACCTGTGCTGTACCTTACCATGTTAAATACTTCAATTGAATTTGAAATGCAGGGGAAAAAGTCACACGATGGCTGGGGCAATTTAACCCCGAAATGCGGAGCACTGGCAACTAAAAATGGAAATCCCCATTCATTGCAATGCTAAAGCTTATCCAATGCTAGGCAGTAGGTTGTCAAAAGTAAACTCCCCTCCAAAAAAAAATTGTAATAATTTCTGCTTTTTTGAAATGCTATGTATTTGCTATTTGTCAAAGCGGAAGGAAAATATGTGAGGAACAAAAAATAAATTCAAGACTCATTATGAAGCTGCATGTTTCACAAGCATTTTACTCACATAGATTCTTAATGTTCTATAGGAGTATGTTTATTATTTCGATCAGATTTAGAGCACATTCTCGGTAAATTTAATTGTTTATCACTTTTCTACAAATTTATAAAAACATTTTGTGAAACAAATCTTAAAAATTAGTGATACATTCAGTGTGTATATCAGAAGTGAGATGAAGATTTTATTCTGAACTTTTCACTTACATTTAATTAAGGTCTTATGTTCTTTCCTATCAAAATAACTGTATCATTAAAATGAATACTGTACATGATGCACAGAGCTGCCAAGTTGTATTTTGCATTTACAGTATTCTTATCCCCCAAAATCAGTATTTTGACCCAAAAAATCAGTATTTTTACCGTGTGAGATAAATATTGTGTATTTTTCCCCAAAAAAGTGTATTTCATAATAAAATGCTTGGCGCACTCGCCCGTCACGGCGCTCAAGCTGCATGCAAGCTAAAATGCGCACTGCTCTCGCAGATGAAAAAAAAAAACCATTGAAACTTGTGTATATCTCACCCTGGTTTTAACAAAATGATTGAAAAAAAAAACAAGTTACCTGAAATTACATTGATCTAATAACCATATTTGTGTACGTTTTATGAAATAGAGACGTACTAAATACGGCTAAAACGTAGTGGTTGGCAGGTCTGGATGCAGTTGAACAAACATGCACATGTACATGTAGGTTGAACAATCACTAATGCACAAGCCCTACAGAGCAGTTTAAAAAGTTTCAAAATGAGCACTTGAGCTGAAAGGGGAAATGGATCAATTACAGACAGAAATGAGTTGTTAATTTAAGTTCATTATCACTAACTCACTGTTTTTCCTTCGTTGCATGTACATTTACGTATATTCTCTTCCCCTCTCTGAACTTCATTTCTCTTGCTCTCTCCAATACACTCTGCCCTTCCCTCATTCCCTTCTAATCTTCCTCACCACCTCTCTCTCTCTTCCCAATTTCCCCCAATGATCCCTCCTAAACATTCCTTCTCATGCAACCTCTCTCTATGCCACCTTCACTTCACTCTCTTTATCCATTCATCTACATGTATCTCTCCCTCCCCTCCTTTCTCGATTTGTTCTAAAACTCCCTCCCTCCATCCATCCTTCCTACCTTCATGTTTCACTCGATCCTCCCTCCATCCAACCATCCCTCACTCCATCTACCCCTCCTTCACTCCTCCCTCCCTCCCTCTACCCATCCATGACTATCAGACCAGTATCCATCAATCCACAATATTTAGCAATCCACCCCTCCCTCCCTTGATTCATATCCAACCATCCCTTCATCCATCTACCCATCAATTTATTCACCCCTCCCTCCCTCCATATTTCATCCATCCATTCATCCTTCCATCAATTCATCCATCCACGCACCCATTCATCCCTCCCTCCCTCTGTCCCCCTATTCATTCATCCATCCACCACTCCATCTATTCATCAACCCATCCACCCGTCCATCCCTCGATCATCCATTCCTCCATCTATCCATCTATACCGGTATATCTGTCTATATATATCCATCCATCCATCCCTATTTAAACTACAAGTACATGTAATCGGACATGCTGGAAGTTACTTCAGGTTTGGAGTTAAGCTACATCACGTCAATTTATTTCCATCCATCCCTCCCCCCTCTATACAGGTATATATATCCATATTACATGATAACTAAGTATCAGTCCAGCATCCATCCCTCTCTCATTTGCTCCTCCCTCACCCCTTCCACATTTGATTTGATTTGATTTACCAATATAAAAACAATACATATAAAATCACAACATAATATAATACATGATAAAATAACATAGGATGGATCGCCCTACTCAGCTGAGCCATTACAGCACAACTGTTCTGCCGAGGGGTCCAGCTACATGTATATTCAATAAACAATATGAATGAAATTCATAATACAAAAATAAACATCAATGACTACATACCAGTCTCCATCCATTGCTTTGTATTCAAAAGATACAAAAATATATATTTTTTTTCTATTTATTATTAATTTATTTATTTATTTATGTATTTATTCTTTTTTTTTTTTTTGGGGGGGGGGGTTAGTTCCTATTGGTTAAACCTTTTACTTTCTGTTTTTTTGTTTTGTCATTTTCAAAGGGGAAGTTTACCCTGACAATAAGTTTGTTTTCATTGAAGCATAAATATTAATACTCTCCATAGAGAAAAATAATTGTGAAGGATTGATTGTATCTGTGTTATAACAATAAGTTTTCATTTGTGTCGCCACAGAAAAGTTCCTAAATGTGTCATGTGGCATTTTTTTTTTTAATATGCCATTTTCTCAAAAAACTGAAATTAGTTTGACTTGTGAGGTGGATATACATGTATCATCAGACATATACCCCCTACTGTGAAAAAACATTTCTTGTCATCATGTTGTATTATAAATAAAAAATAATTTATGGAAACTATATATCGCATGTTATATTGTATGAGGGAGCTGCTCGCATATTGCTGCCACTAAACTCTCTTATTTATCTGCATTCAGGTATTTTGTGCACTAGGATTTTAGCACAAACAAAATATCTGTTCAAAAAGGGTCTGAATGTAGAGACTAAACACATGAAATAATGCACTGCTGTTTGCTCCCATAGAGTTAAAGGAGAAACTCTCTGACAAAAAGTTTGTTGTAAAAATACCAGAAAAATTAATAAAAATATTGGTGAAGGTTTGAGGAAAATCCATTATAAAAGAATAAGAAAGTTGTTTGAATTTTAAGTTTTTGAGTTGTGATGGCACACATGTACATGCGAGCAGCTGCCCCATATACATAACATGCATAAATTTCAAATTTCTAATGGTTCAAATAAAATTTCTTCCTTCAGGAGTGGGTGTGAAAAAAAATTGTCTGTTGATATAATGATTAAAAAAGAAAAGAAACCAATTTCAATTTTTTTGAGAAAAATACCATGATTTTTTTTTCCACCATACTTTGAAAGCTGCTCGCACATGACGTCACAAATCCCAACATTAACATTCTAATAATTTTTTATTCTTTGATGGGATATTCCGCAAACCTACATAAATATTTTTTATTATTATTTTTGAAATAAAGTTTATGTCAGGGTGAACTTCCCCTAAAAACATTGTCACATGTCCATGAAGTCAAATCACCCAAAATTCTGGGGCCATATTCTGAAAATTGTCTTTCATTTTGAGAGTTACAATAAAATCAGTATTCTGATCCAAGGCAATTGAAAAGGGGCATTTTCAGTGGAGCACATGCAATGGATCACCAAGGTAATAGGTAAAAAGGGCACTTATAATCTTTATATTAAGTTATTTTGGCCTTAAAGGGGAAGTCACCCTGACAAAAAGTTTATTGTAAAAATAGAAGATAAAAATATCTAAGAACATTGACGAAGGTTCGAGAAAAATAAAGCAAAGAATAAAAGAGTGATTTAGAATTTCAATTATTTTATTTGTGACCTCATATGCGAGCAACTTTCCTACACATTGTATGGTATTAAAAAAAATCAATGTTTTTTACTGTACCTTCAGTATATGTATCAATTACAAATCATTTCACACTCGTTCATAAAAAAAGAACAAAAATAAGTAATCATGAACCATTTAAAAATTGATATACATGTATGCATTTTATATTACATAACATATGATATGGGGCAGCTGCTCGTTAATGATGTCACAAACCCAAAACTTGACATTCTTCTTCCAATAACTTTCTTAATTCTAATTTGCCTCAAACCTTCACCAATATTTTTTATTATTTTTACTGCTTTTTTAAAACAAACTTTTCTTCAGGGTGAACTTCCCAGGCTTTATTAAGTCAACAATAATGTGGAAGGGCATCAAGGCCATTTCTTAGGGAATAAGAGGCCAACATGGCCATGGATGGATTTGTTTACATGTACAGTACACTGACATGCCATCTGCTGTGATGTACATTGTCTTGGAATGACCACAGTATAATAGGCAACATGTTCACTGCAACCACCCTGCCTGTAGTGAATGTACATGTACAGATCTATGCAACACATATTTTAGAAATTCTTTTTAAATATTCACTTTTGCAACCAAAGATATTCATTCCCAAACAGATATGATTTTTTTTCCATTATCAACTTAGGAATCATTTTTGTTTATTTACCCGAGGTCCTGAGCACCCAAAAAGTATAATTTGGGGTATATTTTTGTGTGGGCCCAGCAAATCACGTCCATGTTACCATGTTCAGTCCATGAACTTAAAATATTAACACCAACGTGTTAAGCTGCCAAAGGAATTACAACATCAACTATCAAGTAAGCTGGCACATTCGTCTGCATTACAAACATGACGATGAACGATCGAACTTCAAAGTAAGAACCTGAACGCGTGTGTCTGTCATAAAAATTCAGTATTTTCCAGCATATATTTCAGAAAGGAGGCCGGAGGTAAGCTGATAAATATATATAGACCCCCTACTTATTTTCATTCTTGTGCCCCTT
Source organism: Lytechinus pictus (assembly GCF_037042905.1). Taxonomy (NCBI): domain Eukaryota; kingdom Metazoa; phylum Echinodermata; class Echinoidea; order Temnopleuroida; family Toxopneustidae; genus Lytechinus; species Lytechinus pictus. Next base: position 1,648,424 of record NC_087252.1, read on the forward strand.
TAATCTGCCCATCTATCAACAAAAGGGGGAATTAAGCAGTAAATGAGGAGGGTGAGGTAGCACAGTCACTCTTTTTAATAGTCTTTTCCTCATGAAAATTATAGGCTGCTACTACATGTAGGCATAGATGCTGTAATGAAGTGTTGTGCCAAGTGCCAACCACCACCATCACCATGATCAAGTGCTACGAGTCCTATGGCCGTCATCGGTCTATTGATGGAGGGGATACTGCGGAGCATCCCTGACAGAAATGACAGAAATAGACTTCTATTAAAGGTCAAGTCCACCCCAGCAAAATGTGTATTTGAATAAATAGAGAAAAATCAAACTAGCATAATACTGAAGATTTCATTAAAATCAGACGTAAAATAAGAAAGTTATGGCATTTTAAAGTTTCGCTTATTTTTCACAAAACAGTGATATGCACAACTCAGTGACATGCAAATGAGTCAATCGATGATGTCCATCACTCACTATTTCTTTTGTTTTTTATTGTTTGAATTATACAATATTTCATTTTTTACAGATATGACCATAGGGACCGACTCAACTGAATCATGTAGTAATAAACAATGCTAATTCCACATGTTCAGGGAGGAATTAATCACTGTTTCACTTGACAATGAGGAGAAAATTAGAATATTTCATATTTCATATAATAAAATACAAAAGAAATAGTGAGTGGATGACGTCATCAGTCTCCTCATTTGCATACCAACCAGGATGTGCAAATAACTGTTACAGTATGTGAAATTAGGCGAAATTTGAAAATGTCATAACTTTCTTATTTTACATCCGATTTTGATGAAATTTTCAGTGTTATGTTTGTTGGATTTTTCTCTTTTTATTCAAATCAATTTTTTGTTGGGGTGGACTTGTCCTTTAAGTTATATTATCAGTGATTCATATTAGTCTAACGGCAAACGCGTGTAACAACTTCATGTAAATTGTATCAAGTTAATGTTTGCATAGACCAAAAGCTTGTTCCCCTGAACTCTGTTGGCTCTAGCCAGGCGGCTTCTAGAGAGTAAAAATCATTTACTAACGTAAGGTTACTCTCATACGAAGCCAGGGCTTCTATCTCATAGACCCACACAAAGGAAGCCAAAACCTGAAACTTTCACCCCCGAGATTTCTACTTTCCTAGTAAAAGATCTAGACCTAAATCATGTACATGGGATAAAACTTCATTTCCGACATTTCTACGCTCTCGTTGTTATTTTTAAACAAGAATTCATTTAAAAAAATGAAAAAATATTGTGAAAAGACGGAAGAGACTTGCCCGATGTTTACGCCGCCATCTTCTTTCTTATTGTACTTCCCCAACGTTACGGACGCGAGCGGGGGCGAAAGTTTCAGGGTTTTTTGCAGTACACGCAGATGAATAGGGAGGACTCCCTGGCTTCGTATGAGAGTAACCTTACGTTAGTAAATGATTTTTACTCTCTAGAAGCCGCCTGGCTAGTTGGCTCCACTCACCAAATACAGAGACCGAAGTTCTAGCTCGATCTGTACAGGGACTCAATGGCCATATGTTTATGTATTAAGTTCGGATAAAACAGGGAAGTGAAGTTGCGTGACAGCCGAAGTAAGTCACTGTTTTTTCCCCACTTTACTGTCTTTGGTACATTTCAGGCCAAAACGGAATGATTATCTTGACTTTATTTTGGTTCAGTTCTTTTTATATATTTTCATGAAATAAAGACAAAAATCGATGAGCCCCGTCGGGGGGATTTTGCATTGTTAACCCCCTAATGGTGGCTGCACGATAGCGAGCCGTCTGTGTACGAGAAAAATAATAATTTAATGTTAAAATTTAAATAACTCCTCGAAACAGACGGCTGCCAGCTGTCTAATGTTTGCAGTGAATCAAGATTAAAAAAAAAACAGTGCAGCTCTCTCGCATGCATCATTCAGAGACACATTTACAACAGGGAAATTTGGGAATCTCACATTTTCTCTGATTACAACATGCAGTGCAGTGTGCACTGCAATGCACCACATGAATACATACCGGTACACGGTTATTGCACAGCTCACACACAGCACTTCGCTCCAGACCCGGCGAAACAACAAAGGGCCAATCGCACAACAGCAAAACGCCACCCAACGTAAAACGACCTCAAACTACGCTGCACAACAACTACACACAAACTCACACAGGAAATACGCCACGACATGAAAACAACCATCGAAAAAGCAGTACAAAATATGGTTAATTAAAGTCGAAAACTTCACATTTCTTTTCTTACCCTTGATCTAGTGTGTGATCGAGAACATCCATGTGGTTGAAACGTGTGGGAAAGCAAAAACGAATCAGGATTTCTAGCGCTAGTCACGGGGCCAAACAAGTTGGTCATGTGAGAGAAAGATTGAACATGTGACAATACAGGCCTTCAGCATACATTATGCATACTGTACATGGCATTATGGCGACTTCTCTCTCGGGCCGGCTAGCTAGCTGTATTCATGAGCAAAGTTCAAAGAGCAGGGCGTTTCGTTTTCCTTCGTACCCCCTCCCCCCCCCCCCACCACCACAAGGAGCGGTGCCTTTTTCAACAACAGTCTGCTAAAAAAAAAAAGAGAAAACAGTAATATTTTCCTTTATATCTTTCGAATTATCCTTTATTTTCTTTAGATATACCGGTATATGTTGTTTATCTTTCTTTCGTTTTATTTTTCCGTGCTTAACTCTCAGTTTCTCTCTGTCTTAAAGGACAAATCCACCCCAACAAAAAGCTGATTTGAACAGAAAGAGAAAAATCAAACAAGCATAACACTGAAAATTTCATCAAAATCGGATGTAAGATAAGAAAGTTATAACATTTTAAAAAGTTCGCTTCAAAACAGTTATATGCACATCCAGTTTGGTATGCAAATGAGGGGACCGATGACATCACCCACTCACTATTTTTTTTTTTGGTATTTTATTATATGAAATATTTTGATTTTTTCGTCATTGTCATGTGAAACAAAGTTTCACTCCTCCCTGAACACGTGGAATTCCATTATTTTAACACTTGTGGTCCAGCAAGGGGTTCCTAATTGTCAAATTCGTAAAAATTAAAATATTGTATAATTCAGACAATAACAAACAAAAGAAATAGTGAGTGAGTGACATCATCGACTCTCTCATTTGCATATCACTGATCGAGTTGAGCATAGAACTGTTTTGTGAAACTTTAAAATGTCATAACTTTCTTATTTTACATCTGATTTTGATGAATTTTCAGACGTTATTCATGTTTGATTTTTCTCTATTTATTCAAATCAACTTTTTTTTTTTTTCGGGGGTTGACGTGACCTTTAAATTTCCCTTTCTCTTTCTATTTTTCCCTTTTACTCTTTCCTGTTTTGCTTAATCTTTTTCTACATCCTCTCGATTTCTTCATCTTTTTCTTTAGATCCTCCCCTTTTTTCTTGTATCGATCGACCCCACAATCAATCAACATCACTTTTTATTTTTTTTCTCTCTTATCATTTCATACATCTTGTTAATATTTCATTTTGTAATTGCTAAAACGCATTAATATTAATTTCCAGTATCTTTGAAGTTTGATGCATAATTTGTATAATTATACTTGTTATGGATTTATTGTATAATTTATAATCATGTTTCAAATAATTTGTACAACTTGCTTATTTTTTTTAATTTTATTTACAACAAGGGTGTCTATATAGCGGCTGAAAAGCCGAATTGCATTACCCTTTACAAGGCATAAAAAATACAATCAATATCAAACAAAGAGCAACTGAATTTACACAAATTCTACATCTTAAATACACTTATATCACGATATAAATTAAATTAAATAATAAATTGATACTGATAGTACATGCATTTGTTGTAAAATGTTGTAAAAAAAAAAAAAAAAAAAAAAAAAAAAAAAAAAAATCGTACAGATTAATTAAAAATTCACATCTGAATGGCAAGACTCGTTTTTTTCTTTCCCGTAATAACCTGATTAAAAATGTTTTAATGAAATAATATGGTTCATCATCTTAAGTTGTTTACTCAAAGCAAAGGACAGAGAGAATTACAATAGGAATTAGAAAGAGAGGGAAATTGAGCGAAAATCAAAGAGAGAGAAATGAAGGGAAAGAGGGAGAGAGGAAGGAGAAAAGCAACGAGGTGAATTGAGATAGTAAAACAAAGGACATATTGTCATAAAGAGAGATTGCGAGTGTACAACAGATGGATACGTTATTAATTGATTGCACTTCCTATATAAAATTTGAGAATTTACAAAACAACGTAACTCCAGTCATGTAAATGAACCTAATGTAGGGCTACAGAGGCCTGTGAAATGGATCCTGTAACCAAGGGCAAGACAAAAGCACGTAAAACAGTCTTAACATATGAATTCTTAGCAATGCGTCATATAGAAAAGTTAAAAAGAGGCATAGAAAGTAGAGATAGATAGATAGATATGGAATGTGAATGTGTATTTTTATTTGAAAGAATACAATAAAACATACTTTTAAAAAATCAATCAATCAATCAATCAATCAATCAATCAATCAATCAATCAATCAATCAATCAATCAATCAATCAATCAATCAATCAAATCAATCAGTTAATCATTCTTATTTTTCAATTTCTTGTCCTTTTTTGTGTGCCCGTATAGGGGCCGCAGCATGCCCCTGGCTATACAGTCCAAACGGTTTTACCCTCAAGTCGATCGCCCACAAGGTTTTCATTACAAAATTGAGGTCAAGTTGGTTTTGAGAAACTTGAAAATAAAGGGTTTCTCTACACCTGGTCATTTTGGTAACATTTTTCAATTTTTACACACCTTCGAGAATACATGGGGGTGCTACCTATAAAGAATAGGTGCTACCAATAGTAGGTTCCTCCATTTCCATCTTAATTTAATTTCTATTGAAAAATAATATACATATTTAAAACCTACAATGTGTTGCCCAAATTGTCTAAGTGTTTTTTTCACAACATATGTATTATTAATTTTTTTTTTCAACGGATACAAATATTTATGTTTATATATGGTATACAATTTGTTTTTGTTCGATGGAAGTGAAATAAATACATTTGAATTTGAATTTGAAGAATAATACAAGCAGCACCCCCAATGAAAATCTTGGGGGAGGGGCTTCACTCCCTGCACCCCCGCTTCACAGGCCATATACAAAGGCCCAAGTGAAATTATAAACTGGACACAAACTTTTACTTAAACAAATCATAATTCTAATTACATAACATGCCTGCATAAAATCATGAACTGAGGCCAGGTTAGGCCGAGGGTGTGTGTGTGTGGGGGGGGGGGGTATAAACTGTGAGTATAAAACAATTAATTGAAATAAAATGTAATACAAGCTCAGACGGCCCTTCCCATTTAATCCTTAATTCTTTCTTCTTTATTTTTTATTTTTTTCATTGCCCCCATTAATTTTGTGAGGGATCTAAAAACGAGAGCTAAAAAAATCCAATAAATAAAAAAAATATTGTAAAAGAAGGGAAAACTTAACCTTGATTTGAATAAATAATCAAAATATGAAACGATCATTATTTGGTTGATGTAACTGTCGTTTATACAATTCTTCGGGGGCATTTGATTTGCTTATCAAATTTTTTTCCTGACATAAATCTGCAAATCACAATTTATTGAGAATGAATACCTTTTTTGTCTTATTTAATATGTTTCTGTACGAAAATGCCCCCTTTTGGAAAATCCTGGATCCACCCTTGAACCCCCCTTCTTGCTTCTTCAGTTGCATTTTATCCCAAACCAGCACAAACTCCTTTCCTAAAAAATATTGGTTATTCATTAATAACTATCAATAAATTATTAATTTCATTGAAATGGAATTAGCAAATAGGCCTATGTTTACTAACTAATGAAGGATGATGAATTGGCGTATGGATTCATTCATTGCAGTGATGCCTTACTCATGGCGCAAATCAAAATTTACATCACTGCAAAGAATACCATGATTATCCAAGCGTGAAGACATAGGCTTATCAATCTTTGTAATGAGAGATACTCTTTCTACAGTGCGCCCCCCCAAAAAAAAAAAAATCTATACACTTTTGAAATGGCTGCTAAATAAAAAATACATATAAATTTTGGAGGAAAACGCCTATATGGAAGCCAATAAAGTCACCTTTCAAATGACACCAAAAAGTTGGAAAACTATTTATGGTTGAGCGAGCACTACCCACTTAAACAAAGGGTATGAAAATGATGCTGGGCAGGAATTAGCCTTCCAATTTTTTTTTTTTTTTACTCTCACGGTCCCCAGAAGGAAAAACCAGTTCCACTGGACCAGTTAGACCAGTAGAATTTTAACTGGCAACTCTGGAAATTGGAACATCGGTTTACTGGTCTAACTGGTCATACTGGTCATACTGGTCCAGTTAAAATTTTACTGGTCCAGTTAAAAATTAAACTGGTCTTGTTTTCTGGTGGTTGTTACTGGTCTCACTGGTATCCAATTTAAGCTGGTCTTTACTGGTATTTTCTACTGGTCTGACTGGTCATCGAACTGGTCCTCGTACTGGTCTTACTGGATCAAGCTAGTACATGCATTTGGGTTGTTATATACCATGGTCAGTGAAATGTGATGGAAAAGATGGTTAGTAAATTAATATTTCTGCTGTTATTTAAAATGTGATATATCATATATGAAATTACATATTTTCATTGTGAATTAGTTCACACACTTATTTGGAAAGTTTTTAAACAACAAAGAGTGCCATTGCAAGGATATTCCATTATAAATCCTGATTTTTCTTTTAAAAACAGGAAATATGCAAATGAGGCAAACCACGTGATCAGCATCATCAGAATTACTGGTATTACTGGTCTTGACCAGTTCAATTTCAAACAATATATTACTTTAGACCAGTTGACTATATCAGAGGAATATATCTTGCTCTTAATTAATCATAATTAAAGGAAATAATTATTTTAATGATAATGTTAATACTTGATAATTATGATATTAATAATAATAATTACAATATCAATAACAATGATAACAGTAATAAGAATGCTAACAATGATCATAATAATCCTAAAATTAATAATTATGATAATTATAAGAAGAATGATGATAACAATCGATAACGAAAATAACTTTCTCTGAATAGCAAGATTCATTTTCCATAATTTGTCAAATGATCTGACTTGAAATAAAGTCATTATTTATTGGACCAGTTACACCAGTTTGATGAAAAACAATTTAACTGGTATTACTACTTTGCTTCAACTGGAATGCAATTGTTTGAACTGGTCTCCAGTTGATTTTTATTGGTCCAGTAAAAAATCAACTGGTCCAGTAAACATATACTGGAAACCAGTAAAAATCTACTGGAAACCATTTATTGGACCAGTAACACCAGTTTGATGAAAAACAATTTAACTGGTATTACTAATTGCTTCAACTGGAATGCAATTGTTGGAACTGGTCTCCAGTTAAAAATCAACTGGCCTAGTAAAAATATACTGGAAACCAGTAAAATTATACTGGAAACCAGTAAAAATTCTTACTGGTCTTACTGGTTTTACCTTCTGGGTCATATCATGGAGCACCACATGTAGGCGAAATGAGAACGGCAGATCCACAACACAAAAATGGGTGCAATTCTAATAATAACCTATAGGTTTTAGAATTTTAAACCACACTCTAATGAATGCTAGGCTTCATGATGAATCTTCCATATTCGTGGCAATTATAACTAATTAATTAAAGGTCAAGTCCACCCCAGAATATTTTTGATTTGAATAAATATAGAGAAAAATCAAATTAGCAAAACGCTGAAAATTTCATCAAAATCAGATGTAAAATATGAAAATTATGGCATTTGAAAGTTTCGCTTATTTTTCACAAAACAGTGATATATGCACAAAAACAGTGTCATGCAAAATGAGTCAGTCGATGTCCATCACTCACCATTTCTTTTGTTTTAGTATTGTTTGAATCATACAATATTTTTTTTTTTTTTTACAGATTTGACAATTAAGACCAAATTCACTGAACCTAAAATAGTCCATACTATGCTCATTCATGTTCAGGGAGGAAAAAAACTTTATTTCACATGCCAACAAGGAGGAAATTGAAATATTTCATATAATAAAATAGAAAAGAAATTAGTGAGTGGATGACATCATCAGTCTTCTCATTTGCATACCTACCAGGATGTGCATATAACTGTTTTGTGAAATTAAACTTTATAATGTAATAACTTTTTTATTTTACATCCGATTTTGATGGAATTTTCAGTGTTATGCTTGTTGGATTCTAATCTTTTCATTTATATCAAACTTTTTGTTGGGGTGGATTTGTCCTTTAAAATTCGTAATATTTTTATAAATCCCTATTCTTCAAATCTCACAACTCAATTTCTTTTTTTTTACAGCAGGATTAGCATAATTTTATACCACAAGTGTTGTCTAAGGTTTATAACTACACATGTGCTATCAGAATACCATATTGAGGCAGTCGACCCACGATGGCGGGGGGGGGGGGGGGCAAAACCATGTGACGATATCAAATCTTTTTTCAATTGTCAAAAGTATGAGAAAAGTGAAGAATCGCACGCCCGCACGACCCAGGCCGAGCTCCATCTTGGATTACTCACCTCCTCCTCTTGTTTTCCTCTTCTCCCTCTTCCTTTCCCTATTGAGAAAATTGACATGCGGTACGTCGCCCCTCCCCCACCCCTCTCTGCTTGATCTACAAGTTGTTGTAAAATATATTTACTTTTCATTGTTTTTTCTTTTACTGTTTTTCTATTGTGTCCATAAAAAGAAGATTAGTAGGAAATTAATTGTACGCAATAATGGCGTTTTATCTAAGCTGAGAGCCCCCCCAACCTTCCATAATGTCAAGTTATTGTTTCACCCCGGGGTTTCACCCCTTAAAATCATGTCCCCCCTTCAAATGTTATGTGTTTTTGTGATTGCGGCCTCAGTCAAGTACCACTACACTCTACAAAAAAAGTACATACTCAACAAAACAAAAGAAAAGAAGCAGAAAAAAAACAATCTCAATATTTTTTATATTGATCAATAAAAAATTAATTGTAAAGGTGGTAGCGCCATCTTTCGGGGATAAAAGAACATGCATTTCGAGCAATTTTCAAGATGGCGAGAAAGCGTACGCCACAAGAAACATGTAAATTTTCACTGCCGTGTAACATCATTATTGCTTGGATAGCATGACCGTTTCCCACGAATTCATATTTCATAGACTGTGCAACGCCTCAACATTTTTCTTCGTTAAGGTTTTCTAAAGAATAAAAGATGGCAGAGAATCTTGTAAACGGAGATGCCGACAGTAAGTTTGATCAGTTGCAAAATTTTTTTGTGTGCGTGAATGAATGGGACTTGCACTCACTTTGTGTGTGACCGCGCCATTGCGGCAATGCAATCAGTTTCGATGTCAATTGTGAGTTCAGTGTCACTTTCGCATTCATTCATTGTAGACTAACTTTGGATTTACTATGGTGATTAGCAGAACCTCTTTCATACCGTTACCTGGATGTTCAGCTCTTTTGGACGGACATGTCAGAAGAGTCAGATGGTTGACGTAATTCGTAAATGCCTGGCCCATGCCATGCCATGGGATTGACAAAAATGATTAATGAAAATTGACGGTTCAGTCAGTCAGCTCAGTTGACATCTGAGTATGACTGACCGACAAGAGTGACATGACCGAGTCTTGAAGTTGAGTGCAGCGTGCATCCAAATCATCATGACATCATGCTCGCCGCTGCAGCCCAACTTTTTTTCAACAAACTCCTTGCCCTTTCTTCAAAACTTCTAAAAATCTGTGATTTGAAGCCGAATCGCAGTACCCCACACGTATTAAATTCTCTGCTGAATCGAAAACGGCGAAGGCAAATTGCGTATGAGTGGAGGTCTGCCATTTTCGATTCCGCAGAGAATTTAATATGAGTGACATCACACATCTTTGTCACATTGCCAATATAGGAGGATCTCCATAGCAAAATTAGGGATCTCAATATTCAAAATCAAATGCTCATAACTTTCTCATCTGATTTTTCTCTAACTTTCGTTGATATGTTTCTTTGAGTTTTCTGTTTTCACACAAGCTATCTTGTTCCAAAGGTTTCATCACCCTTTAATGAACTCCACCACAAAATGCACTCCTTCATGCAGGGTGTTGAATGTAAAAAGAAAGTTGTGTCAATCTAGAATAAAAAAGTTGAGAAAAGAAATATTGTGATAATTTTTTCTATCCTTTTTTCATCATATTTTGTACTTTGTTTAATTTTTCATGTCCAGAACATTGTCAAACTAATGGGGCGATGCAAGAAACTTATGCTCACTTGCAAGACAATTTCTGGTCCCAAAATCAATTACATATCTTGTAATTGGTTATAAATTTGTGATACACTGTACATGTAAATTAGATTTGCTAATCTGCTTCTTGAACCAAGGTCAAGGAGTGTTATATGATTTGCCATTTAAAATTAATATATCAATGATAAAACTGCAACAGAAAAAATCTTGGAGCAGGATTTGAATCTCTCTCATCTACTGATTGATCTCATTATTATTAATTACTGTAATTAATGTTATGGTATTTATTTATTCATTTATTAATTTGTTTATTTATTTTTTAAATATTTTATTTATTCATTCATTTATTTATTTTTTTATTTATTTTTATTTTTTTTATTTGTTTATTTATTTATCTGGCCATGCGTTTTGAGTTGGGCCCATTTTTGTTGTACAACTCAAATTTTCCTCCAAAATCGTACCATTTCATACAATTGCATTTTTTTCCTTATGTTTGACATCCTAAACCCATAAAAGTATATATATTCTGAAAGGAAATTGAGGAATTCAAAAATGCAATCACAAAAGGCATAGGATAATGTCACAAAAAGTTAAAGGTCAAAATATGTGGAAAACTGTGAAAAAAATATACTTCCCAATAAATCTTAGAATCAGAAAAACTTGACACCCTATAGAAAAATAACATGCATATTTCAAATCTTAAGAGTGAGGCCTTTCCAATGATATATAACTTGTTAGGGATAACTTTGACCAAAATAATTTTGCGCGATCTTTTAAGACAAAATTTCACATCACAATTTTTTGGTAAATATGTAACAATACTTGAATTACCCTCAAAATATTATGTAGTCTTGCCTTTAGTTGCATAAATACACTTGCAAACACTAACCAGTATATTATACAAATAATGCATGCAGCCGAGTGCGTTAGTGGAAATGCAGAGCACGCGAGGTTTCTTTAGATAGGAGTCGCACTGTGCACGAGCCGCTTGCGGCGAGTGCCCAGTGTGCTCCATCTGAAGAAACCGAGCTTTCTCTGCATTTACTTTTACGCACGACAGAGCAAGTGCATTATTTGTTTTATAAAATAGCAACACAGAAACAATTTTTTTAAAAGTTACAGTACAGTTTTGTTGGACTTCTACCGCACTGGTTTGCTCGAGCGTGCAATGTCAATTTCGTTGCACACCTTTTGCACTACCGTGCAGTGCACAAAAAAAGTTGGATGTCATGTGACGCGTATTGACCAATCGCGATGCTTGAAATAATACAGCTATTTTATAATATAATATATTTTCTGTGGTTATTATGAATAAAAAATTATTTCATTTGACTCAAATCGTGGGATTTGTCTCTTGGCTCAAAGACCGGTGGACCGAAGGTTGACAGCTGAGAGTCAGATTTAACATTAATATAGGAAAAATATGAATGCACAATGAAACTTCTCGTAACTGCTTTAGCTTAAACTTAGTGTGAACAAAAACAACTAACATGTTATAAATAAATCCATTTATCTTACACCTGGCAAAAATACTTTGATTCTGTTATTTTATAGTGTTATATTTTAAATATTACATATGTTTATCCTCTTGCTCGACATTCTGCAGGACATGGTTAATGCCAATACAAAACACATTCTATGAGTACAATTACCTCTGTTTAGTGTAATCTTTTTACCAGTGTTGTTCTCAAGTAGTTTTTTGATAATTTGGAAAAATATTCTCTGAAAACTTTTGTGCCAGCCGAAGATGTGTCATCTACTGATCCATACATGTAGATGCAATGTGATGTAACATTAAGAAAAAAGAGTAAATAGCATCAGATGAGGGCTTTATTGCTACAAACAAGTTTTTAGCAATCAATATTGCATAAAAGGTGTACTGGCTATAGATCTGTTATGTTAATCTGAATATAATATGTTAATCAGAATAATCTGAAGATTCGGACACATCAAAGTCATCACTGTCAAAATTGAAACCATGAGGTCATAATTAACAATAGATTGATTTCTCTCTGAAGTCTTTATTTAGTTTGTGCTTTTCCTTTTGAAATTTTTACAGCTTCTAAATTTTATTGAAGGTGTAAACCCACAACTATATTTTATCTCTCCTCATTTTCTTTACATCAGCCACAATTTCAATTGTGTTAATCTCATGATTGACATCAATTAATTATACTAATTAGCTTAATTAGGTATCTTTTAAAATTAAAAGTTCAAATTTGACCCACTTATGACTAAAGAATAAGCCAGTGAGCCCCCAAACTATTACATGTTTAGGTACTGTGATGTTACATATTTAGTTTCTTAATGAAATAAAAAATTTATGCTCCCCTCATCATGCTCTCCTCGTCTACCACCATGCCAAAATGGCCAATTGATGTTACATAATTGCTAATTACTGGTAAATGAAGTAATCTCAAGTAATTGGTATAAAGATTCCCTTTAATGTGATACCAAATATACCCATGTAGCACATGTATTTCAAGTTTTATACCATTAATCATTTCTGTGCTTGTCGCGCAAATGTAACGATACCACCTATTTGCGGGCCCAACATAAAACGCATGGCCATTTATTTATTTATGTATTTATGCATGCATTCATTCATTTTCATTCATTCATTCATTTATTTTAGTATTAACCTTTTTTTTTGGGGGGGGGGAGCACTCCCGGGGGGGGGGGGGGGGCCAGTGAAATATATTTTGACAAAATGTGCGAAACTATGAGAAATTTCTGAATTTTTTAAAGTTATAAAAATGTGTAATCGCCGCCTATACCCATGGAGACTTCAAATTGGTGGCATTTGTGATGTCATGGTGATGTAAGGCAAGGACTTCTCTCCCATTCACTCCAATACATAAAGTTGTCAATTTTTTTTCCAAAAAGTTTTGTTTCACACTATATTTTTCTTTCATGAAGTTATACATGTAATTTGTAAAGCATAAATGCTGCATTTGTTATATTTGGATTACTGTCCCAGGGGAATAGAGAGAAACAACAAATCCTTTACAATTAAGTACATGGCCTATGAGAAAATTGTCCTTCCCACTTGTCAAAAAAACTTTCCCAGTTGCCAATTTGAAATTTACATGATTTTAGGGATCTCAATGTTAAAACAATCATAACTTTTTAATTGCTTGTCTGATTTCTGTCATACTTTCACCATTCTGTTTAACTTATTTTTCTCCTTTCCAACACAACATTTGATGGCCATGTTTGGATAATCCCTTAATGTTCACTAGGTACTCAATTTTGCTTAGAAAGTTTCTAAGCAAAATTCTAATAGAAACCTTTTAAAAGCTGCTCAGTCCTGACAATCTGAATGAATACCACCTTTAAAAAGTTTGATACCAAACATTCGTATGCAAAGTACGCAAAGAAGCAAGGAGGCAGTGGTCGCAAGCTCTGGTCTTAGGCTGTAATTCGCATGATCAACATGTCGCTTGTTTGTTATTCGGAGTCCTCCAACAGCAACCGTAGTACTCTGTGTAGGGACAGTGATTTTCCGTTTAAAAAAATTGCCTTTTCCGTTTCAGAAATTTCCCCATAGACTTTGTGTACAAGCAAAAAAGACAATTCCGTTTTAATACCCATTGAATAACAATATCACAACACTCGCGCTGGTCAAAATTTGTATCTGCCACTGTACCAACAACGCAACAGAATCCGTTCGAATCGGATCTATGCGCTTACACAAAATATTTTGACAAGCGTTGTGGAGCGTTGTGGCCCAGTGGATTAGTCTTCGGACTTTGAAACAGAGGGTCGTGGGTTCGAATCCCAGCCATGGCCTAATTTTCTTCGGCAAGAAATTTATCCACATTGTGCTGCACTCGACCCAGGTGAGGTGAATGGGTACCCGGTAGGATTTATTCCTTGAATGCTTTAGCGCCTATATGGCCGCTCAGCTACAGCCGGGGTAATAATAATAGGCCTATACCAAGTATATTTTAGCGCCTTGAGCACATAATCAATGTGGATTTGGCGCTTTATAAACACTCTATATTATTATTATTATTATTACAAACACATTTAACATGAATACATCCTCAGTTCCTCACCTTTCACAATATTAGCATTATTTTATGGTTTTTTGGACATCGTTTTCAGCAGTCAACAATTTTCGCCTATCCGCCATTTTGGATTTCAAGACCTCGATATCGTGCTGTTATATCTTCGAACGTAGAGGGCAGCAACACACGACCGTGTCGTTCAAAAGATGTGCATGTGAATGTTGTTTTCGATAAGCCCAACCCGGCGCGCCGGCCGGGTACGGGCGAGGGGTACGATCTAGTGTGATGAAGTCGAGTGCAGTCACGATGTGTGAATTGTCATGATTGTAGCGAAGTGAGATTGTGTTTTCTGGCGTTTTGTGGCCATTTAATATTCATATTTTGTTGAGAGTTTGGAGTAATTTCTGTTGCTGTTATGTGTATTTTGAGGAAAAATATGATTTCCATGATTTTCCATGAAATGCCGCTTTCCGTTTCAAAAGTCCCTATCCGTGAATTCTGTCCGTTTTCCGCGATCGCGGAAAATCACTGTCCCTATCTGTGACATGAGATTGACTACTACAGACAAAGACATATAAGAGGGTTCACTAGAAAAATGGAGCACGCACTTGCAGGGCTTGAACCCAAAGCCATGGCCTCTGATGCCCTCAGAATGACCTTGATGCTCTTCAAAATATTTGTAGACTTACGGCCCAAATAAGGCCGTGTTTATGCTTCCACTTTTCAGGCCAGAATCAGCGTTTCCAAACGTGATTAGTCCAAAACACGCTTACTTTCATTTAAACGCTGTTTCAAAACGCCAATCGTAAACTTACAAAAAGGTGCGTTTGTAAACGTCGTTTGAACAGAATCAGGCTTTCTGGGGAAGTATAAACAGAACCACGATCGTAAACGTGTTTAAATGACGTCATTTGGTACATGCTTCCGGTGAGATGAAAATCCGCGGGCAAGTACCTCCACGGAATTACCTCTCATCTCCCTTGTTTTGCATGTGTACATTACTAGTATTACTCTTCCAATTTGTCATCACGATGAACGTTGAGGGATTTACACCAAAAAACCCGGAACATGAGTTATAATGAGGAGACATCGCCAGATGCCCCAGTAGCATAAACAAATTGGTATTTTATTATTTTGTATACTTAATATTCTTTATTTTTTCTTACTATTATCCTCACCATGGTGGAAATTATATGGCTATATCAAGAAGCTCCATGCAATGACTAAAATATCGGAAATTGTTCGATGTTTATATAACAGTCGACGTACCTTCCCCATAACAACACTCGGAAAAAAAACTTTCGAAAAAGGGCGCGCCCAATTTGACCTCGCTTTCCTGCTCAACGAAAATTACGATGCGAAGCCAGCTGGAGATCGTGATTTCGCCTCTGAAAAGTTAAGCATAAACAGCACTCCCAGAACCACGTTTACGATCGGCGTTTTGAATCGACGTTTGAAAACGCTGATTCTGTCCTCGCAATGGAAGCATAAACACACCCTACATGTAAGTGCCCCTTTGCCTGTGGCCTTAATGTTGTATGGTGATCTATCAAATTCATGTGCTTCATTGATCAAGTACATTTTACTATTGATGCTCTTTTTGGCCTTCTATGCCCCCTAAAGTGACCACTGCCTTCCCATCCCATTTATTAAAAAAATGCCCTTTGAAAAAAATCTTTGCCTATTTGAATTTTTCATTCGAGCCCTGCTCTTATATCGTGGTACATGTAAAAAGCACATACACATCAATATGGTTGTGTCGATGCAAGAATGCCCTTACCACTTGGGGAAAACTTGCTGGAGGGCTCGGAGCAATATCACCCCCAAAATGCTCATATGAGGCCTGGAAACTCCAAGGAGCACTGGAAAATCCCCAATCATTGCAATGTTAAAACTTATCCAATGTTATTATTATTATTTGTTTGGCGTCACCTGTGCCTGGGAGGCGAAAAGCGAACTGAATCACTATGACCCGTAGGTCTCTCCTCCCTATAGATATGATTGGGGGGAGTGCAGGTGGACCACTACACCGGGGTTTCCCCCTACTCTAAAACGAAGCAGTAAAGTTAAGCAGTAACTTTTGAAAAGTAGCCCCCAAAAATGAATAATTAATTTTGTGCCTGCTGACTGTACCACCACACCTTCACACATTGCATGCGCGCGAAAACACCCAGCATGCATAAGTGCATTGCAAAAGGGCATTCTTGCACTGACATGACAATGTGCGGTTCCCTAGACCCTTCTTTTCACACTGCTCGATAGATCATGGTTCCCAAGCAAGACCCCCTGTTTACACCTTGCACTCGAGGTCCTCCCCCCCTTCATGCCAAAATATACATGTAATTCCAGGGTCCCGTCTTACGAAGAGTTGCGATTGATCTGATCAACCACGATTATGAAAAGCCAGCAACATCAACATCTAAAATATACCTGTATGTTTGTTCTAAATATTTTCTTGAAAATTGTCTATGTTCTCTTTGTCTTCAAAGGACATTGTGCAAATTACCTAAAGAAAAAAATTGATGGATTTTCATATACTTGAGGTTGATGATTGATCTGATTAATTGTAATTCTTTGTGAGATGGGTCCCAGTTTGAAAGCTTAGGATAGGCCTTATTAACCTTACAATGTATTGCTCAATTTGTTCATTTCAGATACGGTTCAAGCTGCATTATTGACCATCAATGCTGCTGGTGCACTAGAAACCACATTTGATACGTGTACTTCAACTGATATTGAAGGGTGAGTAAGAGATATTTCTCATCGATTTTTTTTAATCAAGTTCAATCAAAGGAATTGTATGATTTTATGTGTTGGGCCAAAGACAGAGCTGTACAGAGGCCACTCAGAGATCACAAGCCCCTGCACTACTGATCATGCACTGATCGTATGATGCTTACATTGTTTGATACCCCTGAGCTGATTAAACAAGGACCAAGTGCTGATCATATAATGCCCCTACAATGTGTTAAGGGCTGTGATCTGTATGATTTTGAAACATTTGTGTAATGCCATGCTAAACATGTGAATAGATTCGTAGACCCTACAATGATCGTTGAATCATCATCTCTCTATGATTGTAGACCAAATGTAAAGGGGCTTTCAGGTCTTTTCTGATATCACATCAAGTTGGTTTGGATTCTTAGAGATAATAACAGGCACAACACAAGAGTGGTCCTCAAAATTGGGAGCATTTCAACAATGTTTGTCACCTGACATGTCAGATCTGACAACTTTCCTAGATCTTGATTGGCTGAGAAGCACAAGTATTGTAACTAGGATAAAACTGGGGGTGTTTCATGAAAGTACTTGTTAGACGTTTATCCGATAAGTCCTATTTTATCCGACAGTTACCATAGTAACAATGCCTCTCAGCCAATCAAGGAAAGATGTCAGATCTGACAACTTCTTGGACAAAAATGTTGCTGAAGCGCTCCCCTGGGGAGTGTTCATGAAAGGACTAGTCGGACGTTTAATACGACAGTTACCATAGTAACAGTGCCTCTCAGCCAATCAAAATCAAGGAAAGTTGTCAGATCTGACAACTTGTCGGACAAAAAGGTTGAAACTCTCCCTAAGACTTGTTTATTTGTCATGTTAACATCTAACAAGCTATTTATGAAACACCCCCCTCCCTGATGTAAATTACTCGATAGTTTGTTTGTTCATGTATGAAATACAAAGATGTTTTTTTTAAATTAACGTTTTAGATTTCTTTTTCTCATACGATTTATCTGTTTTATTTTATTTTTTTTAAACAGGGAGGATGTGGAGAGGGTGAAGCGTAAATCGCACCATGCGGAGATTGAGAAAAGACGAAAGTCAAAACTCAATGAGGGCATCAACAAACTCATTGACATTCTCCCAAAACAAGATGCCAGAAGAGTAAGTTACTGTAAACTTGATTTGATTCTGATAATCCGCACACCAGACATGCGTCATCATTTAAATATATAGAAATATATCAGGCATCGTGAAAGTATAGTTGGAATTATTTTTCAGAGGTTGGTCTGGCAATTACTCTTTTTCCCGAGGGGCGAAGCCCCGAGGGAAATATAGTAGTCTTGCCAGTCCAACCGAGGATTAATAATTCCCACTATTCTTTCAAAGGAAACGGTTGATATATTTGATTTTATCCTACTTTTAATAAATTGAAACAAAAATCTTTGCGCTGAGCTTTCAGAGTCCGCTTACTTGCACTGAATGAGCAACTTTTCCTGAAGTGCCATGCTCAGTGGAATGCGGATTTGTGCCTGCGCTGATGCATCACGGGACTTGCTCAGGAGCGAAAGCTCGCTGACCGACGCGCCCGAGAGATAGGCTTGATATCCAGTTTTTCTTAAATATTGACGTCAGAATATTGGTATAGCAAAAAATATATCTAGGTCTGACATCACACAACATCATAGTTAGAATATATTTGGTCACATGATGCTATTTGAACCAATCACCATTCAGGATTTAATCTACGATGTATGTGGGATATTGTTCTACAATGTACATGCGATTTGTACGGTTTATACTGATCTTCATGTGTACATGTAGTTGGTCTTCATGCACTCAAATAAGTCTTTATCACATGGGCTAAAAGAGCGATTTGATCTACAGTGTACTATCAATTTTGTCTACTTGCTGATTAGAACACAACACTTGTTCTGTAGCCTACATTTAATTCTCATTGAGTCTATTTCCCAGTTCAACTAATTTCTACTTCATCTACTCAATACTTTTTTCATTTTGTCAAATGAGAATTGGGTTTAACAGTTCATCTATATAGACTATAAAGTTTAGACCAAGTGGATATCAGACAGAACGGCCTGAATTTACAAAGGTTGAATCCATGGTTTAAATGCAGAATTCCTGTATAAATTACGCTTAATTTAGCGCGTGTAGGGCGCATGTATAAAAAATGTCCAATGCTGATGCGCGCTTTTGTCACAGTGTGCCAAATTGATGCCTGTTGCCGTGGTTATCCACACTATTTTATTAATGAGTCCATTGTTTTGAATTAATGAGTCCATTGTTTTGAATTAATGAGTCCACTCTTCAAACAGTGGACTCATGAATAAAACAGTGTATCTAACCATGGTAACATGCCTAAATTTGGCGCACTGTGACAAAAGCGCGCATCAGCATTGGAAATTTTTATACACGCGCCCGATACCCGCTAAATTAAGCGTGATTTATACAGGAAATCTGCATAAACCATGGATTTAATGGTGGGTTTTCAAAACCACCTTTGTGAATTCGGGCTATAGGATATAGCATATATGTACATGTATAAACTGGAAATTAGTCAAAATGAGGTGAAAGAAAGATGCTCTATTCAACGAGGCGTTAGCTGAGTTGAATAGAGCATCTTTTTCTTTCACCGAATGCGAAATCTTGCACCATTGCACGAATAAGAATATTCGCTATTTGCGTTGTGCAACGCCTCAGAGTTTAGCGAAAATATGAAGAAAAAATAATTTTTCCCTGAAGTAATCATGAAAAGGGAGCAAAACTATTGAATGCAAAAAGCGAAATTCCACAAGCGCAAATGACCTCTGGCAGTATTGCGCATTCAATCAGCAGGCTATACGCGTATTTCACCCTCATTTTTTACTGAGCGCAATGAATTGAATCGTATTATGACGTCACCTCCTAAAGCCGTGCAACGGTACATTTTGGATGGTACGTCTTGTGTGCAACGGTACGAATGTTTGACGTTCAGCCTCCCATTTGCTCGCGTACAACAAGCTAGTGTTGTACAATGTAAAATAACTCTTGATTTGAATTATTAGAGGTTACAAAGGAATGCAAAGCAAATGTAATTAATTTCCATTTCTTTTTTTTTGGTACATTTTCCTGATTCCAGAGCAAAGTACAGATCCTTGAAGATACTTACAATCTGGTGGTTGAGCTTCAGAAGAAATGCCAGCAGCTTATGATCCAAAACGCACCAGAATCAGAAGGTAAGCTTTAATATTGATTGACACTTGAAAGCCTAGTCAAAACAAAAAGTTCTTTTGAACAAAAAGCAATAAGAATAACACTGACAATTTAATCAAAATGGGATATGAGCAACTAAGTTTTGACAACTTAGTTTTTCTTTCTTTTCAGGGATGCCTTTTTGCAGACTAAATTCTGAGTTCAGACTTTCTCAATATATTTTCCACCATAGAAAACAACGTTTTCATGTAGGCAAGGGGTCAGTTATGAAAAAAAGCAATAAGAATAACACTGACAATTTAATCAAAATGGGATATGAGCAACTAAGTTTTGACAATTTAGTTTTTCTTTCTTTTCAGGGATGCCTTTTTGCAGACTAAATTCTGAGTTCAGACTTTCTCAATATATTTTCCACCATAGAAAACAACATTTTCATGTAGGCAAGGGGTCAGATATGAAAAAAGCAACAAGAATAACACTGACAATTTAATCAAAATGGGATATGAGCAATTAAGTTTTGACAATTTAGTTTTTCTTTCTTTTCAGCGGTGCCTTTTTGCAGACTAAATTCTGAATTCAGGCTTTCTCAATATATTTTCCACCATAGAAAACAATGTTTTTATGTAGGCAAGGGGTCATTCTAGATGATTTTCAGACCTTTTTTTTTAATCAATTCTAATTGGCATCCCTGTATTTTACAAGACAGTTTTACAGTGCAGGTGATAAGAAAATGAGAATTTTACTCATAAGCTGTATGATAGTCTGGCTTACCCAATTTGTGAGCGTCTGAGAATTGTCCTTTATTGCCCTGCTCATCGGCCCGATTTCTTTGATGATGACACCTCTGTACAGTATGTCAACAGACTTCTCATTGTACATGTATGCATTTGCGTAGAAAAGCTTCATTACTTTCTTATTTTTCAGAAAATAAGTCAAATCTTCAAAAAGGACTGGAAAATAACATTGAAATCATTTCCTGCGCCAATTGATAAAACCTTCTGCTCTAGAAAATATTTCTGACAGATTTGCCATTTGTCTTGTGTGCCGGTTTTCCTTTGTATCTTTCATTCAAATGTATTACAAAGTTTGTCTGATATTGCACTTTTGTCTGACATGTCAGTCACGACCAATGTAATGCAAATAAGAACCAAACAAATTACAAATAGTATGGTCTAGAGCTGTAGGTTTCTATACATTGAAGCACTAAATTTTGATACTGTTTTCCCCAATATTCAAATTTCTAATATAGAAAACTAAAAACTCAAATTTTCTACATTTACTAAAACATTCGATTATATAATTGTATACAATCACACAAGATGATGTCATAGAATCCTGGCCGTTGTATGAAAGTACATGAACTTTCATGTAGCCAATATTGCTTGTCAATTCAATTTGCTTCTAATAAGATCTTTGAGCATTAAATTTCAAGTGGATAAGATTCCATTGAAGAAGCTTGAATTTATGATTTCATTAGGATACAATTTACATTCAAGAAATACAAATATATGAATTTTTTTTTTCTCCTCTGCAGTTGATGAAATCAAACGTCTTATGGAAGAGAATGCCAAGCTGAAGAAGGAAAAGGAAGACTGGTCGGAATTTCTGAAAACCATGAACATCAACACTGACATTAAAACTCACATGAAAGCTGTTATGCAGGGTAAAGGAAAGAGAAATTACAAATCGGAACCCCCTCAAGAACAGCTGTTGGGGAGCAGTCAGAACTTAGGAGCCGGTCAGAACATTATCATCCAATCTCCTACAACTGCAGTCATGGGTTCTCCTAACCTTGTTACAATGCCTACGAATCAGATGACGATACCCATCGCGAGTGGGAACAGGATGGATGGCAATGTCATGCAGGGCGGAGGTAATCAAGGTGGAATGCTGCTTGTGACTACAAGCAGGTCAGGAACCGATTCCAAGCCATCGTTGACCTTAGCAAACAATCAAATCAATGTGGTTGGCAATGAAAGACCAGAAGCGGAGGGACAGTCGCCGCTTCCAAAGCCGGTGGTCCAAACTGTAGAAGACAATGTTGTGTCTGCCACGAGCCAAGGCGGGCAAGGCATCTCGGCAATTACCTGCACGCATGAAGCTTCAAATCAGAGCTCTGTGGGACAGGTTAATACAACAACTGCAGAATCAAAGAATACCACGGCTGTAACACAGGTCATAAGCACCCCGATCACCACACCAGCATCACAGAACCAAGTCCTCCTGCAGTCTGGGACAGGGGGTGGTGTGAGGATAGTTCAGCAACCACCAGTCCAGTCGCAAGGTCAGACTGTGCTGATCCAGTTACCTGGTCAACCTGGGCAGTATATCCCTGTTCGAATCGCACCACAGATGAATCAGCCACAGCAGGTGATCCTTACCTCTCAGCAGGGCGTCAATGTCGTTGGGACTCGAGGTAGTGCAATCCAACCCAAGACTCCAGTGAAGAAGAAACAACCTGCACAGCCAAAATTAAAGAACCTTTGCCCTCTCCCACCAGACTCCCGTAAGCCAAACTCTCCCATAGCCTCCCAATCCAGCGTGCAACCAATAGCTCCTAACACTGTCACTGTGAGATTACCGATGAACCCTACTGCCAATCAACAAGGTACGGTTGTGATGACCAGTCAGGGTCAGGTGATCCTCCAACAGCCTTCAAATACGATCCTTTCAGGTGGTGTGAACATGCAAATGCCCATGCAGGTGGTCCCTAAACCTCCTGTAACTCAGAACATTGTGTACATCCAGCAGAATGGACAACTCATACCTGTCATCTTGCAGCAAAACCAGAGTAATGTCCAGCAGGGTGTTCAACAAGGTGTGCAACAGACGAACACCATTATTCAACAAGGTCAGCAGCAGCAACATCAACCACAGCAGCAGCTAAAAATGCAGGGGTCTGAAAGTATTGCCTCGCAACCTGTTCAGTCTGCTGCCACAATGGAAAGTGCTGGCAACCAAGTTTCTGCATCGGTATCTGGAGCTGCCGTTGCCTCCGGCGGCATTGCCATGACCCAACCTGCTCCTATTGCTTCTAGCCAGGCACATCTATTAGATGGTAGCACCATCCCAGCATCTTCCTCGTCCAAGGTGGTTTCAAATTCCTTTCAGGGTAATGACCTGATGACCTCTCTTGCCATTGAAACCACATCAACTCATATTGATCAAGGAAGAGGGCAAGGAAATAGTGGCTTTGCTGCAAATGACATCCTGGCCAAAGCAACCGAGAGCATTTTCTCCACTCATTCTGAGACATCTCCCATGCAACTTGGAGATCTGCATGATTCCCATGGTCATGCAGCCAATCAGTCAGTGATCAAAAACACAAATGGAATATTCGGTCATCAAACAACTCAACCAGGAATCGAGATCTATGATCTCCCAGATGAGATGGATACATCCTCCAGCAAGGGCAAACACAAGAAGAAAAAGAAGAAAAAGTCAAAGTCCAAAGAGAAAGAAAAGAAAAAGAAAGACAAAGACAAGGATAAAGACAAAGATAAGGAGAAGAGTAAGAAAATAAATTTTCCTTTGCCTACTGTTCCAAGTTCTGATAATAATGCAGATATTGGTGATGATCAAGAGATGGCTACTGAAGCATTATTGGAGAGTCTTATGCAAGAAACCCTGGGAACAGGAGGCATTGATGATAGTAGTAATACAGAGACTGTGATGAAACTTTCCTCAAATCCATCATTACATAGTAATATCCCAGTGTCATCGAATGGTAATGTCCAAATTTGCAATTATTCAGCAGCAGCCTTATTGAACTCAAATACACGGGAAACTTTAGCAGGGAATCAGAATAATACAACACAAGTGTCGTCTGCCACTGTTTCGTCATCAGAAACAAATGGGCAAGCAATCTTCAGTTCATTCAACGACATTCTCAGCAATTCAATGAGTGTTAGTGGCCTTCCAACATACATAGATGATGAGGAAGACATAGTTCCTGGAAACAACTCTCGTGAAGGCCCACCCTGTACATCAACAGCCAGTGAGGACGTCCCAACCTCATTATCTGTTGTCACATCAAGCGCCTGTACTCAGAACCAGCCAAGTAATTCATTGTCTCTGTCATTGCCTCAGAGCACAGATAGGATGATTCCAATCGAACAAAAGACGCCAGATTCATCCAAAGTAGCAACTACGCCTACTTCTGATGGCTTCCAAAGCTATATGTCACCTACCAGCTTCCCCTCGATCAGTAGCCTTTTAGAGCAAACTACCAGTGCAGAAAGAGAGGCTTCCATTTCATCACTTCCATCAAGCACACAAAAGGATGATTCTCCTACAAGTGGATTTACACCATCATCAAGTTTACCTTTCCAACATGGCTGGATCTCACATCACTCCAAAGCTTCAGAGTTAGCTCGGGGAATACAACCAGCGAAATCACATTCTCCAGTCAGCACACCCTCCCTGATGAGTTCAACAAGCACAGCGCTGGCTACATCCACAAGCATGGCTGTGAGTACTTGCCCATCTGTAAATATCTCACCTCCAAACACGTCATTGCAGAGTTCAAATATGGGTAACGGAAGCAAATCTTCACCTCCACTTAACCTCCTCTCACAGCCTTGGTTGAATCCCTCAACGGATAACCTGTCAGATGCTGCAAGCCAGCCAGACTTGGGAAGCACCAGCTTGCAACAACAGCAGCAATTAGTAGATATTCTCCAAGGATTCTCTGGCACCAAGGTGTCTTTAGCCTCTCAGGCCAACACAGAGGTCATGTCAAATACACAGGATATTCATAGTTCCCTACCCAAGTCCCAACCCTCACTGGAATCATTGTTTGGTTTGCCTCCCTTTGGTGAAACTCGACAGAGCACTCAGACGGTGTCAAATGGGGATCCTTTCCAAAGCATTTCAAGTATAATAGATTCAAATAAGACCAGATCCACTCCCGTCACCAGGGACAATTTCCTAGGACTTCCTCCGTATTCCATTCAAACTACTACTAGTTCTTCCGCCCCGGTTATGGAGCAGACTTCAGTTTTCCAAGAACCTCCTCTAGATCAAAGCAGGCATTCATCTTCTAGTAGTTCATCAAAGCCAAGTAATGCACCACCAAGTTATTCGCTGATAAATCGGGTGACAGCTGTAGTAGATAAATACAATGAACGGAAAGCCCCTACTGCTGCCAAGAATGTTCCGAAAGTGCCTGACATAAATCATGTAGAAAGCAATCCAGCAAATGAACAAGTGTTTGAAAATGTAACCCAGGAGAAAAATAGGACTGTTTCCGAGATTGGACCAGTTACCAGCAATAGTCAGAGTCGCTACGTTCACCCAAAAAGCAGAGCATTGGCATCTGTTGCCATGCAAGAATCCTCTCCTGCAGTTCAAACAAATAGCAGTATGTTTGGTGCAGAAAAATTTCCCTCTGTACCTCAAGTGAAGCAAAGGAACACTAATCAGAAAAATGTAAATCCGAAGAAGTCTCAGTTACCAGTGAAAAACTTTTCAACGGCAACTCTCCATAGAACACTTACTGCTGATATTTCAGAAGAAGGTGGCTCGGAAAAGGACCAGAATGAGGAATTGGTAGCCCCCTTGCAGCCAGAACCACCACAGGAAGCATCCCAACAATTGCCATTTATTACAGTACCGGAGCAGCCTCAACATCACTCACAACAGCCTGCTGTCCAGTGTGTACAACCTGAGGCATCAGCTCCACAGCCGTCCACCAAAACAAAGAGCAAAGGTTCAAAGAAACGACAGAAAGAAAAGCCACCAATCGAACCTCCAAAGCCAACGGATGAAGATAGTGTTGGGAGGAGAGAACTTGACAAGTCTCTAGTCAATAGGTTCCCTTGGCTTGCTGAAGCTAATGGAAAGTCGGGTGATAAACTGGCAGGGGGTACGAGCCAACAGACAAGCAATACTAATCCATCAGCATTTAGTGTCCAGAGCATCTCCCAAAGTTCTTCAAAGAGCTCTCTGCCGAAGTCTAGAGGGAATCCAATTCGTGCAGAAGTTGTCCAGAATCCACCTCCGTATCCTTCAAGATCTCCTGCAGTTTCAGCAGATTCTCACAATCAATCTCTTTGGAATCCCTCAAGTTTTGATTCTAATCCTCCAGTATCTTCCGCTTCATCTTCAATGATCTCCCCCAAGCAAACCTCACAGGACAGGACTCAAAGGCACCACCCCCTCAGCTCTGCTGATCAAAGCCATCAAAACAATCCAAATTCCATGAACACAACTCTACAAAATAGACAAAGTACTGGAAACAATAGACCTCCAATGTATCAAGCATCAAGTTCAAATGATGTCCAGGCAGCTGTCAATGCTGCAGTCAACAAAGCAACACAGCAGGCACTTCTAGCAAGAAGCATGGCAGGAAATCCTGCAGTTCCAGAGAAGAGCAGAAATGTTTCTTCGACGAAGAAAAGTTCACAGCGTCCAAAGGCCGGGGGTCCTAGTCAGATCTTGAGACAATCAGATATAGATGATGGTCTTGACTTCTTGAACTCTACATCGACCAGTTCTAACTTTCCAACCTCATTGTCCTCTGTCAATATGGATATTTTTGATAATTCCTTGGGGAGTTCCTCTATGATATCTAGGCCGTCTGAGCAACCTAGCCAACGATCTGGAGGTCGATCACGACCTGCAGACAAGCAATCCAGAGTTGATACCTCTAATCCCAACACTCTGTTACAAAGTGACTTTTCTAGTGTTCCCCAAGATACATTCTCATTCTCACAGTGGAATCTAGAACCTCAACAGACTGAAGATAGGGAAAATGCGAGAGGTAATTCTCAAAAGATGCAAGAACTTGCTTCTCCCCCTATGCAGCAAATGCATCAACGTGGAGGTAATAACTGTGTGAATGTAAACTTTGGAGATTCCTCAAATCTTGGGTCTGGTGATGATCTAGACTTCTCAAGTTTGCCTTCCTTTCCATCTAATCAGCAACAGCAGCAGCAGCACACTCCATCTGATAGACAGACTCCTCAAAACCAATCCTATTCAGTACCAAGTGGAAGGTCTAGTGTGGCATCTATGGAACCAAGTCCAATGCAGCCTAGTCCTATGAATTATAATGTACAGGAAGGTAGCCATATGTCACAGATAAATGAGATGCCACATTCAAACTCTAGCAGTAGAGGTCCTCCTAGTGTTGAAACTCCTTCTCAGCAGCAGAGGAGAATGACACAGTCTCCTATGGTTCAGAGTAGCCACCAAGGACAAGGGATCAAGAGAGCAGCTACAGATGGGCATCACTTGAATGTGGCCAAGAAAGCACATGGTGCGATGCATTCTGGTCGCAGAGCTACCCAACAATCTAATCCTGAGTCAAGGCATCATTCTTCCATGCACAATAACCCACAGTCCCAAGGCCACAGCAATTTAATGCAGTTTCATTCATCCACTTCCAATACGCCCAACCAGTCATCTGAAAGTGTCTTTGCAGGCGGGGAAGTCCAGCGAATCACGTACCCATCACAAGGCGGAGGCGGGAGAGTACAAGAAAGCAGTCGAACCAAGAAGCGAGCCCCAAACCCTTCAGACAGTATTTTTGCTCGGGATCCGCACGAGATTGATGGAACTCGCAGTACGTCCGTATCTCTGCTGCAAGATAACTGGTTTGGTAGTTCAGCTCGCATAAATACAACTAGTAGCAATGAGACTGCACCACCGACATTCCTGCCCAATTTCCCCAGCTCTCAGACTTCCCAGGGCCAATCGGAGAGTGTTACATCATCTTCGTCCACTAGTTCATCTCTCATTTCAAACATCTCACCTTCTCGACGGTTGAGACAGAACGAGATGCCCACCTACCTCCCGTCCCATCTCCCAGGACCCATTCTTCCAAGTCCTCCACAAACCAAAGGAAGTCATACGCGGGAGACGGACATCGCTTCCTTCAATCCCATGTTCACACCTTCCCGGACAGCTGGCATTCACAGCATGACTGCCAATTTCCCAGTGTTTCACGAGCACCAACCTCCAGGCGGCTTCAACATCGCGAAGTCCAACCAACTGCCAGGTAGTGTCGCCCAAACCCCTTTCAACTTCAATAACATTTTTAATGAATCCTCCCAAGTGGCCTCGAGCACTCATGTCACAGATGCTCAAACGTTAAACCACAGCATTGGCTTGACCCCAACCGTCCACCTCCATGGGAATGCGTCGCTGCCCTCGGAGGAAAGTGTGCTTCATGGGAACATGAGTCAGAGACATCCTGCTCAGCCGTTTGGTCTGTTGGCTCAGAATCGCCCACCGATGGGAGTCCCAACGCCGATGGGTAGGCCTCACCATCAGTTTCATAGCTCTTCTTTCATGCACCACTACTGAATAAAATTCCCAGGGCCCGGTAAATACAAAGGTTATTGAATAATCGCTAATTTGAAAGATCAATTCTGATTGGTTCTTAGTCAGTCTACTGAGCAAAATGTGCATGGGAGGATGATCTTGATAGGCTATTTCATTTAGCAATTAATCGCTAACCTTTTTTTTACGGGGCCATTATTATTGTATGACTGCTATCTTTATTCATCTGAAATATTAACTGCCAATCAGTTGAAACTGGTGCTTTGAAAGAAATAATCATATTGTAATATTCCCTTACATCCTGTTTTCACAAGATGAGGTAAATGAAGGGGCTTTCGATTTTTCACTCAGTCCCTTCTGATTTGTCCACAGGGTGCTAAGTATTTATGCATTTTCACTTTCAGGCTTTTTATCCAGGTTAGATACTGTAGCACCGAAAAATTGTTGAACAAAAAGTGATTTTTTTTTGGCGAGAGAAATTGATTCAATCGATTTCCATAAACAAAATTGTCATAAACTTTTTCCTAATTACAACATGAACCCATTTACCCAAAATGCACATGGCTAGTTGTTGACACATAAAACTGCCATGTATTTATTTCGCAGTGCGACAGTCTTTAATCTTCATTAAAGAACAGGATTTCTGCTAAATTGGGCAATAAATAGTTACCAGATTTCTTTTCAAGTAGATGATATCATTAGCTTCACATTTTGAACATGTTGTATGGATTCCCCAAGAGACTTCATGAGCTTCACATTTTGAACATCTTGTACGGATTCCCCAAGAGGCTTTAGCCAAAGTTGGACTAAATGGGATACATCTGAAAATCTCCTTTATTATTTGAATTATCCATGCATTAATTCTTTAAATTTTGAATAAAACAACTTATTGATCCTTTTTATTATACGCATGAAACTGTTTATTTTTCTTCATTGAAAACATTTGATATTGGACTTGCAGATGTACTGTATGTATCATTGATAACGGTCATTCGAAATTTTAGTCAATGGAAATTAATGTGTGTGATTAAATTTTTCTGTATGTGTATAGAAAATTTCAATTATGAATGGAGTTACGGAAACATAAACTTGCTAAATGAAAATGATTATTTCATTTTAATATGGTTTCGAACAAATCAAAATCAAGTTTTTTTGATACACAAAAAATTGTTGAAGATTATTTTTTCTCGGAGCATTAGTAACCATGATTATTGTGATAATATTTTCATTGTTGACGTTATGCCGTATTTTATGTAAATTTATTTATTTATTTTCACATGTTGATACACCTATAGCACCTGTTATGTGTAGAATTTTGTTATGTAGTTATACAATTTAAAGATAATTTATACAATACTAGAAAATTAAATTGATCTGCAAGTGACCTAACGGTGCGAGATTGTCAGAGAAACGTTAGCCTAACAACGCATTTACATCTTTGGGATTGTGAAGTCAAAACATTTGTTTGAATGTGTAAAGTAATGCATTGTTGTAACATTAGGTAGGCATCACTGCCACATTAGTGGTTGTAACTGGGCCTCTGTCAGCGCTAACAACGTTTCACTGCGGTCAGTTCAGAACCAAAAGACACATTGTCAAAGGCTTGTTTTGGACTGGGAATCCGCAAACATTCTCAAACTGCATCATATGGAATTCCAAAGCGATGACGTCAGTTGCCATGGTGTCATGGCGGCCTGGTTCTAAACAAATGATCGCTCTATATAGCGGGTGTTTCTCATAGGAATAAATGGCTGTTATTGGAATTTCATCGCTTGCAGACGAGCCAAATTCATTGCAGCAAAACGCAAATCGATCAACATCGTTTTGATCACTAAATGGCATTAAAAATTGATACCAACTTTATCGTCTTAATCCATTTTTGATTTTCACTTTCATCTTTGGGAAACCTATGAAATCTGCAGTTGCTTACAACCAGGGACAAAACACATCACCATTTTTGCAAATACAAATGTGTATAGACGATCGTCACCTGCGACTCTGTTTAGAACCAGCAGGTTCAATGTCATGACATTGTGACGTCATACTTCGGTACTCTATTAAAAACAAATTTGAGTAGCAGGAAAGCTGCTATGAAAAGAAGCATATACATGTAGTCTTATAACAGGATCTCCACTTATAGAGAAGGAACAGAGTTTTGACAGTGTGCCTGTAGACACATCTGTGTGTTGATATTCCAACCATTACTTTTGTAGAATAAGCCAGTATGTACATGTAGTTAGTAGCTTTTGAGCAATATTTATTGAATGACCTTCTCCATTTTACATTAGGATAAACACTAAAGACTTTTAAATTGAGGATGTGTACATGTAAGCTTTCAAACAGCATTTAGTGGTATTCCCGGTCTTGAAATCTTCAATCTACACAATTTTTAAAAGAGATACTAAAACACGTTTTAAGGGTGCAGCTATGTTTTTATTTTTTTATTGCTGAAAAAATTATGTTATGTATTTTATTGAGATTATGCAAATTGGTGCATGTATTTTTATTTTGGTATTTCCTTCAAATGAGGACTTTTTTTCATACAAATCTTTTGCAAAAGTTGGTGTGAACCTTATTTGACATTGCTGTTTATGAGATTATGTCAGACTCTAGTTAATTATTCTATTTATTTTTTTTTCCTATTTTTTATGCATTTTAATTTTCAACAGCCATTTTTCACATTTAATACGTACTAACACTTGGGTGGTAATTTTATTGTATTCGGTTCGAACTAATTTTGAGATCGTTACCACAACTGTTTAATATTTATCTTTAAGACCGTAGCTCATGTCGCGCCGCCCTGATGTACTTGTTTTTTTATTTTAATCTCAGAAACAGCACTTGAGCACAGATGTTATTGCAATAGATATGTTAACCTAAATGTACATGTAAATTGCAGAATGAAACAATTTGTATTGTTGCCTATTTAAAGGTTTTAAAGGTAATTAGCTGGGCAATTCCATAAAATGATCAACCTCTTTGTACGTCCGACCCCCATTTTTCTCAAGTTTTACTTCACTTAATAAACTGACCAAGTCATGGCCCTGTGAGTACATTACAGACTGTCAAAAGAACAAGAAATCAGAGACAGAAAATTTAATGAAGGTCCATAGGGGGTTGGATGTTCATATTTTATGGAATTGCCCAGCTGCTTACTTAAGTGATCACGGGAGGGGGGGGGGGGGGCTTTGCAGAAAGATGTTTGTTTAAACCCAACTGAAAATAATCAAACGCAAGTTCTACATAACTTAAATGCTTGTTTTTGATTTGTTGAAAATCAAATTTTGTTTAATTGAGTTACGTTTGATTACCGATCACTCTACAACAGGCCCCTCATGTAGTCCGGGCCGGTCATACACATGTACATTCTAGCAACATTAGTCAGTGAGAATTTTTGTAATTGTAATTGATTGTAATTGAAATGGTTTATTAAGAAAACTTCATCGCAGCCGAAGGCTGAATTGCGAAATTCTGTACAAGGTAAAATACAAAATATATACAATAACAGTGACTATAACAAAATGACATGTAAAAGTAATAAAATAAATGTTATATGTTGAAATTTAAGAAAGGAGAAGAGTAGAATAATTTTATACATGGGATAAAAGTAATCTTGGATAGTTGTAACAACAGTATGATTCTGTGGGGATAAAGTCAGTAATTCATAAGCTTGCATGAATGAAATAAGTAACAGAAATTATAAACAAATGGCATTTCTTTAAAGAATTGAAGATGAAATATAACTAGTGCCGGAATAAGGGGGAAAATGACGATAAGGTTGGTAAAACTGCTTAAAGGGATTTTGTCAATGAGATAGGTGCATTTCACCTGGCTTACAAGGAAATAAGAGATATCATAAATATAATGATTGATTAAACAATTTCTGGTTGTACATGTATAAACATGGAATTAGCATATTAAACGATTATACCAAGATGGGGAAAAAACAACTATGCCCATTGAAAACAAGCAATGCTAGATGTGGTAAAAGTAATATTGAGCACAAATATGCAAGCTTTATTATTGTTATCATTTTGCTACAAAGAATCGTAACCAGAATTTAAAGTAAACGAAAACATAATAATAATAATAATAATATTATCATATTAGACGATAGCATATTAATATCGTTTTGTTTAAAATCTATTTGCATAATTTGGATATTGTTAACACATTGATTGCTTGTTGAGATGTCGTATCATGTATTAACTGAAAAGGCATGTTTTAATTAATCATAGTTTTTTAAATTAATTACATATTCGATTGATTGTTGAGTAGTCGGACCATGTATGGGACAGCGCTTTTGCGACGGCGTTCTGTTCTACAGCGTATTTCAGTGTACATATTGCTGTGACGTAGTGAACGTTTGTGGACCGCCTCACGAGTTGGAGGTAGCCAGTCGTGAAAGGGGGAGGAATGAAGACTCACGCCCTTTGCTAGTCTCATACATAGTCCTTCTCTCCGCTTATCAAGAGTAGATAGGTTGAGCACTTCTAGTGCATGGTCATAATCTTGGTATGCAGGCCCAAGCATGAGGCGGAATGCGCGTTTTTGTATCCTCTCAATTTGTTTTCTCTGTGATGCGTCAAGTCCAGAGTGCCAAACTGGTGCACAGTACTCTAATGCTGGACGAACATAGGAGGAATAAATTACCTTCAAATCATCAAGGGGTAGTTTGAATCCCTTGAGGATGCGCAACATATGAAGCCTCATGCTTGCGCGCTTGGTGATCTCATTGACATGATATGTCCATTTCAAATCTTTCTGAATGCAAACTCCAAGTAGTTTCATGAACTGGACTTCAGATAGTTCCTGCCCTTCGAGTTCAACAGTGGGATTTGGTGGACTTGTTCTCATGAAGCTTATGTGCATGACAGCACATTTACTCGGGTTGAGTTTCATGTTGTTATCTTTAGACCACTGCTGAAGCTCATCCGCACTCTTCTGGATGGTGGCAGGGTCGCTCGTTTTCCTGTTATCTAGTATCGAGAGATCATCTACGTATTTCCAATGTAGATTAGGACTCTGTTGGCATGCATCATTGATCAAGCAGAGGAAAATAAGCGGGCCTAAACGAGTTCCTTGCGGGGCACCAGCTTGTATGTTCTTCCATCCTGAGACTACTGATCTGTACTTAACACACTGTTGCCGGTCTTTCAAGAAGTTGCATATCCATGCAACCAATGCTGGTTGAACATTCATGTCTAAGAGCTTTGATAGAGCCAGGTTGTGGTCAATCCGATCGAAGGCCTTGGAGAAATCAGTGGCCAATAGGGTACATATTGATTTCGGTTTGTCAACATTAGCATGTATTACATTGAGGAGATCAATCAGATAGTGCGATGTTGACATACCCTTTCTATTTCCAAACTGAGCTTTGTCGATGGACCCTTCCATGTCTTTTAGAGCCCAATTAGCAACAAACTTCTCAGCTACTTTTGAAAAATGATCTGTCAGTGATACAGGTCGTAGGTTTTCAATAGTGGGCTGCGGGACTTTGGGCACTGGAACAACGCAAGCCCGTTTCCAGCACTCAGGCACCACTGCTTGCTGAAAAGAAGAATTCAAGATATCGCAAAGTGGTATGCATAACTCGTAGGCGAAGAGGTTTATCACTCTAGCTGGGATCCCATCTGGACCGGGAGCCTTACTCTGTTTGATGTTCTTCAGCTCTCTGTAGACCTGATACGGTTGTACAAAGGGAAGGAGTTTGCTTGCAGGGAGATAAGATGGCAAAGTAGATGTGTTCAACTTTGGGATGTCCTTTGCTATGTCAGTGAAGAACCTATTGATCTCTTCTGCACAGCTCCTCAGGTCACAGGGATCAGTACTAGGGATATCAATCTTTGGTGACTTCACCTGACCACTTGTCATTATCTTGATGTGTCTATACCATTTCGATGGATTTGACTTCTTCATCTTCTGAACCCGGTTGACGTAGTAATCAGCTTTGGAAAGTACAATCTGTCGTTTCACCTTGTTCCTCAGCTGATGCCATCTTGGAATATCGTTTTGAGCAAAAGCGGTTTGCCGCTCTGAAATCAAGGATTTGATGGCTGGTGTCATCCACGGTTTGTCTTGTACATGGAGCCTTGATGTCTTCTTTGGAAAGTATGAATCTAACAGAGGTAACAGGATGTTGTAGAATTCATGGCATTTGTCATCTACATTGTCAGATTCGAAGACACTCGACCAATCATAGTTAAGAAGTTTAGCGCCAAACTCACGAATAGCGCTGTCCTTCATAGGTCTGGTTACTTTCTTGCTCACGCGATTCACTAGAATCGGGGTAGAGTCACTCGGGGGCCAAAGGATAGAATTATGATCACTTGATCCCAGAGGTGACATAATCGATGGTGACTTGTAGTAAGTGCCGACGTTAGTGATGATTTTGTCTAAGATTCTGTCACCCCGTGTAGCCTTGTCTACAACTTGGACGAAGCTCCTATCTGATGTCAAACAAGATGTATCAAGGTCGTTGAAGTCACCCATGATTACAAATCCAACATCAGGATAACGGGAAGAAATATAATCTGTTGTTTGTAAGATGTGATTTATTAGTCTTTCCTCGTTCTCATTGTTAGGAGGGTGGTACACCACAGCTATTACCAAAATAGAAACAGATCTTGGAAGCTTTGACGGGTGCACTTTGACCCATGTGATTTCTAAGTCATTGGGGACCACAATGTCGGGGACAGGTTGGGGGTTTAAATGACTCCTGACATAGACAGCTACGCCCCCACCCCTTCTTTGTGTCCTTGATTTCTCGTACATGATATAATCAGGGATAGATACATAGTCAGAATAGTCATAGTCAGAATTGAGAAAGGCAAACACTCTCAGACAGATTTTTTCTTCATTTCAAATCCATTATTCGGAAAATCAAAATTTTGCAGTTCTACAGGTACATGTGTTTGATATATGTATTCCATGATTTTGTAAATGATTTGATTGTACACATACTGTATTTGTCATTTTATGTTTCCATGTACATCTTTGTCACCAAAATATTCAGAATACGGTCCTAAGAGAATAACAATGTAAATGGGTTTGCTACGTAAAAAATCACACTTTATATAATTATGTCACTTCTTAAAATACTGATGTTCATGTTGCCCATAGTAATAATAATAGCAGAAAAATTATAGAAAATGGTGGAGGTTAGATTAAAATCCAAAGAAAAACAGTTATAAATGTTTGAAACCGGGGAAACCCCGGTGTAGTGGTCCACCTGCATTCCCCCAAACAGTTATCGGGAGGAGAGACCTGCGGGTCACAGTTCTGTGTGCGCGCCCTTGTAGGCGACCCAGATTGGTTGGCTCCTCCAATGCGCCTTTGAATGTCTTTGACAGATATATGGCGCTATACAAATGCTGTGCATCATCATCATCATCATCAACTTTGATTTTGTGATGTCATAGAGGAGCAGCTCCTCCATATGTTGATCAATATAAATATTAAAAAAAAACATTAAGAAAATGAAAGTGATTTTATTTGTGGGGTGGTTATATCATCAGACACATCAATGCATACCCACATCTATAAGCAAACAAACCTGGTGGGTGTTTCATAAAGCTGTTTGTAAGTTAAAGCGACTTTAAGAACGAATGGTGATCCTTTCTTACGCGCTAATTAATCACCAATGAACATATCATTTACCACAAGAAAGGATCACCAGTCGTTCTTACAAACGGCTTTATGAAACAGCCCCCTGGAATTTGTATTATATGATAGGCAAGCTGCTCACATATGATTCACAAACAAAAAAACTTTGAAATTTCATAACTCTTGTATTCTTTGATGGATGTTCATCCGACCTTCACAAATATTCTTTAATTTGTCTGCTTTTATTAAAATAAACTTATCAAACAGGGCGAACTTCCCTTTTCATGCTGAAATTTTAGCCTGAATTGCTTTATATTCATGAACAACCAAACATTGATTTTAATAGTATGATTGAGCGAGCGCTCATTTTTTTGGTTTTGTTTATCGGGTTTGTGCTTATGTGTTAACAACAAAGTGCCATTTGTTTCTGTTTTTCACTTCTACCTGTAATTCTGCTTGAAATATTCATGATGAAAATATATGCCTGTGAAAAGCACAGATGCAACATAAAGAAATAATTATTAGAAATATCTATTATACGACTAACTACCCCTGGCTTTTACAGGAACAATTAACAATTGCAATTTTCTGATAATTTTTTATGTAAAAGCCAGTGGAGGAAACGTTTCTATGTATATATCATAGAGTAATAAATTGTATTGAAAATTATGTGCTTAGAATATTTGCACATAGTTATGTTAAATGTGTGTTTAGAAGGAATGATAGTTTGTCTTATTTTGCACATACAAAGATACTCTGACTTGGAGCGATGTGCATTTTATAAATCTGCATCTAGTGTAAATACATGTACAACAAATTATATGCAACAAAATATGAATTTTATTTTACTAGGAACATGTACATGTGTATGTATATAAACTATTCCTGTTGTACTTATCACTTACGTATTGTCATATTGTTTTAATAACGTGTATGAACAAGACAAAGTGAGTGACTTCACCGTTTTTTATCGTCCATTTTTGAAGTCATTGTGTAAATTGTATAGATGTGTATTTGGTGTACATATGTAAAGTTCTATGTTTTTGTTATGTTTGTTGTTTTGATATCATGAAAATGTGAATTTTATTCAATAAAACTCAAAGAGGAGTTTGAGTATTTATTACAGAATTCTTTCAGTTGACTGATTTGATTAGTATTTTGTATTTAGTTTGCTGTGCAAACCCTTCACTCGAGTAAAGGGTCTGAATGGCAGCCTACTCATGCCTTGTGTACTGAAGGCTTTGCGTGGAGACACACTTGTTGATCAAAGTTTCAATCAGGGTCTGTGCCTGCAGACTATTTTGTATTGTATGCCAGACAGACTGGGTGGGTATAATGCACCGGTGACATTTGCTCCAGTCTTACTATCGTAATGGTTACATGTAGGATTGTAATATCGTTTTTGGTTCAGAATAATATAAAGATATGGATTACGGTTTAGTTAGTGTTGGAGGTAAGGTTTTATGTTTGGCTTAACATGCAGATTTTCCATCGAAGCAATTGTCGCCAGAGCAAATGTCATGGCCAAACACACCATATTAAATCTAGAAGATCCTTATCTGCCCTAGCTTGGTCTTCATAAAAGCAGAAAACTTACAGAAATATATTGGTGAAGGTTTCACAAAAGCCAATCCAAGAACAAGAATAGTTATCAGGCGCGTATACAGCAGCAGATCCTACAAAGCATTCCATGGGCCCAATTATCTGGGGACAATAGTGACTCTACTATGCTTGTGCACGGGCCCATACATTTCTCTGTCATAGTTGATGCTAGATACGCTAGTGGTAATTGATTCATGTTTAAAGTTCTAAATTTGTGATGTCATATATGCGAGTACCTTCCTGTGCACATGTAGCATGTAATACATATCCCTTTTTAAAATAGATTATAATGAATACAACTATTTTGCTTGTAAAGCCCCCATCACACTTATTCCGAATCACGCAGAATTGGCCTGAATGAAAGGACTATTGTTTGACCACCAGTTGGTCATTTAAATCTACTTCGAACACCGTTCGAAAATATCCCTCGAATGTTTTGAACATGACCAAAACCTTCGGGACGGCCAAAAGAAATGACAAAAATATTTCGAATGCAGTCAGGATATTTAGAATGCCTCTAGAATGTCCAAAAACGTAGCACGAATTATCAATCTGACTCCATTGCGGTTCATTTTGACTAGTGTATGATGATACACCTGGTCAATTTACTGAATTTCAACTCTAGTTTGGTGAATTCATAAGTTCCTCCCAAAAATTTCAAGATTTTTTGAATATTTTTTTCTTTCCAGCTTCTGCTTGATTCCTGCTGATTTCGAATAAGTGTGATGGGGGCTTAAAAGACGACATGAAATGATGCGTGTGATAATATATCCACCATGCATGAAATCACTAAAAAAAATTTGAGAAAATGGCATTTTGGGAATTAATATCACACGTCATATAATGTACCGATTTGTATCGCGCAAAAACTACATGTATGTGCATATATTCTTCTGTGCTGTAAGAGCTCCTGAAATGCTTGAAAAACAAAAATACATGGAATTTGATGGAAAAGATAGCACACAGGAAGGAGCCTCTTGTCTGATGTCACAAAAAAATAAAAACTTTGACTTTGTTCCTATCTGGCAGTTTTTCATTCAGCATTCACCAATATCTTTCTCTATTTTTTCTGCTTTTATTAAAACCAACTTATCATAATCAGGGCGAACTGCCCTTTGAATAAATATAAGATGAAAAAGCTTTGCAATTGTACATGATTATAAGCCCATGGGAGATCATTGTCATTATTATCATTCATTTATTAGACATCAATTATATAAGGAACATACTGTACACCAAATAGGATAAGGAGAGTCACATTGATGCAGGGAAAGGAAAAAGATTAAATAAATAACAAAAACCTGAGGGTCTTCCTTTCCAAACATGTGACTTTACAGTCATTTTGACTAAAAAAAAAAAAAAAAGACTTAAAAATTGTCAATAACATGCTATGCCATGGCAGTACATGCTACATCTAAAATATATTTTTGATCATAATAACAATATTTGTAAGGCGTTTCATACAGATGATTCTGAGGGTTCAATTTTCTGACTTATAATTACTGGGACGTGTGTAATCAATAAATGAATGAATAACCAAATCTAAAAGAAACAAAAATAAATGAAACAAAGATGTGTACCTTCATAAAAGACCAACCCACAACCAATATATAGTGGAAATACCTAAAAATTGAAAAGGTTATTTTCCGGCGAGGTCTTCTATTGATCAAGAGAGTTGGCAATGTGGATACATTGGTAATTTATTCCAACTGTTACTTTCTATAATGAAGGTTTACATAAGTTGCATCATATGAATGAAGACTATCTAAACTTGTTAGTTATGCAATATGATTACCAGGGATGATGTCAAGGCCGGCCTCAAGGCCAAATTTTGCCGGTCTTGACCCCGGCCTTGGCCCAAGTCATTTATATCATGGAATCTCAGAATCATAGGGTTTACCATGCAATTCATTGTCCTCTTAGCAAGATAGAAGGGATTTAACTGATGGCTTTCGTGAACTGGTCAACAGAGGAGGCTATCTTCACTGCAGCATGTCGGTGATTCCATAGTCTTGTACTGACCATAGAGGAGGCTATCTTCACTGCAGCATGTAGGTGATTCCATAGTCTTGCACTGACCATAGAAGAGGCTATCTTCACTGCAGCATGTAGGTGATTCCATAGTCTTGTACTGACCATAGAAGAGGCTATCTTCACTGCAGCATGTAGGTGATTCCATAGTCTTGTACTGACCATAGAAGAGGCTATCTTCACTGCAGCATGTAGGTGATTCCATAGTCTTGCACTGACCATAGAAGAGGCTATCTTCACTGCAGCATGTAGGTGATTCCATAGTCTTGTACTGACCATAGAAGAGGCTATCTTCACTGCAGCATGTAGGTGATTCCATAGTCTTGTACTGACCATAGAAGAGGCTATCTTCACTGCAGCATGTAGGTGATTCCATAGTCTTGTACTGACCATAGAAGAGGCTATCTTCACTGCAGCATGTAGGTGATTCCATAGTCTTGTACTGACCATAGAAGAGGCTATCTTCACTGCAGCATGTAGGTGATTCCATAGTCTTGTACTGACCATAGAAGAGGCTATCTTCACTGCAGCATGTAGGTGATTCCATAGTCTTGTACTGACCATAGAAGAGGCTATCTTCACTGCAGCATGTAGGTGATTCCATAGTCTTGTACTGACCATAGAAGAGGCTATCTTCACTGCAGCATGTAGGTGATTCCATAGTCTTGTACTGACCATAGAAGAGGCTATCTTCACTGCAGCATGTAGGTGATTCCATAGTCTTGTACTGACCATAGAAGAGGACTTTTCACCTGCATGGCTCTTGGAAAGGCACTGAATAAGCCAGATTAATGACGATGAACGAGTATTATGGACTAGAATGTTATCAATGTATTCTGGACTTCTGTGATTGAGAGACTTGTCAACTAGCACCACAATTTTGAAGGCTACCATCTGTCTCACAGGCAACCATTGGAGCTGCAGTCGGAGAGACTCTGTGCAAGTCCTAATTGGAGCAGAGAAGATAACCGTAGCAGCTGAATTCTTTAAAAGCGTTGTGGTGTAGCGATTCCGACTCGCCTTGTAATCCGAATCATGTGTTCGAATCCCACCATGGCCTAGCGTCCTTTGGCAAGGTATCAATCCACACTTTGAAACTCTCCACCCACGTGTTAAATGGGTACCCGGTAGGATGCAAAAGCATATGCAGTATGCCTAGCAATTGAGTCTCAGAACTCTTGTTGGAATGCTCCCCAGGGAGTGGAGAAAGTGCAGACACTGTATGTGGGCACGTCGGGATCCGATGACTGCGGTAGTAATATATCTGTAAAGCGCTTAGAGACGTCTTTCCGATTAAGCGCTACATAAAAGTGGATTACTATTATCATTCTGTAGTCTCTGAAGTTTGGAATATCATCTCTTTGTCACATCCTTTGTCACCGATTCATCAAGTTCTTCTTCTACCACTACCTCGATACAAAGAGAGCAATTAGAACAGTTGACAAGCCTTGATTCCTCCGATGCATCATCCTCACTCAGGATATACTCCCCTCCACATCGGCATTGGTGGCTGTAGGTCAGGTCATCTGATGGGAAAGGTCAAAGGTTACAGAAAAGGTCAAAAGTTAGATATTGAAAGAAATATTCATATTATATGGCTCAAAATGGGATATTAGACTGAATTATTCCATGAGTTGAGAGAATATTGCATTAGTTGTAGGAGGAGTGTAATATTGGCTCTAACAGGTGGAATATTTCTGATTCCCATGACGAAAAGCCATTCAATATAATCATTATTATCTTCTTTGATGATTATTAGGCCTATGAAAAATTGTTACGTTGCCCTCATCAGCCCATAATCATTCGGTGCTTTTTTAAATACCTTTGATGCTGCACTGTAAAAGAAAATAATGCAGGAATGATTCATTTATGTGGTCATGTGGTCAAACATGTCAAAATACATATTAAAGTGCTATTTAAGACATAGGCCTATTGTAAACAAATTTGAGCATTGAGCTTAACATTTGTATATTTTGTATCTGCCTAAAAAAAACGACTCTGTTTTTTTCGTATGTTAGGGTTGGTCAGATGAGGGCAACATACATTTTTTTCAATGCTTTATTAAAGGCATATGAGCAATATAAAACCCATGGAGCACTCATGAACAAATAATCTATGATTTTTTAAAAAGCTACTGAATTCTTCACGTTCGTTTGCCTCACAGCAACATTGCTAGTGAAAAGCATTATTTGTTGCATGAAATTCTCCCTTTGTAGCTACTTAGCAGTAAACCTACCTTCATTCCAAGACATGTCATCTAGACTGATCTCATCATTAACCAAAGTATTAGTTAATTGGGTGGCTGTAAAAAGTACAACAAAGAAAATTTACAGGTTCATCGATCACACAAGGTCCATTTAAATCTATTCACAACTTAAAATATTCTGAAACATTAATGGTACATGAAAAGTTAAATGGATGCTCCGGGCTGAAAATATTTATATCTATACACACAAAAAATATTATATGTGAAATTTACTTGTTTGTATTTATGGCTTAATGTTTATCCATAAGTATATGAAAAAATATATATCATTTCAGTTTGTACAAGTACTAACTATGTTTGAGGACAATGTAATATGAAGAAAAGCTAAAAAGCATTTAAAAAATAGACAAAATAGGTATTGCAAAACTGGAAATTAGACAAAATGGTTGGTAAATGAACTGGATAGAGACTAACTAGGATTATAGCATGTGGGATTAGACCAAATGAAAAGTAGACCAAGTGGCAATCATATTCATGAGACACCTTTCCTTTGTAAAGCCTGGCTTGCACCTTTCTGTTTTGGATTCAGGGTTCCCAGCTTTTCAAGAAAACAAAAATCCCTGATTTTTCCCTGATGAAGTTTAAAAATTCCCTGATAATTATTTAAACCCATTCCCAGTTTCGCATGTTTCTAAGTTGTTGCAGTGAATTACATGTATTTTCAGTATAAAAACAAAAGTGTAAAACTAACTAGTACCACCACATCCAGTCATTCAATGGATGTTGTTTTGAAATGCAAAAAATATAACATGCAACTTTGTACAAGCATCTGAGCCCATAGGCAAACTGTGATTGCAACCAAATATTTTGCTGCATTGAATGCTGCGTTAGGCTACGTGTGGCTGTTTGGCTAACATAGCAATCCACAGCTTAAAAAGCCAAGGTGTGAACTAGGCTTTAGCAGTAAAAGGGTGTGTTGTGTTTACCTCTTTGTCTGGTGTCATACTGGTGTCTAAGATTCGAGTCACTGAGGATCTTCCAAGCTTTATCTAATCTCTGGAACTCTGAATGACAGCCTTCCCTCTCATCTTCACTCACTTTATCTGGATGATACTGATTCAGAGAAACCAACAGAAAATAAATAACATTTAGATTTCAAATTCTAATCCTGAATTTCATAATTAATTAACTACAAAAGGAAAACTTATCATCATTCACAATCGTCCACTGTTGTTAACATCATCATCATCAATATAATTGGCAGTTATAGACACTTCATCACCATCGATACCATCATCCCAATCACCATCAATATTATCACCGTCTTCCTCCTTTTCTTCTTCACTATCACCATAACCATCATAATCATAATAATCATCACTATTATCATCACGGTCATCATCAACAACGAACTGTGTCACCACCACCACCACCATTATCAATATCAGTTACCATTACCATTACCATCATTATCTTAATCTTCATTTATACCATCCCACACCTCCACCACCACCACCACCACCACCACCATCATGACCAATATGAACATCATCATCATCATCAACATCATCACCATCATCATCATCACCACCACAACCATCATTTTCATCATCACTTTCCCTGCAATCATTTGAGAGCTTTGAATTTTTGCTTACTTTTAGAACGAGTCTCCTGTAATTAGCTTTCAATTCTTCATACGAGGCTGACGAGGAAGATTCCAAAATGGTGTATAAATCTTGATCCACCGTTTCTTGCATTCTCTATCCCTTTGTTTCTTCCATCAATTTTTTTTCTCTCATCTGCAGGGCTTTCCTTCAAATGATGAAAACAATAACAAAATGAATAAAGATTGTATTAATTAATTACCAAGAGGGTCTCCAACAAATTTTTGGGGGGCTACCTGTACCTCCTGTGTTTTATTTTTTGACAAAAAATGAAAAATGTGTTGTGTTTGTTGGATGTACACTAGATCTCTAAGTTAGATCTAGATCAAGTGAACATCATGAAGATTTTCTTGTTTTTATTCAATGTTGAACTTTAATTTCAACTGAATATTTTCAACTGAATAAATGCTACTAATATCAATTTACAACTGATTAATTTTTTACTAGCCGTTAAGGACACTCACACTATTGCGAGGTTAGTAGGATGGATATTATATGAGGAGAAATATTGCAAGTTATGACACCAAAAATCTCAAAAATAGTGCTAAAAACAGTTTTTACAAAACAAATAAGAAAAATAACAGTTACACTGTACTATAGCC
The DNA here is from genome assembly GCF_037042905.1 of Lytechinus pictus. NCBI lineage: Eukaryota > Metazoa > Echinodermata > Echinoidea > Temnopleuroida > Toxopneustidae > Lytechinus > Lytechinus pictus. Next base: position 1,692,654 of record NC_087252.1, read on the forward strand.
TGTGTAGGCTGATAACGAATCTGGTATGATTAAGATTTAATAATAGCAATAATATTGACAAAAATAATAATAAAGATTCTTTTTTTTCTAACAAACAAATCTCCGATTTCCAAACAGTGAAACACAATGCGACATCAATGGGATTCGCAATTACATGTCCAGCCAATGAAACATAAGTTTTATACGTGTACAGCGCGGTGGTATGTGGCTCGTTAACGAAAGCAAAGACAAAGTCCTGAATTTGTGAATTTAATTTCCATGCAGAAAATCCTGAAAATATCATACTATCGATGATGCTAAACGAAGTATGAATACATACCTGTAAATATAAAGTTAAGAACATATGTCTATCACTAAATTTTTATTAAAAAAAAAACAAATTTAGTTGGGCCTCCGATCCGATCCTCGCGCGTTAAACGTTATAGCAGAACATGACGTTTTATTTCAGCGATTGATCTGAATGGCGCAGGGGTTTCCCCGAATTTATTGGGCAATGGGTAGGGGGGGAAGAAGGTGGTGCAGCTGCAGGGGGATAATTTCATCTAATCATCTGCATGGCCCTGGGAAGAGGGCAGAGGGGGTGCTGAAACACTCCCAAGATTTTCCTTGGGAGTACGTATTGCGTGTAGGCCTATTATTTTCCATAGGAAAAAAACCCTGAAATTTTGGAATTCAAGGTGCGAATATATGGATAACTTGAATATGTAACCCAAACGGGAACCCAAATGACCTTCACTATAATTTGTATGGAATTTTTTTTTTGCTTTGCTTTTCAAATTTCCCGGGCAAATTTCTCGGCACCCAAATGACCTCCATTTTTTGTATTCTCATTTTTGTTAAACTGTGTAATATGTCTCTTGTTTTGATTGGTTTAAATAAACTTGAACTTGCATGAACTTGAACCCCCCTTTGTTTTTTTGCCTTAAAATTTTCGGGAGCAATATGACTTCCATTTTATAGGAACCCTACTAATAAAAATTGTTCCCAGGACCCTGGTCTTTCCCAGAAATATCTATTTATTTGTATTTTTCGAAGAAAAAATGTAACAATTGCAAATTAATTCTATAAATCTGTGATGATCGATGGACAGGAATGTTTTTTTAAATGGAAATCCCTTTCGAGTGACCACCAACACTCTTCTTCTTATATTAGTGTTGCTTTTCAAATTTCTCGGCACCCAAATCACCTCCATTAAGTTGAAGCATAGCAGCGAGCCTGTGGGGGGGGGGGGGGGTGAGTAGTCTGCAGAACCAGTACGACAATACTCCAGACGATTGCCTGTACTGTTTCTACTGTAGAAGAAGAAGGAGTATCAATTAAGGGAATACCACTGGCTTGGGCCATTCCTATACAAGCAATTTGCTTTCTTATGGTCCTATCCATATTCTGTATTATATTTTGCCACTTTATTGCATATGTACATGGTATGATTTGTATATTTCTATATTATAATATGTCATATTTTTACATGACTATATACACCGTAATTTATTATTACCTAAAAATAAGTCATCATTATTTTGTTTTAGACAGCAGGTTGAAAAGTGTTGTGAAAATGGCTGATTTTACTAGCATGCAGGGGCGTAACAGGGGTCGGTGGAGGGGGGGGGGGGTGGACAAGAGCCAACAATTTCCCGGTCATATCATGGTATATGAACAGGCAGTGGCGTATTTAAGAAAAAAAATTGAGGGGGGAGGCAGATATGGCGTATTGAGCAAAATTTATTTAAAAAATAAGAAAATAAAAAGTTGCGAGCGAGCGAGCAAAAATTTTGACATTTTTCTTACAAAAATCAAATTTTGTGATAAATTTTGACATAATATTTGTTAAATAATATCATATTTCAGCCCTTCTCTCTTTGCTTTTTTCCCCCCTTTCTCTTTTTTTTCATCTGTATGCAACCGTGAACAGGATTTTTTTCACGGCGCGCGAGCATTTGGGCTTAGCTCTATGCGGCAGTGGCGTGAGGAGTCAAAAAAAAAGAGGGGGCACAACATGGCGCGTGCCAAGAGTTGCTTAATTAATAATATAAGTCCTGATCGAGCGAAGAGAGCGAGAAAATCTCCTTTTCATGAGAATCTAACTTTGAGATAGATTTTGACATGACATTCAGACAATACCATCATATATACGTGTACCTAATACATAATTTTTTTTTATTTGGGCCTTCGTGGAACTTTTGGGGGCCATGGCCCAAACTCTTCCACCTGTATGCCAGTGCTATGCGAGTGGGGTTCGGGGGCTCCGCCCCAGAACCTCTTGATATTATTAAAGCCATGCATTTCAGCCCTTACAGATGGCCCTATTTTTAATCAAAATTAATCGCGGGTATACGGCTTTTACACAACACATATGAAAGTGGGGGGGGGGGGGGGCGGCTGGCCATGCAAAAAATTATAATCAGATGGTAACTTTTACGTTTTTGTACACGGCTTTGGAAAAAAAAGTTCGGGGGCTGAAGCTCCCAGCCTTCGATTCCGCGGCCCCTGCATTACTTCAACGCAGTTGCGTAATAAACCAGATATTTTAAATTAGGTTTAATGTATTTAGTGATTTGATATTTGTAAAGCACACACATATATATATATATATAAAGAGTCTTTTTAGTAATATTATGCGCTATATGAATTTCAAATATTATTATTATTAGCCAAATATGGGAAAATGTGTAAAAAGTCGCCAGTGAGCGAAGTGAGCCATAAAAAAAAAATCGCCTTTTGAAATTAACTACTTGTTATATGACAGATTTTATACAGTATATTCAGCAAACAACATATCATTTTTTAATGTTTTCCATTCATTTTATTTCGTTGCCTTCTTCATTTTCTTTTATTTTCCCCTCGGCTGTGGAACCAAACACCGCCTTCCCCACTGTACGCCGTGCTTCAACGTAAAGCTCAATACAGGAAGGGTCCATACCGGGGGGGGGGGGGGCGTTATAGAGCACTTTGAAGATTAAAAATGAAGATCCCATACTGCTGGGGTCTTGGACAGAGCCCCCGGTAGCTTTAGAGATTCAGCCAAAAGAAAGATTAAGAGAAGGGGCGGTGGAGCGAATTTGAAAGTTGGGGGGGGGGGGGGCACAGGGAAAAAGGGCACATTTTTTTTTCGAAAGGGGCACTATCTTAAAACAAAGAAAACAAACGACTTATTTACAGTGGCGTAATGAGCCAAAAAGTTTCAGGCGGCTAGATATGTCGTATCACGGTAAATTTATAAGAAGTTGTGAGCGAGCGAGCAAAATTTTAGACATTTTTATAACGATAATCAAATTTAGTGATAGATTTTGACATAATATTCAGAATATAGGGGGAAGTGGGGTAATGACGAACACCTTTCTGATCAGAGCGATAGCAAGAATCAAAGTGAGCCTTATTCCAAAACTAGTACATAATATGATAAAAACACACCATATATTGACTGTAACAACGTCTTTATTCAACATCAAGCATTTATAGTACAAACGCAGATTTTCGGGATTACCCCTCACTTCCGGGCCACAGGGTAATCGCGAACGCCATTCGTGGAAACATAAACAAGTAAAGATATGTTATTTGGATTCTTTTCGATTATTCTTTAATCGGAAGAGACAAGTCAACAAATCCGTGCATAGGAATTCAGACAACATTCTGTGTTTCGGCTATTACTGCCGTGACAGCAGAACCTCACCTCTCCTAGGAGATATTGAGATGTTCGGGATTACCCCGCGTTCGGGATTACCCCACTCTCCCCTATATATATATAATGTACATGTATATATTATATTTCACACAGCTCTCTTTCTTCTTCTTTCCTTTCTGTGTTTTTTCTTGATCGTAAAAAAACCGGGTCATTCTCAGATGTTAAAGGGGTACAGAACACATTCGTGAGGTTCAATTTTCTTGGGTAAAAAGGGGCACTGATTCAAGAAAATACACTTACATGAAGGCAAGGGGCACTTGCTCACACATAAAACGAGTCATTCTTATGTGAAAGGGGCACAGTACACGTTCGTGAAGGGACATTTTTCTTGGGTAAAATGGGACACTGATTCAAGAAAGGGCACTTACAAGAAGGCAAGAGGCGCTTGCTCACACATAAAACGAGTCCTTCTTAGGTGAAAGCGGCACAGTACACGTCCGTGAGGGGACATTTTTCTTGGGTAAAAAGGGGCACTGATTCAAGAAAGGGCACTTACAAGAAGGCAAGGGGCGCTTGCTCACACATAAAACGAGTCCTTCTTAGGTGAAAGGGGCACAGTACACGTTCGTGAGGGGACATTTTTCTTGGGTAAAATGGGGCACTGATTCAAGAAAGGGCACTTACAAGAAGGCAAGGGGCGCTTGCTCACACATAAAACGAGTCCTTCTTAGGTGAAAGGGGCACAGTACACGTTCGTGAGGGGACATTTTTCTTGGGTAAAATGGGGCACTGATTCAAGAAAGGGCACTTACAAGAAGGCAAGAGGCGCTTGCTCACACATAAAACGAGTCCTTCTTAGGTGAAAGCGGCACAGTACACGTCCGTGAGGGGACATTTTTCTTGGGTAAAATGGGGCACTGATTCAAGAAAGGGCACTTACAAGAAGGCAAGAGGCGCTTGCTCACACATAAAACGAGTCCTTCTTAGGTGAAAGGGGCACTGTACACGTTCGTGAGGGGACGTTTTCTTGCGTAACAAGGGGCACTTTTCAGTGCTTCAAAAAGTGGAGGGGGGCATGCTGTGCCCCCTGGCCCCCAGGATCGCCGCCCCTGATTAAGAGAATTTTTTACTGTAACTCTTGCAAGCGTATAAAGCTTTTAATTATAGGTAGGCATATAACGTAACTTTACGTAAAGGACTTTTATGTCCTGATTGCGACCATTATTGCATTATCAAGCAAGCTTATAATAGACTTCAATCATGCACAATGTAATATGCCATCCATTCTTCCCATTCTTTATTTGTTTTCTTCGTTTTCCGATTTTGCTTTTGGCTCATTCCATTTTACCTTCATTCCTCGCTTTTGTTTGCCTCTTTTCTTTCCCCTTCACACAATCTTTTAATTTATTTCCCTTTCTTAATACTAATCACGTTAATGTATTAGTATTTCGGAATGATAAGTTCTTTCTCACATGCTTTTCCCTTTCTTTCTTTCTTTTTTTTCTTTCTTTCTCAGTCTCCCTTTTTCATTTTCCAGCTTTTTTTCTTCAGTTTTCGGATAAATCCGCCGGGAGGGGGGGGGGGGGGGGGGGCTACCCCCTGCCACCGCCTGTTACGCCACTGCTAGCATGGAATCGCCCAACTATTATACTTTAGGTTGGGAGATCAGGCCAATTAATCTCTCGCTCCCAATTTTTTTAAATTTTTTTTATTTCCTCTTTTTTGTTTTGTTTTATTTAATGATAAAAATGTTGTAAATGTTTTGATTGCTTGTGATTGTTTGTGATTTGTTTTTTACTTGTTCAATAAAAACATTAAAAAAAATCAGCTCAGATATAAAACACTTAGTGATAATGTAATACACGCCATGCAATGTTGTACAGAGCATGTATATTTTCGAAGTATAAATGCGAATATTGCAAGGCCTATTTGGTTTTTCGACAATCGATCCCGCCTTCATCCTGCCAATCAATGCATTATATTATAAAAGGCTATATATAATGAACCATGCACTCCAAGAACATTATGATATGGTGGCAATCAAGTTGTTTAAAACTTTATATAGACATATAAAACAAACGTGACACGGGCCGGTCTACGTGACAAATGTTCAGTGGTTGGTAGTTATTTCATACAGTGATTACCTATCAATTTTTTTTATAATGTGTACATTATGTGAATTGAAGTTGTACTTTGTAACTTTTTGAGCAGCCAGTGCATGATTATGAATCACATAATCATCAGTCTTATCTAGGGTTAGAGTGTATGTGTAGAGGGATGGTAATCTACATGATCTAACGACTTCGTCAACTTATTCTCGCACAAAACTTGATCAAAGGAAAATACAATTCCACTATGGGTTTGGCGCTGGCATTGATTTATATACTTTCATGTACATACTGTAAGTATTAGAACAACTTATTCTGTAATGAATGAATCAGGTTTTACTTATATTCCCTGTTTTTCGTTCATATTTAATTCACCCGGTATTCCTTGCACTGTCATCGAGTAAATGGGACCGATCATTGAGTTGTTTCGTTGTGTTGGCGATAATCAAATTATGAAGTCGAAGTTACCTGAAAACTTTATATTGGTATTGGGGAGAATCAGAGATACCTCAGTATCATTATGATGATATGAATATATATTATATATATATATATATATATATATATATATGTACATATACTATTCACGAATCTTCCCTGAAGAAGGTAGATGCCTACCGAAAATTTGGAAAGTGAACAATAAGGAACTTAATTGTTGGCATTGCAAAAATTGCATTACTCGTGAATTTGTTTCGCATTTCTGATGCCGTCTTATTATTGCCAATACGTGGACAACCAAGATGTATATGTATTATATATATATAGAGAGAGAGAGAGAGAGAGAGGGAGAGAGAGGGAAAGAGAGGGAGAGAGAGGGGGGGGGGGGAGAGATATTCATATTCACATGAATTAAAGAGTGGGGCTGAGATTACGGGAACATTAATGGCTTAAAATGTTTCCAAATATTATCGCTAATGTCCTTTTCGAAATGTTTGTTAGCTCTACTTCCGGTCACTGCCATCAGTCCACCCTCCGTCCCCGATGACGCAGTATGGACATCACCTTCTGAAACGTTCTTGGTTGGGCAGAGTGGTGCATCGTTAAAGTGCTCGTTTCAAGAGAATCCCATTGCTGTTTACTGGTTAAAAGGTAAATGATTTAAAAATGGAATACACTATTGTCCTCACAAGATATCCGGTTATAGGCGCTATTGAGCGTCAAATTCTCACTTGTATAGCGTCAACTTTAATTATTTGACGTCCCATGCGAAAAGTTGACGCTCAAGAGATCGTGGTTAAATTTATATTCATACTAAATATAGTTGCCAATCATGAAACATGTTTGTATAATCATGATAATAATTTAAGTCAACAAAATATGATAGTGCATATTTTAGAGAGATTCGAATAAAAAGGAAAATCACAATTGGAAATCCAGTGTTTTTATAAGAGTGTATAGGATACTTTACAACTGCCATATTGAAACTATGATATATTCAGGCCTATATAGCTTCAGCAGTCTTGCAAAGACTATTTCATGAACTCGATGGCAGACAATGATGTTTCAACAGTAGCTTTATCATCTTTATGATAATCTTCATGTGATTTTTTTCAAAGAATCTTTTACTTTAGTTCTTCCTGCATATGCTGAAATAGGGGTTAAATGAACCCCAGGGTTGGTACATAGCGGCACTCCAAGGTGTGCTAAATCTTCACGGTTCGGATCCCTGAAATATTCCCAAAGAATCAAAATAGAGAAGTAAGATATGATGAAAAATAAATATTGTAAATGTAATTTCTTGAAGGTGAGTTGCTACAGACTGCAATGCCGCTTATCACGTGGTACAGAGGGGAGATAACCACCCAGAATGAAGGATTTGAGTTTGGCCCAGACTTCTCGCTGTTATTTGAGCATCCTGGGATATCAGATACCGGAAGATACTACTGCAGGGTGTCGAATCATCAAGGGATCCTCAGCTCGAACCATACGGATCTTACAGTGTTAGGTGAGGTTTATGAACCCGTGTTTATCTAGAATAAATTAATGGTGCAGTTTCGATAAAGTAGACGTTTGTTTAACCAAATTCCTTGCAGATGCCGCCATCCGTTAAAGTCTCACGGTGGCGGATCCCCTGCCTTCCACTAGACTGCAAATTATTTTTCAACAAAAATTATGGCTAGAATTATTGTAGGTCTGTATTGCATTTCAGCTACATTCAAGTTTTGTAATGGTTTATATATATACCATTATTATGTTGATTACCATTTTTAATCTTTTAGTGTATAGTTTTATGGGATGCAGAATAAAACGAAATCACAAACAAACTATAAACTCGTAATAATTCTTACGGAATGACTTGCACTTATAATCCAAAAATGTAACATTCTGTTGCTTCTCCTAAAGTTCAAGAATCAGATGAGGTTGACAAAGGTGAAGCCGGACATCATTATCTTCGGGTGACCCAGTGTGGAGGAGACCCGTTTGATCAGGATTCACCATGTATCATCAAAGTCCACCCAGACCAGGACATCCTTGAACTTGATTGCATCGTAGAGGGCGCCCACCAACCTGTTCTTCTCACCTGGCATAATGCGGGTGCACTCCACATTTCCCTGAATACCACATCTTCCAGCGAGAAAATACTGGAAGATGGAAAGTACTTAAAGAAAATTTCTTTGAGACTGCACACTGAAGAGATGGAATCGGAGCGAAAAAGATTGATCTGCATGGCACAAGGTCCCAACGCTACTGAAACCGTAAACGTCACAATTCAATTTGAACCAGAAATACCCGAAGAAGGTATGTGAAAAAGGTTCATGATGATTTTTTCTACTGTCTGAAAAGGCATATTGATGAAATGCTAGTCATTTGGTTAGATTCGAACTTAGAAGATCATTGTTTTATATCCATGCTCAGGTTTATCCAAAGTTTTGGCGCAGGGACACCACAAAATGTTCTCCCCTTGTAAATCGGTTCAAACATCTCCGTTTTTTATTGATAATAAATGAAACGAAAACAATAACGTGAATAACACATTTCTCTGCAGATAGGCCAGACATATTGAGTGATACATTGGAATTAAATAAAGTCCATGTACGGCAACGTAAATTTGATGGAATAAAAAATACTTTAGGAAAGAAAGTAAAGAAAAGAAAGATACCACCTGTAATGAATAATGATAACCCCCAAAAGAGAGAAAAACCTACTTTCAATAATCAAAAGTTTCAAAGTATAATTTTTACAAATTAATTAAGCTTCATTTTCAAAACCCTTTTTAAACAGGTGGCAATTTCAACTTTTTACTGTTTTTTTAAATAACTGATGTGTCGCCTTTGATCGGAAAGGAGACAGTGGCAGAGGCGTCGATACTGAAGAGGGGGGGGGGGGGGGCAGGGGATGATAGCCTCCTCAATTAAAATATTGGAGTAATTTTTGATATTTTCTTCATTTTGCCACCCCAGCCCCATCCGGAACATGGATTAATTACGCTCCTGGGCAATGATGATGAGTGGGACAAAAACAAGAACAAAAATAAATGAATTACAACGATTTAAATGAAATCAAAATGAAATCGCAAACGTTGCATGAACTATAGATCCATTATCAATAATAATTTTGAAGATTTTTTTCTCGATACTTTGTTTTTATTAATGAAACTTTGTTTGTTTGTATCGTGTGTATGTCAGGTCCTTCAACAGTGGGGATCGTCGTGGGAGTAATTTTTATTCTGGCGGTCATTTCTGCACTTGTTGCTTTTGTCGTCTGGAAAAAACTTATCAAGAGACCGAGGGAAAAAGGTAAAATTATATTTTTAGTATAGTCTGATAATGTCGTTCCAAATAATCATATTTATTTACATTGTCATGAAAAAGAAAAATGTTTATTATCTATGAAACTGTGTTTATGCATTATTACATATAGAAATTGCGCAATATAAATGAGAATTATTATCATTATTATCTCTAATACTTGTATTAATTTGTATCATTTTATTGTACAAAGTAATAGACTCAATAACATAAGCAAACAAACATTTCAGAAACAGACAACAGACAAACATTCATGTTTACACATTAATGTTAGGATATAAGTTGGACTGCTTACATGGATTACTAAAGTATTTTTCAGTTTCGTAGTTCGAAAGTTTGTTGTATCATAAGCAACGAATAATTTACTTGTTTGTTATGAATCATTTTTCTTATATGCAGCTCAACGGAAAAATCAAGAAGAACTAGAAATGCTTGGTATGTATCTATCTGAAAATAAATAGGGTCTAACTTTTGCTCGAGTTATATCAAGAGAAGGGGGGGGGTCAGCTACACTGTAAAAACGCTGTTTAAAATCTTTAAACAACTGTTTAAACCTTTTAAACAACTGTTTAAACTTTTTAAACAAGTTGGTTAAAAAGTTTAAACAATTACAAACAAGTTTAAACAACTTGTTGTTAGAGTGACAGGCTTAAACAACGGTTTTATTTTACTGTGTAAAGTTAATACCCATCTTGTTCATGAGACACTGTTACAGATAATTAGAACACCCACTCATCATCTCTGGATATTCAAAATTTTCAGCTTGCGCTCCACGCTCGCATAATTTATTGTGTGAAAATCGTCTCCACGATCGATTCACAGCAAACAGATCTTAACAGATCCGTTTGCAAGTCAGTATAGCCTAAATCAAATATTTTAGCGCGGGCTGCTCGCTCAATGATGTGAAGCACCCCCCAAAAAAAAAATTGGTCTGAATACTATTAATATATCGTATCATAATCAGTTCACTGATCCGCTAATTTGCCCTCGAGTTATTTTAATCAGTATTCCTTTGAAGGACGCACCGCCGTTTAATTTAATTTCCGATGATTATAATAATATGTTCTTCTGTATTCACTTAGATAAAACCACTGAAGAAAAACGAAAAAAGGTGTTGGCTTTCAGACCCCAGAACACCACCAAATCTCCTTCAGGTGGAAGTGATGATCGTCCTCCACCCATACACCTCGGTGTCTTCGGCCTATCACGAGCTGGAAAGTCTGCCTTCATCAATTCTTTATTCTTTGCTGTTACAGGTAGGCCTATAGTTTGGGATGAAATGTCGATATAGGCCTATCAAACAAAATATTTTTCGCGGTTGTAACTATTTCCTCATATCCACTGTTTGCAAAAATAGTTAACACGAATTCATATGAAATGAGGATTAAATTAGAGATTAATTGCTTATGCTTGAATTAGACAGGAAAAATATCCGAATTTTCATTACTCATACCTCGGTCACATTTTGTTCTACGACGGCCGTACGGCGAGTCGAAAACAGCCGTTTTGACATTTTTGTACCAGCTAAAAATAGGTGGTTTGAGTAAAAATGAATAAAACGGCTGTTTTCAACTCGCCGTACGGCCGCCGTAGAGCAAATGTGACCGAGGTATGAAGGTCCGCTCACTGACTCCTTTTATGAAATAAATATACATGTATTCCGCCATCTCGTGACGAGATCTTATTCATCACTAATAACACTGACAAAGTCCCCATTCTTCAACCATGTCAAAAATAATTGGTCCAAAGTTTCAGAGGTCCCCCCATTTTGTGCAAAGAAAGGATCGTATGTATGCATTATCAATCATCTGATTCATCTATATTAAATAACAAATCAAGGGGACGGGTTGGTTGGAATGAATACCGTTTGCTTTTCTTGTTTTAGTCCGGGGGGGGGGGAGGGCACTTACATTGACGAGTGGATACCATGCGCGACCCCCAAAACACGTGAAAAGGATGTCTTTTTAAAGATAGGGCACGTAACGTAATAAGGGTGTTAAAAACGCTAAAATAATGAAAAAAGGGTATCAATTTTCGCTAGGAAAAATACCTGTTTAGGGTCAAATTTGAGAGGGTGTAAAAATTGAGACTAAAATCTTTTATAAAGGACTACTTTTTGCCCCATGAGTCAACACTACGTGTTTAGAATACGATTTTGTGCGAGATGTGGGAGGTGGGGCTGTACTCAACCAATCAGGTAAAGGTAAAAACGACGACAGTGTCAGTGACATAACAGTAAATATCGTATACTTGTTTAGGGGGTCAATTCAGAGAATACTCGCGAGGAGTATCGTTTTGTTTCCAATACTTGTTTAGGGTAGGGTTTCACACGCCAATACTTGTTAAGGGGTGTATTTTCAGAATATGGAAAATACGTTTTAGGGTGCTGCTTTTCGAGACCCCATGGTCGCGCATGGTATCCACTCGTCAATGGAAGTCCCCTCCCCCTGGGGGTGTTAGTACAGGCGGACGAAGGCATCTCTACTCTCTTTATTCATAAAATGAATATTACAATGTTCTTTTTCAAATAGGCAATTATTCTTCTCATATCGCCGACGAGTCGAACCAAAAAAATCAGAGGACAAAATGGAGAGAAGCTAAAACCCTGACTCCTTATATAAACATATTGGATAATAGAGGTCTAAAGAATTACAACAACGTCATTTCCGAACCCATGGAACAGATTAGTAAGTCATCGTTGTTTTCTTAATTTCTTGTTGGGGCAGTGGTAATGGTCGCCCCCTCAAAAAAGAAAAAAAACCAAAGCACGCCAATATAGAGCCAAAACGGGGAGAAGGAAAAAATCAGTGGAGAAAAAGAAGATGAAGTATCTTTGTGGGTTTTACATGTGCATGTATTATATCATGGAGGTAGAAAGAAATTCTACCTCCATGATTATATTATAATCAGGATAATATTTGTATTCGTGTTTGTCATGTTTGTAGGAGGAAGGAGAGGACAGATCCCCCAAAGGACAGTAAAAGATGGCGATGTCGTGGATTGTCCCATTCTGATATGTAATTTCAGGTAAACACATTTATATGATCAGTATTTTTTATGATTATTTACGGTTGGCATTTCTCCCATCACATATTTTCATTTGATTATCAGTCGGGACTCTTTGTAAGGTTTCAGAGTTTAGCAGCCCCTTGAAATAAATCACTTACTATAATCGTGTAGTAGGTCCCACGGAATATATATCAATGACTTTGTGAGTGTGTTAGCATGGACCTAGCTGTAGTATAGGTTCATGGTGATAGTAAGCCTACTGAATCATATTTATGGTAAAACAACTTTCCTCTTTCTGTCATGTCTATTCTGATAATATTATAGTAAAGAGAGTCGTGATGAAAATGCTACGAAGTTTATCTCGGATTTTTCAAGAGAAGTTTATGAGCTATTAGGTGAGTATTATGATGACACCATCAGGTAATCATATGTGACATTATTTTGATAACGATGCTGCAGGCCGAATCAACTCAAACTTGATATTGGTATTAATCTTTGAACTTGTTTCTTTCAAACCGCGCAGAAATGAACGTCTGAAAACATCCAAACTATGAACGCGATTTTCTCGAAATCATGTTTTGGAGACAAGCCGAGGTTTGAGCCGTTTCGTAAAATCACTGACGAATTTTGAACTAAACTGAGACTTTATTATAGATATTTATGTATTCTATGAATTATCTATCTAAAAAAAAAAGGTGTTTTGGTGCATCTTGATGCACACGACTGATATTGTTATATAATTTTTGTTTTGTTGAAGCAATAAAGATCAAGAAAAAAAACCTCAAACTGTATTATCTTATCATTATGTCAAAACATTAAAAAAAAAAAAAAAAAAAATATGACTCATGTCTAGCAAACAGGTTTTCTTTCCATCACCTCTACTTTAAAGTGTATTTTTCGCGAATAAAGAAATCAGTAAACAAATAAAAGATTTCAGAAATTGATGGGTGTCGACTACTCACGCTTTCTATTCATCGGGGGGGGGGGTGGCACTTTGAAATATTTCGTAATGTCCTTCCCCCAGATGAATAAATTTTTCTGCGGATCGAGACCATTGAGATCAAATTATCGAGGCATCTTCTTTGTCGGAATAGAGTACCGGACAAATATTTTACCTATAAAAGATAGTTACATTTCATCAAATATATGTTTTTTAAATCAAACACGATCAAACAGTGTACGTGCAGAGCAAAGTGAATGCGATTAATTTATTTTATGGTTTACCATTAGGTCGACGTTTGGTTGTTGTTTTGACACACAAGGATGAATTGGCAAAGGATGACGATGGAATAGATAATATGAGAAACTGGCTTGTCAAAGAGTGTGAAATACCTCCTGATCATGTATTGATCGTTGAAAACTACACTCAAGAAAACCATGAGGAGAACGTTATAAAGAGTAATGAACTCTTGGACTTTCTCTTAATATGTACGGATCTAGCCAAACAAAACATCGCCTTTAGACAGAAGAACGAAGCCCAAAAGGGGTCTTGTATTATTTTGTAAGCATTTTCCCCCTTGTAAGTGAACTTTAATAATTGTTATAATCCATCAACATTTTCGATTATTGTTGACAAATGTATATAGGTCTGCACAACAACAACAACAACAACAGCAACAACAAATACAAAAGGTGGAAAGGGCCAAGGAGTTTCATTGTTTTCCATCGTTTTGTAAAAACGTTGTCACCATGGTCAGGGGTAATTAAACTCTTCATATCCTTTCGTTTTTAGAGTGTATTTTGTTTTGGTTTGTATTATAGAGGTTCGGAGTGGACTGAGGGTTTCATAAATGCTCTGCTATTGTTATTTTGCTATTATTACTTATGATATGAGCATTATTCCAAAATTACCCCCAAAAATGAACAAGAAAAATGGAGGAAAATCTCACAATAGTGAAAAGTCCTTTTTTCTTTTAAGATGACATTGTCTACCCATCTTTATCTGTAAAAGAGAGAATCGAGAGGTTTTTCAACCTTCTGACTGCATTATTGTACTTTATTTGGAATACTAATACACACTATTCCGACGAGTGTTGCTGGAGGGGGGAAGTTTATTTTGCTGACTTTGTATTATACAGTAAAAAAAATAAAGAGGCGCATTTGACCTTTGATGTAAATATATACAAGTTAAAGTCTTTAAGTTTGTTTCACTCTGGGGGTCAGGGGCTGCTTTCTCCTTGCCCTCAACAGAAAAATATATGATATGTGTAGTGTCATGGTCTTAAGTTTTTTTTTCAGATCATAATTATGTATTGTTTAATATTATGAAATGTGAGCCATAAGATGGATTTTTTGTGCAAAGTTTGTTTTGTGTATAGTTCAATTAAATTGAAAAAATGACAAGTCTTGAACTGTTTAAAATTCTCAATTTTGTGATGTTCCCTGTGAAAAGATCCTGGCCTCCTTGACGTAACTCCCTCATAATGTAAAATCAACAAACCGCTAGTGTTGCGTAAGTTATGTGGAAAGTTCATGTAGAGAATTTATCAAAGGGATGCCCCGGGCTAAAACTATTTATATCTGAATAATTAGAATAAAATGTAAATTTTATCAAAATCTGATGACAAATAGCGATTTTTTTTTTTTTAAGTTTAGCAATATATTGTGACAACAGTTATATGCAAGTCATCATGAATATTATTTAGATGAGCTGATGATGTCACATTCCCACTTTCCCTTTTCTCATGTTATTACATAAAATCATAAATGTTTCATTTTTTCATACATGTGCGAATAATTATGTCTCTCTTGTATTGAAATAAGTTGCAGCAAGTAATATATCTAATGCACTTAAAAGTTGTTATTCCAATAATTCGCTTGCTGGGATAAAACTTGAATTACCCTAATTTCATATATATAATAAAATATGAGAGAACAAGTGGGGATATGACATCATCAATCTGCTCATTGAATATTCATGAAGACATGCCTAGAACTGTTTCACAAGAATAATGCAAATCTTTAAAATGCCATAACTTTGTTATTCGTAGTCCGATTTGGATCAAATTTTCAGTGTTTTGTTTGTCTGATTTTTCTTTATCTGTTTAAATCATATTATTTTTTAGCCCCGAGCATCCCTTAAACCTCTTCCAAACTTTTCGTTTTTAGAGTGTCCTTTTTCCTTCATTTTTTAAATTTGTATTATAACCATTAAATTTGCAGACGGTTTGGGCCCTGGCTGGATCGAGGGTTTAATAAATAATGCTGTATGATTTGTTATATCATTACCTGAATGTAATTTAATAATTTGAAAAAGAAAAATAGAGGAAAATCTTACAATGGTGAAAAGCCCCTCTTCATTTACGATGGTATTTACCTGTATATAGTACTCATTAAAATACTTTGAGAAAATAGAGAGAGAGAGAATCTGAGGGTTTTCAACCTTGGATGGCAGTATTTATCTTTTAGTAGTATTAGCAGAGACTAAATTGATTATAGTGTTTCATCGGATGCTGGAGAGGGGATGTTCATGTTGACTCTGTGTCAGTACGAAAGAATTAAAGGACACATTTTACCTTTATGAAATGTATAGAAGTTGTAAAATGAAAATTGATAAAAAATTATTACAATCTCTAGTGATGCGTACACACAAAAAACGAGAACTATTTTCCATGAGTAAAATTGTTTTTTACATAAAGAATTAAGTGCAAAAATTCGTAACGTATGTGTTTTTACTCGAGAATCTGGGTTTCTGTTACACCTGATCTTTTTTTCAAGGACATGACTTATTAACTACTTTTCTTGAGTATCCCTGTCAGTGAAAGTATGTAAAACGTCCGTACAAATGAGTTTTTCTTCAAGTTTGTAAGGTATGATAGCAGAACGGGTGAAAAAACTCACAGCCAGGTAAAGCGATAATCTGACGATTAACTGCGCTGAGAAAATGAGTAGTATATGACTCTTGTATGTGAGTTTTGGGGTGTTGAGATCATGCATCCAAGTAATTTTACTCGGATCTCGCGTTAATTGCTTGCGCGCACACGTGATACCGGCCAAATGTGCAGAGCATGAAGACTTTTCTGGTAAGTTCTACATGTCTTTTTATTTATTTTCCCCCTTTTCTTCTATAATTACTTTTCTTGACAATAATAGCTTAGACCTACATGTATGGGGCAAACATAAATGCTATTTATGGTGACAACAGAGTGCATTGATCTACATTCTCATCCATCCGAGGCTCACGCCTCTCGGTTTGGGTAACCACACACCAGCCTGTTGTTGCGCCGCTACCCCGGGGCCAGAAGGGAGTGAAGGCCAGTGTGCCGCTACGATTGCTGGAGTCATTTATGAGGAGGGCAAATAAGTGACATCGTCCATGATTTATGTTTATGAGGAGGGCAAATAAGTGACATCGTCCATGATTTATGTAATCATGGACGATGTCACTTATTTGCCCTCCTCATAAATGACTCCAGCAATCGTAGCGGCACACTGGCCTTCACTCCCTTCTGGCCCCGGGGTAGCGGCGCAACAACAGGCTGGTGTGTGGTTACCAAAACCGAGAGGCGTGAGCCTCGGATGGATGAGAATGTAGATCAATGCACCCTGTTGTCACCATAAATAGCATTTATGTTTGCCCCATACATGTAGGTCTAAGCTATTATTGTCAAGAAAAGTAATTATAGAAGAAAAGGGGGAAAATAAATAAAAAGACATGTAGAACTTACCAGAAAAGTCTTCATGCTCTGCACATTTGGCCGGTATCACGTGTGCGCGCAAGCAATTAACGCGAGATCCGAGTAAAATTACTTGGATGCATGATCTCAACACCCCAAAACTCACATACAAGAGTCATATACTACTCATTTTCTCAGCGCAGTTAATCGTCAGATTATCGCTAAAACTAATCAAGTGTGTAATATGCTCACATACTCAAAAAGTCAGTAAATATACTTTAAACATACTCATTACACTGGGTTAAGTTACTCATTAGATTGAGTTATTCAAATTTACTCACTTGATGTGTCACTATAGTGTCAAATGAAATATACTCGACAAGATGAGTTTTCAAAGTACCTTCATTGAGTGAAAGTACTCATCAAAGTATGTCGCTATAGTGTCAAAATTATTTTGACATTTGAGTACGATTACTAACACATGCAAGTTTCTGTTTTTTGTGTGTAAGTAAAGGGGAGAGGTTCACCCTGTCTTAGATGTTTTTTTAAACAAAAACAGAAAATAAACAAAATAATTATATTAATGAAGGTTCGGCCAAAATCAATCAAAGAATATCATCACATGCGACAAATAACAAAAAATGTCATTTTCTCAGAGAATTGAAAATGTTTTTAGCTGTGTATTCAACGTATATCCCATAAAACATCATTTCCCTACGGCTTTAAAAAGATAAATATTGTCAGTTATCATAAACCATTGAAACACGAGTAAATGAGGGTGTATGTGTGTGCGTGTGTGTGTGGGGGGGGGGGGGGGGTGTACACCACTGTGTTTCATTGTTAATTATGGAAAGCAAATTTCTATTTTTATTACATTGTATTGTTCAATCTTTATATGTGCATGTGTATTTGTAAATACTTTTGTTATCCACCACTGCTGGTTTTGTACTCTTATTTTGAATTAAAATGACCGTTGAATTCAATAATTCAAAATCAAAATTATTTACATAAAATGGCATATGACTATTCGCCAACTGCTTGCTCATGCATGACACCACATGCAGGTGTGCTAATAAGTTAGTGAAACTCACCATAAAATACACCCTTTCATGCTAAGTGTTGAATGTAATCAACACTACAATGTCCAGTGAGCCCAGAGAAACAAACTTTATTGAATTTTATCACCAGACTTCACGATTAAGTATCTAAAACATGGCAGAATTTGAACACCTGAATTCTGCTATTTTTTGGTGGGGTTCACTAACTTTTGAGCACAACTGTATGACTCTAAATATTTGAGGTACATGTATGATCAAAATAATCTGAATCTATCCTCCTCTATCCTTCCCATCATGATGTTGGAAGCTTCCTATTAGCCCCCTCAAAAGTAAATAAATAAATGAATAAATAAATAGCCATAACTAATGCGTATTAATGTTTTTCAACTTATGGCTGATTAATAAATAAAACAACATGCATAAACAAATGAGTACAGTTTCATTCTTTCATATTGTCTGTTTATTGATATAATATATTTCAAAGATTTTCTCAACATGATCAGGATTTATTGGATTATCAATACAGGGTTTCACAAGATAGATGCAAACAAATCAACAAATATCCACAAGACAGACATTTTTCAAACTCCTATTACCGACCAAAATAGTTGAAGTCAGAGAATAATGTTTTCATGAATATTTTTTTCAAAATAAACACCCCAAATGTCACCACCATTTCAGTTTCTTTCATTAACGCGCACTACAATGCGGATAAAAAAAGTTTACACTTTGAAAAAGCCCTGGGAATTAAAAAAATATACAACATGTAGATATTTTTTCACATATAATCTTGGGTTTGGTTCTCATCTATCCAATGATAGTAAAATTTTTGACAGAATGTTACACTTGATTGAGCACTGTAAGCTCGCAGAAATGCTCGTTTTCACGCTGTGTCAACGGGAAAGGGTGAAATCAAACTTACCCTGCGAAATACTTCACATACATATCCCTTGCACTTTTAGTCAATTGAAATAAAACGGATACATTCAAGCATTTTGTAACAACTTTGCTACCCAAATTGAAATTTCAAACCTTAATAAGCCCAACCTTTACCCTTTTTGTGCCAGCTGGATCTGGGGACATAACTGAATCTGAACAAAAGTTAATATCAGGCATTTCCAGCATTTTTTCACTAAGTTTTTATCATTTAAAGTGGGTTTACATTTCATCTTTTAATTTAATACTTGTTTCTCCATACTTTTCCTAAGCTTGACAATGATTAACAAAATGAAAATCAAGCCTAAGCCATTTCATGTAAATCACAGCTCAGTGTTAAGCAAAATATCGTCACAATGGCCTTGGTGTGTGGGGGAGTGGGGTGGGGCGCAATGCACTCTTCGAAGTGTTTTGGGCAAGGAAACAAGTTAAAAAGGTAAAAGGTATATCTTTAAATCAATTTTACTAGCTAAATTCCACGTGTTCTTCATGATTAAGGTCTACTTTTATTTGCAAACTATTTCAAAGTTCTGCGCAAATCATTTTCACTAACTTTTCAAAGGTAAGTGGTGATCACTCAAGCGGAAATATTTTTTGACAGTTAAATCCTCATTTGGATCTGTACCAATTATGAAATGTGGAAAAATCCTCAGGATATTACAAATGTATAGTTTCATAGGATTTTTTTCTAAGTGTAAGCTCTTTTTAATACGCACTTTATATAAGGTTGTTTTACTAACCATAATGCACTGGGGTACATGTACATATTATGACACACATGGATTAACAATCAGGTACATGCATGTATTTGATTGTATTCTTTTATGAAAACGGGTCTCATTTTTCTACAGGTGATAATTATGAATGACACCTTCACTCAATCAATCTGGTACATGTATTTGATTTCAATCTTTTGTGAAAACGGGTCTCATTGTTTCTACAGGGTGAACATTATGAATGATATTTTCATTTCAATCAATCAGACACATGTATTTTATTGTCTTCCTTGGTGCAAACAGGTCTCAGTGTGTAATGAGTATTTTCAATCAGTTCCATGACTTAGATTTTAATTGCCCACTTCTTTCTGAACCAGAAACAAAATTATTATTAAATAAGTACCATGGTAAACAAGTTTGAAATTTGTGTAATGAATGTGCAATATTGTATTATCTATCATTTTATTTTTTTTATCCATTTTAACTCCATTTTTTAGCTGCACAAATGTAATTTTAATTTGTATATTCATTGTTTATCTTAGTAATTTTGATCATTGTTATATATTGGCATTGTGTAAACATGTACAATTCAGTCTGTGACTGCCAATCATGATTTTTGCAATAAACCTGAATTGAAAAAAAAAAAGAACAATACTAAACTTAACCTTTACATGTATAACAATATTCAGCATGTTCAGAGAAAGTGGCAAAAGGCGGATTGTCGCAGAAGAAATTGCCCAGTTTTATTGAGCTTATATAACAATGCAATATATTTACTGTCACAACAAAATAAAAATGTAAATCAATCATCAAAACACTACATTTGAATTTAGCATATAGTTAGACTTGTATTTCATACCCACATTATAGTTGACCATATTTCATTAATTTATCATATCAAGGTGGTGTGTATATTGTACAATTAAATTAAACCAGTGACAAAAAAACTAATGTCAATTTTACACCAGCCCAGGAAAAGACCAAAAGTGTTGAAACAACACCAGTTAAGAATCAAACCAATGTCATTTTAACACTGACTAACTTTAAACACTGACTATAGTGTCGTTTAAATGACAATCTGGCGTTAGTCCAATCAGGTATTGTTGCGATGCTTCTCTGGTGTTTTCCAAAATGGTCGGTTTTGCATTTAGGTTTGACGTATCTGAACAAGCTGATTGTGCATAATGTACATAAAGTTAAATAAAATCTCACAAAAATTAAGTGTAAGTTGTAAAACCCTTATCCATTCAAGTCGAACACATGTCAATCTATTCTATCCAGGATTGGAAATTCATATTGCAATGGAAATAAAAATGAATAAGTACATGTAAATGTAAGGTGATCTAAATGAAAAAGAACTGCATGCAAAATATCAATACTTCCAAAGAAAAAGAAGGAAAACAATTTCTTTAATGCAGTACCGTATACCCAGATACCGGTACTGCATTAAAGAATGTTGAAAATTTACAGTGTTTTTACAATGAAATTGGGAGAAGTGGTGTAAATCATATGAATTCAATCATACCGTAAATGTAACAATACATGTTATTCCTTTAAAAGTAACCCTCGCACACTTTTCTCAATATTCTCTGTGTGGCCTTATATACAATCAATTTGAACTGTAAGGCTACAGTATGACCAAGGGGTTGGGAGTACTCAAACTCCCTGGTGCATGCATCACTTGATGCATGCAAAAAGTTATTAAGTCTTGAAGATAAAATTGATTTCAATATCCTGTAAGAACAGGGCATAGGAATGTAAACAATAGATTTGATATTAAATTATGATAAAAGTCCGCTAGAATAATAATTGGAGACAAATAATTATTTTTCTCTTCTCTACCATGTATTTTAATGTTAAGAGCTCCTTTAAGAAATTGCACCAAGCCACTACAGGCAGAAAAATATCCCCAACTAACGTTCTATTATTAAAATGGCTCTACAAGTGAATATTTCTTCATCATTTGATTGTCAGAGTGTGTTAAGGCCTGGTCACACCACCCGAGCGTTGTTGGAGCGGTCGTGGAGCGGAGAGAAAAAAAATCATCACCGCTCGCTACCGTTCACCACCGTTTAACCAAAGTTGGCCTCCGTTAAGGCAACGCCGAATACGCTCGGCCACCGCTGATGGTCCCTCCTACCGCTCCGAAAGTTTTGAGCTGCTCAAAATATTGCGAGCGGTGAGGAGCGGGCAATTTTCCGCTCCGGCAAAGTTGACTACCGCTCTAACAACGCCCAGTCAAAGTTTGGCACTGTTAGACGAAAGTTCGTGAACGCTTGGGTCCGCTAGGCCAACGCAGAAATCTTGAACGCTGGACAACCGCTGCTTCGCCAGCGTTGCCCGGCCGGTGATCAAACGGTTCACAAACTTTGGTGGAGCGGTTGTAAGCGTTTTCCGAGCAGACACGGGATTGCTGGAACGGTGCTGGGCGTTAAAGTAGCGATCCATTGCGGTGATGAACCTTGGTTTAGCGTTGGTATGGAGGTGTCGGAGCGGTACCAGAATTTGGATATAAATACGGGGAGAAATGAATAAGGAGCTCATTTGGAATCGAAATGGGCTGATAATCCATGTTTTTTGCATTTACATGAGAAACGTTTTGATTTCCGTGGATTTCCGTTTAAATTCTATCATCATCATTTCGCCCGGTGTCTAAGCTTAAAGGCCCCCTCATGCACATCTAACCGAATTGCCTGAAATATGCCTTGCGATGGCTTGCGAAAGGCATTAAAAAAAAATCGTTTTCAATGGTAACTGATAGTAAATCATAATTATTTACCCTTCGTGTTTGGGTTCGTACATCTTCTGAACTAACAGCTGCGATTATTCAAATTTGCGCGGAAATTTTGATCACGTTCAAAATTTCCCGACGAATTGAAAAATCGTTGGTCATCTGTTTGAATTCGCATCTCTTATTTAGTCTGCGTTAATCGTTCGTGTGTTTTTCTCGCGCATAGTCCCTCTTCGCGCTTTTGCCAAAGTGGACCGATCTCGAAAGAACCCGTAATGAAGCAACACGATGACACAACGAACAAGATTGTCTGATCTATTCCCTCGTCTTCGTTTCTAATCGCACGCCATATCAAACCATTGCTCACTGTTCCTTCGTCTTATTGGGTTATATCAACCCTTCGCTCGCCTACGGCCGCAATTTTCTCAAAGAGGTGAACCGAAAAATCGATATCCTTTGCATGACACATTTATCCTTCGCTTACCGCTCGTTGATAAAATTTGACAATAGTTACTGATCGCATGATTTGACGGAAATTTTTATTTGAATTCGTTGAATTCGCGTGCATTTCGTTCATTTTTCTCTTTCGTCACCCTTCGTCCGCCTACATTCGGTCAGGTGTGAGGGGGCTTTTAAGTCGATACCAAATTTAGCTGCCCGTTTTTATGTTAGAGCCGATTTTACTTGAGACATCACCCCAAAAACCTGTTAAAAAACGGTCATTTTTATACCGTGCAGTCATCGCAGCGCACCGTGTGGGGTGTACATTGCAGTTCATTTGTGCAATTTTGCACGGCGGGGACGATTCCCCTTCCATTCCATGAAATTCCGGGCATAATGTAAACAAAATAAAGGTTGATAACGCATATAAGGGCTGCCCAGCCCTCCTTCAGAGATAAAAGTTACTTGTAGAATAATTTCAGCCAAAAACCCTCCTCATAGTAAAAGATTCGTTGTGTTATATACTCTGCGTTTTAACCAAGTCTACACAGCTTGATAAAGCACGGATTTTTTAAAAATAGATTTTTAAGTATTTTTTTAATCTAATGATCATTTTGATGCCATAAAATTATTTTCAGGATCTCATACACACTTTTTAGGCATGTGAGAAGCATAAACCAACATTCACTCTGATCAATCTTAAAGTAACACATAACACAAAGTTTATATACTTTATAGGTTTTAAGCAGCCAATCAAAATTTGGTATCAAAGTGACGTCATATGGGCTTTAAATTATGTTCAGTCGATTCTACGCCCAAAATTACCCTTAATCTATGTGTTAAAGTAAAAATATAACACGGAAAATAATTTTGGCGCACTTTCAACTCATTCTGGCCCACTGTGCGACGCCCGCATGCGCAGAACTGGGCTCTATCAACGATCGAGTCATCGCTAAACCAACGCTCGCTACCGTTAAACCAACGCTAAAGCTACGCTGGCTTCAGCGGTGCACCGCTAAGGCAACGCCCATGTTTTCGATTTTTTCCCCAATTTTGTGAGCGTTGACGAGCGTTGTCGAAATTCGACCCTCTCTCCCTACCGCTCCACGACCGCTCCAACAACGCTCGGGCGGTGTGACCAGGCCTTTATTAAGTGCAATGTAAACATGATTCTTGGTGACATCTCTTTAGTGGAAATCAACACGTACATTGTGCATTACACTGCCATACTTTGGCAAAAGGAAGCAAGTTACAAAAGTATCATTTGTTGTAAATGAACTATGTGTTCGTTATTTATAGGCATCAAAGAAATTTAACAGCATATTTTTTTCAATATCTTTCCATAGAATGATTATTTCTTCCCCAAATTTTGCCTGAGCGTGCAACATACAAAGGGTGTTTCAGAAACAACAATAACTAAAATTTGACTGATGTGTCACTTGCTTCCTTTTGCCAAAGTTGGGCAGTACAGGAATCACATGATGTAAAATCCACACGAACATGAAAAACATTGTTTGATTTGAAACATCATAGCCTGGATTCACAAGTGAATTTGAATCTACAGTGTATGGTCTGAAATCACAGTTAACTAGTGCACATTTCATTCATGACTTGATTTAAACTGTACATCTGTATAGTATAATTGCAAGCTACATATTTGTCTTCAGGCTCAAATTCAAGTTGGTTATTACATGTATGTACGTTGTGAGTTATTAAGTGTTCTGTTTAAGTTTTTATGCAAATTGATAATGATAATGTGGTTTCAAATGGACCATCCTACTAAATATCTGTTCACTTTTCATCTTTCAGTCGATTTTACCCCAATTTTTCAACCATGATATCACTTGTTGATTACCAGCCAGAAATAGACGTCTATTGGATTTTTGAATACCGCATGCTTTTATCGAAGACTTTCAGTTGTTAATACTTTATCCCCATGGAAACCTACCAAGAACATATCTTTTGAAGTGACCATGAAAAACATGTACTATTATTACCAAGTCTTTGAAAATTTATTCGTTTGATAATAAATCCTGAAATCGATCATGTGTGACCCAGTGTTTATTCAATATACAGTTTGTATAAATTGAACATTCTTAAGGCTTTTGTAGGACGTTCTTTAATGTTTGTTGAGCATTTTTCCAATTCCTAAGACATTTTCAGACATTCTATAAAGGTGTTTTGAACGTTAATAGAACATTTTGACATAAAAACAAAACGTTTTCTGAACGTCCTGCAAGTGTTGTAAAAGGTATACTTTACGTTCTTAAAACGTTTTCTGAACGTCCAACACATTTTATAAAGTTTTCCAAACGCTTTTTAAACGTCTCAAAGAGTACACAGACTTTTGGAAAACATTTTATGAACGTTTTAGGCTTGTTTTAAAAGGTTTTTTAAACATTCTTAAAACGTTTATAGAAGATTTGGACGTTTAGAAAACGTTCCAAATGTGTTTTAAAAGGTTTTCAAGACGTTTTTAAAACGTTTCTTTTTGCATTTTAAGGTTTTAAAAACGTTTTAAGAACGTTCCAAACGTGTTTTGAAGGTTGCCTACACGTTCTAATAACGAACACAATAAATTTAGAACGTTTTGAAAAGGTTTTTTTACGTATCGAGCTTCTGAAAGGTTTTTTAAAGGTTTGTTTTTTAAAACGTTTTTTAAAACGTCTAAAATCTACCACACTTTTACGTCTATAAAGAGTTTTCACAAAACGTCCAAAAAACAACTTAGGACATTTTAAGAACGTTCATAAAACGTCAATTTGTTAGCTAGGTGGTCTTTCCCAGAATTATCGAAGATATATATATTTGTATTTTTGGACTTAAAGGACAAGTCCACCCCAACAAAAAGTGGATTTGAATAAAAAGAGAAAAATCCAACAAACAAAACACTGAAAATTTCGTCAAAATCGGATGTAAAATAAGAAAGTTATGGCATTTTAAAGTGTCGCTTATTTTCCCCAAAACAGTTCTACGCTCACCTCATTGATATGCAAATGAGAGAGTTGATGATGTCACTCACTCACTATTTCTTTCGTTTTTTATTGTTTGAATTATACAATATTTCATTTTTTACGGATATGACAATTAGGACCATCTTGTTTGAACCACAAAGTGTTAAAACAATCAAATCCCACATGTTAAGGGAGGAATGAAACTTTGCTCACATGACATTGAGGAGAAAATTCAAATATATCATATTTCATATAATAAAATACAAAACAAATAGTGAGTGGGTGATGTCATCGGTCCCCGCATTTGCATACTGACCAGGATGTGCATATAACTGTTTGGTGAAATTTATCAAAACTTTAAAATGTCATAACTTTCTTATTTCAGATCCGATTTTGATGAAACTTTCAGTGTTATTCTCGTTTAATTTTTCTCTTTCTATTCAAATCATCTTTTTGTTGGGGTGGACTTGTCCTTTAAAGAAAAAAATATCCCAATTGCATTAATTCTATAAATATGTGATGATGAACAGGGACTGCATTTTTTTGAAATACGACTATATACTCCAGACGAGATGGCCTGTAATGTTTCTACTGTAGAAGAAGGAGCATCAAGGGAATACAACTTGGGCCATTCCCTACAAGCAATTTGCTTTCTTATGGCCCTATCCATATTCTGTATTATATTTTGCCACTTTAGTGCATATGTATTGTATGATTTGTATATCATAATATGTCATATATTTACATGACTACACCGTAGTACTTTGATACCTCAAAATAAGCAATCATTATTTTGTTTTAGACAGCAGGTTGAAACGAAAATTGTTGTGAAAATGACTAATTTACTAGCATGCAGGGGCGTAACAGGGGTCGATGACCAGGTAGGAGGGGGGGTCAAGAGCCAAAAATGTCCCGGTCATAATGGTATATGCACAGGAAGCGGCGTAATGAGGCAAAACAAAATTAGGGGGCCAGATATGGCGTATTGAGCAAAATTTGTTTGAAAAAAAAAATTGAAAATTAAAAAGTTGCGACATTTTTATTACAAAAATCAAATTTTGTGATAGATTTTGACATAATATTTTCAAAAAATAATAAAATATTTCAGCCCTTCTCTCTGTCTTCTCCTTCTTCTGGAAACAGTACAGGCTACCGCCTGGTGTATTGTCATACTTTCCTTTTTCCCCCTTTCCCTGAGCGAGCGAAGTGAGCGAGAAAAAAAATCACCTTTTTCATGAGAATCTAGCTTTGAGATAGATTTTGACATGACATTCAGAAAATACCTTCATACATGTATCTTATATTTTTCTCTTTTTCTTTCATTGTCCTTGGTTGTGGAACTTTCAGGGGCCATGGCCCAAGCTCTTCCATCTGTAACCCGGGGGGGGGGGGGGTCCGCCTCGCAACCTCTCGAAATAAAACAATTTTAAACCTTACAGATGGACGCTATTTTTTATCAAAATTAATCGCGGGTATATAGCTTTTACCAAAGGCTTTTACACAACTCATTACGGGGGCCGCGGAACGGTTTCGAAAGTGGGGGAGGGGGGCTGAGCTGAAAGTGTGTGTGTGGGGGGGGGGGGGGCTGACCATGCACAAAATCATACATGGCTTTGGAAAAAAAAATCGGGGGCTGAAGCCCCAGCCCCCGGTTCCGCGACCCCTACATTCCCGAACATGTGGAATAATTATTGATTGATTGATTTTCTCTAAAATTATTCAAATCAACATTTTTCTGGGGTGGACTTGACCTTTGAATCAGGTTTAATGTATAATAAGAAATTCAATATTTGTAAAGCGCATAGAAAGTCTTTTTTATATTATGCGCTACATAAATTTTAAATGTTAGGCCTATTATTATTAGTAAGGTGGGAAAATTTGTGAAAAGTCGCCAGCGAGCGAAGTGAGCCAGAAAAAAATCGCCTTTTAGAAATTAAATACTTGTTATATAGATTTTCTAATGTTTTTACCATTCATTTCAATTCGTTGCCTTCTTCACTTTCTTTTATTTTCCCTCGGCTGTGGAACCAAACCCTTCCCGCACTGTACGCGAGTGCTTCAACCTAAAGCTTATTGCAGGAAGGGTCCATATGGGGGGGGGGGGGGCATTATAGAGCCCTGTGATGATTGAAGATGAAAAGCCTCTACTGCCTGGAGTCTTGGGCAGCTGAGAGTCCCCGGTAGCTTTGGATATTTAGCCAAAGTAAAGATTAAAAGGCTTTTTACGGTAACTCTTAACAGCTAGCGTCAAGCTTATAGGTTATAGGTAGGGACATAATATTACGTATATAAGGGGATGATAATTATGTCTAGCCCTAATTCGCTAAGGACTTTTTAAAATCCTGATTGCGACCGTTAATTAATTGAAAGCTTACACTGTTATGAAAGACTTCATGCACGATGTTACATGCCATCCATCTTTCGTCCCGTTCATTATTTGTTTTCCCTATTTTCTATTTTTCGATCTTGCTTTTGGCTCATCCATTCTACCTTCATTTCCCGCTTTTGTTTGCCCCTTCTCTTTCCCCGTCCCACAATCATATGATTTATTTCCCTTTTTTACTAATCAAATAATTTGTTCTTTTTCACATGCCTTTCTTTTCTTGATTTCCCGCTGTTCTTCTATTTTCCCTTTTATCTTTTTTTCTTTTCACTTTTTTTCCATTTCCCTTCCCTTTCCCCCTTTCTTTCTTCCTTCCTTTCTTTCTTTCTTTCTTTCTTTCTTTCTTTCTTTCTTTCTTTCTTTCTTTTTGTAGGTCTTTCTTCTTTTCTTTCTTTCTTTATTTTTTTTCTTTCTTTCTTTTTGTAGGTCTTTCTTCTTTTCTTTCTTTCTTTATTTTTTTTCTTTCTTTCTTTTTGTAGGTCTTTCTTCTTTTCTTTCTTTCTTTCTTTCTATTTTTTTTTCTTTCTTTCTCTCTTTCTTTCTCAGTCTCCCTTTTTCCTTTTCCAGTTTTTTTTTTTTTTTAGTTTTCCGATAGAATCCACCGGGGGGGGGGGGGTACCCCTGCCCCTCGCATGTTACGCCACTGCTAGTATGGAATCGCCCAACTATTACTTAAGTTAGGAGATCAAGCCAATTAATCTTTCGCTCCCAATTCAGCTCAGATATATATAGTACACGCCATGCAATGTTGTACAGAGCATGTATATTTTCGAAGGGTAAATGTGAATATTTAGCATATTTGGTTTTTCGACAATCAATCCCGCGCCTTCATCCTACCATGGACCTACTAGCATAGGTCCATGATCCTACCAATCAATGCATTATATTATAAAAGCCTATAATGAACCACTCCAAGAACAAAATGATATGGTGGCAATAAAGTTGTTTAAAACGTTATATAATAATATAGAGAACGTGACACGGGCCGGTCTACGTGACAAATGTTTGGTGGTTGGTAGTTATTTTTTATACAGTGATTACCTATCAATTCTTAAAATTTTTATAATGTGTACATTATTTGAATTGAAGTTGTACTTTGTAACTTTTTGAGCAGCCAGTGCATTATTATGAATCACATAATCATCAGTCTTATCTAGGGTTAGAGTGTATGTGTAGAGGGATGGTAATCTATGTTACATGCCATCCATCTTTCGTCCCGTTCATTATTTGTTTTCCCTATTTTCTATTTTTCGATCTTGCTTTTGGCTCATCCATTCTACCTTCATTTCCGCTTTTATTTGCCCCTTCTCTTTCCCCGTCCCACAATCATAATGATTTATTTCCCTTTCTTACTAATCACACAATATTTCCTTTTTCACACGCCTTTCTTTTCTTGCTTTTCCCGCTGTTCTTACGTTTTCCCTTTTATGTTTTTTTTTCTTTCTCTTTTTTACCATTTCCCTTCCCTTTCCCCTTTTCCTCTTTTTCTTCCTTTCTCTTTCTTCTTTTCTTTCTTTCTTTCTTTCTTTCTTTCTTTCTTTCTTTCTTTCTTTCTTTCTTTCTTTCTTTCTTTCTTTCTTTCTTTCGTGAGGTAGTTGTGTTTTTTTCGAGCTCCGGTTTTTCTGGTTTTTCACTGATTTATATGACCATTTGGTCCTTGATTTTTGTACCATTACAATTGTGTTGGGTTATAGATTGATATAGTCTCGATCCTCCTTCGTCAGGTTTACCAATTTTAGTGTTTTTTAAACACATTTTCTGTTATTTTTTGTAAGGTTTCTAGACTGGTTCGTACATGGCCAGTCAAGCAAACCAACGTAGTGTACAGGGCCAGCGTACCACAAGTGCAGCTGGCCCTTTGTTAAACAATGTAGGACATTTTAAAAATGTCACCCGTCACAATGGTGTAAGCTTTCAAGCTATTGAAAATGTAACGATACAATCTTATATCAATGTCTTTACTACAACTATACCCGCTAATGACGTAATATCTGCCTCTCGCATCTCTAATGGTCGCATAGCTGTGTATCTAAAATCAAAAGAAGCTGTTATCAATGCTGTACAAAAAGGCCTTGAGTATGAGGGGGCCTTTCTTGAACTAACCCCCCTTGTACGGCCCACTACTCGAGTCATTTTATCTAATGTATACCCAGAACTACCGAATTCTGTCTTGACTGAAAATCTAGCACCTTTTTGCAAAGTTGTGTCCGACTGCAAACCAATACCTCTAGGATTTAAAGACAAACGTCTAAACCATATTATGAGTTTTAGAAGGCACGTTCAAGTGTTAGTGAAACCTAACACAACACTTCCAGATAACATTAATTTCGTGTTTTCAGGTATGAACTATCGTGTTTTTATTTCAACTGAGTCAGTCAGATGTTTTAACTGTGGTGAATTTGGTCATATTTCCCGCAATTGTAAGAAACCTCAAACAAGCACAAATACTAATCAGTCAAAGACAAACGCTGCCCCAGTTTCAAATGACACGAGAGTGCGCCAGCGCGGATCCTCCCCGCCCCTCACTACGGTTTCGGACCCCATGCCACCATCACCTCCCCCCTTGGCGGCAACTACAATGCCCCCACCTGTACCCACCTCCTCTGATTTCCCTAGTTTACCACCTCGTGATTGTGGGCCCCTTTCTACCTCAGCCACCCCCTCGCGCATCAGGAAGCCTCAATCCTCCCCACTGCACATACCTCTGACATCACCTGCTCAGCCGTCCAGCAATTCAACTACCACGCCCATAGTCGTGTCCTCCAAGTCCCCTCCCCCCAAATCTATTTCTGCGTGCCCTTCGCCTGTGTGGAAAACTCCCCCATCACCTGTCCGAACTTTCTCTGAAGTTGTTTCAAAACGTAAGCAACTAACACCCGAATCAAACGAAAACAATACTACTCTTACTACACTGAAGGCCCCCTCTCCTCTTCGGAAAGTGGCCAGGAAAGCTCCCTCCTCCCAAACCGAAACCGTAGACTCTCCAACCTTAACGCAAGTCCTTGACTCCCAAACCCCCAATATCCCTCCTACCCCATCCTCCACAGTTGGAGATTCATCTACCGACACTGACTCCATGACTTGGGAAGATGCCCAAACGGATGAAGATGTCCCGAAGGAAGATGCACTCCCATTGACTCAAGGCCCCCTCTCCCAAGGCCAAATTGTGAAATTTCTGTCAAACGTAAAAGGGCGGAAAAAGCCTGCCCAGATTGCACGGAAATATACATCAAATATTCCAGGGCTAGTTAAACAATTAAAGCCCCTGAAAAACAGCCCCCTAGTAAAACATAACATGCAGCAGAGGATATACAAATTGATCAGCACTCTGGAGAGCTAATTCCTTTTTACCTTCTCTCCATTCATTACGTACGCTCAAGTTGCTATAGCCATAATGGCACTGTCAATGCTGACCCTCAACACCGGAGGATGCTCCTCCCAAACTCAAAATGCCTCCTTCCGAGTTTATGTTGAGCAAATTGCATGCAACCCGCTCGTTGTATTTTTACAGGAAACTTACCACCTTAAAGATAGCAATCCTTGCTGGAGCAACTGGTCGCATAAACCTTTTTGCTCACCCGGTATTACTCGAGGGTCAGGAGTGACAACTTTGGTTAATAATTCTCAAGTCGATATTTTATCTACTTGTATTGTTTTTGATGGCTATATATTGTATAACAAGCTCTCCCATAATAACTGTATTTATCATGTATACAACACACTCATTCCTCAATCTGATGAAATGGCAATTAAAGCTATTAATGCCCTTAATTGTCATATATCCACCTGTTGCGAAGATAATATTGTGATTGTGGGTGATTTTAATTGCACTGAAAATCCTGCGATTGATCGTTTGTGCACGCTCACAGAACGCAGACCTAAACTTGTTACGGCTTTGCAAAATGTTCTGAATAAATCTTCTCTTTGTGATGCATGGCGTTTTCTAAATCCAAATGAAAAGAAATTCACCTGGCAACGGCACAATCCAGCCAGTGCACAGGGCTTTTCAAAGTCTAGATTAGATCGATTTTATGTACCATCGTGTCTAGTTTCTTCTATTCATAAGTGTGAAATTATACCTTGTTCCTTATCTGACCACTCTGCAGTTTCTCTAACCTTGAAATTTCCAATACGAGCTAAAGGAAAAAGTGCATATTGGATTTTTAATAACACTCTTTTGGAAGACGAAAGTTACATTGATATTATTCGTCTTTTTTGGTCAGATTGGCAAAAAGAAAAAAATGACTTCCCGAATCTTGCATCTTGGTGGGATTTCGGCAAGGTTCATATAAAATCAATTACTCAAATGTATAGCAAAAAAATAGTACAAAGGAAAAGGCAAGCTCTAATAGAAATTAACAAAGAGATTGATAAACTTCAGAGCGCAAAAGAATCTAGCCAACAAGATAAATATACTCTCGACGAGCATAGAAATGCATTAAACTCGTTACTGAAAAATGAAGCACGCGGAGCTCTTGTGAGGTCTCGCTTTAAATACACAAATGAAACAGACTCATGCTCCAATTTTTTCTTCAACTTAGAAAAAAAGAATTCCTTATCAAAAAGTATATCCCGCATTCGGCTCGCTTCGGGACGTATTTCGGAGAACCCTTCTGAGATAAAAAATCATGTTCGGGAATTTTATGAATCTCTTTACACTCGAAAGCCAACTGACAAGAGCGCCATCAATAGTTTACTTGTAAATATCAAGACGCTTGATCCGTCCTTATCAAAGGACCTTGAGAATCCAATATCTGTAGAAGAACTTGATAATGCTGTCAAGCAGCTAGGCAAAAATAAGTCTCCTGGTATCGATGGACTTACCTCTGAATTTTATCATGTCTTTTGGCCCATGCTCAAAGATGATTTTCTCGAAGTTCTTACCTCCTCTCTTGAATCTGGATTTTTACCATACTCTTTTAGGAGGGCGGTCATTACTTTACTCCCCAAAAAAGGAGACCTCGCTGATATTTCAAATTGGCGTCCCGTCTCCCTCCTCAACACAGACTATAAAATTTTTGCTAGGCTGCTTGCCAGTAGGCTAAAATCATGCATTGACCATGTTATTGGAAGAGACCAAAGTTATTGTATCCCCGGTCGTTCTATTTATGACAACATTAATCTCATTAGAGATATTTTGTTCTATGCAAACACTGATAATATTTCTTTGGCTGTATTGAACTTGGACCAGAAAAAGGCATTTGATAATGTAGATCATGTTTATTTATTCAATGTTATGAAACGCATGGGCTTTGGAAGTCATTTTATATCTTATATACAAATTCTGTATGAAGGGGCTGAAAGCCTTATTAAAGTGTGTGGATCCCTGACAGCTCCCTTCCCCTTTGAGAAAGGAATACGACAGGGATGCCCTCGATCAGGGTTGCTATATACTCTCGCCATTGAGCCTCTCCTGAACTCACTAAGAGAGAACGTGTCAAATCATGCATTAAATATCCCTGCTATTAACAAACGTTGTGTAGTATCTGCATATGCAGACGATGTATCGATATTTGTTACAGCCGATGCTGGCTTTGAATTAGTTGAACAAACTTACAATATGTTTAGTCTGGCCTCTGCTGCATGTTTAAATACAAAAAAATCACAAGGCCTTTGGGTCGGCCGTTGGAAAGGGCGGAATGATAAACCCCTCAACTTTTCTTGGAATAGTGAAGGTCTCCCTTTTTTAGGAGTTCATTCAGGGAACACCTTTAATTATTCTAAACAAAACTGGATTAAATGTAAAGAAAGACTTAATAAGACTTTCATTTCGTGGTCTCGTTTATCGAACTCACTCTCATTTAAAGGCAAGGTATTGATTGCAAACCAGCTCGCTGCATCAAAAATATTTCATGTTCTTGCAGTTCTTTCTCCTCCTGAAAATGTATTAAACGAACTTCAGAATTTAATTGTGAATTTTATCTGGTCAAATAAGCGGCACTGGTTAAAGAAAGAAGTGTTGTATGAAAAACCTGACGAAGGAGGGCTGGGGCTAGCTTGTCTCCAAGCTCGTGTTCTAACTTACAGATTTTCGATTATTCAACGGTTTCTTTCGTTAAATTCTCATCCAGTAAATGACTTTATGGCTCATTTTCTGAGACAGTATTGTAAATTAGGATTTGATTACCATTTGTTCTTTACAAGAATTGATCCTAAGTTTTACACAAGTCTTCCAGTTTACTATAGTGAAGTTCTGCGAGCTTGGTTGACATCTGGAGCTCGAATTGTGACACAATCCCTCTCTTTCAGCCATGCAATTAACATGCCCTTAAGTAGTTTTCATATTATTGATGCAATTGATGTGGATAATTTTTTTCCGACGCGCCTGATGGCATGCGGAGTGAAACTAGTTCGCCATTTGATAAACCACTCAACCGGTCTTTGGATTGAGAGTAGCTGTCTCCAAAAGAACTTTCCAAGAGGACTTCGACAACCATCATCGCGTCTCATCGAACGTGAAACATTACTCATTCGAACTGCACTCTCTAAAGTTTTTCCTACATATTTTAATGACTCAGGCTGTCAACACGAATACTCTGATTTATTGTCTGTTCCAGTAACTCCGATCAACTTCACTCTGGCTTCTTCCGAAAATGGACTTACTGCTTCTTCTAAAGCCATCTACACAATCTACAGGAAAGAACTAGATAACACGACAATCTCATCAAGCTCACATTGGCATGATACTGGATTTCTCGATCCATCTACAAAAGTGAACTGGCTATCTATCTATCAACTACCAACACCTAAAAAAAGAGGCTGATATTCAATACAAACTCCTTCACAATATTTTACCGTCGCTCACTGTACTCCATCATCTTAATACAGACATTTCTTCTTTTTGCGGATGGTGCGGAGAAGCAGGAACCATTCAACATCTGTTCATCGAATGTAAAGGAATTCAACCCCCTCTCAATCTTCTTCATAGACTGTTGAACAATCTCCTCCCCTCTCTCAAACTTAATTTTGACCTGTACTGGGCACTCATTCCGCATGCCAGAGGGCGTGACAGAAAGATTATCCGCCTTGCTAATTTCCTTATTATTAGTTTAAAAAGTACAATTTATTTTATGTACCGTACCTCAAATTTCACCGATCCACTTATAATTTGGTTACATCGTCTCAAAAACAGAATACTCTATGAATTTACTTATTACAAATTATGTTCTAATATTGATGCTTTTTCACGTAAATGGTGTATGAATAGATTACTTTTTACAATTAACGAGGGCAGCATTGCATGGCTAATTTAAACATTTGATTTTATAACTCTGTGCTTGTAATCAACCTGATCTCATTTGAATGTTTATGTCAAGCTATTCTTTTATTATATACCTGACTTTTGTGATTATAATTTGTAAATAAAGTTTTCATTTGAAAAGTAAAAAAAAAAGTCTTTCTTTCTTTCTTTCTTTCTTTCTTTCTTTCTTTCTTTCTTTCTTTCTTTCTTTCTTTCTTTCTTTCTTTCTTTCTTTCTTTCTTTCCTTCTTTCTTTCTTTCTTTCTTCCTTTCCCTTTCTTTCTTTCTTTCTTTCTTTCTTTCTTTCTTTCTTTCTTTCTTTCTTTCCTTCTTTCTTTCTTTCTTTCTTTCTTTCTTTCTTTCTTTCTTTCTTTCTTTCTTTCTTTCTTTCTTTCTTTCTTTCTTTCTTTCTTTCTTTCTTTCTTTCTTTCTTTCTTTCTTTCTTTCTTTCTTTCTTTCTTTCTTTCTTTCTTTCTTTCTTTCTTTCTTTCTTTCTTTCTTTCTTTCTTTCTTTCTTTCTTTCTTTCTTTCCTTCTTTCCTTCTTTCTTTCTTTCTTTCTTCCTTTCCCTTTCTTTCTTTCTTTCTTTCTTTCTTTCTTTCTTTCTTTCTTTCTTTCCTTCTTTCTTTCTTTCTTTCTTTCTTTCTTTCTTTCTTTCTTTCTTTCTTTCTTTCTTTCTTTCTTTCTTTCTTTCTTTCTTTCTTTCTTTCTTTCTTTCTTTCTTTCTTTCTTTCTTTCTTTCTTTCTTTCTTTCTTTCTTTCTTTCTTTCTTTCTTTCTTTCTTTCTTTCTTTCTTTCTTTCTTTCTTTCTTTCTTTCATTCTTTCCTTCCTTCCTTCTTTCTTTCTTTCTTTCTTTCTTTCTTTCTTTCTTTCTTTCTTTCTTTCTTTCTTTCTTTCTTTCTTTCTTTCTTTCTTTCGTGAGGTAGTTGTGTTTTTTTCGAGCTCCGGTTTTTCTGGTTTTTCACTGATTTATATGACCATTTGGTCCTTGATTTTTGTACCATTACAATTGTGTTGGGTTATAGATTGATATAGTCTCGATCCTCCTTCGTCAGGTTTACCAATTTTAGTGTTTTTTAAACACATTTTCTGTTATTTTTTGTAAGGTTTCTAGACTGGTTCGTACATGGCCAGTCAAGCAAACCAACGTAGTGTACAGGGTCAGCGTACCACAAGTGCAGCTGGCCCTTTGTTAAACAATGTAGGACATTTTAAAAATGTCACCCGTCACAATGGTGTAAGCTTTCAAGCTATTGAAAATGTAACGATACAATCTTATATCAATGTCTTTACTACAACTATACCCGCTAATGACGTAATATCTGCCTCTCGCATCTCTAATGGTCGCATAGCTGTGTATCTAAAATCAAAAGAAGCTGTTATCAATGCTGTACAAAAAGGCCTTGAGTATGAGGGGGCCTTTCTTGAACTAACCCCCCTTGTACGGCCCACTACTCGAGTCATTTTATCTAATGTATACCCAGAACTACCGAATTCTGTCTTGACTGAAAATCTAGCACCTTTTTGCAAAGTTGTGTCCGACTGCAAACCAATACCTCTAGGATTTAAAGACAAACGTCTAAACCATATTATGAGTTTTAGAAGGCACGTTCAAGTGTTAGTGAAACCTAACACAACACTTCCAGATAACATTAATTTCGTGTTTTCAGGTATGAACTATCGTGTTTTTATTTCAACTGAGTCAGTCAGATGTTTTAACTGTGGTGAATTTGGTCATATTTCCCGCAATTGTAAGAAACCTCAAACAAGCACAAATACTAATCAGTCAAAGACAAACGCTGCCCCAGTTTCAAATGACACGAGAGTGCGCCAGTGCGGATCCTCCCCGCCTCTCACTACGGTTTCGGACCCCATGCCACCATCACCTCCCCCCTTGGCGGCAACTACAATGCCCCCACCTGTACCCACCTCCTCTGATTTCCCTAGTTTACCACCTCGTGATTGTGGGCCCCTTTCTACCTCAGCCACCCCCTCGCGCATCAGGAAGCCTCAATCCTCCCCACTGCACATACCTCTGACATCACCTGCTCAGCCGTCCAGCAATTCAACTACCACGCCCATAGTCGTGTCCTCCAAGTCCCCTCCCCCCAAATCTATTTCTGCGTGCCCTTCGCCTGTGTGGAAAACTCCCCCATCACCTGTCCGAACTTTCTCTGAAGTTGTTTCAAAACGTAAGCAACTAACACCCGAATCAAACGAAAACAATACTACTCTTACTACACTGAAGGCCCCCTCTCCTCTTCGGAAAGTGGCCAGGAAAGCTCCCTCCTCCCAAACCGAAACCGTAGACTCTCCAACCTTAACGCAAGTCCTTGACTCCCAAACCCCCAATATCCCTCCTACCCCATCCTCCACAGTTGGAGATTCATCTACCGACACTGACTCCATGACTTGGGAAGATGCCCAAACGGATGAAGATGTCCCGAAGGAAGATGCACTCCCATTGACTCAAGGCCCCCTCTCCCAAGGCCAAATTGTGAAATTTCTGTCAAACGTAAAAGGGCGGAAAAAGCCTGCCCAGATTGCATGGAAATATACATCAAATATTCCAGGGCTAGTTAAACAATTAAAGCCCCTGAAAAACAGCCCCCTAGTAAAACGTAACATGCAGCAGAGGATATACAAATTGATCAGCACTCTGGAGAGCTAATTCCTTTTTACCTTCTCTCCATTCATTACGTACGCTCAAGTTGCTATAGCCATAATGGCACTGTCAATGCTGACCCTCAACACCGGAGGATGCTCCTCCCAAACTCAAAATGCCTCCTTCCGAGTTTATGTTGAGCAAATTGCATGCAACCCGCTCGTTGTATTTTTACAGGAAACTTACCACCTTAAAGATAGCAATCCTTGCTGGAGCAACTGGTCGCATAAACCTTTTTGCTCACCCGGTATTACTCGAGGGTCAGGAGTGACAACTTTGGTTAATAATTCTCAAGTCGATATTTTATCTACTTGTATTGTTTTTGATGGCTATATATTGTATAACAAGCTCTCCCATAATAACTGTATTTATCATGTATACAACACACTCATTCCTCAATCTGATGAAATGGCAATTAAAGCTATTAATGCCCTTAATTGTCATATATCCACCTGTTGCGAAGATAATATTGTGATTGTGGGTGATTTTAATTGCACTGAAAATCCTGCGATTGATCGTTTGTGCACGCTCACAGAACGCAGACCTAAACTTGTTACGGCTTTGCAAAATGTTCTGAATAAATCTTCTCTTTGTGATGCATGGCGTTTTCTAAATCCAAATGAAAAGAAATTCACCTGGCAACGGCACAATCCAGCCAGTGCACAGGGCTTTTCAAAGTCTAGATTAGATCGATTTTATGTACCATCGTGTCTAGTTTCTTCTATTCATAAGTGTGAAATTATACCTTGTTCCTTATCTGACCACTCTGCAGTTTCTCTAACTTTGAAATTTCCAATACGAGCTAAAGGAAAAAGTGCATATTGGATTTTTAATAACACTCTTTTGGAAGACGAAAGTTACATTGATATTATTCGTCTTTTTTGGTCAGATTGGCAAAAAGAAAAAAATGACTTCCCGAATCTTGCATCTTGGTGGGATTTCGGCAAGGTTCATATAAAATCAATTACTCAAATGTATAGCAAAAAAATAGTACAAAGGAAAAGGCAAGCTCTAATAGAAATTAACAAAGAGATTGATAAACTTCAGAGCGCAAAAGAATCTAGCCAACAAGATAAATATACTCTCGACGAGCATAGAAATGCATTAAACTCGTTACTGAAAAATGAAGCACGCGGAGCTCTTGTGAGGTCTCGCTTTAAATACACAAATGAAACAGACTCATGCTCCAATTTTTTCTTCAACTTAGAAAAAAAGAATTCCTTATCAAAAAGTATATCCCGCATTCGGCTCGCTTCGGGACGTATTTCGGAGAACCCTTCTGAGATAAAAAATCATGTTCGGGAATTTTATGAATCTCTTTACACTCGAAAGCCAACTGACAAGAGCGCCATCAATAGTTTACTTGTAAATATCAAGACGCTTGATCCGTCCTTATCAAAGGACCTTGAGAATCCAATATCTGTAGAAGAACTTGATAATGCTGTCAAGCAGCTAGGCAAAAATAAGTCTCCTGGTATCGATGGACTTACCTCTGAATTTTATCATGTCTTTTGGCCCATGCTCAAAGATGATTTTCTCGAAGTTCTTACCTCCTCTCTTGAATCTGGATTTTTACCATACTCTTTTAGGAGGGCGGTCATTACTTTACTCCCCAAAAAAGGAGACCTCGCTGATATTTCAAATTGGCGTCCCGTCTCCCTCCTCAACACAGACTATAAAATTTTTGCTAGGCTGCTTGCCAGTAGGCTAAAATCATGCATTGACCATGTTATTGGAAGAGACCAAAGTTATTGTATCCCCGGTCGTTCTATTTATGACAACATTAATCTCATTAGAGATATTTTGTTCTATGCAAACACTGATAATATTTCTTTGGCTGTATTGAACTTGGACCAGAAAAAGGCATTTGATAATGTAGATCATGTTTATTTATTCAATGTTATGAAACGCATGGGCTTTGGAAGTCATTTTATATCTTATATACAAATTCTGTATGAAGGGGCTGAAAGCCTTATTAAAGTGTGTGGATCCCTGACAGCTCCCTTCCCCTTTGAGAAAGGAATACGACAGGGATGCCCTCTATCAGGGTTGCTATATACTCTCGCCATTGAGCCTCTCCTGAACTCACTAAGAGAGAACGTGTCAAATCATGCATTAAATATCCCTGCTATTAACAAACGTTGTGTAGTATCTGCATATGCAGACGATGTATCGATATTTGTTACAGCCGATGCTGGCTTTGAATTAGTTGAACAAACTTACAATATGTTTAGTCTGGCCTCTGCTGCATGTTTAAATACAAAAAAATCACAAGGCCTTTGGGTCGGCCGTTGGAAAGGGCGGAATGATAAACCCCTCAACTTTTCTTGGAATAGTGAAGGTCTCCCCTTTTTAGGAGTTCATTTAGGGAACACCTTTAATTATTCTAAACAAAAC
Organism: Lytechinus pictus; assembly: GCF_037042905.1. NCBI lineage: Eukaryota > Metazoa > Echinodermata > Echinoidea > Temnopleuroida > Toxopneustidae > Lytechinus > Lytechinus pictus. The sequence continues at coordinate 1,733,278 of NC_087252.1, forward strand.
TGGATTAAATGTAAAGAAAGACTTAATAAGACTTTCATTTCGTGGTCTCGTTTATCGAACTCACTCTCATTTAAAGGCAAGGTATTGATTGCAAACCAGCTCGCTGCATCAAAAATATTTCATGTTCTTGCAGTTCTTTCTCCTCCTGAAAATGTATTAAACGAACTTCAGAATTTAATTGTGAATTTTATCTGGTCAAATAAGCGGCACTGGTTAAAGAAAGAAGTGTTGTATGAAAAACCTGACGAAGGAGGGCTGGGGCTAGCTTGTCTCCAAGCTCGTGTTCTAACTTACAGATTTTCGATTATTCAACGGTTTCTTTCGTTAAATTCTCATCCAGTAAATGACTTTATGGCTCATTTTCTGAGACAGTATTGTAAATTAGGATTTGATTACCATTTGTTCTTTACAAGAATTGATCCTAAGTTTTACACAAGTCTTCCAGTTTACTATAGTGAAGTTCTGCGAGCTTGGTTGACATCTGGAGCTCGAATTGTGACACAATCCCTCTCTTTCAGCCATGCAATTAACATGCCCTTAAGTAGTTTTCATATTATTGATGCAATTGATGTTGATAATTTTTTTCCGACGCGCCTGATGGCATGCGGAGTGAAACTAGTTCGCCATTTGATAAACCACTCAACCGGTCTTTGGATTGAGAGTAGCTGTCTCCAAAAGAACTTTCCAAGAGGACTTCGACAACCATCATCGCGTCTCATCGAACGTGAAACATTACTCATTCGAACTGTCTCTAAAGTTTTTCCTACATATTTTAATGACTCAGGCTGTCAACACGAATACTCTGATTTATTGTCTGTTCCAGTAACTCCGATCAACTTCACTCTGGCTTCTTCCGAAAATGGACTTACTGCTTCTTCTAAAGCCATCTACACAATCTACAGGAAAGAACTAGATAACACGACAATCTCATCAAGCTCACATTGGCATGATACTGGATTTCTCGATCCATCTACAAAAGTGAACTGGCTATCTATCTATCAACTACCAACACCTAAAAAAGAGGCTGATATTCAATACAAACTCCTTCACAATATTTTACCGTCGCTCACTGTACTCCATCATCTTAATACAGACATTTCTTCTTTTTGCGGATGGTGCGGAGAAGCAGGAACCATTCAACATCTGTTCATCGAATGTAAAGGAATTCAACCCCCTCTCAATCTTCTTCATAGACTGTTGAACAATCTCCTCCCCTCTCTCAAACTTAATTTTGACCTGTACTGGGCACTCATTCCGCATGCCAGAGGGCGTGACAGAAAGATTATCCGCCTTGCTAATTCCCTTATTATTAGTTTAAAAAGTACAATTTATTTTATGTACCGTACCTCAAATTTCACCGATCCACTTATAATTTGGTTATCTCAAAAACAGAATACTCTATGAATTTACTTATTACAAATTATGTTCTAATATTGATGCTTTTTCACGTAAATGGTGTATGAATAGATTACTTTTTACAATTAACGAGGGCAGCATTGCATGGCTCATTTAAACATTTGATTTTATAACTCTGTGCTTGTAATCAACCTGATCTCATTTGAATGTTTATGTCAAACTATTCTTTTATTATATACCTGACTTTTGTGATTATAATTTGTAAATAAAGTTTTCATTTGAAAAGTCAAAAGTCTTTCTTTCTTTCTTTCTTTCTTTCTTTCTTTCTTTCTTTCTTTCTTTCTTTCTTTCTTTCTTTCTTTCTTTCTTTCTTTCTAACTTTCTTTCTTTCTTTCTTTCTTTCTTTCTTTCTTTCTTTCTTCCTTTCCCTTTCTTTCTTTCTTTCTTTCTTGCTTTCTGTATGTCTGTCTTTCTTTCTTTCTTTCTTTCTTTCTTTCTGTCTGTCTGTCTGTCTTACTTTCTTTCTTTCTTACTTTCTTTCTTTCTTTCTTTCTTTCTTTCTTTCTTTCTTTCTTCCTTTCTTTCTTTCTTTCTTTCTTTCTTTCTTTCTTTCTTTCTTTCTTTCTTTCTTTCTTTCTTTCTTTCTTTCTTTCTTTCTTTCTTTCTTTCTTTCTTTCTTTCTTTCTTTCTTTCTTTCTTTCTTTCTTTCTTTCTTTCTTTCTTTCTTTCTTTCTTTCTTTCTTTCTTTCTTTCCTTCCTTCCTTCCTTCTTTCTTTCTTTCTTTCCTTCTTTCTTTCTTTCTTTCTTTCTTTCTTTCTTTCTTTCTTTCTTCCTTTCCCTTTCTTTCTTTCTTTCTTTCTTGCTTTCTGTCTGTCTGTCTTTCTTTCTTTCTTTCTTTCTTTCTTTCTTTCTGTCTGTCTGTCTTACTTTCTTTCTTTCTTACTTTCTTTCTTTTTTTAGGTTTTTTTTTTCGTTCTTTCTTTCTTTCTTACTTTCTTTCTCTCTTTTTGTCTCAGTCTCCCTTTACCTTTTCCAGTTTTCCGATAGAATCCCCCTGCCCCTCGCGGATTACGAAACTGCTATCATGGAATCGCCCAACTATTACCTTAAGTTAGGAGATCAAGCCAATTAATCTTTCGCTCCCAATTCAGCTCAGATATATATAGTACACGCCATGCAATGTTGTACAGAGCATGTATATTTTCGAAGGGTAAATGTGAATATTTAGCATATTTGGTTTTTCGACAATCAATCCCGCGCCTTCATCCTACCATGGACCTACTAGCATAGGTCCATGATCCTACCAATCAATGCATTATATTATAAAAGCCTATAATGAACCACTCCAAGAACAAAATGATATGGTGGCAATAAAGTTGTTTAAAACGTTATATAATAATATAGAGAACGTGACACGGGCCGGTCTACGTGACAAATGTTTGGTGGTTGGTAGTTATTTTTTATACAGTGATTACATATCAATTCTTAAAATTTTTATAATGTGTACATTATTTGAATTGAAGTTGTACTTTGTAACTTTTTGAGCAGCCAGTGCATTATTATGAATCACATAATCATCAGTCTTATCATGGACCTATAGGTCCATGGTCTTATCTAGGGTTAGAGTGTATATGTAGAGGGATGGTAATCTACACGATCTAACGACTTCGTCAAGTTTAATATTCTCGCACAAAACTTGATCAAGGAAAATACAATTCCACTATGGGTTTGGCGCTGGTATTAATTCATATACTTTCATGTACATACTGTAAGTATTAGAACAACTTATTCTGTAATTAATGAATCAGTTTTTACTTATATTCTGTGTTTTTCGTTCATATTTAATTCACCCGGTATTGATCCTTGCACTGTCATAGAGTAAATGGGACCGATCATTAAAGTTGTTTTGTTGTGTTGGCGATATATATACATAATGAGATGGGGCGAGGCCAACTCAACAGATGACGCAGGACACCATTATTTATATATATATATAAATTTTAACTATTATTATTATTAGCAAATGGTGGGAAAATTAGTTAAAAGTCGCTAGCGAGCGAAGCGAGCTAGAAAAAAAAATCGCCTTTTGAAATTAAATACTTGTTATAAAGATTTTCTATATTAAGCATATAACATATGGTATTTTATTGTTTTTCCATTCAATTCATTTCGTTGGCTTCTTCATTTTCTTTTATTTCCCCTCGGCTGTGGAACCAAACCCTTCCCGCACTGTACGCCAGTGCTTCAACTTAAAGCTTAATGCAGAAAGGGTCCATATAGGGGGGGGGGGGCATTATAGAGTCCTGTGATGATTAAAGACGAAAAGTCCCAACTGCCTGGAGTCTTGGGCAGCTGAGAGTCCCCCGTAGCTTTGGAGATTTAGCAAAAGTAAAGATTAAAAGGCTTTTTACGGTAACTCTTGCCAGCTAGCGTAAAACCTATAGGTAGGGACATAATATTACGTATATAAGGGGATGACATGTCTAGCCCTAATTCGCTAAGGACTTGTTTTAAAACCTGATTATAACAGTTAATTAATTGAAAGCTTACACTGTTATGAAAGACTTCATGCACGATGTTACATGCCATCCATCTTTCGTCCCGTTCATTATTTGTTTTCCCTATTTTCTATTTTTCGATCTTGCTTTTGGCTCATCCATTCTACCTTCATTTCCGCTTTTATTTGCCCCTTCTCTTTCCCCGTCCCACAATCATAATGATTTATTTCCCTTTCTTACTAATCACACAATATTTCCTTTTTCACACGCCTTTCTTTTCTTGCTTTTCCCGCTGTTCTTACGTTTTCCCTTTTATGTTTTTTTTTCTTTCTCTTTTTTACCATTTCCCTTCCCTTTCCCCTTTTCCTCTTTTTCTTCCTTTCTCTTTCTTCCTTTCTTTCTTTCTTTCTTTCTTTCTTTCTTTCTTTCTTTCTTTCTTTCTTTCTTTCTTTCTTTCTTTCTTTCTTTCTTTCTTTCTTTCTTTCTTTCTTTCTTTCTTTCTTTCTTTCTTTCTTTCTTTCTTTCTTTCTTTCTTTCTTTCTTTCTTTCTTTCTTCTTCTTCTTTCTTTCTTTCTTTCTTCCTTTCCCTTTCTTTCTTTCTTTCTTTCTTTCTTTCTTTCTTTCTTTCTTTCTTTCTTTCTTTCTTTCTTTCTTTCTTTCTTTCTTTCTTTCTTTCTTTCTTTCTTTCTTTCTTTCTTTCTTTCATTCTTTCCTTCCTTCCTTCTTTCTTTCTTTCTTTCTTTCTTTCTTTCTTTCTTTCTTTCTTTCTTTCTTTCTTTCTTTCTTTCTTTCTTTCTTTCTTTCTTTCTTTCTTTCTTTCTAACTTTCTTGCTTTCTGTATGTCTGTCTTTCTTTCTTTCTTTCTTTCTGTCTGTCTGTCTGTCTTACTTTCTTTCTTTCTTTCTTTCTTTCTTTCTTTCTTTCTTTCTTTCTTTCTTTCTTTCTTTCTTTCTTTCTTTCTTTCTTTCTTTCTTTCTTCCTTTCCCTTTCTTTCTTTCTTTCTTTCTTTCTTTCTTTCTTTCTTTCTTTCTTTCTTTCTTTCTTTCTTTCTTTCTTTCTTTCTTCCTTTCCCTTTCTTTCTTTCTTTCTTTCTTGCTTTCTGTATGTCTGTCTTTCTTTCTTTCTTTCTTTCTTTCTTTCTGTCTGTCTGTCTGTCTTACTTTCTTTCTTTCTTACTTTCTTTCTTTCTTTCTTTCTTTCTTTCTTTCTTTCTTTCTTCCTTTCTTTCTTTCTTTCTTTCTTTCTTTCTTTCTTTCTTTCTTTCTTTCTTTCTTTCTTTCTTTCTTTCTTTCTTTCTTTCTTTCTTTCTTTCTTTCTTTCTTTCTTTCTTTCTTTCTTTCTTTCTTTCTTTCTTTCTTTCTTTCTTTCTTTCCTTCCTTCCTTCCTTCCTTCCTTCCTTCTTTCTTTCTTTCTTTCTTTCTTTCTTTCTTTCTTTCTTTCTTTCTTTCTTTCTTTCTTTCTTTCTTTCTTTCTTCCTTTCCCTTTCTTTCTTTCTTTCTTTCTTGCTTTCTGTCTGTCTGTCTTTCTTTCTTTCTTTCTTTCTTTCTTTCTTTCTGTCTGTCTGTCTTACTTTCTTTCTTTCTTACTTTCTTTCTTTTTTTAGGTTTTTTTTTTCGTTCTTTCTTTCTTTCTTACTTTCTTTCTCTCTTTCTGTCTCAGTCTCCCTTTACCTTTTCCAGTTTTCCGATAGAATCCCCCTGCCCCTCGCGGATTACGAAACTGCTATCATGGAATCGCCCAACTATTACCTTAAGTTAGGAGATCAAGCCAATTAATCTTTCGCTCCCAATTCAGCTCAGATATATATAGTACACGCCATGCAATGTTGTACAGAGCATGTATATTTTCGAAGGGTAAATGTGAATATTTAGCATATTTGGTTTTTCGACAATCAATCCCGCGCCTTCATCCTACCATGGACCTACTAGCATAGGTCCATGATCCTACCAATCAATGCATTATATTATAAAAGCCTATAATGAACCACTCCAAGAACAAAATGATATGGTGGCAATAAAGTTGTTTAAAACGTTATATAATAATATAGAGAACGTGACACGGGCCGGTCTACGTGACAAATGTTTGGTGGTTGGTAGTTATTTTTTATACAGTGATTACCTATCAATTCTTAAAATTTTTATAATGTGTACATTATTTGAATTGAAGTTGTACTTTGTAACTTTTTGAGCAGCCAGTGCATTATTATGAATCACATAATCATCAGTCTTATCTAGGGTTAGAGTGTATGTGTAGAGGGATGGTAATCTACACGATCTAACGACTTCGTCAAGTTTAATATTCTCGCACAAAACTTGATCAAGGAAAATACAATTCCACTATGGGTTTGGCGCTGGTATTAATTCATATACTTTCATGTACATACCAGTCACTCCGCCGCGCGAGCTAATTCGCACGTATTTATTCAGCTCGTATTCATGACCGCTCGGTTCATGAATACGTAATGAGGAACGCAAGGGTCTAGTTTCTCTGCGTTTTACCGGGTTAATTTTCTGTTTTAAACCATAAACATTATATCGATAGAAAGGGGAAGAATCAAGGATTCGATATATACCATAATTATCGACATATTTCATTAACTTAGTAAGGTAAACTGCCCTAGAACTTTGCCCCCGGAAAGATTCAAATCATTCAGCTTTAACGACGTATAATACCATTTCATGATTCTTGCGTCCTTCAAATTTAATAACAGTTGTAAAGCTGAATTATCACTCTTTAAAATGAGACATAATTCATGGTTTTTCATTAATGAGGAGAGTCAGGAACCAGGGAAACATACCGCCAAGTCATTATGAGGGCCTGTCCAAAACGAGCTTCAAACGAGTTACGTAAATAGAGCATTCTGATTGGTCAACGCATTCCATGGATTCAACGCGTGATCGCAGGTCATGACCTTTCTACACATCGACTTTCGAAGCGAAACCCCGAACAACGACGTCGTCTACTTTCATAGAGTATTTGTTCTTTCATACAAAGTTTATAGACGTAAAATTGTTTTTGATAGATTTTTCAATATAGAAGACTGACAAGAATGCAAGAAATTTAATGGGATATTTCCTTATATCTCTGCATTCATTATTATAGCCATTCTAAGTGAGTAGAGTCGTATTTGTGTTTTATCAATAAACTCAGTCCCATGTATGCAATTCTGCGTTTTCTGAATTATGTACTTAGTTAACTTATTGATGCTGCCCCCCCCCCCGGCCGGTTTTGTTGCCAAGATTTGTTGAAAAGAATTACATACATGCACACATCCCGTTTTCAGAAACAAACAAGAATGGATAGAACAATTAATAAATGTCAACATGCTTGGAAGTTTAGAAAAGCATAAAAAATACAAATGCACTACTTGCAAACCTGATCTAACCCAAAGACACCCTCCATAATTCATGTGTTTTGTTTTACTGTTCTAAATCATTATCAATCCATTTTATCAATTTTCTTTCTCCCATTAGTTGATTTTGTTTTATTCACTAGTATTTCTGTTTATTTATTTGGGGGTGTGATCAGGGCCAGATCCAGGATTTTCCAAAAGGGGAGGGGGTAAATATTTCGTAGGAAATATTGACAAGCAAAAGTTTTCCCTCCAAAAATGACTGACATTTTGCCACATTTGAAATTAACAACCCCCCCCCCCAAAAAAAAAGGGGGGCTCACTTGTAAAGGAACCACATAATCCCATTTAAAATATTTGCTGCCACTCTAAGGGGGGGGGACACTTGTGTATTTACGGTATGTTTACATTTAAAAAAAATAGACAAGTTGCTCTCAATACTCTCAAGGGGGGGGGGGCACGTGTCCCCCCCCCCTGGTTTCACACCTGGGTGCGATGTATATTTCTATTTATCACGATTCATTCTCCACCCTTTTCTCTGAACAATTACATTCCATCGTGCAGTGGGATACTTGGATATCATTTGTTCAACAGATCTCGTCTTCCTCCTCAATTTTAAATTCCTCATATTCACAGATCTTGTCCCACTACTGTGTTTTTTATTCATTTTCAAACACCTTTCTCTGTGGGAAACACCCATCTCTCTCCCTCTCTATTAGTGTTGCTCTGTCTGTCTCTCTCTCTCTTGATATTACATGTAATATTTTCCTCACACATCCAGCCGACTTTCTAATCGAACACATCTTTTTTTTTGGTCATGCACAGAAACGTGTTTAAACAGTTGTGTAACTGTAACTTAAGTTCATACACATATTCTCTTCTTTTTCTTTATATCTTGATTTTTTTCTATTTCTTTCTTCATTTATTCTTCTATATTCTCATATTCAGATCTCCAGTGCAATACAATGCATGAATTCAAAATCTAGCTCATAGTAAATGGATATTCCTAAAGAAAAAAAATAGAAAGCATGTTCAATATCAGATCAATTTTAACAAGAAAAAAGAGTTTATTTCCAACATCAAACTCTTGAAACTCATGTTTACAAAACATATAAATACAAGCAAAAAACTTTGGCACCTAATATCATTCAAGGCAAGTACATGAAGAGAGTATAAGTGAATACTGTTTTTGTTTTACAATCAAACATGTTAATAAAGATAAAGGCAGTTTTACATATAATGCTCCCTGAATGTCTTTGGCAAGCAGACAGTAGTTGAGGTAAATATGAGTTAAAACAATTTTATATACAAGGAATGTATTGTTTAGGAAAGCCCGTCATCAGTGAAATAACTTTGGTAGTCATGACAGGAAACAAGTGAAATAATATTTGTATACAGAAGTCAGTGCCATCAAAACTGCCTCATAAAAGAAATAATTCAGCCATACGTTTACATACATGTATATCTAGGTAATACATATTACAATATATGGAATTACTGGGGTCAATATACGTATCACCAACTGTAATAATGTCCCCATTGTTAACATGTGTATGAGATGTTAAACTGCCACTATGCACTCTCTAAATGGCAAGGAAAAAACAATTTATAAAAAGGTGATCATGAAAATATACATAATGTACATGTAAAAGTAGGAACAAGGGTAGTTCAATGCTCACCATCATGACAACTTGTACAAGTGCTTCAACATATGAACAAAAAATTTACACATTTACATAAACAAAAAATTTACACATTTACATAATCATAAGTAGCAACAGCAACAGCAGTGTAAAATAATATACACAACTGTTTTATAGGATATTGTAAATCACACACATATTGAAAAAGCTGCGTCAAAGTTCAAGAGGAAATACATGAACTGCACCTCTATATATTGCTAATGAAATAATTAGCCAATCTAACAAAATACATGTAACCATCATGTATTCTGCTTAAGCCTCACAATTGCTGTAAGAAACTTATCATTTGTTTCATATACATGTAACTACAAAAACTATTATCTGAGTTGCCAAAATGATTGACCTGCAAGAAACTGCCACAATGCACTATCTAAATGGCAAGGAAAAACAATTTATAAAGAGGTGATCATGAAAATATACATAATGTACATGTAAAAGTAGGAACAAGGGTAGTAATGCTCACCATCATGACAACTTGTACAAAAGGTTCAATACATGTACTGTATGTAAGCAAAAAAAGTTACACATTTACATAATCATAATCATAAGTAGCAAAAGCAACAACAGGGCAAAATAATAATAATAATATACACAACTGTTTTATAGGATATTGTAAATCACACACATATTGAAAAAAGCTGCGTCAAAGTTCAAGAGGAAATACATGTACTGCACCTCTATATATTGCTAATGAAATAATTAGCCAATCTAACAAAATACATGTAACCATCATGTATTCTGCTTAAGCCTCACAATTGTCGTAAGAAACTTCACATTTGTTTCATACAACTACGACAACTATTATTTCAGCTACCAAAATGATTGACCTGCAAGACCTCAATGGAACTGGCAAGAAACGTATACATACACTGACTCATATGTATTGCAGTAAAAAGCAAGAATAAACATAACATGGCAAGGTACGTGAAATATATGAAAAATGTGCATACTTGTGAAAAAAAAAATAGTTCAACTTCTTCTGTTATGCATAATGTGGAAATAGTGTAATGTTGCAGACACTTAATGATATACAAATAAAAAGGTATCACATGCATAAAAAACATGTGTAAATGCTCACCAACATTTCCACATTGCCTGTCATGCCTTCTTATAAATGTTCTTTAAACAAAAATTATAACCATTAAAAAAAACATGTACATAATATAAAAGTAATAGCTATCATGAATTGATTCAATGTAACAAACTTCACCCTCACAGCAGCCAATGAATACTGGCATATAATAGACTGATTAAATGACTGATGAATGATTTTAAAGGGCTACAAGAACATGACACAGAGAATGCCTACTCATAATCTGAACAGTCTTCCTGCAAATCTTCAAACAGAGATAAATCACCATCAATGTCGATTTCAATGGTACCTTCGATATTTGTTTTATCACAAGGAACTTCATCAAAATCAAAATCATAATCAAAATGATCAATATCAGAATCTTCTTCACTGGAGTCGCTATCACTTGCCAGTTTCTCTACAGCAGTAAGATTTTGGCACTGTCTACATCGGCAACCTGGCCCACAAAATCTACCCTCTTTTCTACATTTACATAAACGGTTTTGACATTTGCTCTTGGCACAAGAACAACCCCTTGTGAGATATAAAACATTTGATTTAATCTTTTCAATACTTTCATCTGTGTCCCACTGGCATGCTACATGTACTTCCCCATCATCCCTGGATACAACAAAGCCGTATAATTCAATGTCTGGATAATAGTATATGGGAATCTGTACTTTATCCCAAACAGTTAATAATCTTTGCACACCGAAATCGCTCTCTAACACTAATATACAAATTATGAAATGCTTTAAAATCCTTTTCCCAAACACTATGTTCTAAATTGTTTGTTCCTACATGGATGAAAACAGCCTTTGTAGAAAAGTCGAAGTAATTCTGAAAGATTTGACGAATGATGATCTTAACGATGTAACATTAGCCCCTGGAAAGCACAAAGTTTCAGAAGAAAAGGGTCCATTAAAAACAGCGTGTCGCACAATTGAGTCTCCTATCAAAAGAACTTGGCATCCAGTCAGATGTGAAGGTGATCTGTAAAGGAAAAAAAAGAAAAGATTGCTTTTACAACAAAATAAATTCCAAACTAGGAAAGCAATAAAACAAAAGGACAGAGAGTTAAATGTTATTACAAAGAAAATAATTGCAATATGTAATAACATAACATTTAACTTCCTATCATATATTTACTCAGAGCAAAATTACAATGTTCACATATAAAAATTTGTCAGCACTTAATGAAGAAGGACACGGTGGAAAAAATAGCAAACAAATCTATTGAAATAGCAATAGAAGCGCCCATCCAAGTAATATTTTTGCCCAAAGCAAAAAGAATTTGCAGGCTCAGTAATTTACAATAAATAAAATGCATAGATTCATATTTTAGTTTATCAAAATATTGCTCATATTTCCTAACTATATTAAAAACAAATACATGTACATGTATGTTTCCCTCTTGAACTCCCATTTCAGGGTTTGAGGGACACATCTCCATCAAAAAATAATGTTGCTGCTCCCCCAGAAAATAAACTCAGCAGTGTGACAATTCAATTATCAAAGCGTTGCTGTATCAGTATGGCACTTCTTAAAAATATCTGTACAATGACATTGTCTGTGTGGATACCCAAAGGCCGCAGAATGTTTCTTCTTTTTTTTTGGAGTGGGAAGGGGGAGGACTGAGCAGAACATAGCCTGGGATCATGCAAAAAATCATAATCGGATGGTAAGTTTTAGCTGTTTGTAATAAAATTTATAGCAAAAAGTGCAGTTATGATAATGAAAGCCCCCCCCCCCCCACCATATCAGGGCCCCTCAGGCCTCACCCATCTGCACAATTAATCATGTAATGACACATGTTTTTAAAAATGCAATAAAATTCAAATCTGAGTCTATGTCAGATTGTCACCTGAAAAATGCAAACTTTCTTGAATAAATCTTGGGCTAAAATGTCTTTTTGTCTCATCACAAAATATGAGTAAATGAATGAGTTCCCATGGACGTTAACTTCTTGATTAGTATATTGCCTGAGTCTTGAATTTAAATTTTCAAAGAAAGTAGATCAAGCTTAGATCTAACATTAGATTCTACGATTAAATTGAATTCTAAAAAAAATCTATAATGACACCTTTGTTTACCAAGGTTTATTATTGAGGTTTCCATAATTCATTTTCAATTTACTTAATAACTTTAATTCAATAATCAATTACAATAGATATCTATTAGTACTGACAACTAGAGAGAATACCTGTAGCCAGGAGGCTCCTGACCCAGAGAGTAAAATGCATACTCTCCCCTAGACCAAAAGCTTCGGTCTCTGTTATGTTGGTTGTTCAGCTGAACTCCGTTGGCTTCACTCACCAAACATGCCAAATACAGAGACCGAAGTTCTAGCGCGATCTGTACAGGGGACTCAATGGCCATATGTTTATGTACTTAAGATCGGATAAAACGGGGAAGTGAATTTGCGCGACAGCCGAGGTTAGTCACTGTTTTTGTTCCTTTTAACTTAATTTTTCTCCGTTTTTGGGCAATTAATGCCAAGAGGGAATATTAATTTGCATTTTGGTCGCGTTAATTTTCAAAATTTTTATTCATTAAAGACAAAAATTGAAGAGCCCCGACGGGGGGATTTCGCATTGCAAGTCCCCTAATGGTGGCTGCACGCTAGCGAGCCGTCTGTGTACGAGGAGAATAAAAAAATTAAAAAATGTTAAAAAACTCCTCGAAACAGACGGCTGCTAGCTGTCTAACTCTCCCCAAGATTTCTACTTTCCTTCTAAAAGATCTATACCTAAATCATGTAAATGGGATACAACTTCATTTCCTCAATATGGGTTTTGTAGCCTTGGCAAAAAAAAAAAAAAACATGATGGTGACATGAACATCGTTGAAAGTTTTCTGTCTTTTTAATGAATTCTTGTTTAAATATGAAGTCAATATTATAAAAATGTCAGAGATGAAGTTGTATATCCCATTCACATGATTCAAGACTAGATCTACCTCTCTTATATGGAAAGTAGAAATCTCGAGAGCGTAAAATTTCTGGGTTTTTTTTCGCGGTACACGCAAATGTATGGGATGCAATCCCTGGCTCCAAGGAGGGTAAGCACACGTTAATGAATGATATTTACTCTCTAGGAGCCTCATGGCTAGTCAAGAAGTCAGTCAATCTCAATCTGTCAATTCCCTTTTTTTTTAGACAACTGTTGACAGTGTCATGTCACTAGTGTCACAGCTCTTGAGCTCTATCTCATTCTCAGTCTCACTCTCATTAATAGTCTGATTTGGATGAAATGCATCAGAATATAAAGCACAAAATTAGATTGCAACCTCATGGAATAATTACAAAATAATTTCAAACTAGATATAATCTTTATTTCAAGTTCGCATGGCAATGATTTGGCCCGCACAATCAATGTGAGAGAATTGGTCACCAATCTTTTTAAACAAGACACAAAAATACACTAATGGGACTGACCCACCAGTTGGTTACTCCGCGCGAGACCATGGCTGACGTCATCACTCAATAAAATAAACAAGTACAAAAGAAGAATCAGCGTCAGTGCAGTTGACAAAATAGAAAATTTGAGGTAGTTTCATCGTAAAATACGAGTACGAAGGAGATTTTGCGTCCCAGAGATATTTACACATGTTCATCACTAAAATATATTCTACAACATCGGAGGCTTCACGAAAGCCAAAAATTCTGAGGAGGGTCAGGACGTAAAAAACAACATTCTAATGAAAAATTCGATCTCCGATCCGGCTAAAATATTGCCTAGATCTAAAGCATTATTTCAGGTTCAATTTTTTTCTGGATTACCACATATTTCATATCAAAATAAAGCTAAAGATTTCAAGATTTACTTACGGTTGCATTCTTCCATCTTGGCTTTTCCAGTGAAGAGTATGACGTCATTAGGACGAGACCTGCATGACTCTCGTGATATCTCGCGATCTACGAGAGTCCCGCTCGATGATTTTCGGGCGGATGGGATTCTGAATAAATTTCAGCGATCGTGCTCATTAGCATACGCGTGGCGCTCTGACTGATACTGTAAGTATTAGAACAACTTATTCTGTAATTAATGAATCAGTTTTTACTTATATTCTGTGTTTTTCGTTCATATTTAATTCACCCGGTATTGATCCTTGCACTGTCATAGAGTAAATGGGACCGATCATTAAAGTTGTTTTGTTGTGTTGGCGATATATATATATATAATGAGATGGGGCGAGGCCAACTCAACAGATGACGCAGGACACCATTATTTATATATATATATAAATTTTAACTATTATTATTATTAGCAAATGGTGGGAAAATTAGTTTAAAGTCGCTAGCGAGCGAAGCGAGCTAGAAAAAAAAATCGCCTTTTGAAATTAAATACTTGTTATAAAGATTTTCTATATTAAGCATATAACATATGGTATTTTATTGTTTTTCCATTCAATTCATTTCGTTGGCTTCTTCATTTTCTTTTATTTCCCCTCGGCTGTGGAACCAAACCCTTCCCGCACTGTACGCCAGTGCTTCAACTTAAAGCTTAATGCAGAAAGGGTCCATATAGGGGGGGGGGGCATTATAGAGTCCTGTGATGATTAAAGACGAAAAGCCGCAACTGCCTGGAGTCTTGGGCAGCTGAGAGTCCCCCGTAGCTTTGGAGATTTAGCAAAAGTAAAGATTAAAAGGCTTTTTACGGTAACTCTTGCCAGCTAGCGTAAAACCTATAGGTAGGGACATAATATTACGTATATAAGGGGATGATATGTCTAGCCCTAATTCGCTAAGGACTTGTTTTAAAACCTGATTATAACAGTTAATTAATTGGAAGCTTACACTGTTATGATCGACTTCATGCACGATGTTACATGCCATCCATCTTTCGTCCCGTTCATTATTTGTTTCCCCTATTTTCTATTTTTCGATCTTGCTTTTGGCTCATCCATTCTACCTTCATTTCCGCTTTTATTTGCCCCTTCTCTTTCCCCGTCCCACAATCATAATGATTTATTTCCCTTTCTTACTAATCACACAATATTTCCTTTTTCACATGCTTTTCTTTTCTTGCTTTTCCCGCTGTTCTTCTATTTTCCCTTTTACGTTTTTTTCTTTTCACTTTTTCCCATTTCCCTTCCCTTTTCCCTTTTCTTATTTTTCTTCCTTTCTCTTTCTTTCTTTCTTTCTTCAATTTTTTTTTATTTTCTTTTTTTCTCTCTTCTTTTTTTCGTTTTTTTTCCTGTATTTTTCCCGTGAAATCCGCCAGGTGGGGGCGGGGCATTCTGTCTCCAGCCCAAACCCCGCCTGTTGCGCCACTGCAGATGCAGACCAATCTTTCGCGCCCAATTCAGCTCATATATTTAACATTATACACGCCATGCAATGTATAGAGCATGTATTTTCGAAGGGTAAATACGAATATTGCAAGACCTTTTTGGTTTTTCGACAATCGATCCCGACTTCATCCTGCCAATCGATGCATTATATTATAAAAAAATAAAAGCCTATAGTGATCCACTTCAAGAACATTATGGTGGTAATTGTTTAAAACTTTACGTAATAATATCGACATATAAAACAAACGTGTCACGGGTCTAGTCTGCAGGCACAGACCCTGATTCAAACTTTGATCAACAAGTGTGCCTCTATGCAAAGACTATCACATTTCAAACTTGCTGTTTCAATTCCTGAGCAAGAGGGCCTCCAGTACACAAGGCATGAGTAGGTTGCAATTAAGACCCTTTACTCGAGTGCAGGGTTTGCACAGCAGACTAGCACGGGTCGGCTTACGTGACGACATATGGCTTACAAAATGTTCGGTGGTTGGTAGTTATTTCATACAGTGATTACCTATTAATTTTTATAATGTGTACACTGTGTGAAGTGAAAATGTACTTTGTAACTTTTCGGGCAGCCAGTGCATGATTATGAATAACATAATCATCAGTCTTATCTAAGGTTGGAGTGCAGAAGGTAAAACAATAAAAACATAATGACTACAAATAGTATGTCTTTAGGTGTAATTCTAACAAAATCAGCATGCGCTTGGCACTCGCATTAGATGACTATGGTGAGATATGTGTAATCTTAATGGATTCTTTTAAAAAATAGTCCTTAAAATATCCATGATTGGGGTCAATATACAGTATATATAAATTTCAGCTCGCGCTTTGCAGAGGGGTAGTAATCTACATGATCTAACAACTTCGTCAAGTTTAAAGGACAAGTCCACCCCAACAAAAACTTGATTTGAATAAAAAGAGAAAAATTCAACAAGCATAACACTGAAAATTTCATCAAAATCGGATGTAAAATAAGAAAGTTATGGCATTTTAAATTTTCGCTTCATTTCACAAAACAGTTATATGCACATCTCGGTCAGTATGCAAATGAGGATACTGATGACATCACTCACTCACTATTTCTTTTGTATTTCATTATATGAAATATGAAATATTTTTATTTTCTCGTCATTGTCATGTGAAATGAAGTTTCATTCCTCCCTGAACACGTGGAATTCCATTATTTTAACATTTTGTGTTTCAGGCAAGGAGGTCCTAATCGTCAAATCCGTAAAAATTGAAATATTGCATAATTCAAACAATAAAAAACAAAAGAAATAGTGAGTGAGTGACATAATCGACTCTCTCATTTGGATGTAACTGGCTCGTTCATATAACTATTTTGTTAAAAATAAGCAAAACTTTGAAATGTCATAACTTTCCTATTTTACATCCGATTTTGATGAAATTTTCAGCATTGTGCATGTCTGATTTTTCTCTATTGATTCAAATCAACATTTTTCTGAGGTGGACTTGACCTTTAATATTCTCGCAACTTTGCAACTTATATATATATATATATATATACTTGGAAGACAGAAATAACGACGAGTGAGACGTAGCTCTCAGGTTTCCTTTTTTATTGCTGAGGGCCCACTTACATATATATTTTAAATATTAACTTTTATCATTATTAGCAAAAGGCGGGAAAATTGGTTAAAAGTCACTAGCGAGAGAAGCGAGCCAGAATAAAAAATCGCCTTTTGAAATTATTATTTGTTATATAGATTTTCTATAGTAAGCATATGATATATCGTATTTCAATGTTTTTTTCCATTCATTTCATTTCGTTGCCTTCTTAATTTTCTTATATTTTCCCTCGGCTGTGGAACCAAACCCTTCCCGCACTGTACACCAGTGCTTAATTCAACTTAAAGCTTAGTGCAGGAAGGGTATATATATAGGGGGGGGGGGCATTATAGAGTCCTATGATGATTAAAGACGAAAAGCCCCAACCGCCTGGAGTCTTGGGCAGCTGAGAGTCCCCGGTAGCTTTGGAGATTTAGCAAAAGATTTAAAAGGCTTTTCACGGTAACTCTTGCCAGCTAGCGTAAAACTTATAGGTAGGGATATAATATTGCGTATACAAGAGGATAATATGTCTAGCCCTAATTTGCTAAGGACTTGTTTTAAAACCTGATTGCAACCGTTAATTAATTGAAAGCTTACACTGTTATGAAAGACTTCATGCACGATGTTACATGCCATCCATCTTTCGTCCCGTTCATTATTTGTTTTCCCTATTTTCTATTTTTCGATCTTGCTTTTGGCTCATCCATTCTACCTTCATTTCCCGCTTTTTTTTGCCCCTTCTCTTTCCCCGTCCCACAATCATATAATTTATTTCCCTTTCTTACTAATCAAACAATTTGTTCCTTTTCACATGCCTTTCTTTTCTTGCTTTTCCCGCTGTTCTTCTATTTTCCCTTTATCTTTTTTTCTTTTCACTTTTTTTCCATTTCCCTTCCCTTTCCCCCTTTCTTTCTTCCTTCCTTTCTTTCTTTCTTTCTTTCTTTCTTTCTTTCTTTCTTTCTTTCTTTCTTTCGGTACTTTTTTTTCTTGTATTTTTCCCGTGAAATCTGGCAGGTGGGGGCGCAGTCTGCCCCCTGCCCAACCCCCGCCTGTTGCGCCATTGCTAGCATGGAATCGCCCAACTATTACTTTAAGTTAGGAGATGCAGACCAATCTTTTGCGCCCAATTCAGCTCAGATATTTAACATTATACTTGCCATGCAATGTATAGAGCATGTATGTTCGAAGGGTAAATACGAATATTGCAAGGCCTATTTGGTTTTTCGACAATCGATCCCGACTTCATCCTGCCAATCGATGCATAGGAAGCAATATGTCTTTTTAAACGGGTGCAATTCTCAAATGAAAAAAAATAATTGTGGAGTTCCCCAGGGTAGTATCTTAGGCCCGATTTTGTTTATAGTTTATATTAATGATTTTTGTAGATCATCAGACGTTCTTTCTTTCATTCTCTTTGCGGACGACTCTAACTTATTTTTTTCACATAAAAATCCTCTTCACCTTGCTAATATAATCAACTCTGAACTAGAAAATGTTACCGAATGGATAAGAGCAAATAAATTGTCACTAAATCTTCAAAAAACAAAATACATGTTGTTTAG
Source organism: Lytechinus pictus (assembly GCF_037042905.1). Taxonomy (NCBI): domain Eukaryota; kingdom Metazoa; phylum Echinodermata; class Echinoidea; order Temnopleuroida; family Toxopneustidae; genus Lytechinus; species Lytechinus pictus. The sequence goes on from NC_087252.1 coordinate 1,751,694, forward strand.
CAACTCCATAAATACACTTCCTGTTGATGTTATTTTGGATGGAACTCCCTTGGAAAATGTATCCCATATTAAGTTTCTTGGAATAACAGTCGATAATAAGCTCTCATGGAAATTTCACATAGATAACATATGTAAAACTATTTCACGCAACATTGGTATAATTAACAAGCTTAAATTTTGTTTACCATTATCGTCCCTGCTTACATTATATTCATCCCTTATATTGCCTTATTTAAATTATGGAATTTTAGCGTGGGGTAACACACAACAAACACTCTTAGACAAATTACTCCTATTACAAAAGAAGTCTCTACGTATTATATGTCACACGGCATATTTGTCTCATACTGACCCATTATTTTTTTAACATAGAATATTGAAAATTAAGGACTTATATTTGTTTAATCTCGGTCAATTTATGTATAACTATAACAACAACAACCTCCCAAATGTATTCAATTCAATGTTTCCAAAAAATCAATCCATTCACAACTATCCAACAAGGCGATTGGGTGAATTTCATTTACCACTTTTAAGAACTTTGCGGGCTCAGAACACATTTATATACGATGGACCGAAGTTATGGAACTCACTTCATAATGATATAACAAATGCAAAATCTTTGAACTCTTTTAAGACTAAATTCAAATTATCTCTATTAAAACCTTATAATATACTCCCAAATTAATTTTAATTCATCATTTCTGTCAAGTCATCATCATTATTATGTCAAGTCATCATCATTATTAATTTAAACTAAAATTAAAACATAAAATTATTATCCTTTTTTTATTAAAAAAATCTGACACAAGTCCTTCTCAGATGTGCTCATTATTGTGTCTATCCTCTCCTCTATTTTCTCCTCTCCAGTCCGCTTATCCGCCTTTCTGCCGGTTATTTGTTTAACGGCATCAATCACATTTTTCGTGCATTATATTCTTTCCAGGTTATTTTATATATTTTTTCTCCTCTTATACACATCATTGAATCCAGTTTGCTTGAGTCCACGACGGCATGTGTTCTATCTACGTACAGCAGCACCCATCCATCTTCTCAGGGCATTCTCCCCCTTTTTCCCTTTTTTTTTTTTTTCTTCTTCTCAAGTTTTTCTGGGGGGGGGGGGGTGGGAAGGGTAGATATTTTTAGGACGGGTTGTTTTGTCCTTCACCAAACTGTATATTTTTTATTACTTTGTATTTATTTTGTGAGTATTTCCCTCTCATTTATTCATTCTTTTCTCATTTGATTATCTGTATTTATACTTTGTCATTTTGTTATTTGTTGTGTTATCTATTTCTTGAGGGGCCCACATTGTACAAGCATTGCTTTTTAGTGGGTCCCTCCATTTCCATCTTAATTTAATTTATATTGAAAAATAGTATATATATTTAAAACCTACAATGTGTTGCCCAAATCGTCTAAGTGTTTTTTTTTTTTCACTACATATGTATAATTAATTTTGTTTGCAACGGATACAAATATTTATGTTTTATATATGGTATACAATTTGTTTTTGTTTGATGGAAGTGAAATAAATGAATTTGAATTTGAATTTGAATTTGAATTATATTATAATGCAGGGAGATCCTCTTTCACCATATCTTTTCATTTTATGCATAGAAGTATTAGCGCATAATATAAGATATAATAATGATGTTAAAGGAATTTCCTTTGGAAAGGAAGAAGTAAAACAGGTTTTGTATGCAGATGATATGTCTATTTTTGTCCGAGATCTAGATTCAGTCAAAAAAGTAATAGAAATTTTAGAAAAATTCAGAAAAGTATCAGGACTTAGAGTTAATAGCGATAAGACGAAGGTTTTATTACTAGGTTCCTCTCAAGGAAAATCATATGATTTATCTTTTGGCCAAAAGGTGGATTTTATAAAGATTATCGGTGTATTTTTTTCTTTAGATGTAGAAGTAAAAGAAAGATTGAATTATAAAGAAATATTAAGTAAAATAAAGAAGTTGTTAAACTGGTGGAAGCAAAGAGATTTAACTTTGATGGGCAAAATACAATTATTAAAGCAATTTATCTTTTCAAAATTCATATATGTGGCATCTCTCACACCAATCCCAGGATGGGTTTATGTTGAACTTGATCAGTTAGCTTTTACTTTTTTGTGGGTTGGCAGAAATAAGATCAACAAAAGAACGATGTATTTAGATTACCATCAAGGCGGCTTGAAAATGATGAATTTTCAATGGTTAATAAAGGCACAGAGAGTTATGTGGATTAAACGACTAAAAGAAAATAATGCAATGAAATGGAAACAATATTTCAATTATGCCACAAAACATCTAGGAGGAAATTTTATATTTTCATGCGATTATTTGCTTGGAGTGTTGGAGATAGCATTGCCGCAATTTTATATAGATTTGCTAGAAGTATGGATAGAGACGAAGGATTTTCGATTAAAATCTGAAACATATAAAGGAAATGAGATATTTTTTAACAATAAATTTGTACGAATTGAAGGGAAATGCATATTTAACCAAAAATTATATGAAAAAAATATTTACAGACTGAAACATATTATGGATTGTGATGGAAACTTAAGGTCATTTTCGTACTTCCAAAGACAGGGTTTAAACATAAATGATTTTCATTTGATAGAGTCAATTTATAAAACTTTTCCAGTCAGCTGGAAACAAAATATGAAAATAGATAGCAAAGAGGCTTCTCTTAGGGAAGAAATATCATTTATATCTGGAAAAAGAATTTTGTCAATAGAGGAGTTAGTATCTAAAAACGTTTATGCAAATTTTATGAAATGTAACTTCACAATACCTGATGTTTTCGAAAGGTTAAAAAACAAATATAGTTTTTCTTATGAAAAGATTGAACACATTTTTATGAGACCAAGACAATGTACTCTGAACAGTAGATTAAGAGAGTTTCAGTTTAAAATGTTACACGGCATTGCTTATACAAATCATCACTTGTTCCGTTTTAAAATCTCACAGAATAATCTTTGTTGTTATTGTAAAAAAGAGGAAGAAACATATCGCCATCTATTTTTGGAATGTGAATATGCTTGTCTGGTTTGGGATAATTGTAAGAAGATGTTTGGTTTATTTCGACGGGCAATTTAAGCTGGGAGGAAATTCTTGTAGGTGTAGAATTAAAGGACGAAGGAAAGGAACGTTTAGTCAATCATTTTCTAATCTTTGTTAAATTTTTAATCTTTAAGGGAGGGAAAAGGGTGCACTTATAACCATGGATGAAATTAAAAGGAAATTTAAAGAAGAAGAATGGGAAGAAAGAAGGCTGGCGCTAGGTAGAGGTAAGATGTCTCTACATGTAAGGAAATGGGAAAATCTGAATTAAAAGAATATATAGGGAGAGTGAGGCAAAGGTATATATATACAACGAGAGACAAAACCACACAAAAAATACAAAAATAAATAAATACGGAGAATTGTAGTCCCTTCCATGTAGAGTATAGGCATAAAAAGGGGAGGGTGCTCCTAACCTAGGGACGGGGGGGGGGGGGGGTGGGAGGTAGAACAACACTTTTTATCTTTTTTTTTCTCTCTTATCATTCATACATCTTGTTAATATTTCATTTTGTAATTGCTGAAACGCATTAGTATTAATTTCTAGTATCTTTGAAGTTTGATGTATAGTTTGTATAATTATATTTGTTATGGATTTATTGTATAATTTATAATCATGTTTCAAATAGTTTGTACAACTTGCTTATGGAATGTGAATGTTTATTTTGATTAGAGAGAATACAATAAAACATCCTTAAAAAAAAATAAAAGCCTATAGTGATCCACTTCAAGAACATTATGGTGGTAATTGTTTAAAACTTTACGCAATAATATAGACATATAAAACAAACGTGACACGGGTCTAGTCTGCAGGCACAGACCCTGATTCAAACTTTGATCAACAAGTGTGTCTCTATGCAAAGACTAGCACATTCCAAACTTGCTGTTTCAATTCCTGAGCGAATGGGCCTTCAGTACACAAGGCATGAGTAGGCTGCAATTCAGACCCCTTACTCGAGTGAAGGGTTTGCACAGCAGACTAGCACGGGTCGGCTTACGTGACATGGTTTACAAATTGTTCAGTGGTTGGTAGTTATTTCATACAGTGATTACGTATTAGTTTTTATAAAGTGTACACTCTGTGAAGTGAAAATGTATTTTGTAACTTTTTGGGCAGCTAATGATAATTATAATAATAATAATAATAATAATAATAATAACAATAATAATAATAATAATAATAATAATAATGATAATGTGAATGATAGTAATAATAGTAATAATAATAATAATAAAAATAATGATAATAATAATAATAATAATAATAATAATAATATAGGATTTGTATAGCGCACGTATCCACCTTGCTAGGTGCTCATGGCGCTCCTATATTACCACGGCTAAGCTAGTCTACCGATTCTGGTGCGCATAGCTTTTTCTGGAATTACTTGCTGCTGGTACCAATTTTACCTCACCTGGGTCGAGTGCAGCACAGTGTGGATAAATTTCTTGCTGAAGGAAAATACGCTAAGGCTAGGATTCGATTTAATATCCGTTCGAGCCTGATCGAAAGGGGGCATGGTAAGGACTTTTTGCAGCTACTTATGAAGACGATACATATTCCAACAATCAAATAATGCGAGCGCGAAGTGCGAGTTGAAAATTTTTGACACCCCGACCTAAAAGCTGGACATGTATGTATATTCGAAGCACCTTTTGTAACCAAGAACAGGATAGGTATATAACTATACAATTTGTTCGAGCGTTAAGCGCGAGCGGAAACAAAATTAAAGGTTTACATCTATAAACGGGACACTCTATTCATGTTCTGTAAATCAGGAAAAGGATGGGAAATTTAGTATATATCTTCCCACAATAATAATGTGAGCGCGATCTGCGAGCAGAATTTTTTTGATATTCTTATCTGAAACTGGATCATTTAAGTACATTATTTTTATAAAAAAATCAATAATGCGAGCGCGAAGCGCGAGCTGAAAATATTTGATATTACGATTTGAAAGGGATGAATTTATGCACTATTTCAAGTACTGTGTGGGAAAATTCTGAATTGATCATAGATCGCACTTAATAAATGACGCGAACACAAAGTGCGAGCTGATAATTTTGACCTAGGACCGGGACATACTAAGGATATTTTGTCATCATGTATGAGAAATGTTTTGTATAATCATATACTTACAAACTTGATATTTTAAGCTCCATATCAGCCTAGTGAGTAAGACAAGTATAGAACAGACAATGCGAGCACGAAGCGTGAGCGAAAATTTTGTATAGTGACATGAAAAAATGTTTTCCCCTCACCTTATTTTATTCAATCGTCTTCCTCCTCTTATTTTTCCTTTCTTTTTCTTTTTCTTTCTTTCTTTCTTTCTTTCTTTCCTTTTTTTCTTTTCTTTGCCCCTTCTACAAGAAGTGGGGGGGGGGGGGGGGAGGGACATCTGATATTGTGCCCCCTTTCAAAAAAGTGTGTGTGGGGTGGGGGACGCGTCCCTCTGCATGGTGCTGATGTCAATTTAACAAGCAAAAGAAGAAAAAAAGTTTCATTCCAAAATAAAGGTCATTTTCGTCCCAAGAAATTTGACAAAATACGTAAGAGTTTAAGAAAAAATGTAGGCAATTTTGGTTACATTTTCCATTTTGTCACACCGTCCAGAATTCCAGGGAGTGTTGCCTATGGAAAATAATACACGCAGCACCCCCAAGGAAAATATTTGGGGTGCTTCAGCACCCCCAGCACCCCCGCTTCCCAGGTCCATGGTCCATCGATGTTCGAACAGTTGCATTACCCAATACTGCTGGTAGCGTGAAGAAACTCTTAACTTGTAAGGAAGATATAAACAAGCTCTGATCACATGTATTGATCTGCCATGTATACTTCTGGTTGACTCTTACCATTTATCCTCCTCACTGTGAAACTGGACTCTTATCTCGAACTTTTTGAACTTTGCTACTTTTCTTCCCACTTTGGTGAGACCAATGTTATTCATAATACTGTATAGAATGTTTTCATATTTTGCGCGTTTCTTGTTTCTCTTTCCTATTTATTATTCTCGATTACTCTGTTTTGTCTCAACTGTTCCTCCTGTATCCTTTTCCTGTTATTTCTATTACTTTATTCTATTGCTTACACAACTTGATGTCAGGTGATGATTTCTACTGTTGTAATACCAATGCACCTTTGCAATGTTTTTATATGTACGATTCTGTATTCCCTTTTCAGGGTATAGACAACGATGAATTCAGTGCAATATTTCAAGATACAGTGACATGACTGTACAGATTTTGGTAGACATATGTTTAATAAACTCTCACAAAATAACGATGAATCCATTTTAGCAGGTTTCTTAACTGTAAATATTTTGGGGATGATTCTTACCTCTCAGTTCAACGATGTTAATAAAAATTTTAGTATTCTTCATTTCAATTCCCGCAGTCTAAACAAAAGCTTCAATGCTATCTCTACTTTCATATCCACTTTGGGTATCAATTTCTCAATATACGTTTTTTTTTGTGAAACATGGATCTGTAATAATACTCCAGGTTATTCTTTTGTCCACTCTACCTTTTGGCAAAGGTAGCGTGTTGCTTTATTAGTTCCTGATACTTATAATTTTAATGTCCATAATGGTCTTTTGCAACCTTCAAATAATTATGAATCACTTTTTATTCAAATTGACATGTTTAGAGAAAAGAACATTATAATAGGTGTAATATACGGGAAATCTCAATCAAATATAAATGAATTTTCAACTATCTTTAAAAATTGTTTCAACAAGCTTGATTCTGAATACAAACAGGTTTATTTAATGAGTGACTTTAACATAGACATTTTGAAATATACTAATGCCACTATAAAATGTGTAAGTAATTTCCTCAGTATAATACATTCTCATGTTCTTATTCCTTTCCTGAGCTTAGTCTACGTCTTATCAATGATGATACTATAAATGCCTTTAAACATGAGCTCTTAGATCATAACTGGACTAAATTATTTGATATTACTGATACAACACTTGCTTTCGACAAATTTCCTGATACGATTACTTTTTTATTCAATGAAGTTTTTGTAACAAAATCATATAAATCTATTCGTAAAAAAATAAAGAAATAAGCATAGAATATAAAAATCATATACATGTATATTAAACCCTTGTGAAAGCAACAGGGAAAATATGTTAAAGCAAGAAACTATATAAATAGGTTATTAAGGTTTGCTCGTAAAGACCAAACCATTTTCTTTGCAATGAAGGGAAACAAACTTGGCAGCTCATCAATGATATATTACATAAAAAAAAAAAATTATCAAATTATATCAATGTAGATGAGAAGTGAATCACAGATTTTAAAGAGATTTTTAATAATATTTTTTCAACATTAGTTTGTCTTCAAATAACAAGTGCACCCCAACAAAAAGTTGATTTGAATAAAAAGAGAAAAATCCAACAAGCAAAACACCGAAAACTTCATCAAAATCGGATGTAAAATAAGAAAGTTGTGACATTTTAAAGTTTTGCTCAATTTCACAAAACAGTTATACGCACATCCTGGTCGGTATGCAAATGAGGAGACTGACGTCATCCACTCACTATTTCTTTTGTATTCTATTACATGAAATATGAAATATTCTAATTTTCTCCTCATTGTCAAGTGAAACAACGCTTGATTCCTCCATGTACATGTGGAACAAACATTGCTTAAAACAATGTGATTCAGTCAAGTTGGTCCCTATTATCAAATCTGTAAAACATGAAATATTGTATGATTCAAACAATAAAAAAAAAAAAGAAATAGTGAGTGACGGACATCATTTACCGTCTCATTTGCATGTCACTGAGTTGTGCATATCACTGTTCTGTGAAAAATAAGTGAACTTTAAAATGTCATAACTTTCTTATTTTACATCCGAATTCGATGAAATTTTCAGCGTTATGCTAGTTTGATTTTTCTCTATTTATTCAAATCAACATTTTTCTGGGGTGGACTTGACCTTTAAACAATTCCTCGAACAGCTCTGATAATTTAACCAAATTCTTGTCAATGCAAAATTCAAATTCTCTTTATTTCAAACCTATTTCTGAGAACGATATCACTGATGTTGTTAAAAAGCTAAACTGTACAAATAGTTGTGGCATTGATAATTTTAATCCTCGAATTATAAATGTGATATATTGTATAGTCAAACCATTATGTTTTATCTTTAATTTGTCTATCGTGACTGGTATTGTACCTTTCAAATTGAATATTGCAAAAGTTATACCTGTTCATAAGAAGAGTGATGTTCATGATGTTTTTAATTATCGACCAATTTCCATACTTCCTTATTTTTCAAAATTTTTGGAAAGACTTATTTATAATCGACTTTATGATTTTTTATGTACGAATTCAATTTTAAATGAATGTCAATATGGTTTCCTAAAGAATGTTTCAACCGAAATGGCTGTAATTGATTTACACGATTATTTAATTAATGTTTTCAATAAAAAACTTTATTCGATTGGTGTATTCTTAGACTTAAGCAAAGCTTTTGACACCATTGAATTTTCAGTACTTTTATCAAAACTTTATTCTTATGGAATAAGAGGATTACCTCTTCAGTGGTTTCAAAGTTATTTGTACAATAGAATTCAATATGTTTCTTTTAACAATATTTTGTCCAACCCATCAGTAGAGCTTTCATGCGGCGTGCCCCAGGGGTCAATCCTCGGGCCCCTCCTTTTTGTGATCAATGACCTGCCATTTTGTTCTGATAATTTGAAATTCATTTTATTTGCTGATGACACCAATATTTTATTTACTTCAAATAACATTGCTTCTCTATATGACATATTAAACATTGAATTATTAAAAGTTTCGAACTGGTTTAAATGTAATAAATTGGTAATTAATGCTGATAATTAGTCTTACTTCATATACTTTTGTTTCCAATACCGACGTTTATCAGCTGATATCCTCGATTCATTTAAATTGGAAATGTCAGGAAACTTAATCAAACGTGTTACCTCAACCAAATTCCTAGGCATCACTATTGACGAAAATTTATCTTGGAAAGCTAAAATTAACAGAACAATATCTAGAAATGTTGGTGTCATCAGCAAACTTCGCCATGTCTTGCCTCAATCCGGTTGGCTAATGTTGTATAATACTCTTATTTTACCGTATCTCAGTTACTGTACTGCCTGGGCAAATACTCATCCAACCAAACTTAAATGTTTATACCTCCTGCAAAAGAGGGTTGTCATAATAATTTCAATTTCTCATTATCAAGCTCATTCTAGACCATCACTATGTAAGCAATTCAATATATTATATGTCTACCAGTTAAATTACTATATGTGTGCAATTCTAAACATTTAAACGCTGAACTTTACTAAATACATATCGGATATGTTTGTGAAGAACAGTTCAATTCATACTTATAATACTAGAAACAGGAATCAATACCACGGATGGAATGTGATTACAGAAGTTGATTTTTATTCATGTAGGCATCATGCTCCTACAATCTGAACAGATTTAAGCACAATCTAAAGCTATATTTGATCAAACGTGACTCTCGTTGTATTGTAAATGATTTTTGTCTTCTTTCTACTCTCAGCCTCCCCCCTCTGTTTTTCATTCTCTCCTACCCTTTACATGTATGTTTATTCTGGGTTTGTCTTGGTGCAAGACGCAATTCATTTTTAATTACTGAATATTCACTGAATTTGATCTCCACTTTTATTAATTGATCAAATATTATGTTATTAAGGGAGCTGTCTTGACAAGACCTTTATGTTTTTTTTTTACAACTGTACCTAATTTCAATACTCTATCTATACAAGTATGATTTGAAGTGCTTTATTTCATCTTGAATTGCATGTTTTTATCCATTTATAATTTCACATATTTGTATACTTTCTCCCACTCACGTGTACTGTATTAAAGCAATAGCTTTGATCCAGCTGAGGAATGGCGGCTTGTCATTGTTCAAAACTCATCTACACCCGACAAAGGAAATTATAATTGATATAGTGTCGAAAATCTGTCTATCTGACGGTCAATCGGATTGGGGTCGCGCCCTATAGCCACTAACCCGTCTCTGTGGTGTAGTGGTTAACTTAAGGCACCGGTGTTCAAAGCTGGGGGCCCTTGGTTCGATTCCCGGCAGAGACATTTTTTAGGCATCACCAATTTTTCCAAAGGGCAGATAGCTCTGGGGAACTTCGGTTTAAGCTACGCCTACCATTGTTCTCTTCATTCATTTCTTTCACAATATATTATATATATAACAAAACAATGCTGAAGATAATGCTTTGATTGCCAATAATTTTTTTATTGTTTACTCGAATTTTCGACGGTCCTCCGTCTTCTTCAGGAGTTTACAATGTGTGGTATCAGGGGAGCGTTTCATGAAACGACTTGTCGGACGTTTTATCCGACAAGTACTGTTTTATCCGACAGCTACTATGGTAACATTGACTCTCAGCCAATCATTATCAAGGAAAGTTGTCAGATCTGACATCTTTCTCTGATGTTGATTGGCTGACAGGTACTGTTACTATGGTAACTGTCGGATAAAATGGGACCTGTCGGATAAAACATCCGACAAGTCCTTTCATGAAACGCCCCCCCCCCGATCAATCAGAGAGCGCATCCTCAGACAGATGTTGCTATGATGAATGGCTGAGGATGCACGCCCTTCACAGAAACAAATATAGTCCATGACGTCATATACCGTGTTTACACTTAATCGGCATTTGAATCGGCTCGCGGTTCTGAACCGCGAGCCGATGCAGCATCGGCTTTTTCATAGCGTGTAAACGCGAGTAACTTGCATCGGCTCGCGGTTCAGAACCGGCAATTTGCACAACACAAAGTAGTAGGTTCTGAACCGCGAGCCGATGCAGAATCGGCTTTTTTACTACGTGTAAACAGAAAGCCGATTCTGCATCGGCAATTTGTGTGCATTTCATTTACTTTACCATTGTGACGTAATTGTAAGCGCACTGATCCAGCGTTGTCTTTATTATGACGTATATTGTTGGTGTGCGTTTCATTTCAGGGTTTTTGCATCGGCTCGCGGTTCTGAACCGCGAGCTGTAACAACGTGTAAACGCAAACCAAAAGCCGATTCTGCATCGGCTTTTGGTTCTGAACCCAAAGCCGATTAATACCGTGTTTACATTTGATCGGCTTTTGGTTCGGAACCAAAAGCCGATACAGAATCGGCTTTTGGTTTGCGTTTACACGTTGTACAGCTCGCGGTTCAGAACCGCGAGCCGATGCAAAAACCTGAAATGATACGCACACCAACACTATACGTCATAATAAAGACAACGCTAGATCAGTGCGCTTACAATTACGTCACAATGGTAAAGTAAATGAAATGCGCCCAAATTGCCGATGCAGAATCGGCTTTCTGTTTACACGTAGTAAAAAAGCCGATTCTGCATCGGCTCGCGGTTCTGAACCTACTACTTTGGTGGTGCAAATTGCCGGTTCTGAACCGCGAGCCGATGCAAGTTACTCGCGTTTACACGCTATGAAAAAGCCGATGCTGCATCGGCTCGCGGTTCAGAACCGCGAGCCGATTCAAAAGCCGATTAAGTGTAAACACGGTATAAGTGTAAACACGGTAATAGTAACGCTTGTTTTTGATGATCAAATTGTTACGTAACAGTAAAGAAAATATTGCGCAATAACATTACTCGTAACGTAACAATAGTGAAATTAAGCGTTGAGATGATAGAACGAAGATCAAATTGGTTCAGAGAAAATGATTCTCCCCCGAAAAGTACGAATAGGTGTTTTTGAGCAATAAGAGAAATTCCTGTGTGATACGATACTAAACATCGTGGAACTTGTCAAAACTAACGAAAGAATGAATATCCGCTTAGGAATCCCAGATCTCTGTTCATATACCATCACCCTCAAAACTCCTACATTTAACAATTACTCGTAGTCCCGCTCGTAGTTCCGTGGTTCTTCTCTCGTCCGCTGATTTGTATCCTCCCCCAAATATGCACACTTTCCAGGGGCGGATCCAGCTTTCGCCAATGGGGGGGCCGAAAAATATTTTCATCAACATTTTTCTCGATTGGTCGCTATAATCTGATTTTTTTTTTTTTTTTTTTGGGGGGGGGGGGGGTTCAGGGGGTAGTCCTAACTAGAGACTGAAGTTTTAAGTATGTTAGTTTTTATTGTTATAAACAAGATAAGGTATCTCATGTGGTCTTAATATATAATGCGAGCGCGAAGCGCTAGCTCAAATTCTTTGATATTTTATGTCCTTAGACCTGAAGATTCTGAGGAGATTTTGTAATCATGAAAAAGATAAGTATCCAACTAAACAATGCGAGCGCGAAGCGCGAGCCGAAATTTTATCATAGTAACGTGAAAAGGGACTCAATTAGGACTGTTTTTAGTGATTAATGAAGAGGATACAAGTATCACCAATTAAATAATGAGAGTGCGAAGCGCGAGCTCAAAATTTTTGATATTCCGACCTGAAAACTGGACAGTCTAAGCGCGTTTTTATTTAAATACAGAAAAAGCTGTGTGTCTCAAACAATTAAATGCGAGCGCGCACCGCGAGCTGAAAATTTTTATATAAGCAATTTGTGTAAAACAAACAAAACAATTAAAGCTTGATGTGCGAGCTAAAATATTGTGTGCAAATTGATTTCAGATCTGGATATATAAGTGTCATTTAATCCTCTTGAATGGGATTCATTGGCACAGGCAATGCGAGCGCGAAGCGCGAGCGAAATTTTTTATATAAAGTTCTTTTTCCAATTCTTCCCCTCACCCTTTTCTTGTTTCCTTTCGGGGTCGGGCCGGCCGTTACGAGATTGTAAATTACACATCCTGGGTATGATACCTATTTCCTACTTTTCTTTAGTGTTTTTCCTATAGTACACTTTTTCTGCAGGTTGTCAAAAAATAGGGGGGGGGGCCGGGGCCGGCTCGGCCCCCTCCTGGATCCGCGGCGCCTGCTTTCACATCCGCTAACGAATGTCCAGGGAGGCAGAAATGTCTGGCAACAGGAAGGTCGGTACGTTTCTTCTGAATAGATGATTTGTGGTCATTGAAGCGCATTCGGAATTTCGTGCTGGTTTCACCAATATAGATTGCATGGGGGCAGCGTGCGCAGAACAAACAGTAAAGCATGTTACTGGCATCGCAGTCATGTCTCTGCGGGTGCAGAGTAACATTATTTGCAATTTTAATTGTGGTGTCAGTAATGTGTTTACAGATTTGACATCTGGGTTTGTCACAAGGTATGTTACCTCTTGGATGTTCAGGTGTCGGGAGTCTAGTGATCACAAGCAATTTCCTCAGATTGGGAGGCTGACGCTGAGCATGAAGAGGGTTTTCTCCGACTATTTTCCCTAGCTTGGGATCTAGAGCCAATGTTGACCATGCCCGCCTTACCTGTTCTACGAATTTCTTGGTATCGGGATGGAAAGTGGTCACTAGAGGGAGTCGTTTTTTCTCATTGACCAAACGGTCCTTACTAAGTAGATCTTTACGAGATTTCCTCTTTACTCTCCGAATGGTCTCTGAAATCAATTTGGGAGAATACCCTCTCCTTATGAATTGTCTCCCTAGTATAAGGGCTTCCCTGTCAAATTCATCCTCTTTAGATATGATACGGCGAAAGCGTAGCATCTGACTATAGACAATGGATTGCTTTATGTGTTTTGGATGGAAAGAATCAAATCTCAAATTATGAGGAGGAATCAGTTGGCTTACGGTATATACACAGATGTATTCAAAGTGTTCATTTCTTGGTCGATAGAAACGGATACATCAAGAAAATTGATTTCCTTCTTTATATATCTATATATAGGCGTGAAATAATCGAGGCATTGACACTAGACGTAGCTTTCAAGGTATCTCATTTAATGCTAGCTTTCGGCCAGTAGGGCCTTCATCAGGCCTATAATGTATTAGTCCAGTCAATATAGGGTTTGACCCACCACTAATTGCAACACAAGATATTCCACTGCAATGCTTTCAAGGAAGGTTCCCTAAACAACATACTAAAAGTCCCAAGAAATCCAAGCAGTGGAAATTTATGAAATTTGCATATTATGCAAATTAGCCATAAAAAGTTAGAAAAATTAGGAAAATAGCTCAAAGATTACAAATTGAGTGTCCAAAACAATTCAATTCGAGCGAAAATTCATGATAACTGTATTCAATGTTTTTTGTCAAAAGTGCAAAAAATCTACCTCATTTGCATGATATGCAAATAAGCATCCTTATATGGAAAAATGTCAAGGTATTGTGATTTTTCTCTCATTAACTGCTTGAAAATGTCATTAATGCAGACATTTACATGCTGCTATCACTAAGGACGTTGAATACAGTACGACAATACGCCAGACGTTGGCCTGTACTTATAGAGAAGAAGAAGAAGAAGAATACATTTGTATTCAGCTCAGTGTCTGTAGTGTAATTTGCATATTATGCAAATAAAAGTATCTAACATGTTATAAATATTCAAGAAAACACACTGGTGATACATCCCTCAAAAATTGCAAGTAGATTATCTATTGAAATTGGAATATGGCAATACCTTACAGGAAGGTTTCCTACACACCATATCAAAAGTCCTTAAATATTCAAGCATATAGGGAAAAAAAAAATTGCATTTTATGCAAATTAGCCATAATAAATTACAAATATGGAAAATAATCCAAATATTGGTATTCAAGTGCAGAAAACAATACGAATTGAACTGAAGCCCATGATAAGTTTTACAAATTTATTTATTTTTTTCATTAAAAAATCGTAAATAGATCTATCTCTTTTGCATATATATGAGCATCTTTATATGGAAAAAAATCCAGAAATTTTGATTTTTCTCACAAAAACAGTTATGAAAACTTTCAGTCTAGATCAATATGATGTGATCACTAAGAATGGCAAATACATTAATAATCAGCTTAATATCTGAAGTGTAATTTACATATTATGCAAATAAGCATCCGACATGTTATAAATATTCAAGGAAACACATACGTGGTACTGTCCTCTAAAATTCCATTTAGATTATGTGTATTAACCATAATTATGACCTTCCCTACACTTCTTGCTTGGTTGATATTGACTTTTGTCACGAGCAGTTACCCCATTCATATTGTACAATGATGAGTCCATTCTACATGGATCCCACTGCTTGAATGCTTCATTATTTCCATCCAATTCTTGCTCTCTTCTTGACTTTGTAGAGATTTTGCGTTTCTTGCAAGTATAGTCCACGCTAGCAAGCTCCTTGATTGCCAAGTGATCAGCACTAGATGTCACACCCGTACTAATAAAAGCCCATTAGCTTCGAATATTTGGTCCATGTAGCACACCACTTAGCTTATAAACTTGGGGTACCTGTATATAAAGCGCTTAACGATAAATCTCCATCCTACATATCAGAGCTCTTATCTCAACATAGACCAACACGCAGTCTCAGATCAGCAGATCAAGCATTGCTGAGGAAATCTCTCAGCCACACAACCTGGAGTGACAGAGTTTTCTACATCTCTGTCTGGACCAAAGCTGTTGAGTAGCCTTCCCCAATTTATCAGGAGAGCAGAAACCCAATCAACTTTCGAGTCTTACCTGAAGACCTTTCTGTTCCCCACTCCAACATTATCCCAATAATAACTCAATTGTAGCATTACTAGGACAGTACTTGAACTGAATGATGATCCTAAGCACTGTTTGAAGACATTGAAATTTGTGAGATATTTCCTATTTTGGAGCAAGCGCCATGAACGCCCAGCTGAGGCGGATACCGGCGCTTTACAAGAACCCATCATCATCATCATCACTTGTCTTGGTGGTGAATATGAGTACTTGCTTGGATCACAAGATCTCTGGGCATGCTTAAGAAGAGTAACAATGGGCATTTGCCTATATACGAGCGACATGAAAGCCATTCATAAATTCATGATGAAGGCTTAAAGTGCATTATAGGCATCTTTCTCAGATACAGGAATCGTGATTAGAAGTTCTTGCTGAATCCATGCAGTTGCTGCTTCAAAAGCATCCATTTTCTGTTCTTTCCTATTTGATAAATCTCCTATGGCAACCATCTCCAAATATTAAAGCTATAGTTTCTAAGTAAGTCGTATGCAAATAATAATATTAATTTCCTGATATTTATGGTAAACAGAAATTCCTCAGTGAGACAATGAATTAACCAGATGGAGGACTAAGCCAGATTATTGCCTTTCCAACAAGAGGATACAACATAATGGAACACCCTTAACATCACCATCAAATACCATCCAACATTGATTAGACAGTGTGTACCACTTCCAGGATTAATTTGCAACAATTTGTTACTCATGGGTATATTGTGAGGTTATCCAGAGGAGTAAACCTTTTAGTAATTATGGTACGACTAAGGATGTTCTTCTGGAGGAATGCTGACTTTAATAGTGTCATGCAGATGTACTTTGGACAATCATACAACTCTCTGTACTGAATTCCGACAAGTCGAGCGTAGGAGACTGAATGCCAATCAAGAGGACTTTAACAAGAACACACCGTTAACCATGTCTTCTTCCGACACAAGTTGCCTCAACGAGACAATGGACATAAGTTGTGTCGGAAGATGTCAAGAGTTTTAGAGAAAGGCTAGGAAGGCTTGCACATTTTAGAGCTCCAAAAGCATCAATAAGGTAAAGCTCAGAATTGCTACAATGCATTAAAGAGGACCGTATAAGAGGGTATGTAGACAAGCCTATAATACATCATTTGTTGACCGGATTGACAATGATCCAGGCTGTAACAATTAGCATGTTGGACGCCCTTAATGTCAATAGCTATGACTACATTGGAATAGCATTATTAAAGGAAGGCAAAGATTTTTAGTCTTAGTATTCACCACTGATCATGATGATGATGACGCTGATCTACAAGTCCTGGGACCCAGTCCTGACCCAGATATGGCCAGATAACACATTTTTTAGTCAAGCAGGTGTAGCCAGACTACTGAAGAAATTGTTAAAGAAAACAACCTGCATGAAGCTACTAGGCCAGACGGAATCTCTGCTACACTTCTTAATGAGACTACTCATCAGATCTTACCTGCCATAATTTTGCTTTTCCTGGCCTCCCTTTATCATGTTTATACGGTGAAATTTCAAGAAAGTCTTATTTTTAAGTCGTTCCCATTCATATAAGAAAGGGTTGTCAACTCTAACAAACTACACACCAATTCAAATACTGTGCTTTGTTCTTGCCAATCCCATCATCTTGTCAGACTAACAACGCGGCTTAGGAAGCGAAGAACATATTTCCAGTATTTTTCCTTGAATATAAATCATAATTATTAGGATAGATTTGAATGCGTAGTGATAGCAGCATATTAATTTGAAAAACTGAAATTTTTCACTGCAGTCAATGTGATAAAAATAAAAATTTCTTGACATTTTCCTTATAAGGATACTTATTTGCATAATATGCTAATGAGGCAGATTTGCTAGCTTTTCTTAAATAAAGACATTTAACTTATTTATTCATCATGAACTTTTGTTCAAAATTACTTGCTGTGGATATTTAGTTTGTAATCTTTGGATTAATTTCCTCATTTTTGTCTCGCCCTGCATAGCAGAGCGAGACTATAGGCGCCGCTTTTCCGACGGCGACGGCGGCGGCGGCGGCGTCAACATCAAATCTTAACCTAAGATTAAGTTTTTGAAATGACATCATAACTTAGAAAGTATATGGACCTAGTTCATGAAACTTGGACATAAGGTTAATCAAGTATTACTGAACATCATGCCTGAGTTTCAGGTCACATGACCAAGGTCAAAGGTCATTTAGGGTCAATGAACTTTGACCATGTTGGGAGAATTATTTTCAAAATCTTAACCGAAGGTTAAGTTTTTGAAATGACATCATAACTTAGAAAGTATATGGACCTAGTTCATGTAACTTGGGCATAAGGTTAATCAAGTATTAGTGAACATCCTGCTCGAGTTTCAGGTCACGTGACCAAGGTCAAAGGTCATTTAGGGTCAATGAACTTTGGTCAAGTTGGGGGTATTTGTTGAATTACTATCATAACTTTGAAAATTTATGGATCTAGTTCATGAAACTTGGACATAAGGTTAATCAAGTATAAGCGAACATCATGTGCGAGTTTCAGGTCACATGACCATGGTCAATGGTCATTTAAGGTCAATGAACTTTGGCCGTGTTGGGGGTATTTGTTAAATTACCATCCTAACTCTGAAAGTTTACGGATTTAGTTCTTAAAACTTGGACATAAGAGTAATCAAGTATCACTGAACATCCTGTACGAGTTTCAGGTCACATGACCATGGTCAAAGGTCATTAAAGGTCAATGAACTTTGGCCGTGTTGGGGGTATTTGTTAAATTACCATCCTAACTCTGAAAGTTTATGGATCTAGTTCATAAAACTTGGGATATAAGAGTAATCAAGTATCACTGAACATCCCCTGTGAGTTTCAGGTCACAAAACCAAGGTCAAAGGTCAGTTAAGGTCAATAAACTTAGGCCATGTTTGGGTAATTGTTGAATTGCCATCATAACTTTTTAAATAAAGTTTATAGATAGAGTGAATGAAATGTGGACATGGATGTAGTTGACAAGTCTTAAGTCACCGTTCAAATGTAATTTATGGTCAATGAACGTGGTATTATGTCATTATATGAATGGTGTTTTTGTGAATGATTATTTTATAGTAGTTTTCAAAGTTAGCACTGCTGCTATATTAAATCGCGTAATGCAGGCGAGACTGCCAGAGGCGTTCCACTTGTTTACTTTTTAAATGGCTAATTTGCATAATATGCAAATTAATTTTCAGGCATTGGGATGAATTATCATGCTTGGTGATATAGTAGCATATTAATACCAACATTAATGAAATGTTTTCAAACAGTCTATATGGGAAAAATCACAATATCTTGACATTTTTTCCATATAAGGATGCTTATTTGCATAATATGCAAATGAGGTAGAAATTTTTGCACTTTTCATGAAAAACATTGAATTCAGTTATTTATCATGAATTTCCATTCAAATTAAATTGTTTGGATATTTAATTTGTAATCTTTTGATTATTTCCCTTCTTTTTCTAATTTTTCATGGCTAATTTGCATAATATGCAAATTTCATAAATTTCCACTGCTTGGATTTCTTGGGACTTTTAGTATGTTGTTAAGGGGACCTTCCTGGAAAGCATTTCAGTGGAATATCTCGTGTTGCTATTAGTGGTGGGTTACCCCGCTATTCTGGCTAGATTGACTAAACAAACAAAATAGAACAAAACCATACAAATAAAATCGTAATAACAACAAAGTAAATAAAGGGTAACAAAGGGTACAGAACAGAAGGAGTACAGTAAGATACTAAAAAAATAACAAAAGAGGGGGTCATGACTTAAACGAGATGGTTGAGTACAATAGAAACGATTTGGTAACTTAAGTTGTGTAGAAAGAAAGCGAGCATTATATGAGATACCTTGAAAGCTACGTCTAGCGTCAATGCCTGGATTATTTTACACCTATACATGACGCGCTGCAACACACGTTGTGCAAAGGGCTATCTTCCTTTATATATATATATATATATATATATATATAAATAGTAATAGAAATAGTAATATAAATAGTCTGCTTCGGCATATGGAAAATAATCACAAATGGTTCAGTAAATGCCGTAGAAATAGAATCGTAGAGCATAGCTCTCAAAAATGAAGTAACACTCTTCGTCAGTGCCCATTATGTGACAAAAAAAAAGGAAATTCAAAATCCGTTCCTGAAACAGTCGTAAAAACACGTTTGTTCATGGGCCTACGGATTGAGAAACTCACCTTTCAAAGATGCGGTGAAGATGGCGGAAGTGCACTGTAATAATAGAGAGAGAGATAAGAGAGAGAAAGTGAGCTTCATATTTACATGATTCAAAGATTAGGGGATGAGATTAAGGGAACATTGGCTTAAAATGTTTCCAAATATTATCGCTAATGTCCTTTTCGAAATGTTTGTTAGCTCTACTTCCAGTCAGTGCCAGTCCACTCTCCGTCTCTGATGGCGCAGTATGGACATCACCTTCTGAAACGTTCTTGGTTGGGCAGAGTGATGCATCGTTAAAGTGCTCGTTTCAAGGGAATCCCATTGCTGTTTACTGGTCAAAAGGTAAATGATTTTTCATATTCTTAGATTTTATCCGATAATAATCAACATAAGACTATGCACACACAACCTCCTACTCGAAAAAAGAAAGAAAATGGAATACACTATTGTCCTCACAAGCTGATATCCGGTTATAGGCGCCATTGAGCGTCAAAATCTCTCTTACACAGCGTAAACTTTGAATATTTGACGTTCCATACGCACTTCATGAAAAGTTGACGCTCCAGAGTCGAATATGTTTAAATTTATAATCATACTAAAAATAGTTGTCAATCATGAAACACATTTGTATAATCATGATAATAATCTAAGTCATCAAAATAAAAGAATCCTATTGTCATGATAGTGCATATTTTAGAGAGATTCAAATAATATCTGCCCTACTGAAACTGAAACATATTCAGGCCTATATAGCTTCAACAGGTACAACGACTATATATGAACTCCATGGCAGACAATGATGTTTCAACAGTAGCTTTATTTTTCTCTTCCTGTGATTTTTTTTTCAAAAATCTTTAACTTAAATTATTTCTGCATAATGCTAAAAATGAACCCTAGGGGTCATAGCAGCACCCCAAGGGTGCTAACCTTCACGGTGGAGTGTGTTCCTTTCGGATCTTTGAAATATTTCCAAAGAATGGAAATTAGAGAAGTAAAATATAATAATGAAAAATAAATATTGTATAAAATGTAATTTCTTGAAGGTGAGTCGCTACAGACTGCAATGACGATTATCACGTGGTACAGAGGGGAGATAGCAACCCAGAATGAAGGATTTGAGTTTGGTCCAGATTTCTCGCTGTTATTTGAGCATCCTGGGATATCAGATACCGGGAGATACTACTGCAGGGTGTCTAATCATCAAGGGGTCCTCAGCTCAAACCATGTCGATCTTACAGTGTTAGGTGAGGTACACTGTTAAAACTGTGGTGTTAAAACTGACACCAGTTTGGTGTTAATAGAGGACCACACCCCGAGGTGTTTAAATTACACCCAAGATATTGAACATAACACCAAAGAGTGTAAATGTAACAACCAAAGGTGCTGTAATAACACCTATAGGTGTTAAACTAACACTGTCAATTTAACAGCGGTGTAAAATAACTGGTGTGGTCCTCTATGTACACCGATTAACACCACATGCAGTTTTTGCTGTGTACATGAACCATGTTTATCTAGAATAAATTAATGGTGCAGTTTCGATAAAAGTGGACTTTTGTTTAACCAAATTCCTTTCTGGGGGGTGTTTCATGAAAGGACTTGTCGGACGTTTTATCCGACAAGTCCCATTTTATCCGACAGTTACCATAGTAACAGTACCTCTCTGCCAATCAACATCAGATAAAGATGTCAGATCTGACAACTTGTCGGATGAAAATGTTGATGAAACACTCCCCAGATGCCGCCATCCGTTAAAGTCTCACGATGGTGGATCTCCTGCCTTCCAGACTGCAAATTATTTTCAACAAAAATTATGACTCATTGTAGGTCTGCATTTCATTTCAGATTTATTTCAGAAACATTAAAGTGTTGTAAAGTTATTATTTTATCAGCGTTTTATACAATTATGTTAAATGCCATGTTTGATCATCTCGTTAAGGGGGGGGGGGGCTATACATAGTTTAGTGGGACGCAGGTAAAAACGAAATCAATCAAACAAACTAACTAGCTCGTATATGGAATAATAATAATTGTTACGGAATGACTTGCACTTATCCAATACTGTTACCTTTGTTGCTTCTTAAGTTCAAGAATTTGATGAGGTTCAAGTGACCCAGTGTGAAGGAGATCCGTTTGATCAGGATTCACCATGTATCGTCAAAGTCCACCCAGACCAGGACATCCTGGAACTTGATTGCATCGTAGAGGGCGCCCGCCAACCTGTTCTTCTCACCTGGCATAATGCGGGTGCACTACACATTCCACTGAACACCACATCTTCCAGCGAGAAAATACTGGAAGATGGAACATATCTAAAGAAGATATCTTTGAGACTGCACACCGAAGAGATGGGATCGGAGCGAAAACAGTTGATCTGCTTGGCTCAAGGTCCCAACGCTACTGAAACCGTAAACGTCACTATTCAATTTGAACCAGAAATATCCGAAGAAGGTATGTTAAAAAGATTCATGATGATTTTTCTCTACTGTCTGAAAAAGCAAAATGATGAAATACTTGCAGATTCGAAATTAGTTAGAAGATCATTGTCTTATATCCATGCTCATTTCATCTGGGCCATAACCAAAGTTTTGTCCCAGGGACACCGTAAAATTTTCTCCCCGTGTAAATCAGTTCAGTCAACTCCGTTTCTCATATTTATTACTTATTGTTAATTGATAATAACGAAATAATAAAAAGCAAAACAAAACATGGATACTTTCTCTGTTGATGGGCCAGACAAAATAGATATTGGTTGAATTATTGGAATTAGATAAAGTACATGTATACGGCAACGTAAATTTGATGGAATAAAGTATACTTTTAGTTAAAAACCCTTTTAAACACAGGGTGATTTCAACTGTTTACTTTTCGTTAAATATAAGCTCCTTTTATAATCTACGATATCATTTCTACGGCACTTATTTAACCATTTATGATTATTTTATTCCATATGCCGAAGCAGACTATTTCTATTATATATGTATATATATATATATATATATATACATATATAATATCTGATGCATATTTTTGTTCTTGTTTTGCCCCACTCATCCTCATTGCCCAGGGGCGTATCTGATCCATGCTCCGGATGGGGGCGGGGTGGCAAAGTGAAGAAAATATAAAAAATCACCCCACCCCCATCTAGAGCATCAATTACGCCCATGGGCAATGAGGATGAGTGGGGACAAAAAAAAAATGTATTACGATTTATTATGAAATCAGAATGAAATTACAAACGTTGCATGAACTATATATATATACATGTAGATCCATCATCAATACAAATTTTGAGGATTTTTTCTCGATAATTTGTTTTTATTAATGAAACTTTGTTTGTTTTGTATCGTGTGTATGTCAGATCCTTCAACAGTGGGGATCGTCCTCGGTGTAATTTTTATTCTGGTGGTCATTTCTGCACTTGTTGCTTTTATCGTCTGGAAAAGGTTTATCAGGGGATCGAGAGAAAATAAAGGTAAAATCATATTTTTAGTATAGTCTAATAATGTCGTTTCAAAATCCTTTATTAACATTGTCATGACAAAGAAAATGTTTATTCATGAAATTCATAGAAATTGCGCAATACAATTATTATTATTATCTGTAATTAATTAGCATCATTTTATTGTAGGCCTACAAAGTTATAGATTCAATAACATACACAAACATTTCAGAAACAAACAAACACTCATGTTTACAAAATTAACGTTAGGATATTATGTTTTGGACTGTTTATCTTTCCCTTTCTTTGTTCATCTTAAGCAATAAATCATTAATTTCGTGTGTTATTATTTTGCTTTCTATGCAACTCAAAATCATGAAGGAGAGGAAAGTCAAGAAAAACTGCTTGGTATGTATCCCAGATTCGAGAAGTATATGAACCAAACTATCTGAACAATATTGGGATCTTTTTCTTGTACTCGAGTAACATTAAGAGAGAGAGAGAAAGAGAGAGGGAGAGATAGAGTGAGGGGGTGAGAAAGAGGGAGGGGGGGGGGTGGGAGTGAGGGGAACGGAGAGAGAAGTGAGTGTGTGTTGGGGGTTCATCATCTGTAACATAATTGAGCATTCAAATTAGACGCAGTGCATGCATTAAGTTAAAGAGCGTCTATTCAATGTAAATAGGCCTATTAAAATATAATACGGTCATAATCTTATAATAGATTGTTAAAAATTCCAAAACAGAAATGTTGTTTGAAATTAGGAATCAGAAACCTAACTAAAACAAATGGACAATATACAAATAGCGAATAGGCATGAGTGCGATGGTGCGAGATTTCGCATGAGGTGAAAGAAAGATGCTCTATTCAACGAGGCGTTAGCCGAGTTGAATAGAGTGTTTCTTTCTTTCACCAAATGCGAAATCTTGCACCATTGCACGAATAAGAATATTCGCTATTTGTGTTGTACAACGCCTCGGAGTTTAGCGAAAATATGAAAAAAAGGAAGAGTTTTTCCCTGCAGTAATCTATGAATAGGGAGCAAAAATATTGAAAGCAAAATCCCACAAGCGCACATGATCTTGGGCAGCAATGGGCATTTTGCCAGCAGGCTAGGCTTATACGCGCATTGCACCTTCATTTTTACTGAGCGCAATGAATTAAGGACGTTCCACAGTTAAAGTGAAATCCATGTCATTTTCACCCAACTTTGCACATAGATACTTTAGAACCTTAATATTCGAAATATGCAAAAATTAACATAGGTCCATGTGCTTGATTTTTTGCTATAGAACTTCAAAGTTCACCCAAATTGATGTTTTTAAGAATTGCGCATTCAAAAGAATTTGGCATTTTTAGACCGCCCAAGATTACTACAATGAGTTTAAACCTGTATTACTCAATCAAAATACATGAAAAAGTCATCATATTTCGCAAGAGAGTTAATAATTGTATCGTTAGAATGGAGAATATATTTATAGTGCTATTTGTTTGCAATCTAAGTTTAACAGCACTGTCAGTTCTTAAAAATGGCGTAAAGATAACAAAATCCCAATCTAAAAAATGTGAAATTTCAGTAACAAACTACAAAAGTACAATAAATGCTGCACTTTATTTAAAATCCATGTCATTTTCACCAAAGTTTGTAGAGTTGTAGAGGAAGGTATACCTAAGAGGAACAAACATTAAAAAATAGGGGTTCATGTGCTTGTTTTTAAACTATCAGTATTTTTATAGAGCAAATGTGCTTTTTAAAACACCAAAAATGCGCCGAATGCTTTGTATCTATGTGAAGAAAAAAATCAAAACCACTCTACCATTTATTCAAACTCGGGGTAATATTCGTGATTCTTGGCAGCACTGCAGAGTAAAGTATTTTGAAATTGTAGAGAATCTTTTTTTTTTTAATGGTCCATTGAATAATTCAATTTTTTAGCTTCATGAAATAACGCATCGGATCTGCAATTAAAGTGCAGAAGATGAGAAAAATCAGCACATACCCGCAGCTAATTAATCACCTGTTCATCCATTGTGACGTCAGCGCGCAGAGTGTAAACTATGCGCAGATCATAATGCGCACAAACATTACTGTGGAACGTCCTTAAATCGTATTGTACAACGCCTACTTAGCTTGTTGTACGCGAGCAAATGGGAGGCTGAATGTCAAACATTCGTACCGTTGCACAGAAGACGTACCATCCAAAATGTACCGTCCAAAATGTACCGTTGCACGGCTTTAGGAGGTGACGTCACAATACGATTTAATTCAATGCGCTCGGTAAAAATGAACAATACGCGTATAAGCCAGCTGGCTAAATGCGCAAGGCTGCCCAAGGTCATGTGCGCTTGTGGGATTTTGCTTTCTGCTTTTGGTATTTTTGCTCCCTTTTCATAGATTACTATAGGGATAAACTCTTTGTTTTTTCATATTTTCGCTAAATTCCGAGGCGTTGTACAACACAAATAGCGAATATTCTTATTCGTGCAATGGTGCGAGATTTTGCATTCGGTGAAAGAAAGAAACGCTCTATTCAACTCGGCTACCGCCTCGTTGAATAGAGCGTCTTTCTTTCACCTCATGCGAAATCTTGCACCATCGCACTCATGCCTATTCGCTATTGGGAGGCTGAATGTCAAACATTCGTACCAACGAACGTAGAGGGCAGCAACACACGGCAGTCAGAGTTATGACGGCAGTGTTGCTTTTAGCATGGACCTACTACTCAGAGTAGTAGGTCCATGCTTTTAGGAAGGTCCACTTCGCTCAGATTTTGTGACCATTTTATCCCAGAGCACTTTTTTGGAAGATTGTAGAGTTGATTTTTTTTCGTTTGTTCAATTTTACTATTTTTTATTGACAATAAAACCTCCAAGAAAATTTGTTAAATAATATTATTTTAACATATTTGTATTTTTAAAAATTTGTAAGACAAAATGTAATCATGATTCTTGTAGTTTACATAGCAATAAAAATACATAGACTGATGACATTTGTGTTACCGTTCTTCTGCTTAATTTCGCTGCCCCTACCAAATCTACACAAGCTAACGCCAGAGCCAAGACCATGATGTTCTGGTCTGGCCGCGCCGAAACTTCCCCGGTCACCTGTACCTATGCCTGTACCTCGGTGCGCGTACTGCGCTGCGTGAATGATAATGCTGACTGCACTGCACTGGCAGGATAATCTCGACGCGACTCGACTTAGCTAGATATGCACTTAATAATAATAATAATGGTGGCTACTTATATAGCGCACAGGTCCACCTTTCGGTGCTCATGGCGCTTCAAGGAAAATAAACACAAAACACAACAATAGAAAACAAAAAAGAATAGAATTTGAATTCTCCTGAATAAACACAATATTAAACTGCTAATGGGAGATTAAATAGGTTTTCAATCGGGACTTGAATGCTTCTGTTGATGAAATTTGGCGTAATTGGATAGGCAGTTGATTCCATAGCTTTGGTCCTATAACAGAGAATGCATGGTCCCCCCATTTGTGTTTTGTTCTGGGTGTCTGGAGCAATAGAGAATCAGATGATGAGCGAAGACTCCGTGAAGGCTGATATTTTGAGATAGAGCTGTTGAGATATGTGGGGAAGAGAGAATAAATTGAATGATGTATTAGTAAAAGAATTTTGAAGGTGATTCTTTTACCAACAGGCAGCCAATGTAAGGACTGGAGGATTGGCGAGATGGAGTCATACTTTTTAGTGTAGGTTAGGAGACGGGCAGCAGAGTTTTGTAGACGTTGAAGTTTTGTCAAATCTTTTTGTGGGAGGTTACAGAACAATGAGTTTGAAAAATCTAAACGGGAGGAAATTAAAGCATGGATAAGTATCTCGGCTGCAGGTTTAGACAGTGACTTTCTGATGACTTTCTGTTGAAAGATATAGACTTGGTCTGTCATTAATGTGGCACTATGGCGGATGAGCAACGATAAATATTCAAGGTTAGAATTTTAATTTTAACTTACAGTGTAGATTGTAGTCTGAAAATCTAAAATAATTATGTTATATCCACAAATCCAACCCACATTTTGCAATCCATCAGGCAGGATCGAATACGACCACTAAACAGCAAAGCCAAGTCCCAGTCTAACGTTAGACATAATATTAGACAGAAATTATCTGGTTCAGTATCGAGCTACGTATATTCCGACGGGTCTTGACTTGAGACGAACTATCAAGGGGCGAAGGTCTATGTCACATTTACTATTTTCATTCCATAATTTTACAAAAATTTGTGTTAGCATATGCAAGCAGCCCACCGTACCTTACCTCAGCACCGACCGGCCCGGGTCGCCGGCGCGGTCATGCCAGCCATGGCGCTTGTATACTCAAGAGGCGGTGCTGGATTGTGTAGGCGCATTATGGTGCCGGTGCAGCGAAATTTAGATGAAGACGTATCAACCTCACGTATAATTGTTATCATATTGATATGCAAAGTCATAAAACTGTTGTCACCACCATGTAATATTTTATGAAAATACAGGAACAAGTATTTCATATTTTTAAGCATGATATTTGATGTAAAAACATTTCAAGCAAAAATAATGATAAAGAGGAAATGAAAATAAATCAACTCTACAATCTACTAAAAAAGTGCTCTGAGAGGTTTTCGGTGGTCACAAAATGACTTGGCTAAATCTGGGTGAAATTAGCAGACTGGTTTATTTATGACAGAATTTAATCCTGTTTTACTGAAGATGTACAAAAAAATTGTGACAATAATTGAGTGATATATTATTTTAAGAATGTGGTACATCATTATTCAATTTTATATATATTTTTTGTTTTCATTGTTTTAATCTACTATTGTCATAATCTATTAGTTTACATCTATTTTGCTGTCACTCCGTGAGTGTATTGAATCGGATCATGGTTTCGTTGGCATGAGTGCGATGGTGCGAGATTTCGCATGAGGTGAAAGAAAGATGCTCTATTCAACGAGGCGTTAGCCGAGTTGAATAGAGCGTTTCTTTCTTTCACCGAATGCGAAATCTCGCACCATTGCACGAATAAGAATATTCGCTATTTGTGTTGTACAACGCCTCGGAATTTACCGAAAATGTGAAAAAACAAAGAGTTTATCCCTATAGTAATCTATGAAAAGGGAGCAGAAATACCGAAAGCAGAAAGCAAAATCCCACAAGCGCACATGACCTTGGGCAGCCTTGCGCATTTAGCCAGCTGGCTTATACGCGTATTGTTCATTTGGGGACATCCCGATAGACCGCGGGTCCGATAGTCCGCGGGTCCGATAGACCGCGGGTCCGATAGTCCGCAGTGTGTGTGAAATTATGATCAGGGGAGCGTTTCATCAACATTTTCGTCCGACAAGTTGTCAGATCTGACAACTTTCCTTGATAATGATTGGCTGAGAGTCACCGTTACCATAGTAGCTGTCGGATAAAACAGTACTTGTCGGATAAAACGTCCGACAAGTCCTTTCATGAAACGCTCCCCCGATATATCAAATGTCATCGAGAGGTCCAAAGGTCAAATGATACGAGACCATGGGGTTTTATCAAGGGCGGATCCATGGGGGGGGGGGGCGAGGGGGAACTGCCTCACCCCCCCCCCCAGCTCAAAAAAAAAGGGGGAAGAGGGGAAAAGGGAGAGAATAAAAACAGAAAGAGGAAGATAGGAAAATAAGATAATAGAAAAGAGAGTTAAAAAGAGAAGAAAAAGGGGAAAGGAAAGACAAAGAAAAAAGGGAGAAGAAAAGGGGAAAGAAGAGGAAAAAAGAGGAGGTAAAAGGGCGAGAAGAAAAGAAAGGAGAAAGGAAAAGGAGGAAAAAAGAAGAAAAAAAAGAGGAAGGAAGAGAATAATATTTAAATAGAGAGGAAGATGGGAAGAAAGATAAGAAAAAAGAGAGAGAGAGGAAGAGGGGAAAAGAAGAGAAGAAAGAGAGAGAGGGAGGAAGGGGAGGGGGAGAAGGAAAAAAAAGATTAAAAGAGAAAAAAGGGGGAAAGGAAAGAAATAGAAAAAGGGAAAAGTAAAGGGGGAAAGAGAAAAAAGTCGAAGAGGGAAATGAAAGAAAAGAAGAGAACGGAGTAAGGAAAAGGGGAAGAAAAGGAGGAAAAGAAGAAGAAAAAAGAGGAAGGAAGAGAATAATATTTAAAGAGAGAGGAAGATGGGAAGAAAGATAAGAAAAGAGAGAGAGAGACGAAGAGAGGAAAATAGAAAAAAGAGAGAGTAAGGGGGAAGAGAGGAAAAACGAGAAAAGAGAGAGGAAAAGATGGAAAGAAAAGACAGGAAAAAAAAAAAGAAAAGGGGGAAAGAAAAGATGGGGGAAAAGAGAAGAAAAGGGGGAAAAGAAGAGGGGGAAAGAAAGAGAGAAAGAAAGAGAAAGGAAGGAAGGGGAATGAGGATAAGAGAAAGAAAAAAGACAGAAAAGGAGACGGGAAATGGAAAAGGGAGATGTTGACCTGGACGTCGATTTGATGGCGCCAAAATGACGTTCGAACTATGGGGCGCCGAATTGATGTTCGAACTAGGGGAGCGCTAATTTGAATTTTGACCATATTGCGACAAATACATGTTTCAGAGAGGGGGAGGGGGGGGGGGGGCAAAGTTATATTTCACATGGGGGCGCCAAGTTTATGTTCAACCGAGGGTGCCAAATTGACCTTGAACTTAGAGTGCTTCATGCAAATTCATTTTCGACCGGGGGCGCAACATTGCTCGTATTGCCTGTTTATAGTGAAATATATGTCCTGCCCAAAAAACTTAAATTAATGCGGCTGAATTAAAATATCCAGTTTTTACGATAACAGAAAAAACAACGTTTTCGAGTTTTAAGTCTGTTTAGCGAGATAGATACCATGTTCAGGGTCACAAAAAAGGTTATTATCAAATTCAGCTCGCGCTACGCGCTCGCAATATTTGATTAATGAGGTATGCATCCTCTGCTTCAATCCCACATGTAAGTGTTAGTGTTTTTCAAGTCAACATACATAGGCCGATCCAGGGGGCAAAGATTTTGCCCGCCCCCCATGGTGGCGCAAAAAGGGGTAAGAAACAGAAAAAAGGAAGAGAAAAAGGACAAGCAATTAGAATAGGAATTATACCTTAGTCCTTCTTAAGTCAGTATATAAAAAAATTGAGCTCGCGCTCTGCGCTGGCATCAATAAATTATTTAGTTATATACGCATCCCGACCTTACAGTTTTTTATGCGAACGAGAAGCACAAGCTGAAAATATTTGATATTCTAACCTGACAACTGAAAATGTATTTTTCATTTCAACATTATAAAAGTTTTCAGCTAGCGCTTCGCGGTCGCATTCATTTCTTAATAGGTATGCATCGTGTTCATCATAACAACTACTAACATAGGCGGATCGAGGCGGCCCGAGGGCAACCACCCCCCCCCCCTATTGACAGAGCAAATAAATTGTGAAAAACGGGGAAAGAAAAAAAAGAGGGAAAGAAAAAAAAGAGGGAAAGAAAGGAGAAAAAAAGAAGACGAAACATAAAAGGAGGAAGACGGGTGAATAAAATAAGGTCAGGAGAAGACTTGGAAAACAATTTTTAAAAATATTTAATGTCACTATAAAGTTTCGCTCGCGCATCGCGCTCGCATTGCCTGTTCGATGAGATACATATCTTGCTCAATAGGCTGATATGTAGTTTAAAATATCAAGTTTTGATATCAATGTACAAAACATAATTCAGCTCGGACATCGATCTTTCATTATTTGTTTTATTTACCAATTTATGTTTTTAAGTGCACTGGAAAATGTCCGTTTTATGGTTTGAATCAACATTTGCAACATTTTGTGCGCTCGCACTATTTGCCAAGTAGGCCTACCTATTGTCTTTTTATATTTCATATAAGATTCTCTAAATATACATTTTTCAGGTGTCTCGAATGTAAAAAAAATAATAAAGGCCTATGAGCTAGCGCTGTGCGCTCGCATTTTGATTGGTGAGTTATGTATACCTACAGTGGCGTACCATGGGTCACGGCATTGGGGGGGGGGGGGGCACACCAGAAAAAATCTTAATCACTGAAGTTGCCAGGTATACTGACCTAATACAGACATTTAAAGGACAGTGCCATTAAACGGATATGTCTCTCACTGGTCAAATAATGCAAGCGCGAAGCGTGAGTTTAAGATTTTTGATATTCAGACCTAAAAAGGGACATTATAAATCTTTTGTAACCATGAAACGTACCTGTCTCGCTAAATAATGCGAGCGCGAAGCGCGAGCTGAAATTTTTGTAAATATTGACCCCCAAACAAGAAGATTTTAATTCATTAAGAGTATACACATCTCACCATGGACCCCTCAGAAGAACAGCCTGTGGCTGAAGAGGGTCATCCAGCCCACGAGTGGAAAATAAATAAATAAATAAATAAATAAACAAATAAATAAATAAACCATAGTCATCCAATGCGAGTGCGAATAAGCGCTTGCTGATTTTGTTAGAATTACATCTAAACATGCACATAAAGCACTTGTAATCATGATTAATATATCAATCTCACTAATCAAATCTTGCGAGAGCGAAGCGCGAGCTGAAAATTTTGGAAATTCAGACCTGAAGAGGGGCATTTAAAGGCTTGTTTGTAGGAATTCACGAAGACTATACGTAGTCCACTAACCGAATGATGCGAGCGCGAAGCGCGAGCTGAATTTTTTTGATATTCAGATTAGAAAAAGGGACATTTTAAGGACTGATTCTCGGAATTCATGGAGAGCAAACATATTTCACCAATCCACTATACTGCGAACGTAAGCACGGACAGGAAATGTTTATTTTAAGACCTTGAATGGGGCAATCACTTTAAGTAGTCATGAAAAAGAAGCATACTATTGTACATAAAACAATAATAACTCGACGTGCGATGAAATATATTTGGCAGTTTGGTGTATATTGACTTGAAAACGGGAGGTTTTAGTATAACAGGATCATATATCTCGTTAAACAGACAATGCGAGCACCAGGAACAATGAAGAAATAGGTCCTGAGCAAATTATGTTTCATGAAGTTATGAAAAAAAATGTTTCTTATGTAATATAACATAACATAATTATGATATAATATAACATTATAATGAACAATAATGTTTTTTTCCAACTACGTTTCTCAGCCGGTAGGGGGGGGGGGGGGGGGCACGTGCTCCCCATGCCCCCCGTAGTTACGCCACTGTATACCTATATATTAATTCTATAACAAACTACTTAAATCCCCCCATTAAAAAATTCCGGATCGCAATTTGCGCTCGCATTATTTGCAAAAAATATATCAACCAATGAATCCTATTCATGATTACAAAAATACTTAAAATATCCAGTTTTCAGGCCTCATGCACTGTCAACAAATTTCACACACTCATTAGGCTTAACAGATTAATAAATATGAAATAAAATTTGTATGAATTCATAATAACTAAATTGTCCCTTTTTCATAAATAAATATCAACAAGTTTTAGGAAAAGAAATAGAAGATAGTCATCATTCTTATATGATGACAAAATGTCCTTAGGCCTAAAATGTCTCGATCCTAGGTCAAATAAATAATAAAATATCAGCTCGCGCTTCGCGCTCGCATTATTTATATAGTGCTATCAAAATTCCCTATATACACATTGCTGTAAACAGTGCTTAAATTGACCCTTTTTATATCGGAATTTCAAATATTATTTTCAACTCGGGCTCTGCGCTTGCATTATTGATTTTATGATGAAAAATGAAATGTATTCAGATTGCCAGGATTCTGTCTAACTCTAAAACACGCGCACGCATGTTTTTGAGATACAAAGCTTGATCTTATTCAAAACGTGCTAAAATTATCCAGTTTCGAATCAGAATATAAAAAAAAATTTGCTCGCGCTTTGCGCTCGCATTATTATTGTAGGAAGATACCAAAAATTACCCATCCTTTTTCATGATTGACAAACATGAATCGAATGTCCCATTGGGGGATTTGAAATCTCATCTTTTTAGGTTGGAATATCAAAAATTTTCAGCTCACGCTTCGCGCTCGCATTATTTAATCGTTGAAATATGTATCGTCTTAATGGCAAACTGCAAAACATCCTTAACAGGTCCCTTTTCGACCAGGCCAGAACGAATATTTAACATTTCTGCTCGCGCTTCGCGCTCGTGGTAATTATATAGTTACATACGCGTCCTGTTCAGGTTCACAAACATTGCCCAAAATGTTCAATTTTCAGGACAAAATACATGAAATTTCATTTCTAGATTACATAGGGCTTAAGAGATTATTACACATTTATGCTGCTTATAAAGTAAAGCTAGGAAATGACTGTTAGGACATGGGCGTTTTGCCCCCCCCCCAAAAAAAAAAAGAGAGAATCAAGACAAAGAAAAAATAGAAAGAAAAGGGAAGGGATTAGGATGAAATATAATATTATTTTCCAAATATTATGTCAAAATCTATCACAACCTTGTATTTTTGTAATAAAAATGTCAGCATAGTTGCTTGCTCGCTTCGCTCACTGGCAACTTCTTATTAATTTTATGCGATACACCATATCGAGCCCCCTCGAAATTGTTGGCTCATTACGGCACTGGGACAACCCCTTCAAAGAAACAACAACAAAAAAAATCAACTTTGAGCGGCCGATCGGGGAAAATATGGGTGAACAAATTGCCCCTCACCCTATTGGCGGAAGCTGGGTCCGCCCCTGACTTAGGCTTTCAGGATATAATACATGAAAAATCTATCCAAAAAAAAAATCAGATCGCGCTTCGCGTTCTCATTATTTATTTAGGCCTTGTGATATACCTTAATTTGTTTTTAAGAAAGAAATCTCAGATTTTCTTTGATGTCTACCCCCCCCCCATTTCATTTATTTATTTTTTACTTGGTGCCCTCGCCACCCCCCCCCCCCCGTGCACCCATGCTGAATAAATACACCACTGATGAGGAGAATTAGTCGATTGCTTCGAGATTGCATTATTCCCAAGAGGTTATCATTAATATTATTGAAGGGTATTCTAACACAACAGTACAGAAACTACAGCTCCCGTTCACACAATATTCTAGTAGGGCCTACTCTGGTTAGAAGTTAAACCAAATTGAACCCCCCCCCAAAAAAAAAAAAAAAAAAAAATTGATATTACATTATATATTCATGTTTTTTTTTTTTCAAGAACACATGAAATAGTGGTCTTTGTTTTTTTTTAATGTGATCATGTTAGCCTGGCCGGGAGGGGGTGGGCGCCATTTTTCGAAAAGTACACATATGGGCGCCAAAAATCAGGTCAAATTTGCCCCCCCCCCTCCCTCCCCACGAAATCCTGGATCCGCGCCTGGGTTCTATAACAATAACCCAATTAGGGTAATCACCCCCTGACAACTACTTCAAGGAAAATATTATCCCCATATTTTTACTGCCGGGGACTGATACCCCCCCCCATCGGAAATTTACCCTCCAGACAATTACCCCGGATAATTACCCCTAGTACGGAGCCTTGAAAATGCCATCAACGTGACGACATGGCGTGGTACTTTATCTTGCCATGTCTTAATTGATCATTGGCGGCGGAAGGCAAAACAAATTTAAAGGGGTCCACCTGAAATTTTGGGATGGACACAGGTAAAAAATTTGACAGGAAAATCAACCAAAATTTATAGAAAGGACCACCAACATTTTTTGACAAGAAAAAAAAGGTTATCAACCACAATTAGGGGGGGAGGGACAAACATATTTTAAGGGGGGTCCACCTCAATTTAGGGGGGGCGTAGAAAACAAATTGACAAGCAAAAAAAAAAAGGTTCTCAACTAAAAATCTAGGGGGGACCGTCCCCAAACCTCAAATTTAGGGGGAAAGGTCCCCGGCCCCCCCCCCGCTTCCGCCGCCTAAGTAATTAATACGCTTATTATTTCGACATAGCGATATATTCTATCTTGTCAAGTCGATATGTCCACATGGCGAGATATGAAGTGTACAAGTCCCGGCGAGAATCCCGATATATCGCTATGTTGACATGTAAGTCGACTTGGCAAGATTATCTCGCCATGTTGACATATAACTTTTTATAAGTGGACTGACTTGGCAGGATAACGTATCGCGCCATGCGGACATAATAAGCTTATTTATATAGTCGACATGGCAAGATAAAGTATCTCGCCATGTCGTCAAGTCGATGGCATTTTAGAGGCTCCGTATGGCGTCTAGAGGGTAAATTTCCGGGGGGGGGGGTAACAGTCCCTGACGATAAAAATATGGGGAAAATATTTTCCTTGAAGTAGATGTCAGGGGGAGATTGTCCTTTGGGTCATCGTTATAGAACCCCATGGACTCGTATCATTGGCCTTTTGACCTCTTGATGGCATTGGATCTCACTATATCCTGATCATAATTTTACACACACCGCGGAATATCGGACCCGCGGTCTATCAGACCCGCGGACTATCGGACCCGCGGTCTATCGGACCCGCGGACTATCGGACCCGCTGTCTATCGGACCCGCGGTCTATCGGGCTGTAACCGTTCATTTTTACCGAGCGCAATGAATTAAATCGTATCGTGACGTCACCTCCTAAAGCCGTGCAACGGTACATTTTGGACGGTACATTTTGGATGGTACGTCTTTTGTGCAACGGTACGAATGTTTGACAATCAGCCTCCCATTCGCTCGCGTACAACAAGCTAAGTAGGCGTTGTACAATACATTTTGGATGGTACGTCTTTTGTGCAACGGTACGAATGTTTGACATTCAGCCTCCTATTTGCTCGCGTACAACAAGCTAAGTAGGCGTTGTACAATATAGGAATAAACCCTTTGTTTTTTCACATTTTCGCTAAATTCCGAGGCGTTGTACAACACAAATAGCGAATATTCTTATTCGTGCAATGGTGCGAAATTTCGCATTCGGTGAAAGAAAGAAACGCTCTATTCAACTCGGCTAACGCCTCGTTGAATAGAGCATCTTTCTTTCACCTCATGCGAAATCTCGCACCATCGCACTCATGCCTATTCGCTATTTGCATATTGTGGGATTTTGCTTTTTGCTTTCCATATTTTTGCTCCCTTTTCATAGATTACTGCAGGAAAAACTTTTTGTTTTTTCATAAATTCGCTAAACTCCGAGGCGTTGTACAACACAAATAGCGAATATTCTTATTCGTGCAATGGTGCGAGATTTCGCATTCGGTGAAAGAAAGAAACACTATATTCAACTCGGCTAACGCCTCGTTGAATAGAGCATCTTTCTTTCACCTCATGCGAAATCTCGCACCATCGCACTCATGCCTATTCGCTATTTGTATATTGTGACGTCACCTCCTAAAGCCGTGCAACCATGCGTGCAACGGTACATTTTGGATGGTACGTCTTTTGTGCAACGGTACGAATGTTTAACATTGATTCAGCCTCCCATTTGCTCACGTACAACAAGCTAAGTAGGCGTTGTACAATACAAAATAAAACTGATGGTTGATTTTGATTTTGACGACTTTTGTCCAGTCCGACACAAGTCACCCGCCTTTGCCCCCCATGTTCTTTTGCTCCCTAGTTTAAAAGGCCTGATGTCGCCACTGCCGCTGGGTTTTTTTTATCACAATTCCTTTAAAGAATGTATCGCCGTTTAATTTAATTTCCGATGATCATGAATGTGTTATATATTCTTATGATTTTGTTCGTGTTCTTCTGTATTCACTTAGAACAAAACACTATACAAATGAACATGATGAAAGAAAAGCGAGAAAGGGTTTTGGCCTACAAACCCCAGAGCAAGACCACGCCTACTTCAGGTGAAATTGAGGAACCTCCGCCCATACACCTGGCTTTATTCGGCCTACAACTAGCTGGAAAGTCTGCCTTCATTAATTCTTTGTACTTTGCTGTGAAAGGTAGGCCTATGACAGGTTTGGAAAAAAAATGTGGATATAGGCCTGTCAAACAAATCTGTTTTATGGTTGTAACTTTCCCCCATATCCACTGTTTGCCAAATAATAACAACTTTTGTCAAGTGAAAATTATCATTTTGTAAAAATGTTTTAGATCAAAGTTTCACCTACATTTCAAGCTACATTTCAAGCACATGCCCTGAAGAATGATTCTTCTCCTTTACGATGATACAATAATCATGAAATTTGATGTATATTTAGAGCAGCAATGACAGAATTGAATAAGGTGTTTAGTTACGCATCAAGCTCATCAAATATGCAAAACCTCTTTAGTCATAAATATCCGGGGGGCCGCGGGGGGGGGGGGGGGGGGATGGCAGTCAAACGTATTTATATTCAAATTCCCTCCATTTGTGCAAAGAAAATTAATTGCTTTTCCTTTATAGAATCGATGTTAGTCCATCGTTAGACTGATGAATCGTACATGCATGCATGATATTTTTTGTCAATCAGCTTTATCAATTTGAAATAAAAAATCTCCGGAATGGGTCGAATGTTTACTTTCTTGTTGAGTTTATAGGCAAGCGAGATAATGAACTGAAAAATATCTCTGCTCTCTTTATTCACATATGAAAGCTATAATGTCTTTTTTTA
Organism: Lytechinus pictus; assembly: GCF_037042905.1. Taxonomy (NCBI): domain Eukaryota; kingdom Metazoa; phylum Echinodermata; class Echinoidea; order Temnopleuroida; family Toxopneustidae; genus Lytechinus; species Lytechinus pictus. Next base: position 1,789,462 of record NC_087252.1, read on the forward strand.
TCAAACAGGCGAATATTTGCATATCGCCGACGAATCAAACGAAGAAAAACAGAGGACAGAGTGGAGAGAAGCTAAAACCCTGACTCCCTATATAAAAATATTGGATAATAAAGGTCTAGAGAATTACAACAATCACGTCATTCCCGAACTCATGGAGGAGATCAGTAAGTCATCGTTGTTTTTTAAATTTTCTTTCAGGGGGGGGGGGGTGGCCTGTGGTGACAGTCGCCCCCAACACAAATCCAGACAGAACAAAGAAGAGGAGGGGGGGGGGTAACAGTGAGATAAGATGAGGGAAGAAACGTATTTTTGTGGGTTTTTCTTCATCTTTTTTCTCGAAAGAAAAAACAAGAGGAAGAAACAGAAAGAAAGAATTAAAGAAAGAAAGAAAAAAAAAGAACGAAAGAGTATACAAAACGAGATAACTGCGAAGGCGAGACTTAGGGATCCAAATGTCGTCCGTCCGTCGTCTGTCTGTAATGACACAACTCCACAACCGTAAGTCGCTTTTCAACCAAACGTGGATGGTAGATGGACTTGGGGGACCAGCATGTTATGCTGCAGTCGGAGGTCACATGGTCAGTTCAAAGGTCATTTTCAGGTCAACGTTAAAGTTTACATGCAAGACTCTCTTATGACACCTAACTCTGCAACCGTATGTCACTTTTCAACCAAACTTGGATGGTAGATGGACTTAGGGGACCTGTATGTTAAGCTGCAGTCGGAGGTCACATGGTAAGGTCAAAGGTCATTTTAAGGTCAACGTTAAAGTTTGCATGCAAGACTCTCTCATGACACCTAACTCCGCAACGTACCGTTAGTCACTTTTCAACCAAAATTGGATGGTAGATGGACTTGGTGGACCAGCATGTTATGCTGCAGTCGGAGGTCACATGGTAAGGTCAAAGGTCATTTTAGGTCAACGTTAAAGTTTACATGCAAGACTCTATTATGACACCTAACACTGCAACTGTAAGTCGCTTTTCAACCAAACTTGGATGGTGGATTGACTTGGGGGACCTGCATGTTAGGCTGCAATCGGAGGTCACGTGGTAAGGTCAAAGGCCATTTTCATGTCAATGTTAAAGTTTACATGCAAGACTCCCTTATGACACCTAACTCCGCAACCGTTAGTCACTTTTCAACCAAACTTGGATGGTAGATGGACTTGGGGGACCTGCCTGTTATGCTGCAGTCGGAGGTCACATGGTAAGGTCAAAGGTCATTTTCAGGTCAACGTTAAAGTTTACATGGAAGACTCTGTTATGACACCTAACTCTGCAACCGTAAGTCGCTTTTCAACCAAACTTGGATGGTAGATGGACTTGGGGGACCTGCATGTTATGCTGCAGTCGGAGGTCACATGGTAAGGTCAAAGGTCATTTTCATGTCAACGTTAAAGTTTACATGCAAGACTCTATTATGACACCTAACTCTGCAACCGTAAGTCGCTTTTCAACCAAACTTGGATGGTGGATGGACTTGGGGGACCTGTATCTTATGCTGCAGTCGGAGGTCACATGATAACGTCAAAGGTCATTTTAGGTCAACGTTAAAGTTTACATGGAAGACTCTCTTATGACACCTAACTCCGCAACCGTTAGTCACTTTTCAACCAAACTTGGATGCTAGATGGACTTTGGGGACCTGCATGTTATGCTGCAGTCGGAGGTCACATGGTAAGGTCAAAGGTCATTTTCAGATCAACATTAAAGTTTACATGCAAGACTCACTTATGACACCTAACTCCGCAACCGTTAGTCACTTTTCAACCAAACTTGGATGCTAGATGGACTTTGGGGACCTGCATGTTATGCTGCAGTCGGAGGTCACATGGTAAGGTCAAAGGTCATTTTCAGATCAACATTAAAGTTTACGTGCAAGGCTCTTATGACAAGTGTTTATCATCCCAGTCATTTCACAATGAAGTTTTGATACAATTCTGTTCGTGCCCTCGCAAATCACGATATTTCTGGTTATTTTCATAAGTGGGCGAGACACAAAATCGCTTTTGCCTTGTCTTTGGTAAAATGGGCACTGATTTGAGAAAGCCCACTACATGTATAAAAAGGCAAGGGGCACTTTCTCACACGTAAAACGTGTCCTTCTCAGGTTTAAGGGGCACAGTACACGTTCGTAAGTGGGGATTTGGGGTAAAATAGGCACTCATATGAGAAATGGCACTTGCTAACACAAAAAATGGGTCATAATCAGGTCTAAGGGGCACAAAACGTGTGAACTCGAGAGGGGGCATTTTTTGTAAAAATTGGTACTTATGCGAAAAGGGTAACACCTAAACGAGTCGTCCTCAGGTGAAAGGGGCACAGTACACGTTTGTGTGGGGGCACTTTTCTTGCATAAAAATGGCACTTTTCTTGCGTAAAAAGAGCACCTTTTCACTGCTTCAAAAAGAGTGGGGGGGGGGGGGGGTGCACTGTGCCCCCGGCCCATAGGATCGTCGCCCCAGGAAATCTGATTTTTTTTTTTTAAATGGTCACCCCCCACATTCAAACCGTCACATTATCAGTCCGAACATTTCGCACGATGTTTTGGAATTTAACGGACATGACCGAATATTGATGTTTTCTTTATTTTACTTATTTATCTATTCATTTATTTATTGTTATTTTGTAAAATATTCATTCATTCGTACATCCATCCATTAATTAATTAATTAGTTAATAATTAATTAATTCATTAATTTCTTCCTTCTTTCCTTCCTTCCTTCCTTCCTCCCTTCCTCCCTCCATTCATTCATTCATTCATTCATCCACCCATCATCTATTCCTTCCTTCCTTCCCTCCATCCTTCGTCCCTTCGTCCCTTCGTTCATTCATTCATTCATTCATTCATTCATTCATTCATTCATCCACCCATCATCTATTCCTTCCTTCCTTCCTTCGTTCCTTCCATCCTTCGTCCCTTCATTCATTCATCCACCCATCATCTATTCCTTCCTTCCTTCCTCCCTCCCTCCCTCCATTCATTCATTAATTCATTCATTCATCCACCCATAACCTATTCCTTCCTTCCTTCCATCCTTCGTCCCTTCATTCATTCATTCATTCATCCACCCATCATCTATTCCTTCCTTTCTTCCTTCCTTCCTTCCTTTCTTCCTTCCTCCCTTCCTTCCTTCCCTTCCTTCCTTCCATTCATTCATTCATTCAATTATAAGTTTTAAAATGTTTAATGCATCCTGGCAATAATAACGCAATGCTTTCGTTTTAATTGCTTTTGGAAATTTCTATTTCTGAATTTGGTTTCCTATTATAGTATAACAAATCTCTCTTGCTCTCTCCTTACAATATTTGTATTCGTATTTTATAGGAGGAAGGAGAGGACAAGTCCCACAAATAGTGGTACAAAACGGCAAAATCGTTGATTGTCCAATTCTGATCTGTAATTTCAGGTAAATATATTTTTATAGCGATTATTTTGATGATCATTATATTTTTATAGCGATTATTTTGATGATCATTATATTTTTGATGATTATTTACTGTAGCAAATTTTCCATATTCCATTATTTTCATTTTATTACCAATCGGACTATTTTCCAAGGATATAAAGTTTGGTAGCAACTTGAGAAAAATCACTTGCTCTATATATCTCACATAATATAAATTGTTTTGTGTTAGTTATTGACGGCATTGAATCATATTTATACCGTAGTAAAAAGAATAATACAAAATTAACACAAACCGAATTCTTTCTAATCTTATAGTGGAGAGAGTCGTGGTGATAAAGCTGCCGCGAATTTTATTTCGGAGTTTTCAAAGGAAGTTCATAAACTACTTGGTGAGTATAGTAACACCAGCGTATCTGATAATTAATAACGATGCTGCAGGCCGAATTAACTCAAACTTGATTATTTTATCATAAAGTCAAAACAAATGTTTTTTCCCTCAACAATAAAAATATGACCTATATCTGGCGTTCCATCACCTCTACTGTGTATTTTTCGCGAATAAAAAAATAAAATCAGTAAACAGGTAAAAAGGGTCCAGAACTAGATCGATCACTGGCGTCCCAAAATTGATTTCAATGAAGTTAACATTGTTTTGAGACCAAATTATGAGGCACCTTAATTTTTTTTATCGGAATAGTAACTAACAAATATTGTACCTAAAATTATAAAAAAAGATACATATCATCATTTTTTTTTTAATTCGAACACGATCGAACAGTAAAACGTGCAGAGCAAATTAAATGCGTTTAATAAATTTCGTTTATCTTTAGGTCGACGTTTGGTCGTTGTTTTGACACACAAGGATGAATTGGCTACGGAGGATGATGGAATAGATATGAGAAACTGGCTTGTCAAAGAGTGTGAAATACCAGCTCGTCATGTGTGGATCTTTGAAAACTACACTCAAGAAAACCACGAGGAGAACGTCATAAAGACTAATGAACTTCTAGACTTTCTATTGAGATGTGTTGAGCTGGCGGAACTAAACATCATCTTCAGACACACGAACGAAACCCAAACGCTCCCCAAACGCGCCAGTGGAAATGTGTTATTTCCTAAGCGTTTCCCCCTTGTAAATGAACTTTATGAATATTTTGCATTATGACATCAATATTTTCGATGATTGTTGAATAATGTACATAGGACTATACCCAATAAAAAAATGGGGAGGATATATAGAATGATATTGTTTTCCACCGTTTTTTATAAACACTGTCACTATTACTTTTTCAAGGGGTTTCTTCCAATCTTTTCGTTTTTAGAGTGGATTTTTTTCCTTCATTTTTTGGTTTGTGTTATAACCATGAAATTTGCAGACGTTTTGAGCCCTGGACGGATCGATGGTTTAATAAATTATGCTGTATAATTTGTTCTATTATTACCTGGATGTAATTTAAAAATTTGAACAAAATCTTAAAATGGTAAAAAGTCCCTTTTTTTCTTTTACGATGGTATCTACATGTAGTATTCATTTTTAACTGTAAATCTGAAAAAAAAAGAGAATCGAGGGATTTTCAACCTTCTGATGGCAGTTATCTTTTGGTAATATTAACAGAGACTAGGTTGACGAGTGTTGCTGGAGTGGGAAGGTCATGTTGACTTGGTTCAGTTCAACATAAAAATAAACAAATAACGACAAAAGAAAGACACATTTGACCTTTCATGAAAATTTATAAAAGAATAAGTCTTGACCTATTAAAATTCTCAATTTTGTGATAAGGCGCTAGATGTTATTAAAGGACAAGTCCACCCCTGATAAAAGTTGATTTGAATAAAAGGAGAAAATCCAATAAGCATAACACTGAAAATTTCATCAAAATCAGATGTAAAAGTTATGGTATTTAAAAGTTTCGCTTACTTTCAAAATACAGTCAATATGTACATCCTTGTCGGTATGCAAATGAGGGAACTGATGACGTCATCCACTCACTATTTCTTTTGTATTTTGTTATATGAAATATTCTAATTTTCCCCTCATTGTTCTGTGAAACAAAGTTTTATTCATCCCTGAACATGTTGAATTACCATTATTTTATGGTTCAGTCAAGTCGGTCATTATTGTAAAATCTGTAAAATTGGAAATATTGTATAATTCAAACAATAAAAAACACAAAAGAAATTGTGAGTGATGGACATCGACCTTCTCATTTGCATGTCACTGAGTTGTGCATATAACTGTTTTGTAAAAAATAAGCGAAACTTTAAAATGTCATAACTTTATTTTATATCCGATTTTGATGAAATATTCAGTGTTATGCTTGAATGTTTGATTTATCTCTATTTATTCAAATCAACAGTTTTCTGGGCTGGACTTGACCTTTAAGTAACTCCTTTATAATTATATACTAGTAATGTAAAATCCACAAATTGTTTCTTGTGGTGTGTAAGTTGAGGGGGAAGTTCATCCTGTTGTACATGCTTTTTAACAGAAAGCCCAAGAATTAAGTGGAGCGTTGTGGCCCAGTGGATTAGTCTTCTGACTTTGAAACAGAGGGTCGTGGGTTCGAATCCCAGCCATGGCGTAATTTCCTTCAGCAAGAAATTTATCCACATTGTGCTGCACTCAATCCAGGTGAGGTGAATGGGTACCCGGCAGGATTAATTTCTTGAATGCATGAGCGCTGAAAGGCAGCTCAAGCTAAAGCCGGGGTATTAATAATAATGATAACATCGCGCCTCGGAATATATTTCTAGATAGATGGCGCTATATAAATGCCTATTATTATTATTAATATATTAGTGACGAAAGTCCATCAACGAATACCATCTCATGCGAGAAACTGTCCCATAATACCCACTTTATACAAATCCCATCAAATGTCATTTTCTCAGAAAATAAAAAATGTTTTAACTTGTGTATTCAATGTATCCCATGAAACATCATTTCCTAGCTGAAAGAGAAATATTGTCAGTCATCATGAACCATTGAACCACTCTTGAATGTACTGCACAAGTAAATGAGGGTGTGCGTATGTGGGGGGGGGGGGTGTACACCATTGTGTTTCATTGTTAATTATGGAAAGCAAATTTCCATTTTTATTACATTGTATTGTTCAATCTTTTTATGTGCACGTACATGTATAGTTGTAAATGTAATGTATTCGTTTGTAAGGGGATAACCCAGATAAGTAGGCCTACTTTTACTTTTGTTATCCACCACTGTAAATATACATATAGGCCTACATACTGGTTTTGTACTCATTTTAATTAAAATGACTGTTGAATTCAATAATCAAAATCAAAATAATTTACATAAAATGGTATATGACTATTCGCCAAGTGCTTGCTCATGCATGACACCACATGCAGTTGTGCTAATAAGTTAGTGAACCCCACCATAAAATACACTCTTTCATGCTAAGTGTTGAATGTAAACAACTCTACACTGCAAAAACACCGGTGTTGATTTAACACCAGCTCGGAATCTGTATATGTCCACACCAGAAAAGTGTTAAACACCAGTTTCGTTTTGGTCTAACACCAGGAAGGTGTTTATACAACACCAATTAGTATTTGTTTCCAAACTGGTGTTGTTTCAATACTTCTCTGGTGTGGACATATATAGATTCTGGGCTGGTGTTAAATCAACACCGGAGTTTTTGCAATGTACAATGTCCAGTGATTCCAGAGAAACAAACTTTATTGAATTTTATCACCAGACTTCACTATTAAGTATTTAAAACGTGGCAGAATTTGAGCACCTGAATTCTGCTATTTTTGGTGGGGTTCACTAACTTTTGAGCACAACTGTATTAATATTTGAGGTACATGTATGATCAAATTATCTGAATCTATACCCTCCTCTATCCCTCTCATCATGATTTTGGAAGCTTCCTATTAGCCTCCTCAAAAGTAAATAAATAAATAAATAGCCATAAGTAATGCATATTAATGTTTTTCAACTTATGGATGATTAATAAATAAAACAACATGCATAAACAAATGAGTACAGTTTCATTCTTTCATATTGTCTGTTTATTGATATAATATATTTCAAAGATTTTGTCAACATGATCAGGATTTATTGGATTATCAATACAGGGTTTCACAAGAAAGATGCAAACAAATCAACAAATATAATAATAACGATAATATGTCCATTTATATAGCGCAGTTACTATGTGCATATACTCAACTGCGCTTTGATACTTGGTATCATATTATTACCCCAGCTGTAGCTGAGCCGCCATATTAATAGGCGCTAAAGCATTCAAGGAATAAATCCTACCAGGTACCCATTCACCTCACCTGGGTGGAGTGCAGCACAATGTGGATAAATTTCTTGCCAAAGGAAATTACGCCATGGCTGGGATATCCATGGGACCGACATTTTTCCAACTCCTATTAACGACAAACATAGTTGAAGTCATAGAAGAATTCTTTCATGGATATTTTGTCACAATCAACACCCCAAATGTCATCATCATTTCAGTTTTTTTTCAAATTAACACGTACTATAAGTTTGTTTTCACTAACCACAATGCACTGGGGTACATACTAGGGCACACATGGATTTACAATCAGGTACATGTATGTATTTGATTGTATTCTTTTGTGAAAATGGGTCTCATTGTTTCTACAGGGTGATAATTATGAATGACACTTTCATTTCAATCAATCAGACACATGTATTTGATTGCATTCTTTTGTGAAAACTGGTCTCGTTATACGATCTATGTATCTACAGGTTTCACGATAGTTATAACTTTGATTTCAATCTTTTGTGAAAACGGGTCTCATTGTTTTTACACACATGTATTTGATTGCCTTTCTTGGTGCAAACAGGTCTAAGTGTGTAATAAACATAGTTTTTAATCAGTTCCATGACTTATATTCTAGTTGCCACTTTATTCTGAACCAGAAAAAAAAAATACTAACCTTAAGAAAGTGGCAAATGGAGTGATTGTCCTGGAGGACATTGCCCTGTTTCATTGACCTTACATACATGTATTATAAAACATTTCAATACATAGAGTATATATTTACTCTCACAACATAATAAAAATGTTAAGTATTCATCATCAAAACAGTTAACACAACACTACATTTTGAGTTAAGCAGTCTACAATTAGACTTTATACATATTATTAACCCACATTAGGTGACCCTATTTCATTAATCATCATATCAAGGTGGTGTGTATATTGTACAATTAAATTAAAACCAATGGCAAAAAGGCTAAGCTAATGTTAATTTTACACCATCCCAGGAAAACACCAGGGCCCCCGTCTCACAAAGAGTTACGATTGATCCGATCAATCGTAACTATGGATGGCCAGCAACATCAACATCTATTATGCATGTTTGTTCAAAATATTTTCTAGCTATGATGTATATCCATGCATTCATTGTTTTTTTGATAATTCACTGCGCTTCTCTTTGCATACAAAGGACATTGTGCAAATATTTCGTAGAAAAAATTATGACACTGATGGATTTCCATAGAGTTACAATTGATCAGATCAATCGTAACTCTATGTAAGACGTGGCCAGGTTGAAACAGCACCAGTTTAGAATCAAACCAATGTCATTTTAACACTGACTTTTGTTGTTTAAATACGTGTCTGGTGTTAGCCCAAACCGGTGGTGTTGCATGTTTCTCTGGTGTTTTCCGATATACATGTAGGGCTGGTTTTTGGAGTAAGGTTGGTTGTATTTGAAACAAACTGATCTTGCATATAAAAAGTTAAAGGAGAATGAAACCCTTGAAACCAGCTGAATCCATATCAAAGAGAAAAATCAAAGAAACATATTGTTGAAAGTTTGAGGAAGATTGAATGAATAATAAGAAAGTTATGAGCATTTGAATGTCGAGATCACTAATGCCAAGTAGATCCTCCCATCGGCAATGCGACCAAGATCTGTGATGTCACACACGTACAACTCCCTCATTACTTTAGTACTTATTGCACTTATATTCTCACTTTTATAGAGTCTATCACAAGGTGAGGTTTTCTCTTTATGAGAGGACAAGTACAGAGGTTTCACAACATATCATTGATGAATCGTTTGTCATATGATTAGAATGAGCAAAAAGAGATGTTTTGGGGTATATTTTCAGTGTCCAAAAGGGGAGAGTTGGTCATCTGTGGCATCAATGATCTTGGTCGCATTGCCAATGGGAGGATCTCCATAGCATTAGTGATCTCGACATTGAAATGCTCATAACTCTTCTATTGCTAGTCCTATTTCACTCAAACTTTTGTTGATCTTATTCTTTGATTTTTCTGCTTTCACAAAAGCTAACTTGCTCCAAGAGTTTCATTCTCCTTTAAATAAAACCTTACAAAAGTTTTAAGTTGTAATCCCTTTACCCATTTAAGTCAAACATGTCAATCAATGATGTCCACAGAAATTGGGATTGGGAATTTATATTGCAACATTGGAAAAAAAAAGGCATTTTAGATATAAGTACATGTAAGAATGGCATCTAAACGACCAAATAAACTGCATGCAAAATATCAATCCTACCAAACGAAGAAAAAAAAGAGAGGACAAAATCCTATATACTAATACAAATTTACAAATAAAAGTAGGTGAAGTTGTTCAAATGATGTTAATTTCATCAGACTGTAAAAAAAAAAGAAGTATGTCCTTCCTTTGAAATCACCCTCGCCCACTTCTTTCATTATTCCTGTGTGTCCGGCCGTGTATATAATACAATCAATTCAACTGTAAGGCTACAGTATGACTTAATACACTATACAAAAGTTATAATCAATTGAAAACCCTGTCTTCAAGATACAATTGATTTCAACATCCTGTTAGAACAGGGCATAGGAATGTAAACAATAGATTTGATGTTAAAGGTCAAGTCCACCTCAGAAAAATGTTGATTTGAATCAATAGAGAAAAATCAGACAGCACAATGCTGAAAATTTCATCAAAATCGGATGTAAAATAAGAAAGTTATGACATTTCAAAGTTTCGCTTATTTTTAACAAAATAGTTATATGAACGAGCCAGTTACATCAAAATGAGAGAGTCGATGATGTCACTCACTCACTATTTCTTTTGTTTTTTATTGTTTGAATTATACAATATTTCAATTTTTAGGAATTAGACGATTAGGACCTCCTTGCCTGAACCACAAATTGTTAAAATAATGGAATTCCACGTGTTCAGGGAGGAATGAAACTTCATTTCACATGACAACGACGAGAAAATAAAAATATTTCATATTTCATGTAATAAAATACAAAAGAAATAGTGAGTGAGTGATGTCATCAGTTCCCTCATTTGCATACTGACAGAGACGTGCATATAACTGTTTTGAGAAATGAAGCGAAACTTTAAAATGTCATAACTTTCTTATTTTACATCCGATTTTGATGATTTTTTCAGTGTTATGCTTGTTGAATTTTTCTCTTTTTATTCAAATAAAGTTTTTGTTGGGGTGGACTTGTCCTTTAAATTTTGATGAAAGTCAGCTAAAATAATAATTGGAGACAAAGTGTTATTTTACTCTTCTCTACCATGTATTTTAATGTTAAGTGCTCCTTTAAGAAATTGCACCAAGCCACTATAGGCAGAAAAATATCCCCAACTAACATTCTATTAAATGGCTTTTACAAATGAATATTTCTTCATCATTTGATTGTCAGAAGGGTGTTTAAAGTGCAATGTAAAAATATTTCTTGGTGACATCTCTTTAGTGGAAATTAACATACATTGTACATTACAGGAATCACATACATTTATGTGTATAACATCTACACGTACATGAAAAACATTGTTTTGAAACATCATGGCCTGAATTCACATGTGGATTTGAATGTACAGTGTATGGTCTGAAATCACAGTACACATTTCATTCATAAAATGAATTGATTTACACTGTAAAAATACATTTGCAAGCACATATGTTTGTCTTAAGGCTCAAATTCAGGTAGTTTGTTTATTATGTACATACATGTATGTTATGAGTTGTGAAGTGTTCTGTTTAAGTATTTATGCAAATTAATAATGATCATTAACAATGGTGTGAAGTTAGCAGCATTGCGCCTGTATTGGCATCTTTCTCGATTACATGTATCTTGTATGTACATGTACAATGTCACAAATTAGCATAATTAATGCATGAAATCTGTATAGCAGGGATTCAGTTTCAAGGTGAGCGAGAGCGATCACTATAGCTACCGCTCGCTTTAATCCATTTCAGGTAGAGATTTATCACCCGATCGCTTTAAGTGTCAGTCAATTATCAAAATGTTAGAGCCAACCTTGAAATCCTCATTCTCAGTCAGATAGGAACACACAATTACATTGTAAGCAATAACAGACATACATGTAGCAAGAATGACAATAAATTCATTGACATAAATATTGCATACATGTATATCTGATTGTGTCTCCTTTGGTTGTGGGTTGTAACTTAGTGTATGTTCCTCCATCTATTTTGTAATCAGACAAAAGAGCTCCCTTTGTACAAGTACATGTATGTCAAAGAAGAGCTTTTTGTAGTGCTCCCCTACTGCTCCCCTTAAGTTTTAGGAGAGCTTTTCATTGCTCCCAAAAACTGAGTCACTGGTATATACTAGTAAACTTTGGGTTCAGACAATGGATTAAAACCCATGTAAATTTGAGCCAATAATGTTGGAAGACAGAACAAAACAAGGCAAAAGTTGTTATTGATACAAGAGGCACATATGATTGTTAATAAGATACAGTATGTGGCAAATGAAAGTACATTATGTCATGTAACCATATGTTTACAATCTATATTGAATTTGTACCATACAAGTATGATTGTTCACTTTAATAAATAGGAACCTTGTGTGAAGAAGTAGAAGTAATACCTTTCAAAATCAATAACTTACACTGTACATGTACATGTAGTACCCCAAAATTGACTAAAGGGTTGTTCGAGCTCATTCCATAACTGATACAAGCATTTCCCCACCTGGTTTAATGGCAATATTCTACCATTTTTTTTTGAGCTTGTAAAAAATAACCTGAAATTGCAAATATAAGGGTTGAATGAAAAACACTGCCAAAATGGGGTGGCATTCCTACTTTGGAGAACAATACACATTTCAATATACTTGTAAATGTACGTGTCCATCTAGAGTGCTAACATTGGGTAATACATGCATACATTTATCTAATCATAACTAATGTAAAGCATACATAAAAAAAATAGACGAAAAATAAGATAAATACATGAACCATATAAGTTTAATACATGTACATTGTATGCAAGAACAGACATACATGTGTAATTTGTTCAAAAATCAAAATGACGTAACTTGCATCCGATGCATTGCTAATTTTGTAAAATATGAGGAAAAGGCACATTGTCAATTCTTACATGAATGTAGTTAAATGCAGATCTTTTACATGTTAGGTGCAAGAATCTTCAAAATGAAAGGAGGCAGTGTTGTATGAAGAAGAAGAATTTGCACGCAATAGGAAGAGAGAAATAGGACAAGAAAATTAGAGCCTGGATCTTAAAATGTCAAAATAATAATCAGGGTTCATTTTAAGCTCTCTAAAGCCTATATATTTTATCCCTGGACAATAAAAATATATATACAAATTATTATTTCTATTTTTAAAAATAGATATTTCTTAAATTCTGCAGCAGATTCATATTTTTTTAATTTTTAGCTTTCAGTTTTCATATATAGAAATAACCATATCTTATTAAACAAAACCAGAGGCTTTGATTAAAAATCCAATGAAAAAAGGCAAGGATTTACAACTATTCATAATCTCTTGCCAAACACTTGACAAAACTTGTGTTGATATCAGTTAAATGCATGTTGGCACGACAATGAAATGTTATTTTCTACTCCTCTTCCATATTGGTCTACATGTACAGTATTTCTTTTTTTTTGGCACCTGTGTTAATTGCATTAGTTAAAATGCTTCAGTAAGAGTTAAGACAGGTCTACAATAATGCCCATATTTCATTTTAGTGTTCATGATCATCATTGCTACCATCCATAGTGACAGTATCACGTCTTAAAAAAAAACGTACAACCTACATACAGAGAGCAGGGTATATCTTAAGTCTAAGAGTTGATTCAAATCAATCATAACTATGGAAAGCCAATTGATTTACTATCGAAACGTCTCCCTTTGTAAATAAAAGGTGTCTGCCTATTGGTCAAATACATGATGGATGTGTGAGAGAGTTTAAAGGAGAATGAAACCCTTGAAACCAGCTGAATCCATATCAAAGAGAAAAATCAAAGAAACATATTGTTGAAAGTTTGAGGAAGATTGAATGAATAATAAGAAAGTTATGAGCATTCGAATATTGAGATCACTAGTGCCATGTAGATCCTCCCAACGGCAATGCGACCAAGATCTGTGATATCACACACGTACAACTCCCTCATTACTTTAGTACTTATTTCACTTATATTCTCACTTTTATAGAGTCTATCACAAGGTGAGGTGTTCTCTTTATGAGATGACAAGTACAGAGGTTTCACAACATTATATCATTGATGAATCGTTTGTCATATGATTAGAATGAGCAAAAAGAGATGTTTTGGGGTATATTTTCAGTGTCCAAATGGGAGAGTTGTACGTGTGTGACATCACAGATCTTGGTCGCATTGCCAATGGGAGGATCTCCATAGCATTAGTGATCTCGACATTCAAATGCTCATAACTCTTTTATTGCTAGTCCTATTTTTCTCAAAGTTTTGTTGATCTTATTATTTGATTTTTCTGCTTTCACAAAAGCTAACTTGCTCCAAGAGTTTCATTCTCCTTTAAGGAAAAGGCCCCTCTTGTGCCAAGCCAGGAAGAAATCATGGAGCTCAATGGATAGTGCCATCAACTTTAACGAGTGCATCATTTCAAAATTTAAGCACTACATTGTAGTGATAATACACTTGAACATTTGGATTTGAAATTATTAATTAATGCTTTCCATATTTCAGATTTGAATTCAATATTCACTCAAAATCGTTCAGAATACGCATAGAAATGCTTGGCAACAGTTATAGCGATTCATCTCAAACAACCTGAAAACCATGGAAAAATTTGCTCAACTTTAATAGTCCAACCTTATCCAATAGGGTATTTGTGAAACAGGCCCCCCAAAGTCTAGCCAAGTAGAACTTTCTTGAGCGTGTTTCGTGGAACCTGTACCTCCTCCTCTGAGTCTGGATCTTCACTGCTGCTGTATGACTCTGAGCTGCTCCTACCGCTGGGAGGTGAGCATTCAGGGGAGCACAGGTACTGCATCAGAGGAAGACGATACTTGCCACAGAAGTCCACAAATTTGACATGCTGGAAGCGGGCATTGAAATAAACACCTGCAGATGTGAGAAGAATAAATTATAACATAATCAAAATTTAAACCTAAATTAGTAAAATTTAGTTCATGACACATCCATGACTCTAACAAAGATTCAGTCATAAAATGTTCTTTGTACACTTTCTGAGAGTGGTTTGAAATTACCAAGATTTGCTGAAATTCACTTTAGAAACCTCCAAGGCACAACTGAATTTTATTGCACTTCAAGTCTTCAACCAGGGGCCAACTCCATGGGTCTAAGTCATGTAGCGGTGTGTTGAGGAATAACCGTGTGACACTCACTAATAGGAACAAAAGATTATTACTGATCCCTGCAGCAATATACACTTTACAATACAGGCCATTTTTCTTCTTCCATTCTTTTTTTTGTTAAGTTCTTACGATCTTCAATTTTCATCACCCAATAAAGGGCTGGTCCCGGCTGAGATATTCATATCTCAACAAATAGATTAAAATTCGCAGAGCAAAATGCTGAAAATTTGATCAAAATCGGATCACAAATAATAAAGTTATTGAATTTTAAAGATTTGCATTATTCCGGCGAAACAGTTTTAGGCATGTCTTCATGAATATTCATTAGATGACGTCATATCCCCACTTTTTTTTTGTATTTTATAATATGAAATTAGGTTTATTCAAAAATTTTCTACCAAGAAATAAAACAATTGGATTGACAACTGATTAAGTGCATTAGTTATTTATTGCCGCAACTTATTTACCGGTAATCATAATGGAGACACATCATTTACACATATGTATGAAAAATTGAATCAATTATGATTTCATGTAATAACATAAACAGGAAAGTGGGGATATGACATCATCAGCCCACTTAATGAATATTCATGAAGATGTGCATATACGGTAAGTTACTGTTTTAACAAAATATTGATAAACTTTCAAATTCTATAACTGTTATTTGTTGTCTGATTTTGATAAAATTTTCAGCATTTTACTCTATTTATTTAGGTATAAATATTTTCAGCCCGGACCATCCTTGAAAAGAATGAAGGTGGGGGAAAGGGCGGGGGGGGGGGGGGGGGGGAGAAGTCACTCACTCTTCCCAAAGCGCTGTCCATGCTTTAAAAATATAACAAAAGTAAACCAAGGCAAGAGCACTTTGTCACCAATTTCCTCAAGCTAAGCGGCTTTTAAATTCTGATTAAAAGGCATTCTATCACGATAAACAGAGGTCACTGATAACAATGTCATACAACTAATGTAGGCTGAACAAACTAATTATCAGCAAGGCTGTTTGTTTTTGGAAATAAGCAAAGTTCATTCAGTATGTAATCATGAAGGTCAATCATTTCAGGACAAGGATATGAACTCTGCAGAATGCAGCTGCTATAACAAATTACACTTTGGAACACAAGTATTATCAAGTGCATACATGTATATTCATAGAGATTTGCATGTGGTAACATCAGACGGATATTGACCTTCGGCTAAAAGTGACCTTGTGATTGCACATACAGTCAAAGCTGTATCAATGACATCCTGGAAATCTTGTATTCTTGTTCTATTTTCTTGTATATTCCAATTGAATTTCTCAATCAAGTCTTTTCTGGCAAAATGAAGAACAATCTGATAAATATCAGGCCTAAGAAATAAAAATAAACAAGAAAATAAAATATCTTGGCCTGAAATAAATAAATAAAAAACACAATAAAGGGACAAAAAATATGACAACTAAGTGTTGGAATTAGGATCTGCCAATGGTAAATGCACAATTTGCCTTTCTCCACCCAGGTGTACATACCAGGTTAAGATGTGAAAGCCTATGTAGTATGCCTACTATTGCCTAGCAATCAAACAAGTTTGTATTACATGTACTCCCTAGGGAGTGGAAAAGTGTGTGTATTGGTGTGTGGGCAAGCCAGCATCTGATAAATATTGAAAATAGTAATTAATGACATAAATTGTTCCATTGTTCGGAAGTATGTGGCCCAGTGGATTAGTCTTCGGACTTTGAAACAGAGGGTCATGGGTTCGAATCCCAGCCATGGCGTAATTTCCTTCAGCAAGAAACTGATCCACAGTGTGCTGCACTCAACCCAGGTGAGGTAAATGGGTACCGGTAGGAAGTAATTCCTTAAAAAGCTGTGTGCGCTATGAACGCCTAGCTTAGCCGGGTAATATAGGAGCGCCTTGAGCACCTAACAAGGTGGATATGTGCGCAATATAAATACCCTATATTATTATTATTATTATTAAACAAAGGGGAATCATTATCTTTTTAAATCAAACCAGTGTAGGCCTATACATGTAAGTGTTTAAACCTAAACTTAATAAGTTTTAACCTTTCAGACAATTACGTATCTCACCATTGCATTTTGGATTCAGGCAATGTCTAGCTGAATCCAAGAACCTCATAAGCTCTCCAGGCAAATCTTCTTTGGTATAGTGAACATGATTGTTTTTCACGCATCGTGCTGCTAACTCTAGGAGGGTTGGTGGGTTCCACGTCAGGTCACGAACAAAGCGAACGACCAATGGGTTACCTCTTAAACTCAGCTCACAGAGCTCAGTCAATGTGATGATCTCTGGCGGCAGGATGGTTAGTTGGTTGTTATGTAGGCTCAGTGATCGAAGCTGCTTAAGCTGGACCAGCTCAGCCGGGAGGGAAGTTACACGATTGTCGCACAGCACTAAGGAGAGTAGGTTTGGAAGATGACCAACATTTGGCGGGAGAGTGACAAGATGGTTACCACCCAAATAAAGATGTTGTAATCTGTAAATGAGGCCAAAAAATACAATTTATGACACAGAGTCACAACTTATTTGAACTTAGACTTAGAAAGACAGAATTTACTTTTCCGTAGATAAACCTGGAAACTTGGCTGCAGAAAATCTGCATTTTCCATTAGGATCTACATGTAGCCTAGCCTACAACCGGGTAGCCAAGTCTAGGCATCTCAAAATCTTAGATCCAGCAATAAAATCAAACAATCTTTTTTTCTCTGCAACATATCTGGCAAGTTCCCCCAAGTCTGCGCAGTCCCCTTTTCCTTGCCTACGCACACGCGTATCTGCGCGATTCTAGTATAAAGAAGATATACCAAACACAAACTTTACACATGCAATACATAGTCATACTCATAGACAGATATTCATTAAAAAACCTGACTCAAAATGGTGGAAAAATAATGTATTTTGGGCATTTCATGTAATGGCCTCAAATTGCAGCCTTTCTCATCAAAATCCCTGAATCGCATGCAAAGTGAACGGGTGTGCAGACATGGGGCACCATTTTTTGTTCAATCTGAATATGACTGCCCGAGGTTTTTTCCAAGAAAGTGATATTTCCTTCAATTTTTTTAATAGATATTTGGCACACTTACTTACAATAATATCAGGAACATTATGATTATCAACTGAAAGATTTTGTGAAATAAGAAAAATTCAACTCAAATTGCTTAATCGTTACGTAAAGGAGCCTCCTTTAAGAAGTCTGAGGCTCCTTTTCTATAAATCTAATATAGGCCTACCATACCCCTGTCCCTGAAATAAACTGTTCAAATTAAATTAATGAAATTTGTTAGGTCTACCTCACCTGGATAACCTTTCAACTTCTGGTGGAATTTCTCTTATTCTGTTCCCGCCCATGTGAAGGACCCGTAGAGAAGTAATTTCAGTCAACTGTACAGGAAAATTAAGGAATAAATTGCCACTAAAATTGAGAGTCTGTAATGCTTTGCATGTTCCAAATTCCTTTGGTAAAGAGTCACTATTCAAATGATTGTTTTTGCACGTTAGAATCCGCAAATGTGTCAGTTGTATCAACTCGTCTGGCAGTTTCGTTATTCTGTTTGTGCTCAAATCCAGCTCGATAATGTTCAAAAAGTTATTTATACTTGCAGGAATCGTGGATATATTGTTCCTACTGATGTCAATAATTGCTAATCTCTCTTTGTGTTCGATTAAATCGTCAAAAGGAAAAACATCGATGCCTTTTCGGGAATACATTGCGACTCTTTGATTGTTGTTCGACTCGGTTCGCGACATGTCAGCGTCGGTTCGTCTCGATCGAGGTTTTCTTCGCATCCCACGCCTTGTCCTTCGGCTCAAACAAACTCAAGCACGCGCTAGCCCTCCGACTCCGAGCAGCCGAACTTGATGACAGACTCTTGTTGAAGTTGTGAGAAAATCCATGTTCAAAATTTGTGCAGGAAGACGAACAACAATTTCTCAAAATCGAATAGAGTACCAGGTATGATGAATTTCACCAATAATATATAACAAATTGCTCCGAAAAGTTGATATTTAACAAGGACATGAAGGAGATGGTGGACCACGGCTGATGAGACGAACCGAACATGGGCAACAATAATGAGCTAGTCTATGAATCAGCTTGTAATTATCGGTAGCTGATTTCCGTTCTTTCAAATGAAAGACATTCCTAATTTCAAAATGAAATTATTTTTGTTTCGAATAAAAAATACAGTCAAAACAATATTATGACTCTCAATATGTATTCAGAGACCGCATATGCCTGTAAAACATCCCTTAGAATATGCGCTACATTTAGTTTTGTGAACACCGCATCGATTTTTAAGACTACTAGAACACGGTCACTTACGAAATCACTCCCTCGAAGCATGATCACGTAACGATGACGTCATGAAAGATGACGAAGCAAGAAAATGGGTCAAATTTCATCATTGAGGATTAACTTTAATCTCGAGACATTGGACACTAAGTACTGATCTTAGCTTAATTTTGACTATAACTATGAATGAATCAGCGGAGCCCCCCCCCAAAAAAAAAAAAAATGAGCCGGACCAGTTAAAGAGATCAGTAAATCCGAATCCAAAACGATCGAGGCAATTGCCGGGCAATTGTGGGGGCCAACAATTATGATCTATACAGTGCGTATCAAAAAAAACGGGACAGATTTGAAAAGTCTATAAAATTTTTGTTTCAAATTATTATGTCTATATTTTGGTGTTAATAGGTGCTCTAAGGTCTTGTCTTTCAAATGTTATTAAAATTTTTTAGTTTTGTTCATGCTTGAGCGAACACGGGACGTTTTTGTTGGGGGTTCAAAAAGAGGCTTGCGCCAGAATTGCAGAATATGAGTAATATGATGATCAGACTTCTTGCTAATTTGCAGACTTCCTCTTAACCTTTTCATTATCTTTGCCATAATTTTCAAATCATGCGGTCAAAATTCATTATCAGATCTATTTATTTGCTTGAATTATTCTGTTATTTCTTTTTAATATACTCTCTGTTAGCTTTGAATATTCCTTCTTCAAGCTAAAATTATTTTTTTTCAACCTAATTATGGGAGAGCATGGATTTTTAATTCAAATCCTTTCATTATGTGCTACAAAGGTTATGGTGCCTTTTGAACAAAGCCACACAGATGGGCGGGCGCTCGGGTTGCTCCCCCCCCCCCCCTCAATTAAAAAAAATCATGACCAAGAAAAAAAGTGGACAGGAAATAAAAGGAAAGATAGAAAGTAAAATATGATATTATTTTCTAAATATTATGTCAAAATCTATCACAAAATTTGATATTGTAATTAAAAAAAGTGGGAATATTTGCGTGCTCACTTCGCTCGCTCACAACTTTTTAATACATTTTACCCGATCTGCCATATCTAGCTCCTTCAAAATTGACTCAATACACCATTGTCATTGAAAGACATGAATCCCTTCCTGTGTTTCCTGTCAAGCAATTAAACTTGGTCAAGGAATTAATGACCCATTGAAAAATAGATTCATGTCTTTTAAAGGTACATAACATAATTTGTTTCACATAAAAAACGATTTGAATAATCACAAGTTTTCCCAATTAATAATTCAAATCTTCTTGCTTGGGTTGACAAAAAAAAATCTTCTTTTCTCAGCTACTTATGAAGGAAAATTAAAAGGTAAGAGAAGTTTAAATGAAAAAACAAAATAATTCAATTAAATAAATAACTTAGTAAATGAAATTTGACAGCATAATTCGAAAATTATGGCACAGATAATGAAAAGGTCAAGAGGAAGTCTCCTGATTAGCAAGAAGTCTGATCATTGTATTACACATATTCTGCAATTCTGGCGCAAGCCTCTTTTTGAACCCCCAACAAAAACGCCCCGTGTTCGCTCAAGCATGAATAAAATTTATTTTTTTAAATTGCATTTCAAAGATAAGACCTTAGAGCATCTATTAACACCAAAATATAGACAACATTATTTGAAACAATTTTTTTTTAGACTTTTCAAATCTGTCCCGTTTTTTTTGATACGCACTGTATAGGGCCTATGTTTCGAGAGGATAACGCGGGGGATATATGTTATAGGATTTTATCTTGAATTTCAAATGGATGCAGAATCCAGTGTGTTATTAGCTTCTATGATAATATTACATCCTTGTCACGATTTGAATTCGTGCATACTAGGGTCACTAGGCTTAATTCGTGCTTTTTTCCTGAGGAAATTTAACCTGATGCCACTGTCTGAGGAAATTCCCGGGGTTTCCTCTATAAAACTCAAGATCAACATATGGTATAGCTATAGGGCCTCATGCAGGTGAATCACGAGTCATTATCGTATGCCCGGGGGGGGGGGGGGGGGCAGTCAAATATATTGCTGTACACACGCGTGACCATAAAAAAACGCGTTTAAAAGGGGTGTTTTTTCAGTTTTGGACGCGGTCCACGCGTGGACTCGTTAAGGGTATCAAAAACATTGATTTTCAAGAAAAAGGGTGGTTTTGAAAGACTGCAATCGCGGGGTCAAACGTATTTAGGGTATGTACGTCTTTTTCCCCAAAGCTTTTTTTTTTAAAGACTAGCCAAACGTGTTTAGGGTATGTTTTTTTTCCAAGCTTTTTTCCCCCGAGGTCATATTTTGGCGACATCTTGTTTAGGGGCCAAAATGTGTAAATAAAGCCCGCGAAAAACTTGTTGAGGGGGTTATTTTGCACACAGAGAAAAACTCGTTTAGGGGGTGTTAATTGGAATTTTCTTGGTCACGCGAGTGTGTACAGCAATATATTTGACTGGCCCCCCCCCCCCCGGGATATTATGTTACATCCCGTACGTGTTCTATTCATTTATATTTCTGTAAAGACTTAGCAAATAAATAAAAATGAAATTAAATTAGTCCTACGTCCGTCTCCGTCAGGAATTACAACAAATAAATAAAATAATAGATGGATTTATAACGGCGCTTTTTGCAACAATTACGGACGGCGCGCTGAGGTCACGGTGGTGCAGTAGTCAGCGGGGGGGGGGGGGGGGGGTGCTGCACATACGTCACACAGCGAGGAAAAAAAAACTAAATTTACTGATCGGACTTCGATCTCGAGTTTGACACACCTTGATGCTTGATAATTTATCCTTTCTGATCAGGGATGGCGATGTCTATAGGGGCGACATCTAACCCTCGGATTTTCAAGCAGTGAAAAAAAAAAGATTGGACAACTAAGGGAGAAATTGGGAGAAAGAATAGGAGAGATTTGGGTCGATAATTCGATATCAGTACGTTACCCTCCCTTTTTACTCTATTCAGTTGACATGACTGAGAGAAAAAAAGGAGCAAGTTTTGATTTTTCTTGCTAGCTTCTCAGTCCCGGGGGGGGGGGGGCACTTCCATTGATGAGTGGGACACCCTGCGCGACCACGGGTTCTCGAAAATCACCCTAAACAAATATCCCCCCCCCCCCGATTCGCCTTTGTATCAGTATTATTATTACTGTATCATCACTTATTTATTTGTTATCATGGCCGGGGGAGGGATTTCCCCAAGACCTCTACCCCAAAGACTGGTATTTGGAAGTATGGTTTCACCATGGCCATAGTCAATGTATGTACTAAAATGATGGGAAGCTGGAATGTTAAACTTTGTTTATGATTTGAGCGCTGAATGTGAAGATGTGTCACATTTGGCAATCCATACTTTCAAATACCCACTTGGCTTCTGAGCAAAACATAATGAATAAGCCAGTTCACTGTTAGCTCATGACCGAGGCTCATGATCAACTTTTCTCAAATGACCTTTGTGATTTTTCATTAGGATAAGCACTATCATTTTCAAAAGTTGATGTTGCGTTAGCTTTACCGGTAGAGTATTCAAATTCTAAGAACAAAAGGCATTGCATAGACCAGGTGACTAGTACATCAGGGATAAACTTTGGAAATCTGTTTCATTGTCTGCCTTTGGCACATTTGACTATTGTTTAGGCTACTGTCAAATACCAGTGATTATGAAGGCTCTATTTATTACTCTTCAGCTTGGATGTGATAAATATTTTGAAAGGAATACATGAATAATCATCAAATCACAAATGCCTATGTCAGTGAATTTGAATGCCACCTTCATGGTTGTCTCCAATGACCTTCTTCTGCTCGTGCGCAGTTTACAACCGTGAACAGGCTTATTGCCCTCTTCAGAACATCTTTTTGGTTAATCATTCATGCAAACACCAATACCAATACAAACAAAAGAGTTATGGTACTAGTCAGAAAATACATTTTAAAAAAACATTTAATTGCAAAAACACAATAACCTTGGAAAAAGTCACAATATTGATTGTGAAGTTGTACTATATAGTATGTAGATCATTTTAACATGATATGTGTCAAGTTTTGGATGGTGCATTATATACAAATAGTCCAATCAATCGACCATTTCATTCACTTTCACTGTCATAAAAGCATTCACTTCGAAAAGACAAATGTCAAAGCAAAACTATAACAAATGTTGAGCAAAAAAAAATGGTGTCATAACTCTTGTTTCAAATTTCATCGTCACATATAGAATACTGAAGTGTGACCATCAATTTTCCAATTTTGCATTTCAGCATTTTTTATACCATTTATAAGGTTTGAGATATGACCTCATGAATACATGTACATAACTCAAATTAGCCAAATTGAAGTCAGTGTATTATTAGCCTGGTTCCTAACTTTTAGAACCGGGGCAATAATACACTGAACTGGTTCCTAACTGTTAGAACCAGGCCAATAATACATTGACTTCAATGGGGCTAATTATGTATTAATGAGGTCATATCTCAGGCCCCCATGGACCGATTCGCACCAAATTTTGGTAGTGGAGGTATTTCATCATGTTCTAACAAAATATGCTATCAAAAATTCTGAAATGCAAAAAAGTATTTTGTGACGTCATCACTTCGGTACTCTATAATGGTATCCATGATATGACATAATGAGCCATCAAATTGTGCGGGGATAGAACATGACAAATTGATGGGGTGGGGTTCTTTGCTATTAAATACACAAAGCAAAATAAACAAAGCTTGTTCATTTCTATTGCGTGGATTGATAATACTGAGGCTAACACCGCAAAATGATTAAAAAAACCCCAACAAAACATGATTTTGCAAAGCAAGTGATACAGTGGTATACATTCCTGGGATCCAAAGAGGCGCTGTTAAACCAATTCACTACAAGCGTCACCAGCTGCCCAATAATGCCAACTTTATAGGATGCTATTAAATGCAGAAGCCATGTTATGAATGCCCAACTCTGACAGCATGTAACAAATGGTCCAACAGCGCCCCCTTGAATCCCGAGAATGTATACCTGTAAGTTGAATAAAATTTATCTTATTTATTTTATTCCCTTTGAGCCTTGATTATTAAATTGTAATGTAGAATTAGAATTGTATTAATCCTGAAAGTACTTGGGGGGGGGGGGGGAATGACGGCCCCCCAATGCTTCGCGCGATATACAGAAGAAAATTTGAAGTGAAATTGGGTGTTTAAAAATATCAGTATGTTTTTCATGAATAAATCAGCATATTTTATTCATGATAAATAAAAAATAATTATTTTCAGATTTTTTTTTATACTGGCTTGTAGTTTATGTGGTAACGAATGTGCGTGCCAAATTTTGGAGCGATCGCGCAAACGGTGGCCAAGATCAGAAGGGGGGGGGGGTCATCATGGTCCCCCTCCAGTCCGCAATACATCTGAAATAGCCCAGTCCTTTTAGGGTTAATATGATTGTCATTGTTATCATTACGCCTCTATTTTATGTTCTATTAATCCGATGGAATACTGAATTTCACAATTTTTATAGGCTTTGCACAGAGACCATCTGGTTCAAGTAGGCTACGGGTTAACTGAATTATTTCAAGCTCAAAGAAATTTACAGCATTTTGAATCAATTCACACGTTTCACATGAGAGCCCTACTTTTCCTTGTGGTTTGACGCCTTTTTCCTGGATATAAAGCAAAGTTCAAGTTCTGGTTTTGAAATCTAAATTTGATAGGAAATGGTTGGAAGCAATCCTAGTGTTTATCATATGCCTGAATGCTTATTTTGAACAACAAAGTTTAATTAAAATAATTCAGGCTTGCTTGAAATAATATCAACTTCATTACCATAAGTTTTTATTGAAGTAGGTAACAGGAAACAACATGGGGGACAACGCTTTCAATTGACAGGAAATTTTCAGTAGCTTTTCTGATTTTCATTTGCTCATTACTCTGTAATTCTATTTATAGTTTTTATAATTCTGCGTAAGTTTTGTTCCAATTCTATTAGCATTTCCAATGTGTGTCGGGTTAGTGGGAAAATTACTGATCGCAAAAAAAAATTATTTTTTGCTTCGTTTCTTAAAAAGAATGATTTAAGTTTGCCTACTGGATTTGCCTTTGCTCATCATTCTTCTTTGCCCAGTCAGTCTCTGTCAATCAGTGATTTGCCCACTAGCCTGGCGTATGTCATACGCTACATCCCTATATGCAGAAACTTGTTTGGTGCAATATTTTTTTCCAAGAATAACAAAGCAAATCATAGTAGTACCTTCATCAACTCAAATTTGATATCAGCCTTTGTGTATGAATAGGAAAGTCGAGTAATACAGTATTAGGGGTAGGCACAAGCTTTCTTAATCCTAAAAGGACTGCCAGGCTATTTGAGATGTATTGAGGACGGGGGGGGGGGGGGGGGGGGGATGATGCCCCCCTCCTGATCTCAGCTGCCATTTGCACGATCGCGCCAAAATTTGACAACCACATTCTTTTCCACATAAAAAAATCTGAAAATTATATTTTTTATTCATTATGAATAAAATATGCAAATTTAATCGTGAAAAACATAATTTGCATATTTAACACCCAATTTCATTTCAAATTTTCTCTTTTTTTCCAGATCTAATTTAAAGGTTTCCACAAAGAAAAATTGCGAAAGTGAATTTTGTTCTTATGTTTTTTTAACTTCTTATGTATTTCTCTGTTTTTTCATCTTTTGTTTTTTCACTGTTTTTTCAATGGAAATTATTACAGACCATTTAACAACTAAATTAAACCCTAAATTAATTAGGCAGACCAATTAGAATGAAAAATAATCACCCTTATATGAATTTCATCTCCCATAGACTTTGTATAAAAAGTGTAAAAATGAGCCATTTTCGGCATGACATTGTCTCGTAAAAAGTCATGTGGCATCGCGATGCTATACCCGTGTGTCGCGAATTTGGTCTCAAAAGTTGCACAAGACTTTAAGGAAAAGTCATAAAATTTTGTAGCTTTATTTTTTTTCGTTTCGGAAGAAGCGCACAAAGTGGTCGAGGGGGGGGGGGCGATCATGGCCCCCCCAGTTCTTTTAGAGTTACTCCACGAGATATAGGTGTTCAAGAGGCTTCAATGATGCAGTATATCATTTCTGGATTGTTCAAACATTGGATCTCAAAACCTAGAAATTTTGAGGGCAGCTAAGAAAAAAAAAGTAACATTAGCAATGCTGCAGTGACGGCAAGCTGGCAAACCTCACATTGTCAAAAGAAGTCTCCAAATTCCTGTGGAGAACTTTTTCAAGGCCAAAGAAGGTTGCTACTTACGTCATAACTCTAAAATCAAGCTATTTTGTGAGATGTCCTTAAAGCTGAAGTTCACCCTGACGAAAAACTTTGTTGTAAAAATCGCAGAAAAAATAATTAAAAAATATTGCTAAAGGTTTGAAGAAAATTCATTTAAGATTAAGAAAAATATAAGAATTTCAAGTTTTTGATTTGTGATGTCATAAACGAGCAGCTGCCCCATATGTTATGTAATATAAAACGAATAAATTTCATTTTTTTTATGGTTCATGGTGACTTTTTGTTTAATTCTTTTTAGGAGTGGGTGTGAATTCATTGTGTATTGAAATACTAAAGGTACAATAAAAACCATTTTCAACATTTTTCTGAGAAAATAGCATTTCATTGATTTTTTACAATTTACCATATGATATGTAGGAAAGCTAATAGCATATGACGTCGCAAACCAAATAATTGAAACTCTAATAACTTTTTTTATTCTTCGATGGATTTTCCTTAAATCTTCGCCAATATTTTAAAATTAATTTTCATGCTAATTTACAATAAACTTTTTGTCAGGTAAACTTCTTCAAGTTTGTTAAAATTTGAGATACAAGGTTTCACACAGTCCAGTGAATATATGTATGTCCATTAACCCTAACTAGGCCGGGCTTTTTTGGCTGTTCTGTGGCCGGGGGGGGGGTTGATTCAACCCCCCCCTGAGATCTCGGCCGCCGATCGCGCGAGCGCCGCAAAAATTTGCACGCTGGTAGTGTGCAATGTAATCTACAAGGCTGTATGGTAAAATTTTCCAAAATAATGAGATTTTATTTTATATGAATTAATTATGCTAATTTATGCATAAATCATACTTTTTGCTCTAATTCACTAAATAAAGCTCCTAGAATGCTAATTTTTGCTAAAAATATTCTTTGTAGCATTCTTAACAATGGCAATTGAAAAAAACTTTGGTTTGGAAATCAATTTCTTATGTATTTTATTGTTTTATGAATTTCTTATGTATTTCTTTGTTTTTCAACCTTTTGTTTTTCTTTGTTTTTTTCACCAGATTTATTGCACAACCTTTTTGAAGCATAATTATGCTAAAATCAATTGCTTTCAGCTGTTTAAAGTAAAAATAATCATAGCTTTATGAATAAGACGAGAAAACTCAATTTGCATTGACTTTGTACACAAAATCACGTTTTGGAACAATTTTTGGTCTGACATGCACTTACAAAATGTTGCGTAATTTCGGAACCGCGTACCCGGGCGTCGTAAATTTGGTCTCAAAAGATGCGCGAGACTTAAAAGTATAAACTCTGCAAGTGGCGCGGTCAAAAAATTTTGCGCGGCGGAATGATCGCAGAAAATGTTGAGGGGGGGGTTGATTCAACCCCCCCCCGGCCATTTTAGGGTTAAAATGGTTTCTACAAATGACTTGGTAAGATAATGAATCAGTACTGACTGAAGTCCCAACCAGCAATAGTAGGATCAAAAAGCCAATTGCTTGCCACATTTTATGCTTCACTAAACTCAGTGACAATATGTAAATGTAGGACATACCATTATACATGTGAATCTATCCAAGTCAAATCTGTTGGAACCAAAATCTGTTCAACTTGGGCAAAATTTGACTTAAGAAGTCTTCAAATCACATTCACATATTCTGGTCTGAATTCGACTTATAATACGCAAAGTCTACTGTATATGCAAAAGAACATCTAGGCATGTCCCTAGAATGTTAACACAACCAAGACTTACATTAGTACATCACAATAGTCCAATCATCTACTCCCACTTCTACTTCTTCTCCTCCTTCTTCTGTCTATGTTTTTTTTATCTTTTCTATCACTCTTCCTTTCTTTGTCCTTTCTCCTTCTTGACTCTTTATCATGATCATCCCTCCGATGGTGCCTGTCTTTAGATGGATCACGACTTCTGCGTCGTCTTCTACGTCTGTTCCTATCACCACTCCTGTCCCTCTTGGATTTCCCATCTTCACTATTCCTTCCTTCACTTCTCCCGGAATGTCTCCTTTCCCTACTGCTCCTGCGATGACCATTTTCATGCCGTCTACTCCTTTCAGCACTCGGTCTTCGCCTCCTCGTCGGTCTCCTGCGGCTCCGTCCTCCTCCTCCTCCTCCTCTTCTTATTGAATAATCTCTTTCATCGTCCCTACGTGGTTTCCTCGCGTCGGATCGTCTTCCTCTGTGTGTCTCTTCTTCGCTGCTGCTGCTTTCGCTTGAAGAACTGTCCGAATCATCAGAACTGCTGGAACTGTCCGATTCTGAGGAGCTTTCTTCGTCATCATCCTCGTCTCGTGACGGCTTCCTCCTTCGTTCAGATCTGAGATGAAATAAGGAGAGGGTTTCATGAGGCAAATAGACTGTGATTTTTACTGACTACTTTGTTCTAAGCCAATGAGATGAAAGTATTTCAGTAGCTTATAACAGTTTTCAGTGAAAATCATTTGTAACCAGGGTGCCGTTTCATAAAGCTGTTTGTAAGTTAAGAGTGACTTTCTTTCGCGCTTAACCATCATCAATGAATAAACCATTTAACACAGAGGATCACCAGTCGTTCTTAACTTACCAACAGCTTTATGAAACACCCGCCAGGCATGGTAAAACGCTAAAAATAGTCACGCTTTGTGATATTCAGGAGGAAATTACAAATTCTTTTTAATCACAAAGTTCAGATGTCAGATTAAAAAAAATATTTCCAAGAAAGAGTATACGTTTTCTATGCACTTCAAAGGGATGTACCAGGAGCCGCGGACAGTTTTGAAAGTGGGGGGGGGGGGGGGGGAGGGGGGCTAACCATGTAAAAAATCATAATCAGATGGTCATTTTTACGTTTTTGTTCACGGTTTTTGAAAAAAGTGCGGGGGCTGAAGCCCCTGAAGTCCCCCCTCCGTTTCGGCAGCCCCTGTGCACTACCAAATAAGCTAAAAGGCTGTTTTGACTGATTTTAGACCCATAATTTGCCATTTTTGTCTCGCCTGCATAGCAGAGTGAGACTATAGGCGCCACTTTTCCGACGGTGGTGGCATCAACATAAAATCTTTACCCAAGGTTAATTTTTTGAAATGACATCATAACTTGCAAAATATATGGACCTAGTTCATAAAACTTAGACATAAGGTTAATCAAGTATCAGTGAACATCCTGCCTGAGTTTCAGGTCACATGACCAAGGTCACAGGTCATTATTATCTCGGTCACATTTGCTCTACGGCGGCCGTAGTAGCTGGTACAAAAAATGTTAAAACGGCTGTTTTCGACTCGCCGTAAGGCTGCCGTAAAGCAAATGTGACCGAGGTATTAAGGTCAATGAAGTTTTGCCATGTTGGGGGTACTTGTTGATTTCCATCATAAGTTTCAGTTTATGGATCTAGTTCTTGAAACTTGGACATAAAAGTATCACTGAACATCATTCGTGAGTTTCAGGTCACATGACTAAGATCAAACTTCATTTAGGGTCAATGAACTTAGATTATGTTGAGGAAATCAAAACGAATTCTTAAACAAAGTTAAGTTTTTGAAATGTCATACTTTGAAAGTACATGGATCTAGTTAATTAATGAAAGTTGTACAATTAGAGTAATCAATCATCAGTGAACATCCTGTTCAAGGTCAATGAACGTAATTTTTTTTTTTGCTTCATTAAACGCATCGATTCGAGATAGACATTTGATTTTACCTCTGTTTCTTTCTTCTCCTGTCATGACCTTTGACCTCTGTCCCTTCATCACTGGTGTCATCCATGGATGACCTGTTAATGTTCTCCTCTGGATAGAGCTCCATAAAACCATTGTGACTCCATCTAAAATTGATAAAAAATATTCATTCTCTTGTATACTGTCTGGATCAATTCGAGCGTTTTACTTTTTTTTTTCACCTCAGCATTTTATTTCTATCATCATATTTCATATACCATCAGTTAGCTCAATAGATTTGTTAGTTTAGTAATTTGTGCATATCCTCCTCGTACATGTATTTCAATGGTCACTACAAATCACATGATGCCAGCTGTAATCGTACAATGATTTGAAGAATGTGCTCCTTCCTAACCACCCATGTTATATCCCCCTTACCTCTCCATCTAAGTGCTCCCCCCTAACCACCCATGTTACATCCCCCTTACCTCTCCATCTAAGTGCTCCCCCCTAACCACCCATGTTATATCCCCAATACCTCTCCATCTAAGTGCACCCCTAACCATCCATGTTACATCCCCCTTACCTCTCCATCTAAGTGCTCCCCCCTAACCATCCATGTTACATCCCCCTTACCTCTCCATCTAAGTGCTCCCCCCTAACCATCCATGTTACATCCCCCTTACCTCTCCATCTAAGTGCTCCCCCCTAACCATCCATGTTACATCCCCCTTACCTCTCCATCTAAGTGCTCCCCCCTAACCATCCATGTTATATCCCCCTTACCTCTCCATCTAAGTGCACCCCCCTAACCACCCATGTTATATCCCCCTTACCTCTCCATCTAAGTGCTCCCCCCTAACCACCCATGTTATATCCCCTTACCTCTCCATCTCAGTGCTCCCCCTAACCACCCATGTTACATCCCCCTTACCTCTCCATCTAAGTGCTCCCCCTAACCACCCATGTTATATCCCCGTTACCTCTCCTTCTTAGTGCTCCCCCTAACCACCCATGTTATATCCCCCTTACCTCTCCATCTACGTGCTCCCCCTAACCACTGATCCATGTTATATCCCCCTTACCTCTCCATCTAAGTGCTCCCCCCTAACCACCCATGTTACATCCCCCTTACCTCTCCATCTAAGTGTTCCCCCTAACCACCCATGTTATATCCCCTTACCTCTTCATCTAAGTGCTCCTTCCTAACCACCCATGTTATTTCCCCCTTACCTCTCCATGTCAGTGCTCCTTCCTAACCATCCATGTTATTTCCCCCTTACCTCTCCATCTAAGTGCTCCTTCCTAACAATCCATGTTATATCCCCCTTACCTCTCCATCTAAGTGCTCCTTCCTAACCATCCATGTTATATCCCCCTTACCTCTCCATCTAAGTGCTCCTTCTAACCAACCATGTTATATCCCCCTTACCTCTCCATCTAAGCGCTCCTTCCTAACCACCCATGTTATATCCCCCTTACCTCTCCATTTAAGTGCTCCTTCCTAACCACCCATGTTATATCCCCCTTACCTCTCCATCTAAGTGCTCCCCCTAACCATCCATGTTATATCCCCCTTACCTCTCCATCTAAGTGCTCCTTCTTAACCATCCATGTTATATCCCCCTTACCTCTCCATCTAAGTGCTCCCCCTAACCATCCATGTTATATCCCCCTTACCTCTCCATCTAAGTGCTCCCCCCTAACCATCCATGTTACATCCCCCTTACCTCTCCATCTAAGTGCTCCCCCCTAACCATCCATGTTACATCCCCCTTACCTCTCCATCTAAGTGCTCCTTCCTAACCATCCATGTTATATCCCCTTACCTCTCCATTTAAGTGCTCCCCCAACCATCCATGTTATATCCCCCTTACCTCTCCATCTAAGTACTCCTTCCTAACCATCCATGTTATATCCCCCTTACCTCTCCATCTAAGTGCTCCTTCCTAACCATCCATGTTACATCCCCCTTACCTCTTCATCTAAGTGCTCCCCCCTAACCATCCATGTTATATCCCCTTACCTCTCCATCTAAGTACTCCTTCCTAACCATCCATGTTATATCCCCCTTACCTCTCCATTTAAGTGCTCCCCCCTAACCATCCATGTTATATCCCCTTACCTCTCCATCTAAGTACTCCTTCCTAACCATCCATGTTACATCCCCCTTACCTCTTCATCTAAGTGCTCCCCCCTAACCATCCATGTTATATCCCCTTACCTCTCCATTTAAGTGCTCCCCCAACCATCCATGTTATATCCCCCTTACCTCTCCATCTAAGTACTCCTTCCTAACCATCCATGTTATATCCCCCTTACCTCTCCATTTAAGTGCTCCCCCCTAACCATCCATGTTACATCCCCCTTACCTCTCCATCTAAGTGCTCCCCCAACCATCCATGTTATATCCCCC
The DNA here is from genome assembly GCF_037042905.1 of Lytechinus pictus. Classification (NCBI taxonomy): domain Eukaryota; kingdom Metazoa; phylum Echinodermata; class Echinoidea; order Temnopleuroida; family Toxopneustidae; genus Lytechinus; species Lytechinus pictus. The sequence goes on from NC_087252.1 coordinate 1,822,054, forward strand.
TTACCTCTCCATCTAAGTACTCCTTCCTAACCATCCATGTTATATCCCCCTTACCTCTCCATCTAAGTACTCCTTCCTAACCATCCATGTTATATCCCCTTACCTCTCCATTTAAGTGCTCCTTCCTAACCACCCATGTTATATCCCCTTACCTCTCCATCTAAGTGCTCCTTCCTAACCATCCATGTTATATCCCCCTTACCTCTCCATCTAAGTGCACCCCCCTAACCATCCATGTTATATCCCCCTTACCTCTTCATCTAAGTGCACCCCCCTAACCACCCATGTTATATCCCCTTACCTCTCCATCTAAGTGCTCCTTCCTAACCATCCATGTTATTTCCCCCTTACCTCTCCATCTAAGTGCTCCCCCCTAACCACCCATGTTACATCCCCCTTACCTCTCCATCTAAGTGCTCCTTCATAACCATCCATGTTATATCCCCTTACCTCTCCATCTAAGTACTCCTTCCTAACCACCCATGTTATATCCCCTTACCTCTCCATCTAAATGCACCCCCCTAACCACCCATGTTATATCCCCTTACCTCTCCATCTAAGTGCTCCTTCCTAACCATCCATGTTATCTCCCCCTTACCTCTCCATCTAAGTGCTCCTTCCTAACCACCCATGTTATATCCCCTTACCTCTCCATCTAAGTGCTCCTTCCTAACCATCCATGTTATATCCCCCTTACCTCTCCATCTAAGTGCTCCCCCAACCATCCATGTTATCTCCCCCTTACCTCTCCATCTAAGTGCTCCCCCCTAACCACCCATGTTATATCCCCCTTACCTCTCCATCTAAGTGCTCCTTCCTAACCATCCATGTTATATCCCCCTTACCTCTCCATCTAAGTGCTCCTTCCTAACCATCCATGTTATATCCCCTTACCTCTCCATCTCAGTGCTCCTTCCTAACCATCCATGTTATATCCCCCTTACCTCTCCATCTAAGTGCTCCTTCCTAACCATCCATGTTATATCCCCCTTACCTCTCCATCTCAGTGCTCCTTCCTAACCATCCATGTTATATCCCCCTTACCTCTCCATCTCAGTGCTCCTTCCTAACCATCCATGTTATATCCCCCTTACCTCTCCATCTAAGTGCTCCCCCTAACCATCCATGTTATATCCCCCTTACCTCTCCATCTCAGTGCTCCTTCCTAACCATCCATGTTATATCCCCCTTACCTCTCCATCTCAGTGCTCCTTCCTAACCACCCATGTTATATCCCGCTTACCTCTCCTTCTTAGTGCTCCTTCCTAACCATCCATTTTATATCCCCCTTACCTCTCCATCTAGGTGCTCCTTCCTAACCATCCATTTTATATCCCCCTTACCTCTCCATCTAAGTGCTCCTTCCTAACCATCCATGTTACATCCCCCTTACCTCTCCATCTAAGTACTCCTTCCTAACCATCCATGTTATATCCCCCTTACCTCTCCATCTAAGTGCTCCCCCCTAACCATCCATGTTATATCCCCCTTACCTCTCCATCTCAGTGCTCCTTCCTAACCATCCATGTTATATCCCGCTTACCTCTCCTTCTTAGTGCTCCTTCCTAACCATCCATTTTATATCCCCCTTACCTCTCCATCTAGGTGCTCCTTCCTAACCATCCATTTTATATCCCCCTTACCTCTCCATCTAAGTGCTCCTTCCTAACCATCCATTTTATATCCCCCTTACCTCTCCATCTAGGTGCTCCTTCCTAACCATCCATTTTATATCCCCCTTACCTCTCCATCTAAGTGCTCCTTCCTAACCATCCATGTTATATCCCCCTTACCTCTCCATCTAAGTGCTCCCCCCTAACCATCCATGTTATATCCCCCTTACCTCTCCATCTCAGTGCTCCTTCCTAACCATCCATGTTATATCCCGCTTACCTCTCCTTCTTAGTGCTCCTTCCTAACCATCCATTTTATATCCCCCTTACCTCTCCATCTAGGTGCTCCTTCCTAACCATCCATTTTATATCCCCCTTACCTCTCCATCTAAGTGCTCCCCCCTAACCATCCATTTTATATCCCCCTTACCTCTCCATCTAAGTGCTCCTTCCTAACCATCCATGTTATATCCCCCTTACCTCTCCATCTAAGTGCACCCCCCTAACCACCCATGTTATATCCCCGTTACCTCTCCTTCTTAGTGCTCCCCCTAACCACCCATGTTATATCCCCCTTACCTCTCCATCTAAGTGCTCCTTCCTAACCATCCATGTTATATCCCCCTTACCTCTCCATCTACGTGCTCCCCCCTAACCATCCATGTTACATCCCCCTTACCTCTCCATCTAAGTGCTCCCCCTAACCACCCATGTTATATCCCCCTTACCTCTCCATTTAAGTGCTCCTTCCTAACCATCCATGTTATATCCCCCTTACCTCTCCATTTAAGTGCTCCCCCTAACCATCCATGTTATATCCCCCTTACCTCTCCATCTAAGTGCTCCCCCTAACCACCCATGTTATATCCCCCTTACCTCTCCATCTAAGTGCTCCCCCTAACCACCCATGTTATATCCCCCTTACAGTGTAGGAAACACAAGAGGAAGGTGATTATGCCCCCATGACAGTCCAAATGCCCCTAATTTTGCCCCCAAATGCATGCTTTTGTCGCAACCATTATTTCTAAAGTTGCCCCAGATCTGTCACAAAAATATTTAAGATTATTTCATTACCTCTCCATCTGAGTGTTCATGCCCTGTCGACCACCTCGATTCAACCTGCGTTGATTCCATCTTTCCCGGCTGTTATTGTTTCCACCGTATATTTCTCTGGGAGAGTCACTGTACATCTGCCCATATCTGACTGGCCCTCGTGACCTTGTAGTAGAAAAAATTAAAAAACAACAAAGATTAAAGATGCCCTGGGTATTTGACAAAGAGTAAAGTTTGCACATTGGAAGAGAGGCAGGACACAAATTAGGGGTTATATTTTCGGCCAAACTGGGGCAAGTGCTGAATTTTTGGGGGCTTTCTTTAAATTTAAAGGCTACTTTTCGACCCAACGAGCAATACCGCTGACAAGAGTATCATTCTGTTGATTGATTGATAAAAAATTAACGACACTATCAACACATGCGTGTCATATAAGTGTCGGACAGTTAATCTGGAAAGGTTACTATAATACAGTACAAATTACCCTAATGCAACTTTACAAAGGAACAGGATTATAAATAAGTGATTATCAGTAATAAATTAATACGTTAACTACTTCCCCGGGATAACTTCCCTACTCTTTACGAAAAGAGGAGTAGGTTTTTTAACGTGCAAATGGTGTGACTCTCCCTTACACGGGACCGACGGCTTAGAGTCTCCTCCGAAAGACTAGACAATTGGAATAAAATACCTTGCCCAAGGGTATACCTGTTGTGATTGGGATTCGAACAGTTTCCCACCTAAAATCTAATAAACAGATTGATCTCCTTTAGGAAATTTACAATACATAATCGTGAAATATCTCTAAATAATGTCTTAAGGTCAGGAACATCATAAAAGTTAGTACGAATATGTGCAAAATCAGCACATTCAATGAGGATGTGTTTAACTGTAAGTGTACAATTACATGATATGCATTGAGGTGGATTTTCTCTTGCAAATAAATATGCATGTGTTAAGTAAGAATGTCCAATACGAGCACGGGTCAATACAATGTCTTCCCGTCGTTTAGCTAATGGAAGAGTATTTTGTGATTCAAGTCTTGGTTGGTGTTTATGGAGTTTATTATTAGGATTTAGATCCCATGATGTTTGCCATTTATTTATAATATAAGTATTAACCTTTGATTTTAGATCAGTGTAAGGTATCTGTATTTCTGTTATATCCAGATCTAAAGCTTCTTTAGCTAACTCATCAGCTTTTTCATTACCTTGAATACCTGTATGGCTTGGTATCCAAACAAATATTATTCGTTTGTCTTCATGTTCTTAAATATTGTGGAAGAATTTGGGGCAACTTTAGTAAAGAAGGTCACCTAAAAGCATTTCATTCTGCAAATTTTATAGGTGATTATTTATGTCATGAGGGTGAAAGGGCCCATATTAATCACCCTTATGTATCTCCTATGCTGATAAGAGGTCAATACTTGATGTACACTTTGGCAGCTAATACAGGAAGCTATACTGGGATGTTGAATAAAGTGAGCCACCTATTGCTTGCCGATTACTTTTGTTTTGGAAATATATCTACATGTACCATATAACCCTGGACTGCACTTTTGAGCATATTCATATGAGGCCCTCTATTGGTGGAAATTGAGAAAAGGTAACCCATACAAACACCCACAATATACCTGTTGCTTGGTACATGTGATCTCTTTTCTTTTTTCTTCTCCCACATCTCTTCTTCTTCTTGTAGTCTGTTGTGAGTCTCGGTGTGATGAAGAACATTCTTCAGCAGCCTCCTATCAAGGTACCTTACCTTCACAGACATCTCTCCTCTCACGCTCTTGTCCAATGCTGCCCTAATACAAACAAAACAAAATTAAGTTAGTACTCTATGTACAAATGCTAAAATATTAGTTTTTTCAGTTAGAGAGAACCTAAATTAAATAATCAACACTCTCTGCATTTTGCTGCTGATCTCTGAAGAGAGTAACATGATCAAAATTTGATGTTTTAAGCTTTTCAAAAATCCTACCGGGTACCTATTAAACACCTGGGTGGAGAGTGGCAAATTGTGGATTGCACCTTGACAAAGGACGCTAGCAGAGCTGCCAAGTTGTTTTTTGCATTTTCAGTATTCTTATCCCCCAAAATCAGTATTTTGACAAAAAAATCAGTATTTTTACCGTGTGAGATAAATATTTTGTATTTTTCCCCAAAAAAGTGTTTTTCATAATAAAATGCTTGGCGCACTCGCCCATCACGGTGCTCAAGCTGCATGCAAGCTAAAATGTGCACTGCTCTTGCAGATGAAATAAAAAAAACATTGAAACTTGTGTATATCTCACCCTGGTTTTTACAAAATGATTGAAAAAAAAAACAAGTTACCTGAAATTACATTGATCTAATAACCATATTTGTGTACGTTTTATGAAATAGAGACATATAGAGATGATTTTTCTCAATCAATTTTGTAAAAAAAAAAATAAAAAAAAAAAAAATGGTGGGATTCGAACACATGACCCTCTGATTACAGAGTAACTGCAGTCTAAACTCTGAGCCTAAGGTACGCTATTTCTGAATTTTATATATTTTATTGTCAAGTTGGATGTAATTTCTTTTTTTATAATGTGACATTTTATATTAAAAAAAAATGGTCCAAAAATATGTTGTCTTTACGTATGGGCAAACAACACTTCAGTCTATGTATTTATTGGTGAGAGGAGCCAACGCAGTTCAGCCTTCAGCGGAACAACCAAATAGTACTACAGAGACTGAAGCTTTTGGTTGGTCTTGGCGACAAAGCCGACAAGAGTCATGATGAAAGACGGTCCTTGCCTTGCCCTGGCCTTGCTTGGAAAGACTGTTTCGTGCAATCGGTCCTGGTGGAGCTCTCGACCAGACAAGGCAAGGGCAACACTAGACAGCTGGCAGCTGTCTGTTTCAAGGAGTTTTTAAACATTTAAAAAAAAATTTCATTTCTCCTCGTACACAGACGGCTCGCTATCGTGCAGCCACCATTAGGGGGTTAAGTTAACAATGCAAAATCCCCCTGACGGGGCACATCGATTTTTGTCTTTATTTCATAAAAATATTATAAAAAGAACTGTACCAAAATAAAGATTGTTATTCCGTTTTGGCCTGAAATGCACCAAAACGGGGAAAAATTAACTTAAAGGGGGGAAGAAACAGTGACTTACTTCGTCTGTCGCGCGACTTCACTTCCCTGTTTTTAATACATATACATATGGCCATTGAGTCCCTGTACAGATCGAGCTAGAACAGTAGAGGCGCACGGCAAATATGGGAGACTCTCTCCAATAGGGGAGACAATCTCCCACATTGGAGACTTGCTTTGCAAAAGGACAAAAGAAACAACACCAACAAAAGCATGATTTTTTCCACCAAAAATTTTGTCTCACTGAGGTCAGAATAGCCTGGAGGCGTCTGGGGAGTGAAAGTAATATACTGTACGTATGGTCACTCCCCTAACGCCTGGCATTGTGAGGTATAGGCTCCTACGTACCGAGGGAAAAGGCAACTATAAAAATGCGCCAAACTGCTAGTTATGTTAAGAATCTGAGGTCACGACTGCTGTACATGGGTAACAATATTGGTTGGCAACGTTTGGCAAAAAATGGATAGTTATGGTTACAAATGACGAATAAATTATATGAAGTAATAAAAGTAGAAGAGAGTTTACTTACACTTGTTGACATCGCCATCTTTGATCCTTTGTTAATGCAACCTAGTTACGTGACGCGTATAGAGGGCGGCAAAATCATGAGCGGTGCTAGATTAAAAAGTGCTAAAATGTCCCGCTTCAACCACTGAACTATAAATACGTGGAAGTCGTGTACCGGTACAACCAAGCAAAGCATCGCCGGCGAACTCGATAAGTCACATGACCGCCGCCATTTTGCTAGGTCAATTGTTCGAGAACGCGCCGTAGAAGGCAAGATGCAATGTTTTCTCTATGTATTTCTAGTTCAGTGGTTGAAGCGGTGCTAGATTAAAAAGTGCTAAAATGTCCCGCTTCAACCACTGAACTAGAAATACATAGAGAAAACATATTGCATCTTGCCTTCTACGGCGCGTTCTCGAACAATTGACCTAGCAAAATGGCGGCGGTCATGTGACTTATAGAGTTCGCCGGCGATGCTTTGCTTGGGTGTACCCGTACACGACTTCCACGTATTTATAGTTCAGTGGTTGAAGCGGGACATTTTAGCACTTTTTAATCTAGCACCGCTCATGATTTTGCCGCCCTCTATACGCGTCACGTAACTAGGTTGCATTAACAAAGGATCAAAGATGGCGATGTCAACAAGTTGTAAGTAAACTCTCTTCTACTTTTATTACTTCATATAATTTATTCGTCATTTTGTAACCATAACTATCCATTTTTTGCCAAACGTTGCCAACCAATATTTTTACCCATGTACAGCAGTCGTGACCTCAGATTCTTAACATAACTAGCAGTTTGGCGCATTTTTATAGTTGCCTTTTCCCTCGGTACGTAGGAGCCTATACCTCACAATGCCAGGCGTTAGGGGAGTGACCATACGTACAGTATATTACTTTCACTCCCCAGACGCCTCCAGGCTAGGTCAGAAGCCCATTTGTTTTGTGTGTGATTGACAACAAAAATCCTTATCAAAACAAATGTGTTGTACTTGTAGACGGTGAATTTTTAAAGTAGACGGTGAGGAGTAATTTTTCATGAGGAATCTGCTTATCACATTTTTATTTGCCGCCAAGGAAATCCTTTTGCAGCAAATGTAAACAAAGGAAATTGGTCTCCAAAACTGGAGACTGTCTCTGAAATTGGATACCCAAATTCTTTACAACTGTCATAAGTCTCTGATATATTGGAGATAATCTCCCACATGTCATGATTGGAGACAGTCTCCAATATTATTATTTATTGGCCGTGCACCTCTACTGTAGAAGTTCGGTCTCTGCATTTTGGTGAGTGGAGCCTAGGGAGTTCAGCAGAACAACGAACATAATTAACAGAGACCGAAGCTTTTGGTCTATGGCAACACGTCACGTCACGAAAAAGGGAGTCTCCCCGCGGAGACTCCTGTTCTAATCCCCGGAGGTTCGAATCCTGCGCCAGGCCCGGCCCCAGGCTGCCGGCCCAGGCTCAACTCGCGAGTCGCTATACCGTACCGGTACACGCAACGCCAACGCCACATTATCAGACACAGCAACTCATACAGCGTGGGGTTAAATTAAGGAAAACAGATGTTTCTTTAAGAGAAAAAAATTGATAGATCATGAATTCATAAAAAGATTCTGAATTTCCTACACACTTCTAAAAAAGAATTCTCTTGATTATTGATACTTGCTCGTAAAGAGTGGTTTTCCCGGGCGACTTTTCCTAAATGTGCAGCTGGGAAAATTAAAACCGCACCGATGTAGAATGTTGGAAAACGGCAAATCTAGAAGAAAAAAAAGTGTATCTTGATGTGGCGCACCATGGGAGTCGATATGGTTGGGGGGGGGGGGGGGGGATGTCGTTCTCTGTGAGGTAATTGCCCCTATTTTTTTTGGGGGGGGGACATAGGTGGATCCAGGGGGCCCGAGGGTCCCGCCCCCCCTATTGGCGGAGCAAAAAAAAAAAAAAAAAAGGATGGAAAAGAGAGGAGAAAAAAAGAAGAGAAAAAGGACGAGTGAATAAAATAAGATGAGGGGAAGACTTGCAATGGAAAATAAAAAGAATCTTTCATGTCACTAAATAAAATTTCCCCTCGCGCTTCGGGTTCGCATTGCCTGTTAAGTGATATCTTGTTAAATATGGAGCTTAAATATCAAGTTTGGAAGTCGATATACAATCACCACGGAACTCGAACTTTCATTATTTTGTGGATTTACAAATTGATTTTTGTGATCTGTAAAAATGTAAGTTTTATGGTCTGAATATTAACATTTTCTGCATTTATAAGAATAAAGCTTTAATCAAATTAGCCATTTTGAGGACTCTTATCGGTTTTGATGGCCAGTTCCCTTTAATACTTTCTTTCTCATTTCTCATCAGTTTCTGTTGTATGTTAACCACTTATTTTACATCATGAACCAGTATTACTGACAAAAATTAAGTGATATGCCTATTCAAAAGGGTGGCAATGCATCCCATGCGCTGGGTTGGGGCCGGGAGGGGTAAATTTCAAAAAGATAATGTCATCCATAAAAAATAAATATGAACATGTTATTTAATTTACTCTTGGATTTTTCTTTCTCCATCCATCTGTTTGTATAACAGTGTCCGAAAGGAATGGATTAATTCAATAGCTTTAAACATAATAAACTTACCCCCCATATCAATGGGCATCGTGCGTAAATTATTGATATTGTTATAATATTTCTGTTTTGTTTTGTTTAGGTTTTACTTGTCATTTTTTCTATTACACCAAAATAAAGGTTATTCTGGATTGATCAAAATCAACCTGTTTTGTCATTTTTTTCTCAAAACCTTCACCCCTCTACCAAAATTGTTACCACGCCCCTGATAATATGTTTGTTTCTTACATGTTAAGTCATATTTTGCTATTGTATTTTTGTTGTATATTTACATCTTTTATTTAATAGATAAATACAAACTCTATCATTTCATATGACTGTGATTTTATGATTTTATAGTCACTATGATTTTGTTTTATGAGAAAAAAGAAGCAAAATTATCAGCATAATCTATGAAGGTTTTATTAATATGATTGTTAGCTTAATGTGCCGTGGCCGAGTGGTCTAAGGCGCCTGGCTATACATGGAAATCCGGGGTTCGATCCCGGCCGCGGCACCTGAATGCCCGTGAGCCAGGCATTTAATCTACAAGGCTCTTTTATCCTGCTTTCAAATAAATGGAAATACTATATGCATCATTGGTAACGAGGTGGTGTGCACTTGTTACAAAAATTATTGAAATGGTTAAATGATTAATTTGACACATCATTAAGATGATTCCATTAATTTACAAACCGGTTGATTAACTGCTTTAAAAATTGAATGTTTTATTGATTGATAGATTGTTAATTTGAATATTTTTTTATTTTTGTTTTTCTCTCTTATTATTTCGGATTCTAATGAATTTCATTCTGTACACTATCTGGCTATACAGTCGTAGTGAACTTCTTGGGGGTAATCGCAACCTTTCTAAAAACTGAACGTCTTTGGACACATACGCAACATACTTTTTAAATGGTTTGGTCGGAAACCCGTTGGAAGTCTATTATCGGAGAGTTGTATTTTCTGACTTAACATGTCTTGAAATGAGCTATCCTTTTGGCGCCAATAATCTATTTCATATTGTCATGGTAACATGTAATCGATATATCGCCGTTCATCGACCTCTCCGATACCAAACACTTGTCACCACGAAGCGAATCGCGATCGGGATATTCATCAGTTGGTTAGTATCGTTGGGTTTATGCTTCAACAAGTCAGCAATTTAGAAGAAAGTCCAAACTGGGCGATTCCACACTAGAACTTCAAAAATATCATCATGAGATTTCAACATGCTTCTAATAAGTCATAAGTAGTGTAATATTTTACAATGATAACTAAATTTTATGAAAATTATGAGTTTTAACCAAAAGTGAAGACAGATATAGTTTTTTGGGGGGGAAACAATGGAATTTTCAATTTTCAATAATTTTGCTAATTAAATAGTCAAGTACAAACACTGCCTGAAACGATTATTGGCAAAGCACAAGAAGATTAAAAATATTACAGGTCAATGGAATAATGTATCATTGATGGTTTGAAATAATATCTGCAACATTTTCATGATCCATATGATAGGGGCAGCCCTGATTTTTCCGAACCTATTTTTAGCAATGTCCCGTACGACACATTAAAATGCAAAAGTTTTTTTTACAATTGTTGTAATGTGAAAATGGCTACCCCCATTGGGTTGCATCAGGCTATTTAAATTTGCTGTAGTTTGGTGAACAATGGCTATTGTTCAAAGTGTATTCAGGTATGCATTTAAGCATCCCTGGATATACTTGGCTGGGTTGATCTCTTGACCAATCAAGAGTCAGTTGGGGGTGGCAATAATGTACCCCCAATAGCTGTAGGAGGTTTTCTTTTGAAGCCAGCTAGAGCACAGATTTGGCGGGAAGAGGGCAGAAGAGATTGAGCTTTTGAAGAAGAAGGTTGTCTTCCCGTGTTAGTTTCAGTCAAAGTACAAGTGAGTTAATTATTATTGTTATTATACTACTGTATACTTGTAAACTTTGTGTGATCATGTATTTTACTCTTACTAAATAATTATTGATGCCTATGGGATTACTTTATATGAATTTTTAATATGTAAACTGACATATTTTATGCCTCTGAAGTTAAGATTTTTATAAATGTTTTTACACTAATATGCGACTGTAACCACTTACCGTCAGATCTGTTTCATGATGTTGATTGTAGTTTGTTTTATTTTCCCTTTAGCTCAACATAACAATACTGTAATTACCAGAGTGCATTAAACCAGAGATACTGAGAGGTGTGGGCGGTGAGTTATTTTAATTGGATCGTATTGCAATAAAACCTGTCTTTTTATTATGTAATATGCAGGAATTGTTTTTTTTGCATTTTTTTTATCCAAACTTTATTTTTGATGATGCAATTTCACAATACCAGTTTCTCTATCTTTGACACATGGGTGATCGATTTATCCCATAAGGATCTAATTACTGCCCTTCATTTTTCAATAATTGTTCTATTAAAAGTTGTCCCGTACGACACACAATATATATACTGCATTTAATTGCAGGATTTGGATTCAGAAACTATAAATAGTAGGCCTATTTTAATTTAAGTAATTGATTTGACATAAAGTGAACTGAAAAAGTACTTTTTTATCTCCATGGAACTTATATAGGTGATTCTAACCATTTTAATTGACTTCATGTAGGCTTATTCTTTTGTGAATCCCTTCAGCTAAACTGGTGATTTTCACTGGCCAGAGCAGGTTAATTTCTTTGTCATTGAGCATGAAAAGAAAACCTTTATAATTGATTCACCCTAGCCTGGAAGATGACTTCCTCTTGCATGCTAATGTGAAAATATTATAAGATGTAAATAAAATATTTACATATCAATCATCTCAGTATTTGGACTTCCCTTGATAATCACTGATTTTGTTATATACAGTATTGAAACTCCTTATACTTTTTTCAACTTGTAAAAAAAAATCTGGAAAATAAGACAAACCATGTTGTTCAAAAAAAAAAATCTGGAAAATAAGACAAACCATATGGTTTCATGAAATGCAGAAAGGTTTGAAAAAGTAGAATTGCATTTCTTTAGACAAAAAAATATTTTGTGGAATTACAAGTGACAGTTGTGACATATATCATGTATATATACATTTTATATGAAAAATCATAACATTTTAGCCCCATAATTTACAGAAACAGTTTCATTCATTCATTGTTTAGATAGTGTATTAGAAATCATTAATTAATTCACTAAAATATAACTTCACACAAAACCTCAAGTTTTTCAGCTCGTAAAAATGATGTGAACCATATTGTACATTTCCCATCATGAAAAAAATGATAATATATATTGCTCCCGATTGTATTATATTGAGGTTACTTAATTATATTGTCCTGAATGACTACTTATTAAAAGGTTTTTCATTAAAAAGGAAGAATTTAGGGGCAATGCTCCCCTTCTGATTGATAAAAGTTCATTGTTTTATATACAGGCTGTCCAGTACAACACGCAAGTGCATGTTCAACACACAAGTGTCCAGTATACGACACATTATTTTGTTTATGATATATTGACAGAAATATTCAGCCAATAGCGGTTTCTAACATAATGAATGTCTTTAGTTTGATAGGATTATCATTAACATCAGCCAAATAAAGTGATTGAAGAAGTCAAAGAGACATAAAGTAAGAAAGTTTGGCTTCAATTTAGAGATGTCCGTACGACACATTTTGAGTGTCCCGTACACCACAATGTTCTCGAAAATTGTAATTTGCTTTATTTATTCATGAATGTTTATATTGCTTTCTTTCATAGATGTGTTTGTTCTTGGGAAATTAAATATCAATTTGAGTTCAGTTTCTATGAAAATTATCTGTTCAACTCACAGACTTTAGAGTACAAACTTGAGGTTTCTATAAAAAAGCCACCTTTTCTGCGTCCGTAGGACACATTCCCGACCTTTCGTTGGAGAACGCGAACGCTTATTTACGACGTTAGTTGATTTTGGAAGAGACTTTTGGGCCCTTCGTCATGGTCGTAAAACTCTGTCCTGCAATGCAAATTGTGTGACATGAGATTTTTTTTTCGTTTCGCATCTGCAACGGAAACATTCAACATGCGTTTCGTGTGCAAAATTCTGGTTGCTACTTTGGTAACAGCGATATATCCGATCTAGGACGACTTTCCAAAGCCACATTAATTTTGGTTCCTCCCAGAGCTCGAGAGGCCGCCCGGGGGGCCCACTTCCATTGAAGAGTGGATACCAGGCGCGACCACGCGTAAAAAGGGAAAGAGTGGGCAAGTACGTTACGTATAGGCCCGTTATAAGGGTGTCAAAAACGATGTTTAAAATACTGAAAAGGAGGATATGTTTTCAATACTTGTAGGGTTTCACAATCTAAATACTTGTTAAGAGATGCATTTTCATCACTGGCGTAAATCCCGGGGGGGGATGGGGGGGATATATCCCCCCCCACTTTTCGAGGAGGGGGGGATGGCCTGTACAAATATCCCCCCCCCCACTTTTTACGAAAGAAATGAGAAAAAAATCACAAGAGATAATTGTTTTATTGGTGAAAATTCTTCCAAAAATACCGCTTAACAAATAAAATATTATTGAATCATAAAATGCAAATAAAGAGCCAGTTCACCATTTCCAAACGAAACACTTATGTCCTTATTATAACATTGAAGAGAAACCCCCGTTTCTTCCAATTCATCAATGTTGGGGTTTTTGGAAAGGGATTAAGATGGAATGTCAAAATTTTTTGAATGTAATCTCTAATAAAACCATTAAACCATCATGGGGTAAAAAAGATAATAATATTGGAGGGGTATTTGCCATATGGACATACAGTGGCGTAACTACGGGGGACATGGGGGGCACATCCCCCCCCCCCCCCCCATCGGCTGACCAAAAAAAAATATTATTCATTATAATGTTATATTATAATTATGTTAAGTTACATTACATAAGAAACATTTTTATCATAACTTTATGAAACATAATTTGCCCAGGGCCTACGTCTTCATTGTTCCTGGTGCTCGCATTGTCTGTTTAACGAAATATATAATCCTGTTGTACTAAAACATCCCGTTTTCAAGTCGATATAAACCAAATATATTTCCTAGCACTTGAGCTATCATTGTTGTAGTGACATATGCTTCTTTTTCATGACTCAAAAGTGATTGCCCCATGTTAAGGTCTTCGTATATATGAAACATTTCCTGTCCGTGATTACGTTCGCATTAGTGGATTGGTGAGATATGTCTGCTCTTCATGAATTCCTAAAATCAGTCCTTAAAATGGGTTACAGCCCGATAGACCGCGGGTCCGATAGACCGCGGGTCCGATAGTCCGCGGGTCCGATAGACCGCGGGTCCGATAGACCGCGGGTCCGATAGACCGCGGGTCCGATAGTCCGCGGGTCCGATAGTCCGCGGTGTGTGTAAAATTATGATCAGCCACAGTGAGATCCAGTGTCATCAAGAGGTCAAAAGGTCAATGATACGAGTCCATGGGGTTCTATAACGATGACCCAAAGGACAATCGCCCCCTGACAACTACTTCAAGGAAAATATTATCCCCATATTTTTATCGTCGGGGACTGTTACCCCCCCCCCCAGAAATTTACCCTCTATATGCGAGCGCGAAGCGTGAGCTGATATTTTATTATTATTTTAACCTAGGATCGAGGCATTTTAGGCCTAAGGATATTTTGTCATCATAAAAGAATGATGACTATCTTCATTTTCTTTTCCATAAACGTGTCAATTTATTTATGAAAAAGGGAAAATTTAGTTATTATGAATTCATAAAAAATTTATTTCATATTTATTAATCTAATAAGCCTAATGAGTGGGTGAAATTTGTTGACAGTGTATGAGGCCTGAAAACTGGAAATTTTAAGTTTTTTTGAAATCATGAATAGGATTCATTGGTTGATATATTTTTAGCAAATAACGCGAGGGAATTTAAGTAGTTTGTTATAGAATTAATATATACAGGGGCGGATCCAGCCTTCGACAATAGGGGGGGGGGGGCCCGGAATTTTTTTTCAGCCATATTTTCCCCGATCGGCCGCTCGATGATTTTTGGTTTCTTTGAAGGGGTAGTCCTAATACAATAGTCACTTCCTAGCTTTATTATTATAAATCAACATAAATATATCATATCATAATCCTTATTTATATAATGCGAGCGCGAAGCGCGAGCTAAATTTTTTTATAAATTTTATGTATTTTTTTCCTAAAATTTGAACATTCTGGGCAATGTTTGTTATCCTGAAAAAGATAATTACTACAACGCGAAGCGCGAGCAGAAATGAACTGATGGAAAAGGTACCTGTTAAAGACTGCATGCAGTTAGCCATGAAGATGTTACATATTTTAAAAATCAAATAATGCGAGCGCGAAGCGCGAGCTAAAATTTTTTAAAATTTTTAACTAAAGAATGGAAATTCTAAATACCTTTTGTAACTTAAACAGAACAAGTAAAAAAATAAACAATTGATGCGAGCGCGAGCGGAAAATTTCGAGATTTAGACGTACTGAACGAGACACTCATTCATGTTTTGTAAATCATGAAAAGGATTAGGAGTAATTGGGGATCTTCCTTACATTAACAATGCGAGCGCAAAGCGCGAGCAGAAAATTTTTATATACGTTTTGAACTGATCGAAAAGGTACCTATTAATGACTGCTTGCACTTAGCCATGAAGACGTTGCATATTTCAACAATCAAATAATGCAAGCGCGAAGCGCGAGCTGAAATTTTTTGACATTTCTACGCAAAGAATGGAAAATATTGATCAATTTTTGTAATCGTGAATAGGATAGCTATATAACTAAACAATTGATAATTTGATGCGAAGCGCGAGCGGAAATAAAATCGAGATTTAGACCTAAAAACGGGACACTCTATTCACGTTTTGTAAATCATGAAAAGGATGAGTAATAGGGGATCTTCGTACATTAATAATGCGAGCACAAAGCGCGAGAAGAAAATTGTTGATATTGTGATCTGAAACTGGATAATGATTTAAATTAAGACAACAAGTTGAGTATCTGTGCGTGTTTCATATTTAGACCTAGAATCTAGGCATTCTAAATAATCTTTTATCATGAAAATCAAAGCGAGCGCGAAGCGCGAGCTTAAACTATTTGATATTCCGATCTGAAAAAAGAGTTTTGACATAGGACCGGGACATCCTTAGGACATGTCATCTTATGAAAATAATGACTGTCTTCCTATTCCTCTTGCTAAGCGCGAGATGAAACAAAAGGGACAATTTAATTATTAAATTAATATCTTATTCATTAATGCCTAATGAGGGCGCGAAATCTGATGATATTATGGCGTGAAAACTGGACATTTCAAGCACTTTTGTAATTATAAATAGGATGCATCAGTAAATATATTTAAACCATTAAAGCGAACACAAATTGCGAGCCTAATTTTTTTATACACTGTCATGAAAAAGGGATTTTAAGTAATTTGTTGTATAATCAATATTGAGACATACATAACTCGCCAATCAAAATGCGAGCGTGCAGCGCTAGCTGATACGTTTTTACAATCAGACCTGAAAAGGGATGTTTGAAAATTTATGGAATACACGAAAATAAAATGTACCTGATAAATCAAAATTTGCGAACACACAGCGCCAGCAGAAAATTTTAATAGACCATAAAACTTAAAATTTTCAGAGCACTTTTTAAAAATCACACAAAATAATGAAAGTTCGATTTCCGAGATAAAATACGTTTTGTATATTGACTTCCAAACTTGATATCTAAACTCCATATTGAACAAGATATGAAAATCACCTAACAGGCAACGCGAGCGCGAGCGAAAATTTTATATAGTGACATGAAAGATTCTTTTTATTTTCCAAGTCTTCCCCTCATTTTATTCTATTCACTCGTCTTCCTTTTCTTCTTTTTTCCTCTCTTTTCCCTCCTTTTTTTTCTTTCTTTCCTTTTTTTTTTGCTCCGCCAATAGGGAGGGGGGGGGGGGGGGGCCCGGGCCCCCCTGGATCCGCCTATGTATATAGGTGTACATAACTCACCAAAATGCGAGAGCACAGCGATAGCATAGGCCTTCATTTTTTTAGAATCGAGACACCTGAAAAAGAATATTTAGATAATCTTATATGAAATCTTATATGAACATCAAATCGACGTCCGGGTCAACATCTCCCTCTTTCGTTTCCCATCTCTTATTCTTTTTTTTTTCTTTCTCTTATCCTCAGTCCCCTTCCTTTTTCTTTCTTTCTCTCTTTCTTTCCCCCTCTTACTCTCCCCTTGTCTTCCTCTCTTCTTTTCCTTCCTCCTCTCTCTCTCTTTTTCTTCTCTTTATTTTCCCCCTTTCTTCTCTTTTTTCTTGTCTTCATTTCCCCCTTTTCTTCTCTTTTTTCCTCATCTTTTCTTTCCCCCTTTTCTTCTCTTTTTCCCGTCTTTTCTTTCTCTCTTTTCCTCTCACTTTTCTTTTTTTTTCTTTTCTTCCTTTTCCCTCCTCTCTTTTTTTCTCTTCTTTCCCCCTTTTCTTCTCCATTTTCTTTGTCTTTCCTTTCCCCCTTTTCCTTCTCTTTTTTTTCTTCTCTCCCTCTCCTTCCCCCTCTTACTCTCTTTTCTATTCTCTTCTTTTCCCATCTTCCTCTCTCTCTTTTTATTCTCTTCCCCCCTCTTTTTTTGAGCTGGGGTGGGGGGTGAGACAGTTCCCCTCGGCCCCCCATGGATCCGCACCTGATGATAGAACCCCATGGTCTCGTATCATTTGACCTTTGGACCTCTCGATGACATTTGATATATCTGATCATAATTTTACACACACTGCGGACTATCGGACCCGCGGTCTATCGGACCTGCGGACTATCGGACCCGCGGTCTATCGGACCCGCTGACTATCGGACCCGCGGTCTATCGGACCCGCGGTCTATCGGGATGTCCCCGAAACCTTAGAATGCCCCACTTCAGGTCTGAATTATCTAAGTTTTCAGCTTGCGCTTCGCGCTCGCATTGTTTAGCGAGACAGGTACCTATCATGATTACACAAATTTGATTATAATGTCCCTTTTTAGGTGTGAATATAAACAAATTTCAGCTCGCGCTTCGCTCTCGCTTTATTTGATCAGTGAGATACATATCCGTTTAATGACATTGTCCTTAAAATGTCTCTATTAGGTCACTCACTCAGTCATTCAAAAATTTTGCTGGTGCCCCCCCCCCAATTGCCGTGACCCACGGTACGCCACTGTGGACATATCAATGACAATTCCTTGCATATCTAAAAACATGATTGCAAAAAAATGCCAAAATATTTCAGTCATCCCCCCCCCCACCCATCAACACGGATTTACGCCAGTGATTTTCATAATCTGGGAAAGCCTTGCTTCCCTTGTTTAGGATGCTTTTCGAAACCGCATGGTCGTGCCTGGTATCCAATCGTCAATGGAAGTGCCCCCCCCCCGGGGGAATTCGAATCTAATCCCACATTTCTAGGGAAAGTAAAACATAATGCCCATTACATTGTGTGCTAGAGGCATATCGTTTGTGTAGAAGGAGTAAACAAAAGAAAAAACCCCGCAAATTCGACTGAATTTCAGACGTATATGCCTATTGTATATGCATGTGTACATATCAACGCATGCGAAATGGTTTCGGCTGGAGAGGTGTTCTGACCCATGGAATCAATCGCCAGTGATCCACCAATAATCCACATTAAATGCAATATCGATTCGATGGACTGTAATGATCTACATCTAAGCCTTAATTCAGTAAGTTTTTCCTCACTCAATATGTACTCGATTTGTTTTAAAAACCACTTTCTTATCCATATCATAATCTATTGTGGGCCCTGCATTTCGAATATCTACAGCCAGCTGTCATAGTAGAGGCTCGCCGCCGGCTCAGGGGGCATATACATTCATGAAAACGGGATTTAATCTCGCAGGATGGTGCAGGTGTCGCCCGGAGGGGGGGGGGCACTCAGTATATAATGCATAGTGGGTATGTGCCGCGGAGGGGACCCCCATTTTTACACTCAAATTTCCGTTCCAGGGCATAGCATTTTCATCTTATTAAGAAAAAGAACTAAGAAAGCCGCTTCGAAGCATAGCATTTTCTTCTTATCGAGAGAAAAGAAGAAGGAAATCCGCTCCAAATCTTCGCATATTTTTCGTTACGCCGTTCCGGTCGCATTGATCCGCCACGATGAGCTGCAATTTTGGTAAAAACCGGCCGCTGAGCGCTGTCCGACCATCGCCTCTGCGCGAGCGCACCCGGCACCCGTGCCGCTGGGCAAGCTGCATACACGTATGCCCGTTCCCGTTCCATAGGGATGCACACGCAAGCGCTCCGTTCCAAGGACCCCCGTTTTCACAAACATTTGTATTTCCGAAGCCCGTTCCGAGGACCCTCTTTTTTACAATAAGTCCGCTCCAAGGCCACCGGTTTTTGTCTCGCCCGCGGCACACACCTACCAATTTTTTGGTCGAGTACCCCCCCGGGGGGTGTCGCGTGAAAGAATTTTGCACACGAAAAGCAGAATTATAGGTCCTGTATCACAAAGCTTAGCAATGAATGTAGAACAGTTTTCTATGATTGATTCCATTGATTATAATGTACAATTGATCGTGAAAATCGAATGTACGATTAATCGCTAATTTTTGTTTTAGGGGACCCTAATGTTACCGTCCCTGAGGTTTGCGAAAGGTGGCAATTATCGGTTGTAACAGGGCCTAGTAATCACACGCGTGTGGCGCATGCATGTGGCTGTATACACAGCATGTATGCTTTTTATTTCGCTGACCCGAGAGAGGTAAAGGGGACTGGGAACTTGGAAGCTATACTCAGGGCTGCGAAAAAGAAGTTACGAATTAGTAAAAAAAAATGTAAATAATGCGACCAAAACAGGGGCCGCGGAAGCGGGGGGGGGGGGGGCTTCAGCCCCCACTTTTTTCCAAACCGTGTACAAAAACGTAAAAATGACCATAGGATTGTATTTTTTTGCATGGTCAGCCCCCCACTTTTGGCTCAGCCCCCACTTTGAAAGCTGTTCCGCGGCCCCTGCAAAATACCACAAACAAACCCCCTCATGACAATCTGCCAACAATTTAACCATGTTCAGAAAATAATCCAGCTCGATTGAGTGGAGAACCAAGGAGAAAAACGATTTCAAACAAACAGAAGGACACACAAGATTAGCCAAAATATAATAAGGATTCCCCTAACGTTATTGTAATATTTAATTGACTTGTAACCCCTAAATACATTTTCATGGTCTTTATTTATCAAAAATAAAATTATTCAACATCCAGGTTTCATTACAAATAGCCATCATTCTTTCTATTATTCACAAATAAAATACGAATTTAATAGATACATTTCTTTTTTCTTTTGGTGGAATCATGCATTGACATATATAGATATTTATTAACTTTTGACCTTTGACTTCAGATTTCAAAGGTGAATGATTATTCTTTATGATTATTTTGTGCCTTTTTATAATCTTTCAAAAATTGCTCTCTGACACCAAGATCACCAACTTGCTGCAGTTTATCTCAGAGATACCATTATACGATATGTAAAAAGGTCATTGAACTTTGCCCTTGAACTTTATGGATTAATATGCATTCTATAGGAGATTAATTTTATCTTATTTGATCTTCCTATAAGAATCTGACAGGTGCATTTTGACACAACGATCACCATATATGCTGTTATACAGTAGGGCCTATGGTATATACTTTAAAAAGTTTCATTGACTTTTGGAAGGCTTTGACCTTGAATTCATGAGTGAATTTGCATTCTAGGTGCTTGATTTGATCTTATTTGACCTTCCTGTAAGAATCTGTCCATTTTGACACCAAGATCACCAACCTGCGCCTTTTCATCTCAGAGATACCATTACACCGTATGATATATAATGTGAAAAAGGTCATTGACCTTTGAAAGGCTTTCATCGTGAATTTTATGGATGAATGAGCATTCCAGGTAATTAATTTTATTTCATTTGATCTTCTTGTAAAAATCTGTGCATTTTGACACCATGATCACCAACCTGTAACATTTTATCTGGGAGATACCATTATTCAGTATATTTAAAAAGGTCATTGACCTTTGACCTTGAAAAAAAAACGCTTTCCCCGCCCCGTATTCCTCTTATCTTTTTTGGGGGGGGGGGTAAATGTTGACACCCATACCTACTCAAATCAGTTGAAAAACCATGTCCAATAATTTTATTCCAGGGGCCCGTTTCATAAAGGACTGGCAACTGTTGTAACTTTGCCATAATGGCAACTGCCATGGTAACATGGCTCAGCAGCCAATCAGATTCAAGTTTTCCATGGTAGTTGCCATTGATTTTATGCATGTCATCCGTCCTTTTAAACCGTTGATAACATATTTATATAACTGCTTTGAACAGACCTTGTCTAGTGTTACATTTCTTCCCAATAGTTGTAAAGAGATATGGTCGTCAAGGGACTGATTACTTTGTAATGGATTTGGTGGACTATAAAATACCCCCAAAATGTCCCTTTTTGTTCTTTTTTATCATGCTTATGGTGGTGATACAAAATATTTATCCTTAAAGGGATGGTCCAGGCTGAAAATATGTATATCTAAATAAATAGAGTAAAATTCACAAAGCAAAATGCTGAAAATTTCATCAAAATCGGATAACAATTTACGAAGTTATTGAATTTAAAGTTTATCAATATTTTGTGAAAACAGTTACTAGTATATGCACATCGTCATGAATATTCATTAGGTGGACTGATAATATCATATCCCCACTTTCCTTATAATATGTTATTGCATGAAATCAAAATTGTTTCATTTTTTTATACATGTGAAAATGATGTGTCTCCATTATGATAAAATAAGTTGCGGCAATAAATAACTAATGCACCTAATCAGTTGTCACTCTAATTGTTTCACTCTAATTGTTTTAATTCTTGGTAGAAAAAAAAATGAATAAACCTAATTTCATATCCCGATAATAAAATACAAAAGAACAAGTGGGGATGTGACATCATCAGCCCACCTAATGAATATTCATGAAGACATGCATATAACTGTTTCACCGGAATAGTGCACATCTTTAAAATTGAATAACTTCGTTATTTGTTATCCGATTTTGATCAAATTTTCAGCATTTCGCTTTGTGAATTTTACTCTATTTATTGAGATATAAATACATATCCAGCCTGGACCATCCCTTTAATGTATTCTTTGAAAATTTGTATCACCTGCCCACCTATGAAATATATACAGAAGTACTGGGAGAGTTGTTCACAAGTGACATCACACATCTTTGTCCCATTGCAAATAGGAGGATCTCCATAGCATTAATGATCGCAATATTAAAATGTTCATAACTTTCTCATTATTTGTCCGATTTTTTTTCAAACTTTCATTGATCTGTTTCTTTGATTTTTCTGTTTTTACACAAACTATCTTGTTCCAAAGGATTTATTTTCATTTAAGAGATGATCGGGGAAGCGTTTCATTAAAGAACCCGTCAGATATTTTATCCTACAGATAGCATAGTAACGGTGCTTCTCAGCCAATCAAAATTAAGGGAAATTCGAAGATCGGACAACTTGTCGGACGAAAAATGTTGATGAAACGCTCTTCACCTGGCAAGTTTTTGGATCTCGTAATGTATGTTTACATCTCGACATTCGATCGTCTCTTTGTGATTCGCATTGAGAATTTGCCTTATCAAAGGACAAGTCCACCCCAATGAAAAGATGATTTAAATGAAAAGAGAAAAATCTAAGAAGCACAACACTTAAAATTTCATAAAAATCGGATGTAAAATAAGAAAGTTATGACATTTTTAACTTTCGCTTAGCCAGTTAATTTCACTAAATAGTTATATGCACATCCTGGTTGGTATGCAAATGGGCGATTCCATGCTAGAAAAATCAGCCATTTTCACAACATTCTTCAACCTGCTGTCCGAACAAACGAAGAACTTCAATTTGCTTAGTGGTAATATTAGAGTACTACTGGGTAGACATGCAAAAAACTGACTACCAACAAAAATATGTTGTCCATAGGTGAATAAGAGCTTAAAATGTTGCGTGTCGTACGGGACATTTCTGCGTCCCGTACGACCCACAACATTTTCACCTATAATTTACCCATAATCAATTTTTTTGTGTTGGTTATTAGTTTTTCACATGACTACCCACTATAGCTTTATCATTGACAAAAAAGAATATTTTATTGCTCAAGCATTCGGCTAGGAAACTAGAAATTGTTTTCAAAATGTCCCGTACGACACGTATGGAATCGCCCAAATGAGGGAACTGATGACATCACCCACTAACTATTTCTTTTGTATTTTGTTATATGAAATATTTTAAAATGTCTTCTCATTGTCCTGTGAAAGAAAGTTTTATTTCGCCCTGTGGAATGACCATTGTTTAACATTTTATGGTCCAGTCAAGTTGGTCCTTATTGTCAAATCTGTAAAAAATGAAATATTGTATAATTCAAACAATAAAAAAAACAAGATAAATAGTGAGTTAGGGACATCATCAATTCTGTCATTTGCATGTGACTAAATTGTGCATTCAAATATTTTGTGAAAAATAAGTGAACATTTGAAATGTCATAACTTTCTTATTTTACATCCGATTTTGACGAAATTTTCAGCATTATGCTTGTCTGATTTTTCTCTATTGATTCAAATCAACATTTTTCTGAGATGGACTTGACCTTTAAGCGGAAATTGATCATGAATGATTGCATACCTTAGTTGCTTTTAAAATTATTTTCCCGTCTATTACCTTTCATAATAATGATATTGGCTGTCACGCGTCGCAGCTACCATTACCGTAAAATGCCTATGACTACAGGTGAATAAGCAGAGAACCTAAATATTTTCTTTTTTTTGTGTGTGTAAAAAGCTGCAGGCCTAATGGTTGATTTGGCGACGTTTCGGGAAACACAGATCTATCTGGCAAGATACCTATAGTTCTTTAAAAAGGAAAGAGAAACGACATATAAACCAGTCTACGTGCTAAAGAAAAAAAAAACATGGAAAATATTGTTTTATGGACTGTCAATTGCTTTAATTAGGATTTAAACTCATGTGAGCTAAGTGGGCTTTTGAATGTTATGTTTAGGAATCCTGAAAGATTATCCAGCGGATGGGCGAACCATTTTCAACTTTAAAATGATGACTGCTGTCAATACAACTGTGATTTCTCTTCCTAATCCCCCAGTATACACCGGGGTTTGCGTCACGTGTGCTGTTCTCATCATGTCTAGTTCAGTCGTAGGGAACTTCTTGGTAATAGCAACCTTTCTCAAAACTGAACGTCTGAGGACACCTACATATTATCTTCTCTCCAGTTTAGCCGCTATAGACTTTATAATCGGTTTGATCGGAATCCCGTTGGAAGTCTATCGGAGAGTTGCATTTTCTGACATAACATGTCTTGAAATGTACTCAAGGTATTTTTCGGCATTCAGCTATTTTTTTGGCACCAATAATCTATTTCATATTGTCATGGTAACATGTGACCGATATATCGCTGTTCATCGACCTCTCCGATACCAAACTCTCGTCACCACGAAGCGAATCGCAATCGGGATACTCATAAGTTGGTTGATGAGTATCATTGGGTTTATGCTTCAACAAGTCAGCAATTTAGAAGAAAGTCCAACTACCGTTACAGTATACTGCTCTGGGACTACTTTCCAGTATGGTCTTGGCAGTAGAATATGGTTTTTCCTTGTGACGACAGCGATCATCGTATCGGTATCAACCTTACTTGTCCTCAACATGCTGATTCTGCGAACGGCAATGCGACATGCTCGCCGAATAGCCGATATGGAGCAGGCTATCGGCAGAGCACAAGACGATATTACCGCTTCTCGTGTTAAGGCATCACAGAAAGTTACCTTCATCACTCTTGCCTTTTTTATTTCATGCATCCCAATGAGTATTGTTCACATCATTTTGGTTTTCGATACTGAGGCTCATCTGTACTCTCGTCCATTTGATGACGTCGCAATGTTCATGTTTTACTGCGGATCTGCTGTAAATCCAATTATATACTGCTACTACAATCGCACATTCCGTGAAAATGCCCTGAAGTATTTTAAGAACAAAACTGTTTGGAGAAAACTTTGTTCTACCGAATCTACATTTGCTTAAAATTCAGAAACATAAGAGGTTTTGTAGACAGGGCGGCAGATGGTATGGCATGGGGAATAACTTTTATCCTGATATACGAGAATAACGCCTCGGCTAGCTCATCAGCATGATGGCCACTAAACGAACATGACGAAGGTCATGTATTAAGAATCAACAAAGAGAGCACTAAGATCCAAGAACTTGTAATTTGATCATCTAGGTTATTGTCACCGAGCCAATATTTCCAAAACGATCGATATAATGAGATCCAATTCTATCTCTTTTTCAGAATGTAGCAATGGTGATATCGAAATCTGGAGATTCTGGGTGGCACTTTTAAGCTTCCATACGAATAGATAATCACATGACGCGATCTCATGTCAAGATCTATTAGAAAAGATGATAGAAATCAATGGCAAGATGTAGACATTACGACATCCAAGAACTTCTGATCTTCTCTAAGTTCTTCAGAGTGTAGACATGGTGAGTTCTTAGTCATGTCAACG
Source organism: Lytechinus pictus (assembly GCF_037042905.1). NCBI lineage: Eukaryota > Metazoa > Echinodermata > Echinoidea > Temnopleuroida > Toxopneustidae > Lytechinus > Lytechinus pictus. The sequence goes on from NC_087252.1 coordinate 1,847,552, forward strand.
TCCATTTAATACAGGATAACAAAATGTTGATGAGATCCGAGATCTTGTAATTTGATCATCTCTTTCACATAACGTTGGCATAACGAGATCCGAGATCTTGTCAGCTGATCATCATTCTGTTCTTCAGAATATAGACACGACGAAATCCCAGATCTTGATATTTGGACATTTGATAGCTCGTTTAAGCTTCTGTAGCATAGACATGGGAGAAGTAGTCGAGATCTGAGATCTCGTCATGTCTATTAGAAGAGATGATCAATTAATTTGCAAGATGTAGAAACTCCGACATCCACGAACTTGATCAGTTGACATCATCTATTTAGAAAAGATGAATATATAACAAGATGATGATGAGATCTGGGATCCCGTAAATGGACCTTTAAAGGTTCCCTTAATATGTTTCTAATAACCTTAAACAGCCACTTTGAATTCTTCTTAAGTTCTTGAAAACGATAACTTTTTGGGACCCTTTGTCGAGGGTTCCATATACCGGAAAAAAGGGTTCCAGTTCGCAGCTATCTTTTATCTAAGAGTAAATTAGCACGACTGGATCTGAGATCTAATTGCGTCTGATCACTTTATCGAATAGGAAGTAGACATAGGCTTGTGAGTTTGATGACGATGCTAATGGCTGCGTCCATGGTAAAGGGTTGTGTGTTTTTCAATGAGTTTCTTAATTCAATCTTAATTAATGCAATGTTCCATAGTATTGGTGCTTTATTACCCCCGACGAACGCACCCAGGTAGTGTGAAGACATGAGAAGCAGTAAATAAAGCCCTGGGACAAGCTAGGGTCTCGTTTCATAAAGAGTTATGATATGAAGAAAGTAACAAAATTCACTTTAAGCCAATCAGATTGGCGGATTTCAGTAGCTTTTAACTGCCATTGCAAATTCTCATGAAATTTGTCCCAGATGAAATTCAATACTGTAATTTCATATTGGCCTATAATATGGATGTGTGTGAGGATGTGTGGATGAGAGTGTGTGCTGTATGATGAGGGTGTGTGCTGTATGTTGAAAAACAAATGCGTTAGTGTGTATGTATATTATTATCTATTACATCATGATATTCTTGAAAAATTTACCTTTACTTAAATTAGCCGTTCTGAGGACTCTTATATATGCTTTAATATCTCTTCAGTTTGTTTTGTATGTTCTCCAATTATCTCCATCATGAACCTGAATAAAGAAAAAAAAATAACAAAAATTAAGCTATATTCAAAAGGGTAGTAAAATGAACGGGGCATATGAACCCCGTGCGCTGAGGTGCGGTAGGGGTAAATAAAAAACCCCATAATGTTATCTAATTATTGATTGATAGATTGTTAATTTGAATATTTTATATCTTTGTTTTTCTCTCTTTTCATTGCTGATTCCCATGAATTCCAATCTACATTAGAGACAAGTTACATGTTCTTATCATTATACATTTTCCATTCTCAATGGTCGCTGTACTATTGTGTAATTCTTGATAATACTTGTTTCAATGATTGTGCAGTTTGTTATGGGAGTTATATTGTAATTGTATATTTGATTTGAGAGAAGACAATAAAAATACGCTATAAAACAAACAAAAACTATTGACCGACACATTACTGAAATTATTTTATTAATTAAAAAGATCGAACGATTCACCGATCTATAATAATTGATTGATATAGAATTTCTTAATCGTTGATTGATCGATTTTTAGTTTGATTGACTAAAGTGACAGACACATTTAATGATCAGACCTATATAAACAGATCTAATGATTGATTAAATCTATTGAATCGATTAATAACTTAATTGACTGATACACTCTTGAAACACTGAGTAAAATTTTACCCAACACTTGGTAGAAAAGGAACATGCATGTTTGCTGGGTATTTTTTAACGCCATATTGGGCTATTTCAATGAAATATTGCGTAATGTTTTTACCCAATTTTACCCAACCAACATGCATGTTCCCATTTTACCCAATATTGGGTAGACCTTTTTTTTAGAGTGTACATAAGAATGTTTTTATTAAATAAGCAGATCGAATGATTAACCGATTAATTGATTAATATATTGAATGTTTTATAAATTTATCGATTTTTTTTAGTTTGAATAATGTAATGGTTAAATAGATTATTTTCAAAAGGAACGTCCAAGTAAGTTCATAACAAATTACTCCAAGGGTGTAGGCTGGTTTGAGCATGGGGAGGTGCACATCCGGGGAGGTGGAACTCAAGTTTGGAAAATCAGCTGTTGAAAGTAGAAGAAAGGGTACACATTTCGTTTTGACTGCCAGTGTTGGAGCTCCTCTGCCTCAGCGGGAGGGTACATGTGCACCCAGTACACCCACAGCCTACACCCTTATACTCCATAAAGAAGCCCTTATTAATTAACATAATGCATAGGGACGGACACGAGTGGTCGCACAATGGTTTTTATGCTACCATGCATCTGAAATAGTGCTGGAAACACTTAAAGTGAAGTAAAAGCGAACTCATATTCATATCATGGGGATCGACCGAAGTATGTAACGTCCAAGAAAGTTTACGACAAAATAAATCTGAGGCAGCAACCGCTGTCATCTCAAAACCCTAATTAATTAGTTTAATATATCGTGTCATGAACTGTATTTTAATGCTGCCGTGCATCTAAAATCAACAATGCGTAAAACACTTGAAGTAAATTTCGGTAGGCTAAAATATATTTATATATATATTTTTTCATTAAAATCCTGGCATGGATTTCATTTTAAGAGCTTGAGACCTTGCCCTAGTATCTATCAATCAAAGCTTACTATATAGCACTATTAGCTCGAATATTCATCCGATTTTGTTACTTCTTCTTGCAATTCCCATGATTCCTGAAGATATATTATTTCCTTTGACATCGCTTGCTCATCTCAGAATCATTTATACAAGCACATCGTATACGATTGCACTTCTTGTTGTTCATACCATATAATACTCATGAGGACCAATCGTGGCATACAAGTAAAGGAAGCCAGCTTTGAAGAATAATTAAAATCCTGTTAACTACCTAATTCTATAATTCTCATAAACTTCATTATGACATCATCAGGAGCTATAGGCAATCGCTTTACAGCATATTAACCACTATATCTTGATTCATTTTGTTTCTCTATTGTTAAAATCTTTGAAATAAATCTGTGTACAAAATGGCTTCAGTGAATGCAAGTACCCTTCCATGGATTCCTAATCCTCCAATCTACACAGCTTTCATTGTTACGTTGGCTATTCTTCTCATCTGCAGTACTGTTGTCGGAAACTTTCTGGTAGTCGCCACCTTCCTCAAAACCGATCGTCTCCGAAGACCTACCTACTATCTTTTATCTAGTTTAGCCTTTGTCGACCTATTAAACGGTGCTATCAGCATACCAGTAGAAACATTCAACAGATCTGTCTTCATTGAAGTGACATGTCTTTACACCTACTCAAGGTATCTCTCGTCGTTCACCTATCTATTTGGCGGGAATTCACTGCTTCACATCGTCATGGTAACCTTGGATCGTTACATCGCTGTTCATAAACCTCTTCGGTACGAAGCCTTGGTCACCTCGAAGCGAATCGCATTCGGGATACTCCTCAGCTGGTTGATGAGCATCTTGTTTGTCATCGGTCTGGTTGGTAAAGATGAAGATGCAAGTCTCGTCGGAAACTACTGCGCTGGTACTATCACTCAAACGGATCACCTGTATAGGATTGGGATCATCATCCTGATGATAATCATCATCTTGTCCTCACTAACGTTGGTCATCCTCAACATGTTGATTCTTCGTACAGCATTGCACCATGCACGAAGGATCGCTCAGATGGAACAAGCCGTTGGTCGAGGACGTCAAGAAGAAAGCGTCTCTCGTATCAAGGCTTCAAAGATAGTCACCACGATCACCCTTGCGTTTTTTGTTTGTTACATACCCACGAGTATAGTTCATGTCGCCATTGTTATCGACAATGGTCTGTTTAATCGTCCTTTTGACGACATGGCAGCGTTTATATTTTATCTTAGCTCTGCGGTGAACCCGGTGATATACTGCTACCGTGATCGTTTGTTCCGTGAAAATGCAGTCAGATTCTTCAAAGACATAACTGTGTGGAGAAAACTATGTTCTTCTGAATCTACTTTTGATTAAGCATGGGGTCAAACGAAGAGTGAATTTGGAAGTGGTGGCGAATATCCGCTGAGCCATGTAAAGTTTAATAGGAATGATAAGAATGAGAAAGTCATGTTTCCCAATATAGCCGCATCATAGTTCCGAAAACTAGTTCTCCCAGCTTTAACTTTATCATGATCTAATGATAATCACCCCGGCATTAGAGGATATAGAGCTTTTTCGTCTGTTGCTCCTCGGATTTGCAACTCTCTACCAATCCAACTTCGTAATTGTAACAACATTTAAACCTTCAAATCTGAACTATTAAAGACCCATTTCTTCAAGCAACTTTGTGAATAATGTGTGACATAATTAATAGGGTGCCTGCGCCTTTGAATGTGTGTGTGTGTGTGTGTGTTTACAGATAAATGGCGCTATAAAAATGCTGTTCATCAACATCATCATCATCATCGTCATCACCATCATCACCATCATCATCATCATCATCGTCACCATCATCATCATCATCATTAACTGTGCTATGTGGCTCAGGCATTGATACCGCGAATAATGCGGTCGGATTCGAAATTCTCGGACCTCGTATAAAAATAATCCTATATATTATAGGATTATTATATAGGGCATATTTACAGTCTTTATGGAGCCAAGGTGTTTGGTTCAATTAACACCGAACAAGAGATGCGATATGGAGCAAAGAAAAAAAACGAGGGAATGGAACCCGTTATACTTCACGTTATATCGATGCAAGAATCAGCACATTATTTTTTTTTTTACTTCTATCTTTTGATCATGCCATTTTGGGGTTGTTTAGAGACAACTGCTGTTGCCATGATCACAAAAGCAACCTCTTTTACACCAGGTAGTCAGTGGAAATTGATCATGGATGATTGCACACCTTGCTTTTCAATTAATTTCCCGTCTTTGTACCTTTTACAATAATGTAATTGGCTGTCACGCATCACAGTTACCATTACCGCAAAATGCTTATGACTACGGGTAAATTAAGAACCTAAATATTTTTTTCTGCGTGGATGAAAGTGTTTAATATTAATAACACACATCTCCAAGCAGGTGATCCGTACAAAGCTGCAGGTCCAATTGTTGATTTGGTGATGTTTCGGGAAACACGGATCTATCTGACAAGATACCAGTTCTTAAACAAAAGGAGAGAGGAAAGACATATAAACGGTCCGACGTGCAAAAGGGAAAAACATGAAAAAGGTTGTTTTATAGCCTGTCAATGGTTTCATTAGGAGTGAATTAAGTGGGCTTTTGAATTTGAAATGTTATCCTAAAAATTATCCCGCGGATGGATTGATCCATTTTCAACATTGAAATGATGACTCCTGTCAATACAACTGTGATTTTTCATTCTAACCACCCAGTATACACCGGAGTTTGCGTCACGTTTGCTGTTCTCATCATGTGTGTTTCGGTCGTAGGGAACTTCTTGGTAATCGCAACCTTCCTCAAAACTGAACGTCTTAGGACACCTACATATTATCTTCTCTCCAGTTTAGCCGCTATAGACTTTTTAAACGGTTTGGTCGGAATCCCATTAGAACTCTATAGGAGAGTTGTATTTTCTGAAATAACATGTCTTGAAAAGTACTCAAGGTATTTTTCAGCATTCAGCTATCTTTTTGGTGGCAATAATCTATTTCATATTGTCATGGTAACATGTGATCGATACATCGCCGTTCACCGACCTCTCCGATACCAAACACTCGTCACCACGAAGCGAATCGCGATCGGGATACTCATCAGTTGGTTGATGGGTATCGTTGGGTTTATGCTTCACCTAGTCAGCAAATTAGAAGAAAGTCCAACTACCGCTACAATTTACTGCTCTGGGACTACTTTCCAGTATGATCTCGGCAGTAGAATATGGTTTTTCCTTGTGATGACAGCGATCATCGCATCGGTATCAACCTTACTTGTCCTCAACATGCTGATTCTGCGAACTGCAATGCGACATGCGCGTCGAATAGCCGATATGGAGCAGGCTATCGGAAGAGCACAAGACGATATTACCGCTTCTCGTGTGAAGGCATCACAGAAAGTCACATTCATCACTCTTGCTTTTTTCCTTTCATGCATCCCAATGAGTGTGTTTCATATCATTGTGGTTTTTGATACTGAGGCTCATCTGTACTCTCGTCCATTTGATGACGTCACAATGTTCCTGTTTTACTGCGGATCTGCTGTAAATCCAATTATATACTGCTACCACAATCGCACATTCCGTGAAAATACCCTGAAGTATTTTAAGAACAAAACTGTTTGGAGAAAACTTTGTTCCACCGAATCTACATTTTCTTAGATTCAGAAACCTAGGAAATTTTGTAGACAGGGCGGCAAATGGTATGGTATGGGGAATAACTTTTATCCTAATATACGAGAATAATGCCTCGGCTGGCTCATCAGCATGACGGCCACTAAAGGAAGGTCATATTAAGAATCGACAAAGAGGGCACTAAGATCCAAGAACTGGTAATCCGATCATCAATGTTATTTTCACCTAGCCAAATTTTCTAAACGATCGATCATCATTCTGTTCTTTAGAATAGACACGACGATACCCCAGATCTTGATATTTGGACATAATAATAGCTCGTTTAATCTTCTGTAGCTTAGACATGAGAGAAGTATTGAGATAGTAGATCTGAGATCTTGTCATGTCTATTAGAAGAGATGATCAATTAATTTGCAAGATGTAAAAACTGCGACATCCAAGAACTTCAGTCGACATCATCCATTAGGAAGGATGAATAGATGACAAGATGATGATGAGATCTGAGATTCTGCAATCTTGGCCCCTGTTTCATAAAGGACTTGCAACTGTTGTAACTTTGCCATTATGGCAACTACCATGGAAACCTTGATTCTGATTGACTGCTGAGCCTTGTTACCATGGTAGTTGTCATTATGGCAAAGGTACAACAGTTGCAAGTCAGTCATGAAACGGGCCCTGATCATCTTTTCTTTAGAATGCAGACATGGCGAGATCCGATATCTTCTCATTTGGACATCTTGGTGGTATTGCAATCATCCATACCACAGATCGAAGAGATGATAACACGACCAGACCTCGAATGTCGTCAAAATGATCGGGGGAGCGTTTCGTGAAATGACTTGTCCGACGTTTTATCCGACAAGTTCCATTTTGTCATACTGATCATACTGATAAAAGGAACGTTATCAAGGCACGTTGTACGTCAGGTCGGACAACTTGTCTGAAAAAATTATTGGATCTCGTAATGTTTACATCTTGCCATTGGATCATCTCTTTGTGATTAAAGTTTAATTGTTGATATCATGTTGATTCATCAATGCTTTACATTATTTTTTCAAACTTTTATGTATTTTACTGATGTATCTTAATTGAAGAAATATATGATTTCAAATATCTTGTCAATTCCAAAACGAATTTGCTGATTGGACGAAATCAATTTAATTGAACATTCTAAGAAAAATTAAGGGTTCTTAAAGGGTTTCATACTTGCCCAGTAAATTGACCTTTGAAGGTTCCATAATGGTTCTAATTACGTTAAACAGCCACTTTGAATTCTTTTTAAGTTTGTGAAAACGATAACTTTCGGGAACCTTTTCGAGGGTTCCGTATACCGGACAAAAGGGTTCCAGTTCGCAGCTACATTTTTCTAAGAGTAAATTAACACGACTGGATCCAAGATCTAATTGCGTTTGAACATATTTTTTTCCAAAAGGAAGCATAGATATATAGGCTTGTGAGTGTGATGCCATGTTGTACATACAAAGGGTTGTGTGTTTTCAATGAGATTCTTCAACTTTTGCATTGTTCCTCAGTCAGTGATAGTATTGATGCTTAATAAGCCAGTTCGTAGTTCCTTTCTGCGCATGACCAGAGGAAGTTCATCTGTACTAAAGTGAGTGACATGGTGGTTTAAAATCTAATGAGATAAGCACCAACTTTGATGTCTTGATTATTCATATATTCTTTTGAATTGGGGTTTTCATTTACATCCACAAAAACAACAATGCGTTCACGAACGACTGGTATTTCACAGTTTGCCAAGTACATTGTGCAACATGCTATGATATGCATTCAAAGTAAGAATGCAACAAATGCCTTCATAAAGTGTTCATTGGTGTGCTATTGTAGTCACCTGGTCTATCCAATTTCTTTATCCTGCTATGCAAGGCAAGCTTACGTAATATCTTGCTTTAAAATCAGCCTATCATAATGAAAGAAATGAAAGGTCATTTGACCAAATTGTCCATGTAGTCCAGGATAGAAGAGGCATTACCTTGTTTTTTTATATATACAATATTTTTTTATGGTTTCTTGTCAATTCGAGGGTGCTGATTCCGAATCTGAATGATGCCACTCGTGTAACCTTGAGCATTTTCTGCAAATTGGCAAAATCCAATATGGCCGCCAAAATATTCAAATTACCCATGAAAATCATAAAATTGTCCACACATTGGCTTTAAAGTACATGCAATTGTGCTGCCGGAGTGAAATAATATCTGAAAAAATGATTTTTGTCAACATATTTATTTTCTTGATATCAAAATGGCCGCCATCATAGACCCCTGTACAATATGAATGGGGAAAATTAATTTTTACAAAATTGAGCACTGAAATGCAAGTAATTATGATCTATGAGTGAAGCAATGTCTGTAAACATGATTGCTTAACGATATATATAATTTGTTATGTCAGTTATGTGATAAATCCTGTATTTTGATATTCAAAATGGCCTTCAAAAGCCCTAACACTATTATGTACAATGTGAATGGTGACACAAAAAAAATCACAAGAGTGAGCACTAAAATGCATTTTGTTGAGATAAACGAGTGGAATACTGACTAAAAACATTATTGTTAACGAAATTTATTATTTAACATGCCATGTATGTGATAAACCCTGTATTTTGATATCTAATATGACCGCCAAAGGCCCTAAAATTATGATCTACGATGTGAGAGAGGACAAAAACAATCACAAGGTGAGCACTAAAACGTATTTTTTGTGGTAAATTAGTGGAATACTGTCTTCAAATATAATTTGCAACGAAATATATTATTCGGGTTTCATATTTGTGTTAAATATTGTATTTTGACTTTCAAAATGGCCGCCAAAAGACATTGACTGTATTATGTACAATCGATCTGGGAAACCAATTTTCACATGAGTCAGCACCATAACATGCATATAATTGTGATTTAAGAGTAAAATATTGTCTGAAAACATAATTCCTAACAAGATATATCATTCATTCTGCCAGGTAGGTGATAAATAATGTATTTTGAAAGTCAAAATGGCCGCTACAGGCCCTAACGGTAGGCCTATTATGTACTTTGTGAATGGGAACATATAATTTTAACAGAATTTGGCTTTGCTTGACTAAATGGTGTTGCATGTATGAGTGAAATATCGTCTGAAAATATGATTTTGTAACCAAATAGATCATTTCTTATGTTATTTAGGTGATAAATGCTATATTTAAATTTCAAAATGGCTGCAATATGTTTCTTTGTGGAAATTATCTTTCCCCATTCAAATTTTACATATTAAGATAAGGGACTATGGCCGCCATTTTTCAATTTTAAAAGGCTGCATTCATCACCTTTATGACACAAGCTATGATATATTTCGTTAGAAATCATTGGGTTTAGACAATACTTAACACTTACATCAAAATTAAGCCATTTTCATAGTAACAATTTTGTCAAAATTATCTGTTTCCAGTTACAATGTACATACTACTTTGGGCTATGGCAGCAATTTTGAATTTCAAAGTAAGGCCTTTATTACCTTCTCAACCATTATGTGATGTATTTAGTCAGAAATCATGTTCAAGACCAAATTTTACCTATACATCACATAGTTACGTGCGTTTTTGGTTCTCATTCTGGTGATGATTAGTTTCCCTATACGCATTTGTAGGGGCTTGTGCGGCCGTTTTGAAAGTCAAAATACAGTATTTATCACCTATGGGAGAGGAAATGTTATATTTCATTAAAAAAATCACGTTTTCAAACAATATTTTCCTTATACAACAGAATTATATGGATTTCATAGTCAGGCAAATCCTAATTCTTTCAAAAGTATTTGTCCCCATTTACATTGTAGATAATACTGTAAGGGCCCATAGGGGCCATTTTGAATTTTACAATACAGCATTTATCTCATGCATGAAAAATGAAATGATATGTTTCGCCAGAAATCATGTGTTTAGACAATATTTCACTCGTATAGATTACAATTACATTCATTTTATTGTTTTTACTCTTGTGAAAATTAGTTTCTTCATTCGCTTTGTTCATAATACAGATAGGGCCTATGGCAGCCATTTTGAATGTCAACATGCAGCATGATTACCGAAATTGCAAGGGAAATGATATGTTTCGTTAGAAATCCTTGCTGTCAGACAGTGTTACACCAATATTTCGCAGTTATTGGCATTTTAAAGTCAAACAAATTCAAAGGTTGTGAAAATTATTTGTCCCCTTTTATATATTGTACACAGTATAAGGGGTCTATGATAGCCATTTTGAATATCATAATACAGCATTTATCACATTAGATAGTATACAAATGACATAGTTTTGTTAATAGTCATGTTTTCAGACAGTAGTCCACTCGCAGGTCACAATCACATGCAATAATAGTGCTCTTGTTTGAAAAAATATTTTCCCATTCATATTCTACATAATAAAGTATACAGGGGCTATGGCGGCCATTTTGAATATCAATAAATTACAATTAATTACCAATTGGTACTTCACTTCTGCACAACAACTACATGCATTTTACAGGTAATGTGTTGGCAATTTTATGATTTTCATGGGTAATTTGCATATTTTGGCGGCCATATTGGATTTTGCCAATTTGCGGAAAATGCTCAAGGTTACAAGAGTGGCATCATTCAGATTCGGAATCAGCACCCTCGAATTGACAAGAAACCATAAAAAAACATTGTATATCTGAAAAAACAAGGTTCGACCCCTTGTCTATGGGGCCTATCCTGGACTAATGAAGTAACTACGAACTGGTCTATTAAACTAGACAACATGCCTGAGGGGAAAATGAATGAGAATGGAATGAACCTGGTGAAGTGATGTTGCTATGACAGATGAACAATGTATGAGGATTAGTGGAGATGGAATGAAGGATGGGATTAAGACAATTTATGAGGATTAGTGGAGATGGAATGAAGGATGGGATTAAGACAATGTATGGGGATTAGTGGATATGGAATGAAGGATGGGATTAAGACAATGTATGAGGATTAGTGGAGATTGAATGAAGGATGGGATTAAGACACCATGCAGCGTGAAGACATGAGAAGCAGTAAATTAACTCCAGGGACAAGCTAAATATGCTCCCAGAGAAAACAAATGCACCAACAAAATTTACTTTCAGCCAATCAGACTGGGAGGATTTAGTAGCTTTTAACAGTCATTGCGAATTTTTATGAAATTGGTCCAACATGAACTCAAATTCAACACTGTATTTTTTTTTATATTGGCCTAGCTATGTATGTATGTGTGTGAGGGTGAGGGCGTTAGTGCGTGTGTCAATTCGTTTGTAGTTTAGGTTATTTTTTCTGTATATTGTATCAAGAGCCCTCAACGTTTGTAAACCAGTTAAATTGCTACCATCAGTACCATGTTAAAAAAAATTAATTAAATATGAAGAAAAATCCCAGTTGAATGTTTCACGTTTGCTCATTAGTGGCTTAAAGGGGTACTCCAGGCTGAAGATATGATTTGAACAGATTAAGAAAAAAAAAAACAGACAAATAAAGCACTGAAAAGGTGATCACAATCGGACAAGGAATAACAAAGTTATGCATTTTAAAGACTTGCATTATTCCGGTGAAACAGTTCTAGGCATGTCTTCATGAATATTCAGAGAGCAGACTGACGTCACATCCCCACTTGTTCTTTTGTATTTTATTATATGAAATTAGGTTTATTTACTTTTCCTCCAATGACCAACACTAATGGAATAACAACTGATAAATGCATTAGATATTCATTGCTGCAATTTATTTCATTACAAGGGAAATATATCATTCACACATGTATGGAAAAATTAAATAATTATTTTTTCATGTACTAACATAAGAAAATGCTAATTGGTCTGTGACATCTTCAGCTCATTAAACGAACATTCACAATATATTGCTAAACTTTAAAATTCAATAACTTCGCTATTTCTTATCAGATTTTGATGAAATTTTCAGCATTTTATTCTGTGAAATTTACTCCGTCTTTTTTTTCAAGATACAAATACTTTTATCCCGGAGGGTCCCACTAAAGTACTTTATAATCAAAGATCGACGGTTGCAATTACAGTTAATACTGTCATGAACATAAACCTCTATCATGCAACTGTTATTAAAGGTCAAGTCCACCACAGGAAATTGTTGATTTGAATAGAGAAAAATCAAACTAGCATAACGCTGAAAACTTCAAAATCGGATGTAAAATAAGAAAGTTATGACATATTAGAGTTTTGCTTATTTTTCAAATCAGTGATATGCACAACTCAGTGACATGCAAATGAGAGAGTCAATGATGTCCCTCACTCACTATTTCTTTTGATTTTTATTGCTCAATGATGCAATCAATCGAACAATTCAACAACCACTCAATGATGCAATCAATCTAACAATTTAACAACCACTCAATGATGCGATCAATCTAACAATTCAACAACCACTCAATGATGCAATCAATCTACAATTCAACAACCACTAAATGATGCAATCAATCTACAATTCGACAAGAACCACTAAATGATGCAATTTATCTACAATTCAACAACCACTCAATGATGCAATCAATCTACAATTCAACAACCACTAAATGATGCAATCAATCTACAATTCGACAAGAACCACTAAATGATGCAATTTATCTACAATTCAACAACCACACAATGATGCAATCAATCTACAATTCAACAACCACTCAATGATGCAATCAATCTACAATTCCACAACCACTCAATGATGCAATAAATCTACAATTAAACAACCACTCATTGATGCAATCAATCTACAATTTAACAACCACTCAATGATGCAATCAATCTACAATTCAACAACCACTCAATGATGCAATCAATCTACATTTCAACAACCACTCAATGATGCAATCAATCTACAATTCAACAACCACTCAATGATGCAATCAATCTACAATTCAACAACCACTCAATGATGTAATCAATCTACAATTCAACAACCACTCAATGATGCAATCAATCTACAATTCAACAACCACTCAATGATGCAATCAATCTACAATTCAACAACCACTCAATGATGCAATCAATCTACATTTCAACAACCACTCAATGATGCAATCAATCTACAATTCAACAACCACTCAATGATGCAATCAATCTACAATTCAACAACCACTCAATGATGCAATCAATCTACAATTCAACAACCACTCAATGATGTAATCAATCTATAATTCAACAACCACACAATGATGCAATTTATCTACAATTAAACAACCACTCAATGATGCAATTTATCTACAATTCAACAACCACTCAATGATGCAATCAATCTACAATTCAACAACCACTCAATGATGCAATCAATCTACAATTCAACAACCACTCAATGATGCAATCAATCTACATTTCAACAACCACTCAATGATGCAATCAATCTACAATTCAACAACCACTCAATGATGCAATCAATCTACAATTCAACAACCACTCAATGATGCAATCAATCTACAATTCAACAACCACTCAATGATGTAATCAATCTACAATTCAACAACCACACAATGATGCAATTTATCTACAATTCAACAACCACTCAATGGTGCAACCAATCTACAATTCAACAACCACTCAATGATGCAACCAATCTACAATTCAACAACCACTCAATGATGCAATAAATCTACAATTCAACAACCACTCAATGATGTAATCAATCTACAATTCAACAACCACACAATGATGCAATTTATCTACAATTAAACAACCACTCAATGATGCAATCAATCTACAATTCAACAACCACTCAATGATGCAATCAATCTACAATTCAACAACCACTTAATGATGCAATAAATCTACAATTCAACAACCACTCAATGATGCAATCAATCCACAATTCAACAACCACTCAATGATGCAATCAATCTACAATTCAACAACCACTCAATGATGCAATCAATCTACAATTCAACAACCAGTCAATGATTCAATCATAATATAATTCATTTAAATTCAACAAGCAACTAACATGACTAATCGATGATTCAATAATGATAATTTGTTAATATTTTAAATTGAATTCACAAATAATTTATTTGAAAGACACTTGTCTAAAACATTTCTGGACTGATAATAATTTACAATCCTCTTCTTAAATTATGAGGACATCATAATATAGAGACTATGACTTGTATTCAGATCTCTGGTTAAGTTAATCCACTATTAAGTAACCATTAACGTTCAAATTCAATTTACACATTTTTTTAAAGACACTAAAGAAATGTTTCTGGACGGAACAATATACACTCGTCTGCATAAAACTCAGGACATCATTATGTTGAGAAGATATGGCTTGTATTCAGATCTCTGGTTTAAATTAATCCAAGATTCAATGATAATACAGTCATGTCATTCTATTTCATAAGTTAAAATCAATTTACAAATATATTAGTTGAAAGACAATATACATGGTGATACTGATCAACAACCAATCAAGGATTCCAGACAAGTTTTTGTTTTTTAAATGGTAACTTTGCCATCCAATGGTAACACTGAATACCGACAAATGAAAGTCAAGGATTTCATACAAGTTACCATTGGATGGCGAAGTTATGTAAATGTTACCATAATGGTAAATTCGCCATCCAATGGTAATACTGATCAACAAGCAATTAAAATCAAGGATGCCATACAAGTTACCATTGGATGACAAAGTTCCCATGATGGTAAATTCGCCATCCAATAGTAATACTGATCACCAAGCAATCAAGGATGCCATACAAGTTACCATTGATGACAAAGTTACCATGATGGTAACATTTGTGCAACAAGACCCTGGACGGAAACAATTTACAATTCTCTTCATAAGACATAAATAATGAGTAGAGGCTACATGTATATTGCCTGTCTTCACATCTCTGGTTTACGTTCATCCATGCTCTCTTAATTCTGTAGTTTGAATCTAATAGATTGTCATCTAGGACCACAAGTTGGATCAGAAGTTAGATCAGAAATTGGATCAAAAGTTTCAATTGAATAAAATTGAATTCTAAATTTACATTCGATAAATTAAATCAAACTTTGGATTGGTCCCTTATTGCAATCTTTTTCAATCTAAGGAATTTAGAGAGTGGTCTTGACCTTGATAATGGGTTTAACCAGTGATAGCTAATGTGGTGCAAAACAAAATGCATCTATGTTCAATTCATCAGCACATTTGACACTTAAAAAATTATTATAAATCTTCTTGATATCATCCTTTTCACAAACATATCAAATATTAAAGGAAAGATTCAAGTAAGCAAAAGGAACACAACATATATTAAAGCAAATCTTCGTCATTTACTTTGGCTATCATTTGTTTAAAGCACAAACTTGAAACATGATCAAAGTCAAACCAGAGTTCAGAATTCCTCTATCTTGGAATGAAAAACAAAAATGAAAGACACAGGATTATAATGCTACTCTAAGCCCAGTAATAATAATATGCAATATTTACATAGCACTTAATACAAATGTTTGCATACATGTACTATTACCCCGGCTTAAGCACGGCTACCCTGATTGGGAGCTCGAGCATTCAAGGAATACCTTCTTACCAGGTTTAACAATTTACTACATCTGGGTGAAGAGTGGCAAACATAAACGCCTGGCCAAAGGATGCGAGTACTGTGGTGGGATTTGAACCCAGCACATGGGGTTCAAAGTCTGGAGACTTACCCACTGAGCCACAACACCTCTACGTAACAAAGTAAATCTCTTGACTGACCATAAACAAACCATGGATAGGATCCAAGGCATAAACATGTATTTTTTGGAAGACATTATCCACAATTGATTCAACATGAAATCATGGGCGTCCACACAGAGGATTATCCTTTGCTTATGGGGGGGGGGGGAGGGGGAACAGCTATTGTTGCCATCCGCCCATCCCCCAAACACAAAAGATAATCCTCTGTGTTCACTGCCATGCATGAAATCAAGCTTTCATTATAAACATGAACACATGTGCATACTTTTTTTTTGGCATTTAAAGAAGAAAGATGGAGAGGGGGGGGGGGCACATCCTGTGTCCCCCCTTTACACACTCGCTTTTCAAAAATCCAACAACCATTAAATTGCGTTGTAATAATACAGAGTCACATAAATATAACAATGGAATGATTTTCAAACCCAATCAAACTTTTGGCATAACAAAGAACAAATATCTTTATAACTAATTTTATCTCCTCTAAAGGAAAGCTACTAGAAAATAGTGAATTGAAAAAAGCCTGCTGGAATTCAATATCAGAGCACTGAAGTATTCGTGCAGTTTAATGAATTTTAAAGCTTACTTGTTGAATTGCCTTATAATTGTATTGAAGATAAACCGTGTAGATTGCAACCTATTCAATCAAATTTGTGCATAATAATAGATCATCATTTTGGTCGAATCCATGCTGTGTACTATCGGACATTTATGCATTTTGCATCTTTTTGACACAAAAATAATAATTTTCTTGATTGATGGTGATTTCTCAAGGAGTACCAGAAGGGGGACATGAACCAAGATTTAACTTGACACATCCTTTACAATTGAAATAAAAATAAGTGAAAAACAAAAAACCTTGGAATTTTCCTTTTGTTCATGCATCTTCTAAGTCAGGTTCAATAGAGTACCGAAGTGTGACGTCAGTTGCCATGGTGTCATGGCGGGCTGGTTCTAAACAGAGTCGCACCTGGGCCCCGTCTTACAAAGAGTTGCGATTGATCCAATCAATCATAACTCTACGGAAATCCATCAGTGCCATAATTTTTTTCTACAGGAAACTTGCAAATGCCCTTTGTAAACAAAGGAGAACACACCAAATTGTCAAGAAATCAATGACTTTATGGATACATTCATATGTAGAAAATCTTTTGAACAAAAAGGTATGCATTTTATAAGTTGACTTTGCTGGCCTTCCATAGTTGCGATTGATCGGATTAATCGCAACTCTTTGTAAGACGGGTCCCTGATGATCGTCTGTACACATTTTGACTAGTCTGAAAAATAGGTTGCAAGCTATCATTCGGCCATCATTTCGGTACTCTATTGTGTTGAAGATATCTGCAGAGTGCAGATACAGTTTATAATACAATAAAACACCCTTTATCTGAGCAAGTAGCTGTCAGTTGTGTAACTGAAAATTAGCACTTCAGTATTAGTGAATCATGATATTGATAATTTCTTTCATTACTTTGTGGTGATGAAAGTGGCAGACAATATGAAGAACAGTAATGGAACAGGCTAGCAGCAGCTCGCAGCCAGAATGCTGTGATGCCCCTTGTTTGTTTTAAAACATGCCGTTAAAAACATGCCAACTCTAAAATTCAGACAATGGCCCGTATTCTGAAGTGAGGTTTAACTTAAACTCAGGTTTAAAGTTGTGGTTTAAGTATGGGAAGCCAAAAGTATCCAATTTTTTTAAGTTGTACGTTTCTTATGTTTACTATGCTCTTTCCTGATTCATCGATGGTGACAATTATCTATTTATTCTTCCTAGACAATTATAAATGATTTGAGAGTCAAATGAGCTGAAATATGATATCTCTACCATTAGTGATTTATGTAAAAATTGGCTATCCATACTTAAACCACAACCATAAACCTGAGTTTGAGTTAATCCTGCTATCAGAATACGGGCCAATATGTTCATGGCAAGGTTGGAACAAGCAGAAGAGGAGGATGGATGAGGATGAGGGAACGGACGAGGAAGAGGAACAGCAGGAAGCTGAGAACCAGGAGGAAGAGGTGATGGTGTTAGAAGCACCAGAGGTAGTTGTTGAGGGAGGATGGTGGAGGAGATTTTTGCCTTGGTAGCTGTAGATGATGATGGTATTCTGTCAGACATTTTATTTTCTATTACCCTTGTGAGCAACACATGTTTCTGGAGAATTACTTTATTACCGGTACGTATTTTGTGACTCTATTATACATGTATAAACATGCCACCATTTGTTTGGAGCGAATGGAGAAAAGGGAGCAGACGAGGAGGGAACGGATAAGGAGGAAGGAGCACAAGAAGTAGTGCCTGTACCGAATTCTCCACAGATGGTCGTGTGAAGAAGTTTCTGGAGGCGAATCTGGCCATGGAATAATTTAGTTTTTTTTCTTCATATATTCTTTTTGTTTTGCCCGTGTGAGCATCACATGTTTCTGGAGAATTATTTCATTCCTTTTGTTTGCCACTATATTATATAAACATGCCACCATTTTTGTAATTGTCAAGAAGTACATGTATGCCTATTTCAGATGCTATTCTCAAAGGGTGGCTAACTTAGCCCATGCTAACTTAGCCCACTGGGCTAACTATCCCCCACTGAGCATTTCACAAAGCGTGGGCTAATTAGCCCACCGGGCTAAATATTTCGCACAATATTTCGCACACCCGGCTAAATCATGAACTGAAGCTAGCAAACTATTATCAACATCATAAAACTGTACTGAGCATGCTCAGTACAGTGTTGATGGTTGCAGTGCAGTGTGCAGTACTCACATAGCAGCAAAATGGAGGGTAAAGCTAGATGTGCCAACTGGCAATCGTCCGAGATCAACTACCTCCTCGTACTCGACCACGACAATGCTGCAATATTCCCTACTAAATGTACAGACCTTCACACTAACAGGAAAAGAACAGCAGCATGGCATGGGAGGCAGTTAGAGCCAGTTTCGAGCAGAAGTTTTGGCAAAAGTACACTCTGCCACAAATAAAGGAGAAGTGGAAGAAGATGCGGGTCACCGCAAAAAAAAAAAGAGTATGGCGAGTGGAGGAGGAGCACTAAAAAAACTGGGGGTGGGCCTCCTCCACATCTGAGCGAATCAACCAAAATGATTCAAGAGATTGTGCCCGCGGATTTCATCCAAAGAGTGAACCCGTACGATGATGACTTTGGATCCAATAATCAAGCAATATTAAAGTGCTTTGGATTTTTTGGCGAGAGGGAGTAGAGTTGAGGCCGAGGGTGACGACGAAATTGACGAAGTTGAACTTACTTTCAAGTGAGTAAAAACTCAACAACAAAAAATAATTACATTCAAAATTTCATTTCCAAAATAGGATTTAATTTTTAGAGAAGACATTTCCTTTCACCTGACTCTTGTTGTAGAGTACAAATAGTACTACTTGCGCTAGATATTTATTGTGTAACTTAAATTTGATCTTAGTAGGCCTAGAGGTCTAACGACAAATGGCCTAACGTTAGGGGTCTGATGTGTTGCTCTTTACCAGAACAGTGCCTTAGTCTCTCCTACTTGCCCCGGGCAAGTGCTTATGTAGCACCCTGCTGAATGTTTCATGTAAAAAAAATTGTGAATAGGAAGTTATTTGCAATTTTGTTTTCAATTTGTGCACTTTGCCTTTAGTCCCAATTAAGGTCACAGATTTTTGTGTATAAAAACAAAGGAATTCTTGTATGATTGTTTCAAAATTGTCTGATAAAAATTTATTAGCTCTAGTTGGGCAATTCATCAAACTTATTTTATTTTTTAACTTGATACATGTACATGTACACTGTAATAGTTCATAGTCAAGTCATGGATAGTGACTCAAGTGCTACAGACAATAAGTATTCTGTTGCTGAATTTGATAACAATGGGGCGGTGAAGGTGGCCGTAGTGCCACAAGAATGGATTCAATACCAAGATGGGGCTCCATTTTGCTTATGGCCACCAGAGCAAGACCCGCTCAAACTAGACAATTTAGTGATGCATGGGCACAATCCTGAGAATACTTGAGCTCGAATGGACATCAAAGATTTGTTATATCAGACAGGTGAGTTCAAATTAGTAGTCAACAAGCCAGAGAATATGCTGCAGCCAGCACTCGGTGCAGTGAACTCTCAGGCCAGGGTAGGAGGTGCAAATATAACACCAGACACTTCCCCAAATCAAAATGTCAATTCAACTCTGCTTTCACAATACAGATAATAGTACTTCAAGGCCCAGCATCCAGACCAGAGTATGGCACAGCCTATAATATCTGCCCTCAGACTGGAGACCATATCAAGAGCAGTGCAGGAGGGGAAACAAAACTTTGAAGTCGTCGTCTGAATGATGTAGAGTAAGTTGTGTTCCAATGAAGTCAGGGAATATGGTGCTATAAGCAGGTGATGTACCGGCGTTACAGGAGGTCGACATTTTTGATATTCGTGGATGTTTTCCTTGGGGCAGATGCAGGAGAGTTGAGCCACCCCCTAAAACTTGTATTTTCAGTCAAGAGCTCAATTCACATAAGCCCTCTGCTGATAGTTCTTAATATAACTGTCATTTAAACCTAAGTACAGCAGATGTCACAGGTCACACCAAAGTCACCAAGGTCACTGGACACACGAAACTTAAAAAAGCGGCAAAAAGTGAAATCCGAATTTCAGGAATTAAAAGACCCTTTTTCTATTTCTCATTTAGCAGAGGGTTTTCCTGCAGATTTTTATGTGTAAGCTAGTTCATACATGTATATTGTTCTTTAATTTTCATAAATTTGGAAAATGTATGATTTGTAGTTAGTTATTTTTGTGAAAATTTAAAAATGGCCGCCTAAAGGAGTGTTGAGGTGAGCCATTCAACATGAGGAGAGATAAGCCATGGCTCAACTCTCCTGTTGTGGATGGCTCAACTCTCCTTGTATTGAATCTAACTGGCTACATCAATTACAAGTTTTAAGATGAGCTACGTAATTATCCATGCTCGAGGTGTCTTTGATAAGTTCTAAAAGTAAAGGCAGCCCTGAAAATTTATTTCAAAATTGTTATTTACTATAAAGAGTGAAAATCTGAAGTTGACCGGATTTAACAGCCCATTCATTTCCTCCCATTGTTGACTATGTGTGGATCTAGGCTATTTTTACTCATCTATCATCTATTATGCTGCAGATATTGTGCATTATTCTTCTCTTCCCATACAGAGAGAAAATGGAAAGTGTAGAGGGAGAGGAAGTCCTGTTACCACCGGGGGTGGAGATGAAAGACATTGAGGTAGAAGCTGGTTCGGCTCCAGAGGAGGCCCTCATTGAACCAACAAAAATTAAAAACACGCAGCAGGACTCAGAGACGCATTTCGAGGATTCACCTCTTGCACTGGCAGAGGCGGATGCTCAGGAGAGGAAGCTCTCCGAGGTCGAGCTTGCTCAAAAGAAGCACGAATCAAAGAAGCGCAGAAAAGGGTGGGAAGCGTGCCAAGCAGGCTTAAAGAGCTTGCACAAGGCCCGCTTCCCGTGTCAAATGCTGGACCCTCGACCAGTGGAGGCCTTACGGTTGGTCGTGACCATGGGCTAATGCCCACTTGGCCTAAACCACCCCATCCAGTGGAGTGTTCCTCCATTGGGAGAGAGCGGGGAATAACCCCACAATGCTAGAATTTTTATGGGAGAGCCCACAGCCACTGCGAGCCTTTGATTCCCACTTCCATCCTGATCGAATCAACTCAAAAGGGCAAAAACAGAACTTCAGGGACAACCCCGGCACCAGGACGAGGTGGTCAGAGGAGTATGGAACTTTTGTGGTGGTGGGCATCCACCCAAAGCAGGCCTTTGGCCTTAAGCGCTATAGCCTCGAAGCGTTGTGATCGGCTCTTGCCGTCCAGAGTCAGAGGCCTGTCGGAGGTGGGTCTTGATTGGTCCACGGATGTCTCCGAGTGGGGGGCAGAGGAGCAGCTTTTTGAGGAGCTCATGGGGCTCTCCACTGGAAGAGTCTTGGTACTCCACCCTTGGAGGGGGGGAGGGTGGGGCAATGGCTCTTGTCCTGGCAATGAGCCGATCCCCCGCGCAATACATAAACTGGAGCGCGACGCTATTCGTTGACAGTGTCCGGCCGCTCTGCGTATCCATTTACACTGCTTTACGGACGTCAGTATTTGCGCACGCATACTTTGGAGTTACAGGCAACACTTAATACTACGGAATCTTTTATTAGCTACGTTGGGCAGGTGGTGGCGTCTATCCGAGAAGGTCCTCTTACACAAATGCTCGATCAGACGATGATCAACGCCAGGGAGCTGTATTGCCTCAAATAAAGGGGCAATTCTACTCCCTCGCACCTGTCTCTGCCTTTTACCTTGTAAAGCCATTATTTTATATGCTTTTATATTAAATTAGAATGTCATACAAAAGTTGTATTTACATGCTTTATATTATATACCTTACACTATATGCTTTGTATAGTAATGTAATACAAATGTGATGAAACCAGAAAAATATGGATGCCTATGATTTACATCAAAATTAATATTGAAAGCATTCCTATTGTATATATATTAGTAATGTAATTCAGTTTGTTGAAATTGTAAAATTAGATAACATTTTTTATGCATATATGTAGATGTATATATTCATTTTTCTGTGATGTATTGATGTATATGTTTTATGAACAAAGAAGAAAGAGTCAGAAAAAAATAATAAAAAGATTACAGAGGAAGAAAAGAAAGAGGTCACCAAAGAAGAAAATAAAAAGATTACAGAGGGGAAAAAAAGATCAAAGAAGAAATAAATCAAGGAGAAAAGAAAAACGAAGAAGAGAAAGAAAAACAAGAAAAAAAGATCAAAGAATAAGAAAAAAAGAAAAAGATATGGTCAAGATAATAAAAAGAGAAAAAACAATGAAATGAAATTTTATGTTTAGTGTACACTTTATATTAAGTTATGTTCATTAATGGGAAATTTACTTTATGGGAAGTAGAAAACAGGTCACCCAAAGTCTTTTAGGGTGGGCGGAAGTATGGTGTTAGGGCCCACGCTTAGTTACGAGTAGTTTGCAGACAACAGAGTTAGCAGAGGACGGATTATAGTACAGTACGGAGTCACATGACCCTCCGGCGGGAAGGGTACATCCGAACGCCGGCGATGCACACAGAACTACACAACACACACTCTCCACACAACCCCAGGCCGGAACGGACATATTCGGTGCATGCAAGTGAGTGCAGTGTCTGGAGACAGTACAGTGAGAAGTGACAAGGTAGGACAATTTCCCCATAGGTTAAATTGATTGTATGCTTGTATGATTCCTTAAATATAACCCAGGTACACTGTTGTATTGTTTTATGTCCTCATGAAAGAAAAATATAATTTGAAGTAAAACTTTTGAAAAACAGACAATTTAGCCAATTTATGTATTGGAGTATGTTCATGGAAGGGAAATCCTTCCTTTATGACATCACATATGCGGCCAATCACCTTTCAGCTTGTCTGATTTTCTTTTTTCCTCCAAAGTTTTTGTTGGGCTGGAATCCCTTTAATTTGGATAATATGATGATCCCATTCTTTTTATACCAAATTATATACATTGTACATGTAGGCACTACAACCCTCTTATAAAAGTCTTTAACCAAACATTTTTGTAGGATGATGTAACAAAGATTAAAATGCTTGATACATGTATGTAAACAATTATTGTTTAAAAGTTTGCTGTACACTGAGTAGAGGGCATTCTTTCCCCCTCCCCCTTTCTCTTCCCTCTTTCTTTCTCCCTATCTCTCCTTTTCTTTTTCTCTCCCGCTATCACTTCCTTCCTTTCCTACTCTTTGTTAACTTTTCAATGTTCTAGTATGCTGGTGTGATTGTGTGTGTATGAGGCATTTTTTTTTTTTATCTGCTTTACACTTTGAAAGTCTAAGATCTGTTTTGGTTTGTCAATTATTGTACAGGGCCCCATCCTCGCAAGCTATGCTTTTCTTGGGGCCCTTCCAATTTCTATTCATGAATTTTGTATGTATTTATTTTGATTGAGTTTTTAATAGAAAATAAATGAACTGATCAAATATAGGTATTTTCTAATTGTTTTTAATAATGCAGAAAAAACAGGCTAATCAGCAAGTAGAATCTAGGAATAAGGAGATAAGCTGTATAATGGATAAATTGGTGGCCAATATAAAATCCTCTCGTCAATGTCCAAGCCCAAGCAGCAACAAGTGGCACCAAAGCTACCCAACAGGCAGCTGAACTGGAGGCTCTGAAGATTAAGTTAAAGTAAAAAACCAAGGAGAATGTTGAGCTCCGTGAAAAAGTCAACAAGTAAACAGAATTAAGCACAAGGCTCCAGACTGAGATCCTTGATGTATTTGGTAAGGCTTTCATTTTTGAAGCTTTTTCACTTTTAAGGGATTTTTTCACTTTGTTCTGACTTATATATTAGAGATGTAAAACAAAGTTTGAAAATGGATGAGGATTGGTGTCAATAACTACAGTAAAGAGCGAATCTAGAACACATGGAGATCAGGCCTCGTTTTACAAAGAGCTACGACTGATCCAATCAGTCCTAACTCTATGGAAATCAGTTTCATAATTTTTTGTACAGGAAATTTGCACGATGTCTTTTGTAAACAAAGAAGCACAGCAAATTTTCAAGAAAACATTGAATGCATGAATATACATCATATATGGAAAATATTTTGAACAAACATGCATAATGTTGACGTTGATGGCCGTCCATAGTTGCGATTGATCAATTGTAACTCTTTGTAAGACAGGGCCCTGGTGAACCCATCATGACAACATGCCCTGAATGTACAGTGTAATGTTGTGCATAGGAGTTAACAGAAGACAGTGAACACAGCCAACAGACTGAATTCTAAATAACTTGGAATACTGGTGTAAAGCTAAATGCATCTCAGCGATGTCTACCAAAAGTCACGCTGACAAATCGCTATTAGTGTATAATTCATAGTTTTCATTGTATATTATGGTGTGTTTCAGATGTACAGCATGCATCATCAAGTATGAGATTCTTATTGTCACTGAATATCTTCCATTTTCCATCAATAAATGGCGCAGTAACAAAGTGGCAAATAGTCTGGAGTTGTCGCCCCTTTTCTTCCTCTTCTAGCAAAAATCAATCAAGGATGTTGGATTTCAGTCCATCTACCTCCACGCCCATCCTACATGTAACTCCTTCAGCAGACTCGGCTGCCCCTTCAGCAGACTTGGCTGCCCCGGCTTCAACTACCCCTACCCCGGCTTTGATCCAGGAACACATGGCAGAGCCAAAGAGAATCTCTACGTTCCAATAGATGGAAAAGTAAGTTTAAAAGGACCATCTTTTCATCCGAAGAGAATCTCTACATTCCAATAGATGGAAAAGTAAGTTTAAAAGGACCATCCCTTCATCCGAAGAGAATCTCTACATTCCAATAGATGGAAAAGTAAGTTTAAAGGGTCCATCCCTTCATCCGAAGAGAATCTCTACATTCCAATAGATGGAAAAGTAAATTTAAAAGGACCATCCCTTCATCCGAAGAGAATCTCTACATTCCAATAGATGGAAAAGTAAGTTTAAAGGGTCCATCCCTTCATCCGAAGAGAATCTCTACATTCCAATAGATGGAAAAGTAAGTTTAAAAGGACCATCCCTTCATCCGAAGAGAATCTCTACATTCCAATAGATGGAAAAGTAAGTTTAAAGGGTCCATCCCTTCATCCGAAGAGAATCTCTACATTCCAATAGATGGAAAAGTAAGTTTAAAAGGACCATCCCTTCATCCGAAGAGAATCTCTACATTCCAATAGATGGAAAAGTAAGTTTAAAAGGACCATCCCTTTATTTCAGTTGATCCGTCGGAATATGTGAGTGTAACACTGGCATATTTATGTAATACCAATTCAAGAAGATATTTGTGGATGTGAATTAATGAAGACATCTTGGTAACTCTACTAATATTTTGCTAATTTTTTTAAAGGTTTCCCTTGGAGAGAATGTATCTTTGACAGCTCAGCAGTGGGAGATACTGGCCCGCCAACGATCCCATTCTATGTTTGTAAAGACGTTGGCAGTCATGATTTGGGGATCAGGAGTTCTGAAGGATAGAAGTGTTCATGGCCGCCCAAATCCAAGGAATAAAGAGGCCCAGGTGAAGGCACCCCTGACTTGTGCTAAGCTGCAAGCAGTGAGGGGTGAGATTCAGTATCAGTTTCCTTGTGTTCCATTGAAGTCACAATGCAAGGGAATATGGTGCTATATGCAGGTGATGTACCAAGGATACAAGAGACCGACAGTGTCAAAATAACACCAAACAGAACAGAGGCCGGTGCAACCAGCAGCTATGGCGCGCCGTTTGACCAATAATTCACATAAACACTGTTTATCGCCGAAAAACACTGTTTATCGAGCGATAAACACTGTTTATCAAGCGATAAACAGTGTTTATCGACTGAAAAACACAGTTTCTCTCGATAAATAGTGTTTATCGCCGAAAAACACTGTTTATCGCCGATAAACACTGTTTATCGAGAGAAACTGTGTTTATCAGTCGAAAAACATAGTATCTCTCGATAAACACTGTTTATCGCCGATAGACACTGTTTTTCGGCGATAAACAATGTTTATCAAGCGATAAACACTGTTTATCGAGAGAAACTTGATAAACATAGTTTCTCTCGATAAACAGTGTTTATCGCTTGATAAACATTGTTTATCGCCGATAAACAGTGTTTTTCGGCGATAAACACTGTTTATCGAGAGAAACTATGTTTTTCGACTGATAAACACAGTTTCTCTTGATAAACAGTGTTTATCGGCGATAAAAATGTTTTTCGGCGATAAACACTGTTTATCTGATTTATTGGGCAAATGGCGCGCACTCGTACTCTAGATCATGCAGTGCCGTATCACCGTATGCACTAGCTACTCTAGATCTCCACGTGCGTGCGCCGGCACCACGTTTTAAATTATTAAAAATACTGCCCTGTTGTTGGGATGGACCTGTTTAACTAGATTCTCTTGATCTTGAGCAGAATTTCAGCCAACTCCAGGTAAGTCCCAGATCTGATATTCCCATATTTCTGCTACATCTTTCTGGCGCAATTCCGAAAGCCGTCTGGAATCGTTAATCAAACGGTCAATCGGGTACGATTCTGGGTCTTGACTTGGTCTTGGGTTGGGGCCCCTAATCCCTATATCTATGCCGTGCTATGGCATGGGCTGGCGCGGCCGCGCCCGTCTGCAGGCCTGGTCCTGGGAGCGCAGGCAGCCCGGTCGGTCGTTCAATTCCGCAAGCGAGACGCGATCGCGACTGCTAGCTAGCTACAGTAGCTAGTTAGATATAACCGTCTGGTATGATATGGGTCATTCTTTAATAAAATTGACATTTGCTACCCTGGCCCTAGGGGGGGGGGGGGGGTATGGGGGATCCGGATGGTACCGATCTTGTAAGTTGTACTTGTAGTTGTACCACATAGACTCTATATCATTATATGGCCACACATGCGCACACGTCATAACAATTGAGTGAATGCATGGCACACTCAGTGAGTTTAAAAGTCACTCTCATTTGTTGCATGTGTACTACTTTGTGCACTAATTGAAACTATAAGTAGGCCTAGGCCTACACAGGAGTGACTCTTGCGTTTTGTTTGCTTAATCAATGAATGAGCTGTTATCTATGCAAAAGGGAATAGTCTAGAACTAGAATAGAAGCCCAGAAACTTGCTTTGGCCCAACTTTGGCCAGTTTGGAACGATTACGTGGTGTTATTAATATTAGTAATATAGCCTAGATCAGGGACGTGATAGAGAAGGACTGGAATCAAGCCGCTCTCCTTTGACCCCATGCTCCATGCCGCCGAAAAGTTATGCGCTAATCTGCAACTGTTGACCAGGTGGTGAGAAAAAAGAGGGCATGAAATTTCAGGATTTAGAATTCCTACATCAAAAAATGGTATCCCAGCAACTGTTCGCTGTCCCTTTCAATGATTTCTCATCCATTGTTGAATGTGTAAAAGAGTAGAACAAGCGAACACAAACTTGTGTAATTTCATCCTTTTTTTAACTTAAAAAAATATAAAAAACACGCGAAAACACGCATTAGCAAACTTAATGTTATTAAAGATTGTAAATCATGGATTAAATAACGGGACATTAAAACATGCACAAATTAGCGCATTATCCTAAAATATTGAGTTTTTGTCAGGAGTAATTTTTCTTTTACCAACACATGCAAACAAATTATAGGAAGGACGGAGTCCTAATTTGAAAATTTGTTTGATGCACTATTCCCAATACAATCCCCAAATAAAGTTTTTGATATACACTGAAATTTTGCCGGTAATTTAATATTTTGTAATAAATGTAAAACTGGTGCCTGGCTTCCGAAAGTCCCGCAGTGGAAGCGCGGTTCGGAGCATGGAACTTCAAAGCCAAGTGGAATGTTACACATCCCATTGTTACGCTTTAGAACTCACGAATGCGTTTGAATAAATTACCAGAGTTTCACATCCTTTCTCTCACCTCCCTGCCTAGATCTAGATCTAGAGTCTAGAGACAGACTCTAGTTAGTAGGGTCTAGATCTAGGCCAGGCCTAGTAGTACTATTAGTGTTAGCATGATTTATTAGTGTGTGTGTGTTTAGGTCTAGATCTATATTTTTTAGTAATCTACATTATAAATAATGTTGTATAAAATTAGAGGGAAGGCATGTATAGACCTGTACATGTCAGGGGCGGATCTAACCCAGAGAGCTCCGGCCCGCGTAGCGGGCCGGAGCCCAGACGCTCAGTGTGCAAACGGGCATTCAGGTGAGAGTACCGTGAAGTTTGGTCAAAATCATTTTAATAATAAATAATTAAAACAGAAATTAAGCACTTACCACGATTGTATGGATGATAGTCTAACGAGTGGCAGTTTCCTGACATCGAGGCACAGACTGGAACCTCAAAAAACGATCAGTTCTGTCGCGGTGGCTCTCCTTCTTTCAAAATTCAACACAAAATGGCCGATCGAGACCGAGGCTAGTATAGCACTAGCGCATATAGACTTTGTCAAATTCGCGCATGCGCCCTACACCCTCTCGAACGGCCATTTTGCTATGAATTCTGAAAGAAGGAGAGCCACCGCGACAGAACTGATCGTTTTTTGAGGTTCCAGTCTGTGCCTCGATGTCAGGAAACTGCCACTCGTTAGACTATCATCCATACAATCGTGGTAAGTGCTTAATTTCTGTTTTAATTATTTATTATTAAAATGATTTTGACCAAACTTCACGGTACTCTCACCTGAATGCCCGTTTGCACACTGAGCGTCTGGGCTCCGGCCCGCTACGCGGGGCCCACTTTGTGCGAAAATTTTGAAAATCGTGCCAGTCAATTTTTCGCTCAGTGGGGGGGGGGGGTTGTGAGCCAAAAAAAGGGTAATTTTTTTTTCACCGCCACCCCCCCCCCCTTGAGCGCCAGGGGTAGTGAGCACAAATTTTTTTTTTTGGCACCCGAAAAAAATTTTTCCCTACGGGAAGGGTTATTATTTTTATTCCACCGCCAACCCCCCCCCCCCCTTGGGCGCCAGGGGAGGGGGCCCAACTTCTCTTTTTTTCAAAAAAAGGGTGTTTTTACCCGTTTTTTTTTCTAGGGGAGGGGGCCCGGCCCCCCCCCCCCTGGATCCGCCGCTGGTACATGTACATAATTTCAAACTAGTGTTGCCTAGGCCTAGGTACGTATATAGTGATAGATCTAGACCCTATGTGATAAAGTATATGAGACTGAGTAGAAAACATAGGCTTTGATAATTTAGTTTTTTCCCTAGAGTAGGCCTACAGTTTTTTAATTGTTGTGGCTTACGCCTATACAGGTAATACTAATAGGTCTACCATACGTACATTTTCCTAACTTTGTTTCAATTTTTCTTTGTATCTTAGAATGGTGGAACCTCTACCGATGGGGGCATTTGACCCACTAGAAGATTCAGATGATGTAAGTTAACTTCAGACTTCTGAGTTACTTAATCTTTTATTCAAAGAAGAAATACAAAGGCTTTCTTGTGAATAAGCCACCAGCTCTCACCTTGAGTTTGTAACAACCCATGCGATTCGCCATTTGTTTTTGCATATTTTGATAATTTACCCTTGAGTTGACTAAAGAAGCAGAAAACAGTTGTTGATGATCTCTCTATTTAATAATAATTTAACAAAACAATACATGCACAATTTTGTGTGAAGAAATGGTTGAAACTATAGCAATGCATTTTTAGCCCCCTCTTGTGTTTTAACGGCTCGTTTTGATTTGATAACAGGCTTTTTCGTAGTTGTTTGTAATTTGTTCTCTTCTTCCATTTTCTTTTACAGATGGGGTTTTTATGTCCATGGAGGAATTGATGGATATTCAAGGTGCATCCCCTTCCTATGCGTCATCTTGGGAAATACAGGCAAGTTAGCACTACTTTGCTTTCTGAAGGGGATAAGGAAACGTGGTCTTCCTAGTCGAATCAGAACTGACAAAGGTGCAGAGTATAATGCCTGTCAGCGGTTCATGGAGTGGAAGATGGGGCCAAATCGGGGCAGCACAATAAGAGGCAAATCTTTGCATAATCAAAGAATTGAAAGGTTATGGAGAGACGTCTTCAGCAAAGTTCTGGAGAAGTTTTACAAGCTATTTTACCACATAGAAGACTCAGGAGCGCTTGATATTAATAATGCCATACACCTGTTCGCTTTACACTACACATATCTTCCTCGGATTCAATATGCCCTTACAAATTGGGTAAAAGCACACAACAACCATGGCATCAGAACAGAAAGGTTCCAAACCCCCGAACAGCTCTGGGTTACTAACATCATCAAACAACGATGTGCACTCCAAGCAGGTGTTGGTCCTCGGCCATCAGTTGCAGTGGAAAATGTGGAGAATTTCAATTTAGACAATTTTGCTGCTGACATAATGAACAGATTTGATATCGATGTAGCAGAAACTCAAAGGGACATAGTAGGCACTTGGCGTCTCACTCTGCCATCCCTCAATAAATCAGATAAACATTGTTTATCGGCGAAAAACACTGTTTATCAACTGAAAAACACAGTTTCTCTTGATAAACAGTGTTTATCGCCGAGAAAAACTGTTTATCGAGACAAACTATGTTTATCGACTGAAAAACACAGTTTCTCTCGATAAACAGTGTTTATCGGCGATAAACAGTGTTTATCAAGCGATAAACACTGTTTATCGAGAGAAACTATGTTTTTCGACTGATAAACACAGTTTCTCTCGATAAACAGTGTTTATCGGCGATAAACAGTGTTTTTCGGCGATAAACACTGTTTATCGAGAGAAACTGTGTTTTTCAGTCGATAAACATAGTTTCTCTTGATAAACAGTGTTTATCGCTTGATAAACAGTGTTTATCGCTCGATAAACAGTGTTTTTCGGCGATAAACACTGTTTATCGGCGATAAACAGTGTTTATCTGAATTATTGGTCAAATGGCGCGCCATAAGCAGCAGAGTTGGCTATCAAACCTCGACAATGCAGACGTGTGTGTTCCGCACCTGGGATGCACACAGATACGCATCAAATTCCAATCAGATGGAGCAGAGAAAACATGAGGAAAATACAAATGAAGTTTCTGTCAATTGTTGGATTAATAATGGAAGAGGAATACTCAATTCATTGTGGTTTTTTATTTAAATGTTTTACTTTTATATTGAAATGTGCTAATTTAGTATTAAAGTAATTAACATATATCACAGTGTGCAGTGACAAATTGATCAAGTTAGATGTTCTGTTATTTTCTGCAATGCAAATTGAAACGCAGTTATAATACTAATGAATTTGAAATATTAGTATCTTCAACTGTAATTATTATATAGGCAGTCTCTTCACGGTAACTCATAATTTCCCTTGAATACTTTCTTCGATGTGGATGCCAAGCCTGAATGCAGATTGAATGTTTTCGCCCTGCCCTTAATTGGGAATTGCATTAAGAGTTATGTCACAGTCAGTTACGTAACTAATAATGAGTGGGTCGCGGCCCGGCCCTGTGATCTAGCCGTGGGGGGCGTGATTGGGGTGCGCAATCATTAGGCGAGATCCGGGATCGGAGCCGGTGGTCGATCTGATCTTGGCCTATAAAGAGTGGTGTTTTCTAAAGGAAGCTACACAACCATAATTTGTGGAATCAATGTAGATCATATCGCAATTTCTTCTCCTCGGACTATTCGTCAACTATATAGTACAAGCCTGTGGTTTATCCGGGTTAAGGCCTACTGTGACGGCGATTCTTTTTATTTGATTTGAATTGCAGCTTGAGCTGGGCCTCCCAGTTCGCTGCTTATTGGACACTACGACCCCGATCACCATCCTGATACTGTAATAGCGATTTTTCATTGGATTTAATTTCAAGAGCTGGGGCTGTCAGTTCGCTGTTTATTGGACACTACGACCCGATCACCGTCCTAATACTACACTGTGCATGCAATTTTCGGGATCAGTTTCACGCCAGGGTTTCACGTCTTCAGTACATGCAGTTCGCAACTTGTTGTGTTAGCAATACCGGAATATGGATGCGGTTCCGCCAGCAAGGACAAGGTAAGTGTGGTTACTCATGTTGAAAATGTGGAGTTTGGTTTTTACTTGAAAATAAATGTATTTTACCCTGTATAATCTAAGGTTGTGATGGTTAGAAAAAACAAATTACCATGCTGTTCAGAGTAGCGGACCGGCCATGCACGGCGCCACGAACCTTTTTAACTTAGGTCTTGACTCTTGTCTTAGGCTTAGCTCATGTTTAGAAACTTTAGGCTTTTGTTTGCTTAAAATGTCTGTTTATTGCATAGAGCACCCAAGTGGCAAGGAAGCTGAACAACACCAACACTGCAATATAGATTGGTGCAAATGGCTGCAGGATGCTCGCGATGGGACAAAAAAATACAAAACAGGGAGAAAGTTGCCATATGCGTACTTCAATGAAATGAAACCTCGGTATGAGAGACTGAGTACTTCAAAATTGCCTGAAAGATGCATTCCAGGCCTGACTCAAAACCAAAAAGAAAGTTTCAACAGAACTGTCAGGAAACGATGCCCCAAAGAACAATACCGTGGTGCTCGAGCAGTGAAACAGGGTGTGTCATCTGCTGCTGTGAACTGGAATTCAGGACAGACTGGTGGACTTCAAATCATGGAAAGACTGCGCTTGGGTGTGGGCAAATATACAGCTGAAGGATCAACAGAGGACAGGAAAAGATGTCAGAAAGCTACATACAAGGCATTAGAAATGCAAAAGAAAAGGAGAAAGTTTCTCAAGGAAGGGAGAGTTCCAGAAGAGCAAGCGCAAAGACAATCGAAAGGAGCAGGATATGGACCCGGAGAATTCAATGACCGACAGGTTTCATTCATATACAATGTAATTTAGGGGCGAAATTAAGAAAATAGTGTTCAAATGTACTTCAGACTGTTATATATTATCTCATTATGTGTACAATGGTATTACTTATCAAATTAAGACTCCAGGAGCAATTGGAAGTCCCAAAAAGAGTAAAAATCATGATTTTAACATTTCTTTGTTTTCTTATAAAAAATGCTAATTATCTCAAATATAAATTTTTGACAAAAATACAAATAACTTGAAAAATAATTATCAGATTTACTTCAACATTGGCAGGAATATTTGTTTCTACATAACAAACAATCCTATGACGATTTTTCTGTATATATACTGTACCCCACAAGCAAAGTTAGTAACAAAAATCAAGTTAATTTCTTGTTTTTTTTTTTCAATATTAAAATTATATGTAAATGATGAAAATCATACCAATTGTCTCATAGGATTATTAAACATACCATATGCTATCAAGATCAGTTTATACTGTGATATTGTAAGTACATTTATAGTAGTGTAAAGACCATGCACTTCAATATTTGCATATAATTTAAATGTCCTTGAGAAATGTGCATATAATTTGCATATTTAAAGAGATAATTGAAAATCTCAACAGATAAAGATTCTCCAATGTCTCATCTTTCTAAATATATATGGTTTGCATGGGTTTACTTTTTTTCAATCAGTTCACCCACTTCACCAGATCTGACAATCAAAATAGATCCAGATGGAAATTGTCAGGATCAAATGTACATTGTATTCAACCGTACGTGTACGGACTAGGCACTAATTACACACCTGAATTTATTTGCAGATTCTATGGAGGCTTTGGAAAAGTGTATCAGAGAAGGGACACGAGTGGTGTTTAGGAAGCGGCGCCTCCTTGACACTAGTGTTGAGCAAACTTCAGATGAAGAAGGTGTTACAGCAGTTTGCCCCGCAAAAAGATCATTAGACTTTGCTCAAGTAAAAAAGGTTACCAGTAACATGCACTTATGACATCTATGCATTACATTCTATTTAACCCACTTCTTGAAATAATTAAGAAAAAATTAAGAAAAAATTAAGTCGTCAAGTTATATTAAACCATATAGTTTGAAAACAGATTTATGTAGTCCAGATGGATTTGACTTAACTTAGGCAAGGTGAGATACATCTTGTGCATTTTTTAAAGATAATTGGGGAGACTGATTTGCCATCCATCCTTGGTCATAAAATGTTGGACAAATTGGTGGCCAATAAAAAACCTCTAGTCAACAATGTCCAAGCCCAAGCTGGAAAGGTACCATGGACGGATTATCGCCGACACTTTGACGTCTGCAGAAGACTGAATCATTGAGATGATGTCAAGGCTGGGCAATATCTCGCCACGAGACTGCAGGGAGCTGCACTGAAGGTCTTGAATAATATTCCATATGGACAAGAACTCACCTACTCAAATCTCATTTCCCATTTGGAGAAACGATTTGGCCCAAGAGAAAATGCGGAAATTTTCTCCTCGAGTTGAGGACTACATGTAGGCGTCAACAGCCGAAGGAAAGTCTACAGGAACTAGGTAAGGCAATTAGGGATTTGACTTGCCTGGCGTACCTGGAGCTGAGCAACGATGCTAGAGAGAGGCTTGCTCGTGGACACTTTTCTGAAGCAATTGACGATGGCGAAATCAGGGCTGCCATTTTTCGAGCTCATCCATGGACGCTTGAAGAGGCGATTACAGCTGCGTTGACGACAGAGTCTTTTCTTCAGACGGAGAAGGCACTATGAGGAAAATCATAGGGAACATCTCAAAGAAGTTGACACCCTAAGAACTTATCGTTCCAGGCCCAAGGATATGTATTAACATTGATGTATATATATATATTTTTTTTATTATAGTAACTGGGACAGTGACTTATTTGGCAGGGGGTAGTGTGAAGGAACCCCCTTCTTGTGAAAAGAAAATCTAATCTTCAAAAAGATTTAGATTTTCCCAAATTCCATTTTTTTATATTGTGCAGGATCCGGAGATAGTGGTAGACATGGCGAATTATGGGGACGCTGTTCCTGCGGAGAGGTGTCAGGTTTATACGCCAACTCAATTCCAAAATAATGCTTCCGATGTTGAGAGTCAACAAACCACTGACCCGAAGAAACAGAGAGGATCTGAAGCCAGGGACGTTTTGCTGGATAAGTTCGCTGGAAAGGTACCATGGACGGATTATCGCCGACACTTTGACGTCTGCAGAAGACTGAATCATTGGGATGATGTCAAGGCTGGGCAATATCTCGCCACGAGACTGCAGGGAGCTGCACTGAAGGTCTTGAATAATATTCCATATGGACAAGAACTCACCTACTCAAATCTCACTTCCCATTTGGAGAAACGATTTGGCCCAAGAGAAAATGCGGAAATTTTCTCCTCGAGTTGAGGACTACATGTAGGCGTCAACAGCCGAAGGAGAGTCTACAGGAACTAGGTAAGGCAATTAGGGATTTGACTTGCCTGGCGTACCCGGGGCTGAACAATGATGCAAGAGAGAGGCTCGCTCGTGGACACTTTTCTGAAGCAATTGACGATGGCGAAATCAGGGCCGCCATTTTTCGAGCTCATCCATGGACGCTTGAAGAGGCGATTACAGCTGCGTTGACGACAGAGTCTTTTCTTCAGACCGAGAAGGCACTATGAGGAAAATCATAGGGAACATCTCAAAGAAGTTGACACCCTAAGAACTTATCGTTCCAGGCCCAAGGATATGGAAAAGAGTAGGAGAGAAGTTGATGAGGAAAGGGAGAAGGAGAAACAGGGACGGAAGGAGCAAAGACAGAAGAGAAAAGAGGAAGAAAAGATAGAAGAGGAACGGGCGCGGTTGGAAGCGGTGGAAGAAGAAAGGAGGAAGAGGGAGGACAGCCAGGAAGCAAAGAAAACTAGAGGAGAGTAGGAAGAGAGAAGAGGAGAAACGCTTAGATGAAGAGGGACTGAAGGAGGAAATAAAGAAGATGGAAGAGGAAAGTGCAGCTAGGAAGATAGAAGAGGAGAAAGAGAGAAGAAATGTCAAAATTGTCAATAGAAATAAATGTTTAACTCTTAATTTACCAGCATGTCCAGATGAACAGATCCAAGTTGTGACAAAGGTCACCATCACTACATCCTATTATGTTAAAACGAAAGACGGCTACTCACTGAAACAAAGATTAATAGACTCTCATCCAGAAGAACGACCCACCAAGATGTCCACATAATTTGATCTGTTGTTAAAAAAAAGTTTTTTTTAAAATCTTTATGTATTTTATGATATTTATGTATATCTATGTATTAACATTGATGTATATATATTTTTTTTATTATAGTAACTGGGACAGTGACATATTTGGCAGGGGGTAGTGTGAAGGAATCTCCTTCTTGTGAAAAGAAAATCTAATCTTCAAAAAGATTTACATTTTCCCAAATTCAATTTTTTTATATTGTGCAGGATCCGGAGATAGTGGTAGACATGGCGAATTATGGGGACGCTGTTCCTGCGGAGAGGTGTCAGGTTTATACGCCAACTCAATTCCAAAATAATGCTTCCTATGTTGAGAGTCAACAAACCACTGACCCGAAGAAACAGAGAGGATCTGAAGCCAGGGACGTTTTGCTGGATAAGTTCGCTGGAAAGGTACCATGGACGGATTATCGCCGACACTTTGACGTCTGCAGAAGACTGAATCATTGGGATGATGTCAAGGCTGGGCAATATCTCGCCACGAGACTGCAGGGAGCTGCACTGAAGGTCTTGAATAATATTCCATATGGACAAGAACTCACCTACTCAAATCTCACTTCCCATTTGGAGAAACGATTTGGCCCAAGAGAAAATGCAGAAAATTTTCTCCTCGAGTTGAGGACTAGGCGTCGACAGCCGAAGGAGAGTCTACAGGAACTAGGTCAGGCAATTAGAGATTTGACTTGCCTGGCGTACCCGGAGCTGAACAATGATGCAAGAGAGAAGCTCGCTCGTGGACACTTTTCTGAAGCAATTGACGATGGCGAAATCAGGGCCGCCATTTTTCGAGCTCATCCATGGACGCTTGAAGAGGCGATTACAGCTGCGTTGACGACGGAGTCTTTTCTTCAGACGGAGAAGGCACTATGAGGAAAATCATAGGGAACATCTCAAAGAAGTTGACACCCTAAGAACTTATCGTTCCAGGCCAAAGGATATGGAAAAGAGTAGGAGAGAAGTTGATGAGGAAAGGGAGAAGGAGAAACAGAGACGGAAGGAGCAAAGACAGAGGAGAGAAGAGGAAGAAAAGAAGAGGAATGGAGGCGGTTGGAAGCGGTGGAAGAAGAAAGGAGGAAGAGGGAGGACAGCCAGGAAGACAGAGTATGGAAAAGGGATAAGAGAGACAGGATGGAGACAGAGCTAGATGAGGAAATACTGGAGGAGAAAAAAAACTAGAGGAGAGCAGAAAGAGGAGAAATGCTTAGATGAAGAGGGAAAGAAGCTGTTAGAACTTAAGAGAAGAGGAAGAGAGAAGAGGAGAAACGTTTAGATGAAGAGGGAAAGAAGCTGTTAGAAGAGAAGAAAATAGAAGGAGGAGAGACGATTAGAGGAGGAGCGGAAGAAGTTGGAGGAGAGGAGAAAACTGGAAGCAGAAAAACAGAAGAAGAAGCTAGATGAGAGGGAGAAGAGACTGAAGGAGGAAATAAAGAAGATGGAAGAGGAAAGTGCAGCTCGGAAGATAGAAGAGAAAGGGAGAAGAAATGTCAAAATTATCAATAGAAATAAATGTCTAACTCTTAATTTACCAGCATGTCCAGATGAACAGATCCAAGTTGTGACAAAGGTCACCATCGCTACATCATATTATGTTAAAACGAAAGACGGCTACTCACTGAAACGAAGATTAATAGACTCTCATTATCCAGAAGAACGACCCACCAAGATGTCCACATAATTTGATCTGTTTTTTAAGAATTTTTATTTTATTTTTATCTTTATGTATTTTATGATATATCTATGTATTAACATTAATGTAGTATTAATTTTTTTTAATATTATAGTCACTGGGACAGTGACTTATTTGGCAGGGGTAGTGTGAAGGAACCCCCTTCTTGTGAAAAGAAAATCTAATCTTCAAAATAAAGATTTAGATTTCCCCATATATCAGCTGTTTTTACTACGTGAACTGTGACCTAAATATATTGCACTGATATCTAACCCTTACAGTTCTTTTCACTTCCGGCAGATAACATCTGGATACAAAGACTCGAGGTGTAGAGGAAGATGATGGAGGAGATAAAGAAGCAAATAGAGGTGGATATGGACGGTTAGAAGAAAGAGGAAGTGGCCAAGGTTTCAAGGAGTATCTTGGTTGGAGGAAGGTCGGAGTAACCCTGACCAAACGGCCACTACTCCGACCTTTCCTTCGACGCCAACATTTGGGTCGCGATAAGATATCACTGGAATTTTAATCGATTCATAATAGAATTTTATTCCGAGGATCCCAATTCTGATCGAGGCTATTATTAGATCAAGACATGGAACTGAATATTTACTGCACAATACATGTAGCTACCTAGCCTATAATCTAGGCGTAGGCTGCAGTTATTGTCTTTGCTGTTATGCTGAACGCAAGAGATACATTCAGCATAACAGCAAAGACAATAACTGCAGCCTCCGCCTAGATTATAGGCTAGTAGCTACCAAACATCTTCTCAAATGAGAGCAAGTTAAATGACTGATAGTTTGTATGTCAGAATCCCAGCAGGCTTTCATTACATAACAGAAACAATTACAAATAATAGGATAGGGTGGTTAAAAAATGAAATTGACGTTTAAAAAAATATGTCAAATTTTCCTCATTGATCCAGCTTATCACTGTAACCGTTTCTTAGCAGCGAAGCATTTATCAATTCAATCTTTCCTGTAGTCATTATTGAATTACACCCCTCGAGTATACCTCCATCTTTTGCAACTATGGCAAGCCAGCAATCCATGTTCAATAAAGTGTTCTTTAAACATATGAGGCGCATTCATGGCATGCAATGCATTATTCTGATCACTCAAAGAGTGAAAATATGAACTCTAGGATAAATAATTATGGCATGAATGGCCTTCCATAATTCACAGGCTGATGATTAAATCAATAACAAATTCTTTGCAAGATGGACCACTGGTTAACTTGTCAGGGGTCTGTTGATTCTCCATTAGAACTGGGTTTCCCCCTTCTCTAATAGTCCAGACTTTTTGCATTTACTACGGAGAAACTCTCTACAATGCACCAATTCCTTAAAAAATGCAAGTCAAATCACAATGGAGCACTGAGAGGCTTGACGAAAGTTGGTGGATCGGGACAGCATCGGAATCTCTTGACTCTGGACAAAAAAATATTTACAATTGTTTGTCCGGTGCAAATCTTTGGATGATCTGCTGTCACAGCGAGAAATGCCTCTCAGCTCTCCATAGTGATCTTAATCGCATTTTCAAAGGAATCGATGCGTTGAAGAGTTTCCCCGTAGTACATGTACATGTAAATACAAAAGCTATCTTCTTATGTCATCTTGGCCACATCAAATGAAATTTACCATCAAAGAAATTTCAACATCCATGGAACCCTTGCTTTTGATTAGCTGTTGATAATTATTACCATGGTAGTTAACATCGAATGGCAAAGAAACCAACATTACTTTTTGCAATGAGGCGTTTAATAGGTTTTGTCATACCTTGACATTTTAGCCAGTGTATAAATGATGTAGATGTACCTATGCCAAGTCATTTTAACATGTAAACGTAATCCTACATGTATTCCCGTGAATTAAAAATTGATACAAAGTACTGCCACCTAAGAAATTAAGATTACATAATAGAGTGGCTTGCTAGAACGTGCAGGATGCCGTGCCGTAACACAAAGGATTGTGTTTTAATGTACACTTGATTTTTTTTATGATTGAAAATTATCGTCTATGCGATCAATAACAAAAAGTTCTATGATGATTACTAAGCTTTGTGTTACGGGTCGCATGTGTGAAAGCCCTTTAAAGGAACGCATGACATTTGATACTCTATGAATCAGTGATAAACATACGAGCACACCTGTTATCTTTGTCGGTCTTCTTGACGCGTCAACCATCTTTGCTTCGATAGATGCACACTTGACAGCCTCAGCCTCAAGCGATCTTGGCTCTTAACTCACCCATCAACGCCTCCTCATATGATGTCATCTCTGGTTCTGGGTTGGTAATGTGACCAACAGCACTGAAGATTTCTTGTAAAACTTTGCCTTTGCGTCAGACTCGGAGATCAGTTCTGGAAAACATAGGTGGAGATCGTACTTCCCCTCGACAAACAGGTTGACTTCATCCTGAAAAATGAGACATAGAAAACATCTAAATTATCATGATAAAGATCAACATCACCATTATCACCATCACCACCACCGTCATCATCACCACCATCATTAATTCTTCTGACATGGGTGAAAATCCACAATTACGATATGCATTGACAAGTGAAAAGATTACTTTTATATTAAACCCTATCTAGGTGGGGGGGGGGGGGGCCTCGGAGCCCCCCTCACCGATTCACGCAAAATTTTCTAAGCTCATTGCCAGTTTACTTTTAAGTCTTGCCAAATTTTGAAATTTCGCGACGCCTGGGTACACGGTTCCGAAATTATGCAACATTTTGTAAGTGCATATCACACACAAAATTGCTCAAAAGGTAAAAAAAAAAAATAGCAAAAACAACATTAGTACATGAGAAATTGATCGGATATCGTGATTTTTTCACATAAATTTGCTTTGAACACCACAACGAGTTCATATACCAAAATGAGAACATTTGGAACTTTATGTAGGGAGTTAGAGAAAAAATAATTTTGCATTATAAATATGCATAATCACTTTACAGAGATTTGCATGAAATAAACTATGATACAATTTTGTAGAATATGTCCCAGACAATGTTTGATAAGAAGACATCCTTGAAATTATAAGCATATATAAACTAGGTTCTAAAAGAAACTGATCAAACTTTACAAAGGCAATTTTTGGTGCAATCAACGGCCGAGAATTCAAGGGGGGGGGGGCACTTTGAGGCACCCCCCCTCCCCGCCATATGGTCTCCCAAAATACCCCAGCCTAGATAGGGTTAACAATCACCAAATTTAGCTATACAACAAAACTTAAGGAATGGTGTTGATAGATCTATAAAGAGGTATTCGGTCTCGGTATTGCATATAAAAATCATCAAACTGTTAGATGTATTTTCAGTGAACAGTTGACCAGTGGAGCATAACGAGTCAGTGATTTTCAATGTCATGGGCCACTGAAAGTCCTGTGAGTGGTTCAAAGCAAAATCAAAATAACTGACTAAAATTTCATAAATAAGTTTTTCTGATATGCCAATAATATGTTACCTCTGAAATGTCCAGTTCACACT
Source organism: Lytechinus pictus (assembly GCF_037042905.1). NCBI lineage: Eukaryota > Metazoa > Echinodermata > Echinoidea > Temnopleuroida > Toxopneustidae > Lytechinus > Lytechinus pictus. The sequence goes on from NC_087252.1 coordinate 1,889,399, forward strand.
GAGACACGGATTGTACACCATGAAGCTCCAATCTCAACTCAAGTCTCCTGGGACCCTTCTCATCACCCTCCTGGAGATCAAGACTGTACTCCGGCTCTGGTAGCTCCAATTTGGTGCTAGAGATCTCCTGGATCAGTCCATCTTTCCTGTCTCCACCTGGATCTTTGGTGGATCCTACAGCAAGATCCTTCAGCCTGTCCTCCAGTTCTGACTGCCCTAGGTCCTGGTTTGAAAGTTCATGGATCTTCCCCAGGAGCTTGTCCGGGCTGAGTCCTGCAAGGTTCTCTGCCAAAACCTCTTCTTCCGTCTTCTCCCGCTTCCCGAAGAACCGCTTAACCGATGTCAAAGTTGAGGTGTCTCCTTTAAACTTGAGGCCTTGGCACTCTTTGTATGACCTGGAGAGTTTAACTTTGTGTTGATTCTCCACATAGTCCATTCCGAGGTTGATCAGAAGGTCACGATCGACAGCATTTTGAAAACTCTCTTCTAGAACGTAAAGATTGAAGGCCAATCTGACCACACTGTATTTACCTGGAAATAATAAAATCAAAATACAGAAGGATTTTATCAAGTTGTTTTATAATCAAGACACCAATGGGAGACCCAGCCTGGTTGAACACAATACTGGTACCATTTTAGGGGCTGTATTGCTTTTGCATAATGTTCAGCCCCACATAACGATTGTGTCTAATCTGGCATGACGCACGCCTGCAAGGAACAGCTACATGTAATTGTCAATAACTTAAGTGTTTGTTCTGTTACAATTAGGCCACTGAACCTTTTCTTTTTCTCTTGGTATAACGAATACTCAGTATTAGCCGGGGTATTAAGACATGTATGCAGCATTTAGAGAAATTGTATTATCATGAAAAAAAGGAAAATGTGAAAACTACATACATGTATTGGAAAGTTCATTGCCCTGTGTGAATTCTCTAATTATATAATTAATTCAAATTCATTAATGGAAATCTTTCATATATTCCATTACATTTGTGTTTAGCTTGGAAGGTTATTTAGCAAACTACACAATAAATATAAGACACCATTATGTTTTCAATGCATTTGGTGATCACGAGTGCCGTGTGTAGGCCTTTTGGGCATGTCATCAAATCTAGAACTAAAATCTTGAAGATTATACTTTTTTTCTTTGTCTAACCATCAATACACGAAAGATTTTCACTGATTGCTATATAAACAAATGTCTGACCATTGCAAATAAATGAAGTATACACTGTAATTACTCTTTAGTAATTCTGCTCAGATTCATACAAAGTCAGAATGAAGCATGCAACAAATTATCCATTTTATTATTTTCGAGGTTTACTTTTCTTTTCACAACTTTTTACTGGCTAAACCTGTTACATTGGTGAAGCTTCAACATTGCGATGAATGGGTATTTCCCAGGGCTCTATTGTTTGAATTTCCGGCGGATTTTTTTTTAGCATTTCATGCCGTCATGTATCTTTTCCTCTGATATGAAGGAGGTGTGATTTCCACAAAAGGTATTTAAAGTGGAATCAAACCCAAATGAAAACTTGCTTTTAGAGGAAAAAGGAAAATCAGACAAGTTGATAGGTGAAAGTTTGAACAATATCGGACAAACAATAAGAAAGTTGTGAATATTGGTAATCACTATACCTATGGAGATTTCAAATTGGCAACAAATGTGATGACAAAGTGAGGTAAGGCAAGGACTACTCTTCCATGTACTCCAATACATAAAATGACTAAAATTTCATTTTTTTCCCCAAATGTTTTACTTCAAATGATATTTTTCTTTCATGAGGACATAAAACAATACACTACCTAGGCTATACTTAGATTACACCCCCAGGGGAATGGGTACTTGGGAGAAAACCACAAATCACTGATAATAAAGTACATGGCCTATGGGAAAGTTGTCCTTGCCTCTTGTCATAATTTACTTACTCAGTTGCCAATTTGAAATCTGCATAAAGATATCAATTTTAAAACGATTTCTTTCAAACTTTCACCATTCTGTTTTATTTATTTCTCTCCTTTCAAACACAACATATTATGACCAGGGCTGGATTCTCCTTTAAAATATTCTTACCAGAAGCATCTTTGCTCTCTTCAAGAGGTCCTGTCGCCACTGCAATGGGGTCAGAATCAGAAGTGGGTTTAGGGATCTTCTTCCAGCTACACAAGTTGAGATACAACACAGCCTTTGATGGGGTCTGAATGAAATTAGAAAAATCAATGATGAATTCATATATATGGGAGGTTTTAGGGTTAGGGTTGGGGTTTTTAAAGGAGAATCCAGCCTTGGCCATAAAATGCTGTGTGGGGAAAGAGAAAAATAAATGAAACAGAATGGTGAAACTTTGAAAGAAATCGGACAAGCAATACAAAAGTTATAGCTGCTTTAAAATTGAGATCACTAATACTATGTAGATTTCAAATTGGCAACTGGGTAAGTAAATTATGACAAGGGGCAAGGACAACTTTCCCATAGGCCATGTACTTTATTATCAGGGATTTGTGGTTTTCTCCTAAATACCCATTCCTCTGGGGCAGTAATCCAAATATAACCCGTGTAGTATATTGTTTTATGTCCTCATGAAAGAAAAATATAATTTGAAACTAGATTTTAATTCGTCATGCGGACGAATTAGGTGGTCTGTCCTTATTCTCGCCATCATGATCACCATTACCATGTTCCAGCAGATCAATATGATCTTCATGATGACAACGGAATGTTCATTATGGATGGAATACTTGTGAAAGACGGGAGATGATAAAGCACTGTGAAAATGGTCTCTTTGATATATGACAATACATGTGTCTGTTTTATCTTGCTAAATTTTAACTTTTATACCTTTTAATTATCATAAAGGATCATGTACGAGGTGGTAAAAAAGAAAAAAAAAATGAAAAAAAAATCATCTTGTTTACCCCAGGACAGGAACCTGCGCCCCCGAGAATGCAAGTCAAGTGCGTTATCCATTGAGCCACGACATTCCCCATAGAGATTACACGTAAGCAAATTTGAGAATTGCAAATCCAAATTTGCAAGCGAAAAACGGGCATGATACCGGCATCTGATAAAAAAATGGAGGGCACACTTCCAAAAGCTTAGAATCTCAGCTACAACAATTTAAAAGCTCAGAGACAACTGACAAGAAAAAGTGGAGATATAGCTCACGAAATAGAGGAATGTAGAATCTAGTTTTGAGAAAAAGTCATGTCCCATAGAGATTACACGCAAAATGAGGAAAAATGACATGCCTCTTTTGATCGCTATTTTACGCCATGATGCGTTTTTCAAAATGAAAATTCATGCTAACTGAGGAGAATGAGTACATTCTAAACTACAACATATCGAAATCTGGGCGAAAATTGACCAATATTTACGGAGTTAAAGCCTAATTTGCATAATTATTATGACGTCATAACAAGGAAAATGGATATTTTAACTTCCGACGCCATTATGATGACGTCATGATCAAATTGAGGGACAATGGTGACATGAAATCAAATCTACAACTCATACTCTATCGATATATGAAAAAAAAATGGGGGTCAACGCACTATTTAAAGAGCTACAGTGAATTTTTAATAGGCATGTTTTTGCCCATATATGGCCTATAGTAAGAGCTCGCGCGCACACGTGCTGCAAACTTTAACGGGTGTTAATTTCGTTATTAATGGTCGTAGAAGGTTGATGAAGGTATCAAATTGCTCAGAATTATATTATCAATGCAATGATATAAAAAAAACGGCGTTTTTGCGTTGCGTTGAAGGCGTTACGCGCAGAAACGCGCGCGCATACGTGTGCGTGCGCAAATTTTTGAAATGCTTAAAATGACCTGAAACGTACTCTACTTTGGTCAAAAAGTGATTTTGAGCAATTTGAAATTTTGACGAGCGCGTACGCGCGCGTCGTGACCACCAGGTGACCTTTGATGACATGAACTGTTGACCCTTGACCTGAAGTATATGTGATATGAATATGAATGACCTTTGATGACGCATCATGAAGATATGATTGATCATGTGATTTCACAAAATGGCGCCTGGATGACGTCACGATGACCTGATGAACTTGAAAATGTTCCTGTCACGTTTAATGACAATGACCTATGACTGTGCCAAAATTGAAAGAAATTGACTGAACTGATCTTCAGTTATGTTCTGAACAAAAAAGAGGGAGAAATAAATAAAAATAAAGAATAATAATAATAATAATAATAATAAAGAAAGAAAATTCTGACGAAAACAATAGGTGATCTGTCGTAGACGACAGACCACCTAATAAAACTTTTGGGAAAAATGACATTTTAGCCATAATATGTATTGGAGTACATGGAAGAGTAGTCCTTGCCTTACATCACTATGACATCCCATATGCGGCCAATTTGAAGTCTCCATGGGTATAGTGATTACCAATATTTACAAGTTTTAAAAATTCATAACTTTCTTGTTGTTTGTCCAATATTGTTCAAACTTTCACCTATCAACTTGTCTGATTTTTCTTTTCCTTATAAAAACAAGTTTTTATTTGGGTTGGATTCCCCTTTAATCTCAGAAAGCCCCCAACAGGGCTGGAAAACATGACTATTGCATCTGAGTCTGAACCTGTAGAAGGTGCAGGGGATCTGGTTCTAGCTACAAACATTGATGTACAACCAAAACTTAGATGGGATCTATGTAGATGAAATATACGAGCAAATTCAATTATTGTATATATGATGTTTATGTACTTAAAAAATGAATGATTAATAACATAATGCAAACAAATTATTGATCTGAGAATCCTTAAATTACAATATTCTACATAAATTCTAAATATTATGATATATTATACTCTACACTAAATGTACATTGCCTTGCATGAATTCTGCCACATGAAATTATTGAATCACATTACCCTTCAACAGTAAAAAAAAAGTACTTTACATGTATATAGATGTCTGTAATTTGCTAATGAGTGTGCTTCATGTACTTGGGGAGGAAGCGAGTTCCAATAAGTGTGATGTCAGGGTGGTGAAAGCATAAAGAAATACCTTTGAAATGTCCATGTACTATTATTATTGGAACAAAAATGATGAATTGCTGAGGAAGGGGGAGGCTCCTGAAAACAAACTAAAAATATGCAACAATACATTTATTCATTGGCCCGTATTCTGAAGTCAGGTTTAACTTAGACCATGGTCTAACTCTGTGCTAAAATTATGGGAAGCCAAAAGTCTCAAAATTGTTATTAAGTTGTATGTTTCTTATGTTTACTGTGCTCTTTCCTGATTCATCGATGGTGAAGACGATCACTCTATTTATACTTCCTAGACAATTATGAATGATTTGAGAGCCAATTGAGCTGAATTATGATATCTCTACTGTTAGTGATTTATGTAACAATTGGCTGTCCATACTTTAACCACAACTTTAAACCTGACTTCAGAATACGGGCCATTGACTTTTAATAGAAATAAATACATACAATTATAGATGTCTTCATGCAGGCAAAGGGCTTGGGTAGATCCATGTTTTCTTTGCCTTCTTCCATTGTTTTCTTGATGAATCTCTGGTATGCCGCAGGATCAGAATTGGCCATTTCATCAAGCATAGCCCAGACATGAGAGGCTTGCTTCAGTGTACCACCATCTTCACCTAGTCCCATATCCATCATAACCGTGTGCTGTTTGAACAATCTTGAAGGCCTGTGTTAAAAGAAAAGAAGGCAATAAAACTATATGTACAACTGTAGCACATTATTGAATTCTTATACAATCAGGGGGACATTTCACAAGAGTTGCAACCATGGCACATGTATGTACAAACAGTAGCAGCCATTAGGACAACTACCATGCGAAAAGGGCTTAGTAACTAATCGCAATCAAGCTTTCCTTGGAAGTTACAATAATGGAAAAGCTACTATCATTCTTTTTTAAATGGCCCGGAATATGGAACTCACTCGCAAGTGACAATCCATAGCCCCTCCTTAGGTTATTAGTGGCTATATAGTACACGTACATCTGTACTGACCGCACTGAAACGTTGTTAGTGCTAACAATGAGCTATTAGCAGGGGCCCTGTTACAACTGGTAATATGGCAGCTATGGCTAATGTTACAACAATGCATTGCTTAAAAATTCAAATAACTGTTTTGACTTCACAATCCGAAAGATGTGACTGAGCTAACAAGCGCTAGCCTCTGTTAGGCTAACGTTTCTTTGCAGTCGGCACAGGTCAGCACTGACTTACAGGTGCCAATGCACTCACATTAATCAACTCAACCAATCAAATATGAAGGAAAGTGGTATCAGGGTAGGAATTAATTTTTTTTTTTTAGGGGCTACTTTTTTTTTTTAATTGGGGCTACCACTGAATATCTTGGGGCTATTTTCTAATTCATGGGGCTACTTTTTTTTATCGCATATCAGCAATTACCTTTTGACATTCCGAAACTCACTGTGACGCCTAAAAGCTCAGAACATTTTTAATTGTAATTACTGTATACATGTAAGTTTGCATTTTGGTTGAGGATTTGTTCAAATAGACTCAAAGATCACATATAATCATATATGATATTAAAGAAAGGTGTTCACCATATATGAATGTCCAGGCTTGTTTATTCTTCAGTTTTGTCTCAACTTTGATAGTGATATCAGCCCTGGGTGATATAGTGATGAGCAGTTGAATGAGTGGCTATTGAGCAACATATCCAGCTGAGCAGGCACACCCAATCAAGCTGCAGTGCTGCACCAAATTAATAATTCCATGATTTCCATCAATGCTGCCCATGGTTAAACATTGGCAGTATTGATGGAAATATGAATTGGGTGCAGCACTGCAGCTTGATTGGGTGTGCTGCTGAATGTGGCTACAGAAGGACCAACAAAATTGGTTATTACAGTAATTGGAAATGGCAAGTTTACCTGGTTATTCTTTTAATCAACAAGACATCAGGACTTGAAAACATAATGCATACATGTCAGTGATAATTGCTACATCATACCCAAGCACACTTATTGTAGTTTTACTATTTATGACTTTATGATACTGAGGGTACTGAGGAGGCATTATTTGCCAACTACACTACTGTCAAGCTGAACTCCAGTGCATTTTTCCTGAGCACAATTCTGCACTGGCACAATTAATTTTATGTAAGAGAGTTAGCATAGAATTCATTGTGTCTAGAGTATAAGACAGACTGCATATTAAACAGAGTGAGAAGGTAAATAAATCAAACTAAAGTTGGTTGATGACTCCAATGACTCCATTGCTACTGAGTACTGAATATTCCACTTTGTTGAAAAGGGCCAGCATTTACATGTAGCATTGGCAGTAGCAAGAAGCAAATTTAGGATTGCATTCCATCACTTATTTTCTTCCCAGATCAGCACTGTTACCTTTCTCATTCTCTGTAACAGCTGGTCTGTGCCTGCTGTGATACAATTAAACAGTTACTGTATCACATACCAGCTAATACAGAGAATAAGAAAGGTGATGTCTGTTACAGAGAATGAGAAAGGTGATGGAATGCAATCCTAAATACTGAACTATTTCAACAAAATGGAACATTTTGATTAAAATGACATGACTAAAACTGTCAAGTGATAAGTTGATCAGCACTGTAACACAAATATCATTGGTAAATCTGGTAAAAGAAAACCTTGTCAGTATAAGATTTTGTAAATAGCAACTGCCAGCTGGTCTATAGTTTAATACATGAAAACTGGTGGTGAAGAACTGGTCATGAATGATGAATAGATATCACTCCAAATTTCAAAAAAAAAACTGGAAGTTAAAGACACTCCATTAAGTGCTCAAATGAGAATGAGAAGTGAGTTGCTGTCATAAACTGTTGCCAAATAACATGAAAAATAAAACCCCAAACAATATCATGTTCTGCTGTAGTTAGAGTTCTCATCTGTTATATAACTTGTTAGATTTGTTCCATTCTAATCTCTGCTGTTCACAATCTTCAGTCAAAGAAGTCATGCATGGATAGTTCCTGAACAGCCTTCACTGGCATTGAGCATTCCGCTTGCCATAAGGTTGAACATCAGGGCGTCTGTTTTGTTGGCCTCCTCTGTACCAGCATCTTACTGCATCTGCAACACTGTGCTCCTCTTCACTTGGACCTTCTAGGACAATCATCATCAGATCTGCTAAGGTGCTTGTGGCCAGATTCACTCGCCAGTCAGTTTTCACACGGCCCATCAAGGAGAAGGCTCTCTCTACTTTAGCAGTGGCTAGAGGAATCACCTGAAGAACTTCAATGAGGTGGAAAAAGTTAGGAAAATCCTCCTTCCTCTTCCTGAAGATCATAGGCCAGAAATCCCGCCATGAAGAGGGTGTGCTGTAATGCAGAGCGACAATCTTTTTCAACCTACTCCATTCTGCTAGTGCTACATCTGTGTCACATCCTGCTGGACCCAAAACACCCTCAAAGTGTTTCAGTAGCTGGAAAACTTCACGATCGCCATAAGATTTGAAGTCATCATGATCTATAGGCCAATTCTTTGGATCCAGGAAGGTTGCAGCAGTGAACACTTCATCTGTGACAAATGATTCAAACCTGTCCTCCAAGCACTTGATGAGAAGATCTACAAGTCTTTTGACAAACTGGCTGGTAAAGGTGTGTCTTTCCTCCTCGGAAGCTTCAAACTGGATTCCACGATACTCCCCCTTTGTACAGGCATCCAGCATAGTCTGCACCTTTGGACCCATACTCTCACCTTTTGAAATGTCCTGCAGAACTGAGAGTACTGATTGTACTTTGTCCTTGACCTCAGGCAAACAAATGTCATCACTCTGAAATGCAAGCGAGAGAGAAGAAAGCCCAGCTAGTATGTCTTCATATAGTGCCAGATGAAGCAGAAATTTCTGAGACTTTAGCTTCTTCAACATTCCCCTTGCTTTGGCAGCATCTTCAGCCTTCACATCCGATCTCTGATCACTGCCAATTTCAGTCAGATGATTGACAACTATGGGATAGTTTCTATCCAAAGCCAATATGGCACGCTTCCTATGGTCAACCCATCTTGTGCCATCCACTCTGGTTGGTCTCATCACACTTTCTTCTAGAATGTCGGCGATTTCATTCAGCTCTCGCACTCTCTTCGGTGATCTTCTGTAAAATGATGCATACGAAGCTAGAATAACATCAATCTGAAAAAAATGATAGAAACAGAAAAGTAAAGAAATATTTTAATTTGAATAGATGTGGCAGGTCTCACATACGATTCAAGTAAACAAAATATACTTATTAATTTATTGAATTTTAAAATGGATTCATCCATGCCTTTTTATGATAAATACCTTTCAAGTATTAAAATATCCTTCTCTCTGAGAGTATGTCAACCAAATTTCTCAACTGCTATTTTGCCTATTAAAAAAAAAAATGTTACAGCTACATAGTCCAATGGAATATTAAATTTGAAAATAAATAAGGGAGAATATATTTTTACCTCTTTTGTGAAGTAGGTGTCCTTGTATGCATCCTTAGCAGCTAACTCCAGCCGATGGGCCACACAGTGCGTGCCCACTATCCAGGGCATCTCTGCCTCCAGTTGCTTGAGGACTCCTTCTTTTCTTCCAAAATTGACAGCTGCCCCATCAGCACCAAACCTGATAAGCCATTCTCTGTAGTCTAGGACATCATTGGTGACAAACACAGTGTCGATTGACTTTCTGATATATGCTGCGTTTGCTTGTTCCAAATCACATATGCTGCCAAAAGAAAGTGAAAAAAAAACAACGATAAGATCCAATTAGACAATTTCAATTTAATCGCATGTTATTGAAATTCTAATATGGAGCCTAGCTCTGATAGAGGCAAACAGCTGACACACTTCATAAAAAAATGCCCAATTTAATTTTTAAATCTGGCTTTAAAATATAAAAGATATGTAAATCTTGCTTTCCTTACCCAAAAAATTTCATGCGTGGAATTCCAGTGTCCTGCATCATGTACTTGATGTACATAACTTCCAATTCTCTGGTTGATTTGTCTGTGCTCCCATCTACTAAGACCGAGATGTATCGGGATGACTTGATCTCAGAAACCAAGTTCCTTCTGATGACAGCTGCTAAATATGAAGTAAAGTTGGCAGCTTGCTTGCTGTTGATGTAGGTGTTCCCCAAATCAACTCCATGCCTCTTTTCAAGACCAGCCAATGATGGGAAGTAAGCAAAAGGGAGTTCATGTTTTGCAATATGGTAGGCAATATCAAACAGTTTTGTCACCCTTGCTTCCTGTTCACTATCCATCTTCTGAATATGCTCAACTATGGGAGCTGTCTTCTTGATGTGCCTATTTTTCCAAGCATCTGATAAAAATGAAACACAAAAACAAGAATTAAATGAAAAAATAAAAGTGACTGGGCTCCTGATGACTCAAGTTTGTTTTGATTAAAGCAGAAGATTGAATTGAAACATGCCTACTGCGAAGTTACTAAGAATAAATATTACAACAAAATAAATAATAACAGATCTAATCTATTAAACAATAATCTTGCTCTACACAAAAAGCTAATTAGATCTACTTTTAATAATTATAAATTTCAATCCTATAGATCTATTATCCACTTAAATAATTTACTCCCCTTTAAAAGGATTATGAAACAAAATTATTATTTTCTAAAGGTACAACCCCTATTATTTCAATTTAAAAAAAAAGACTTGGAAAATGCCAAATCATTCTTTTTCATTAACAAGAGCGCCGCTGGGGCAAGCACATAATAAACTTCATGCCTTCATGGAATATTGATCAACACTCACCGTATGCAGTCTTATGGGCTGTGGTTTCTTGGTGTCTCTCAGCACTGTATTTCTTGATGTTTTTGGTGCCCTCCGTAAAAGGGTCCTGAACAGAGCCGAACTTCTTCCGCCCGGCAGCTCCCGGTGGTGGGGGGAACGCCCTACAGGCCTTACAATAAACAGTGATCCCACCAGAGTCGCCTTCAGCTTCGAGCCAATCGAGGCCCCAAGACTTTACTGTGGATTGTCTCTGTACGGTCTTTTTCTTTTTCTTTTTTGGCTTATCCTCAACAGTATCTCGATTTGGACTTGTAGAGGCTGCTGGCTCTGGCCGTTTGGCAGAGCCAGGTTGAACACGAATGAGAAACTTATCCATCTCGCCACAGGCCGGGCCTCGACGATGTCGATAATCAAATCAGCGCTGTCACACAATCAACAGCTGATCGCATACAATTCTGTGCATGCCTAGTACACATAATATACCGTACGATGCATGTGGTCTCGTTACCAGCTGTGCAGTCTAATCGTGCACGCGTACATGTACATAAGCCATGCGGCAAGTGCGTCAACAATTCTAAAAACCCCGTGCTAAAGACTATGCGTATTCCGCATCCCATATTGCATTGCGCGTTTATTTTACCATCGTGAAGCTTCCGGTGTTACGGAAGACTCGGATATTGCATCGACCGTACCGTTCAACTTAAACTTAAAGCTAGCATTTTTTTGCAAGGGCGATATAAAAGATGCGCTTGCTCCGCCGCCGGAGAACGTAATTATGTGAAGTATTTTTTACATTGTCGATGGTATTTTATTGGGGCGATTCTGAAATAAATAGTAGCCCCAAAGCATTGGGTTTTGAGCATTTTTAGGGGCGATTTGGGCTGTCATGGGGGCGAAATCGCCCTTCGCCCCCGTGTAATTCCGACCCTGAGTGGTATGGTCCACAAAATGAACTAACCCTATTCAAAATGAGAACCAATTAAAGAATAGAAGGATGATCATGAGGTAAAACTGAATACTAATGAGAACTAAACAATAAAGCTATGTGGAGTGGAAAAGAACAAGGGAAAACTAGACAGCATGCCTGAGGGGAAAATGAACGAGAATGGAATGAACCTGGTGAAGTGATGTTGCTATGACAGATGAACAATGTATGAGGATTAGTGGAGATGGAATGAAGGATGGGATTAAGACAATGTATGAGGATTAGTGGAGATGGAATGAAGGATGGGATTAAGACAATGTATGGGGATTAGTGGAGATGGAATGAAGGATGGGATTAAGACAATGTATGAGGATAGTGGAGATGGAATGAAGGATGGGATTAAGACAATGTATGAGGATTAGTGGAGATGGAATGAAGGATGGGATTAAGACAATGTATGAGGATAGTGGAGATGGAATGAAGGATGGGATTAAGACAATGTATGAGGATAGTGGAGATGGAATGAAGGATGGGATTAAGACAATGTATGAGGATAGTGGAGATGGAATGAAGGATGAGATAAAGACAATGTATGAAGATTAGTGGAGATGGAATGAAGGATGAGATTAAGACAATGTATGAAGATTAGTGGAGATGGAATGAAGGATGAGATTAAGACAATGTATGAAGATTAGTGGAGATGGAATGAAGGATGAGATTAAGACAATGTATGGGGAGATGGAAAGAATGACCATCTCATGACATGGGATATAAAGTTAAATGTAGACAATTAAACTACCGAAAGCAAAATGTACATAGAAAAAACTTAGAATAAAGCAAATTTGACCTTTAGGAATCAGTCATTCGAAGACCACATTGATTATAATATTTTATATTCATTACACATATTTACCGGTAAGTCTGGACCCTATCTTTGCCCCCACTCCATATGAGAGATTTTTTAAAGGATTTAAACATTTTTCCTTGGGTCTACAAGGACAAGTAGGGACAGTGATTTTCCGCGATCGCGGAAAACGGACGGAATTCACGGAAAGGGCCTTTTGAAACGGAAAATGGCATTTCAAACGGAAAATCACGGAAAACGTATTTTCCCTCAAAATACACAGAATAGCAACAGAAATTACTCCAAAATCACAACAAAATGAGAATATTAAATGGCCAAAAAACCCCAGAAAACACGATCTCACTTCGCTACTATCATGACAATTCACACATCGTGACTGCACTCGACATCAGCACACTCGATTGTACCCCGCACCGTACCCGTACCCGGCCGGCCGGATTGGGCTTCACATGCACACATGTACGTATCGTTCAACTACATGTACACAGTTGTGTTGTTGTGTGTTGTTGCCCTCTACGTTTGAAGATGTAACAGCACGATATCGTGGTCTTAAAATCCAAGATGGCGGATTGGGAAAAGACGATGACTGATGATAACGATGTCCAAAAACCCCCAAAATTATCGATGAAATATCATTTCACCGTGAAATAATGCTAATAATATGAAAGGTGAGGATGTATGCATGCAAAATGGGTGTGTTAAAATATTTTATTCACCCGCATAGATCCGATTAGAACGGATTTTATTGTGTTGTTGGTACAGTAGCAGATACAAATTTTGACCAGTGCGAGTGTGCATGTAAATGTGTAAACGGAATTGTCACTTTTCCGTGTGTACAAAGTCTATGGGGAAACGGAATTTCTGTTTTCTGACATGCTGAAACGGAATTTGAGATTTTCTGAAACGGAAAAGGCAATTTTTTGAAACGGAAAATCACTGTCCCTAGACAAGTCCACCCCCAAAAAAGTTGATTTTTAGTAAAAAGAGAAAATCCAACAAGCATAACATTAAAAATGTCATCAAAATCGGATGGAATATAAGAAAGTTATGACATTTAAAATCTTTGTTAATATGCTCATCCTGGTCAGTATGCAAATGAGGGGACTGATGAATTTACTCACTATTTCTTTTGTATTTCATTATATGAAATATTCTAATTTTCTCCTCATTCTCCTGTGAAACAAAGTTTTCTTCTTCCCTGAACATGTGGAATTACCATTATTTTAACAATTTTTTGGGGGTCAAGATGGTCCTTACTGTCAAATCAATTAAAATCCAAATATTGTATAATTGTATATTGTATATTGTATATATTGTATAATTGAAATAGTGAGGGACACTGACGCTCTCATTTGCATAATATCACTGAGTTGTGCATACAACTATTTTGTGAAGAATATAAAGCTTGAACTTAAAGATAAATTCCAGTTTTGGTAACGATCTAAAAATGACTTTTTACAGAATCTGATATAATGACCACCAAAGTGTCTGTTTATATGAATAAAAAATATGTGCCAAAGGATTCTGGAAGAAATTGTGTAATTGCTGAGAAATAAGCAAAATAAGCGCGGATTCGGTCACTTCCGTCGGGTCTTTATTTTAGCAATAATAATACACTGTCCCACGTGTGCCTATCTGTGTTGGTGATCTTCAGTGTGAACATTTTTCAGCGTAGATTTCAAGATTTTACAAAGTTCAGTTTATGTAACCGTACCAGATCTAGATCCTCGATGATATACTGACAATTAAGCCTTATTTTACAGACCTTCTCATGAAATCAGTGTTTACTGCAAATACTGGAATTTCTCTTTAAAATAAAACTTTCTTATTTTACATCCAATTTTATGAAACTTTCAGCATTATTCTTGTTTGATTTTTCTTTATTGATTCAAATCAGCATTTTTCTGGGCTGTCTAGACTTGACCTTGAATAGGGAGGACATAGAAAATATACAGTAGTTGAGGAAGCACAAGTGACCTTTTTCACAAATTTTACCAATTAATAATGAAAGATATCTAATTTTCTAACAAATACATGTAGACCTAAAAACTTGCATGCGAGGGTAGCTGGTCAAACAGCATGAATATTTATTATTATATTGGATCGCTCAGAAAATACCAGAAATATTCCAAGAGTTTGGGAAAATATTCCACTGATTCATAAAATATTTTCCCAAACTCTTGGAATATTTCTGGTATTTTCTGAGCCATCCAATATAATATAAATATTCATGCTGTTTGACCACTGACCAGCGACGCGATGTTTTGAAATCGGCCGTGAATAATTACGTGTGAGGAATTTAGATACTGGCCCAAAATCACAAATTTTGAGGATAACCGGAGGATGGACACGGAGTAAAATAAGGTCTTAAGTTAAGGATGAAGAGTAAGGGCCTTATCGTGAAATTTGTCACCTCTCTTGTCGTGTGTGTCGGTGTGTGTGCGATCGTGTGTACAAAGTCAATGGGAGTGGAAAGATGTCACCACCGCTGACGAAATAAACGGCAATGAATGGACTGGTGACATAAACCACGATAATGCCAGAGTAAGAAGTAAAGTTTTTTTTTCCTTTTATATCCTTTTTTTTCTATCATTTTTACAATAAACCACCATTTGATCCCACCTTTGTCACTCAGTATATCCGAACTGGTTCACCGTCGCGATGTACGGGCAGGTGGAGCGTGGTGTAGCGCACCCAAGGGTTCATCACATGCCGCCGCGCACAGAAAAATCAAGCCATAGAAGTCGTGTGTTGTGGACCCAAGAAGTGAGATCCCAGCACGCGCGACCCACTAGTTAGAAATCCACTGCCAAACGCGGTACGTGGTGCGAGGTTAGTATACTAGTATTACTACTAACCTCGCAATAACGTGTGTGAGTGGTGTAGCGGCACTCACAGTCACACGTATTGCGAGGTTAGTTACTTAGTATTACTATAGTCTAAGACATAGCATACTAACCTCGCACCACGTCCACGAACCGTGTTTGGCAGTGGATTTCTAACTAGTGGGTCGCGCGTGCCGGGATCTCACTTCTTGGGTCCACAACACACGACTTCTATGTCTTGATTTTTCTGTGCGTGGCGGCATGTAATGAACCCTTGGGTGGTGTAGCGGTAGTGAAGTGGAGCCTGCACGAACGTTGCGAACATCGCTCGAGGTACCCACTCATTCAATGAACAAGGTTATGATATAACCTTGTTCTCAGTTATATCTCCATGTGTGGCAAAATAAGGATGGCAATGTTTGGCTTATTTTCTCTTTTTCTTTGGGACAAATGCTTGATTTTTTTACACTGACAGTTTTCATTACACCTATTCGTCATACAACTTGGCCCTTAAGTAAATTTGATTCTTTAAATTATTTTTTTCTTAATCAAAAAAAGAGATAAAAAATGAAAATTTTCTTGCCATATTATTTTCCACCAATAGAGGGCGTACACAAAAATATGCCCAAAATTCAAGTTTTTGAGCGCTCTAGTGAATTCAAAAATTATTCCCAAATCACTAATGAAAAATAAATTGCAATTGTACGGAAATTAGTAATTTTGGTCACAAAAGTGATATTTTAATCATTTTTTTAAGTGTGTGCTCTGTACAGCATTGGCATGCCATAGTCCAACCTGTAGATTCCCCACCTGCGGCGAGGCGAGTGCCATCGCCATTGCAACTGCAAGCATGATTGATTGGTCTCCCCGACACAGGCGACACACCGGTTTCAATCCCTGATCCCCCCCCCTTCTATTTCATTTTCTATAGATTTAGAGCATTTTACACAATCAATGGACGATCTGTCATAATCTAATAAATAAAATTATTGGAATACAAAAACGGAAGATTAAATAATATAGAAATATTTTTATTTTAAATTTACCTCTAGGCTCTAATTTCTACACGCCGTGTCCAAATCTTTTACTATGACTTCTTATCTTGTTCTTGATGCGGCACTAGGGGGCGCTCTTTCTTTTTCTTCAGAGTTATCAATAGACATTTTTCTTCAAGGCCTTGTTTTTCTTTTGTTTGTCGATTTTTATGGTTATATCCGGTTCCATGCGTTCCATGACAATAATCCGCAGATAATTGCTCCACCGACAACTACTTCGCCGACAACTGCTCCGCCGACAATTGCTCCACCGATATTTGCTCTGCCGACAACTCCTTTGTCATTGTTTTGACAAAGCAATTTATGTCATTGTTTTAATCTCCATTTCAATCCAATTAGGCTACTATTTGAATTTTCAATTGTCTAATATTCATCACTTTCTGATATATTGTATTTTTAAATTTTATTTATTAAATTTAATGAATTTCTATTTTGCAGTTGCTCTTTAAAAATTATTTGGTATAAACCATGGTTGAATTGAAATGAATTGAACTGCTCCCGGTCGATACCGCTCCGACGACAATGCTCCACCGATATTTGCTCCGCCGACAACTGCTGCTCCGATCAGGGGCCGCTGAACGGTTTTCAAATTCAACATTATTTTATACAGAAACCACTGGCGTAAATCCCGGGGGGGGGGGGATGGGGGGATATATCCCCCCCCCCACTTTTCGAGGAGGGGGGATGGCCTGTACAAACATCCCCCCCCCACTTTTTACGAAAGAAATGAAGAAAAAAATCACAATAGATAATTGTTTTATTGGTGAAAATTCTTCCTAAAATACCGCTTAACAAATAAAACAATATTATTGAATCATAAAATGAAAATAAAGAGCCATTTCACCATTTCCAAACGAAATACTTATGTCCTTATTATAACATTGAAGAGAAACCCCTGTTTCTTCCAATTCATCAATGTTGGGGTCTTTGGGAAGAGATTAAGATGGAATGTCAATTTTTTTTAATGTAATCTCTAATAAAACCATTAAACCATCATGGGGTAAAAAAAGATAATAATATTGGAGGGGTATTTGCCATATGGACATACAGTGGCGTAACTACGGGGGGCATGGGGGCACATCCCCCCATCGGCTGAAAAAAAAAACGGGGAAAGGGGGAAAGGAGAAAAAAGGGAGAAAGGAAGAGACACGTAGTGGGGAAAGAAGAAAATGTTATTCATTATAATGTTATATTATATCATAATTATGTTATGTTACATTAAACTTTATGAAACATAATTTGCCCAGGGCCTACGTCTTTTTTATTGTTCCTGGTGCTCGCATTGTCTGTTTAACGAGATATATAATCCTGTTGTACTAAAACATCCCGTTTTCAAGTCAATATAAACCAAATATATATCCTAGCACTTGTTATCATTGTTTTATGTAGTGACATATGCTTCTTTTTCATGACTCAAAAGTGATTGCCCCATGTTAAGGTCTTCTTATATATGGAACATTTCCTGTCCGTGATTACGTTCACACTATAGTGGATTGGTGAGATATGTCTGCTCTTCATGAATTCCTAAAATCAGTCCTTAAAATATCCCTTCTGATCTGAATATCAAAAATTTTCAGCTCGTGCTTCGCGCTCGCATCATTTGGTTAATGAAATACGTATGGTCCTAGTTAATTCCTACAAAGAAACCTTAGAATGCCCCACTTCAGGTCTGAATTATCTAATTTTTCAGCTCGCGCTTTGCGCGCGCATTGTTTAGCGAGACAGGTACGCAGGTACCTATCATGATTACACAAATTTGATTATATTGTCCCTTTTTTGGTGTGAATATAAAAATATTTCAGCTCGCGCTTCGCGCTCGCATTATTTGATCAGTGAGATACATATCCGTTTAATGACATTGTCCTTAAAATGTCTCTATTATATATAGGTCAGTATAACTGGCAACTTAGCGCGCTTCGCGCACTCACTTAGTGATTAAAATTTTTTACTGGTGCCCCCATCCCCAATGCCGTGACCCACGGTACGCTACTGTGGACATATCAATGACAATTCCTTGCATATCTGATTGCAAAAAAATGCCAAAATATTTCAGTCATCCCCCCCCCCCCACCCATCAACACGGATTTACGCCAGTGACAGAAACGTTTTGATACTGTTACCGATTACCGATCCATCGATTTTCAAGGAAACAGCACATTGAAAACTTTTGTCCGTTCTTTTAAAGTCAGAATTTTGACCCTATCACAAAAAAAAAAGATATAAGACTGCTATATAAAATAATTATTCATCCTCATCTTGATTATTGCACCATCAATCGGATGGATGAAACAATAACAGAATATCATGATTATACATCCTCAATACTTCAATACAGAGTGCTAATGACTTACTATTCACTGTTTAGATCGATCTGTCAGATGTTTATGATACTTGATAAATGAAAATCTGTTTATTCACATATTTAGATTAATAAACAATAAGTTGCCCCCCCCTCACGTTTGAAAGCAAAAAGAATATAGAGAAAAAAATGCTGTAACCAATCATCCCTTCTTTGGAGGGGGGGGGGGGTGATCCTGGGGGCAGGGGGAACAACGCCCTCACATTTCGAAGCATTGGGTCCCTATATACCCAAGAAAAATACCCCTTACAAACAATTATGTTTAATGCCCTTTCCATCTTAGAATGACCCGTTTTATGAGTTAACAAGTGCCCCCCATTCTTCTAAGTGCCTTTTGTCGTATGGGATAAACCGTCCTTCCTTTTTTCGCTCATTTCATATCCGATCAGCACCCGTAATCGCTTTAAAAATGTTTTTATTGCCCCTGTAGCTCCCTTTTTCATAGTTTTCATGAGTTATTGGTCGATAAAGATGTTGAGCAGAATTATGATTGCGATGTCTTTTGATAAATAAATCCCGGGGGGGGGGCACTCAGTATATAATGCATAGTGGGTATGTGCCGCGGAGGGGACCCCCATTTTTACACTCAAATTTCCGTTCCAAGGCATAGCATTTTTGACTTATCGAGAAAAAAGAAGAAAGAAATCAGCTCCAAAGCTTCGCATATTTTTCGTTACGCCGTTCCGGTCGCATTGATCTGCTACAATTTTGGTGAAAAGCGGCCGTAGAGCGCTTTTCGACCATCGCCTAAGCGCGAGCGCACCCGGCGGAGGCCGCGCTAGCTGCGTCATGCACGATTGCCCGTTCCATAGGGATGCATACGCACTCACAGAGATACGGAGATCCGTTCCGAGGACCCCCGTTTTCACAAACATTTGTAGTTCCGAAGCCCGTTCCGAGGACCCTCCTTTTTACAATAAGCCCGCTCCAAGGCCCCCGTTTTTTGCCTCGCCCGCGGCACACCCCTACCACTTTTTTGGTCGAGTGCCCCCCCGGGAAATAAATAAATCATGAATATTATGATTTTGGGTCTTAATATGGCCAAATAATGATCACTACAATTGTGATTTGGCGAATGAACCCACTTTATCTCAGAATCTGTGTACATTTTTTTTTTAACTTAGGATAGACCCTTTTAATATTATTGGATGTGATTACAAAAGCATTCTGTGACTAAGTGTCCCTTTTGATCCCCAATGAGTGGTCAAACTGGTCATTTTTTGGTTAAACAAAATCGCCAAAATGTCGTAAGCACGGTCAATAAAACCCACATTAGAAGAATACCAGCGCATGCAGGACTTACTACCCCATATAAGCTTGTCAAACCTTCCCGCCACCAAAAATTCTAATTAAAACACCCTATCTCCAACGGCGTAACAGGGGTCGGTGGCCAGGGGGGGGGGGGGGGGGGGGGACAAGAGCCAACACTTTCCCGGTCATATCATGGTATGAACAGGCGTAAAGGTGTAATGAGGCGACGATTTTGAGAGGGCCAGACATTGCGTATTAGGCAGAATTTATCTTTAAAATAACAGTTACGAGTGAGCAAAAATTTTGACATTTTTAGTACAAAAATCCAATTTTGTGATAGATTTTGACATGATATCCAGAAAATAATATATTTCACTCTTTTCTCTTTCCATTCCTTTTTTGTGGTCTGTATGCCACTGTGAACATGATTTTTAATCAAATCGCGGGTATATATAGAATATAGCTTTTACACAACACATTTATTCAACCAAGTTGAACCAAATATATTTGAGGGGGCAAAACATAGCAATGTGGGAAAATTTGTAAACAGTCGCCAGCGAGCAAAGCGAGCTGAAAAAAAATGCCTATTGAAATTAGATTTTAATTATGTGATAGATATCCATTATATTCAGCAAATAACACATTTCATTGTTTCCATTCATTTCATTATACGTTGTCTCCTATAATATCTTTTATTTCCTCTTGGGTGTGGAACCAAGACTCCCCCCGCGCCTGTACGCCAGTGGTTGAACGTAAAGCTTAATGTAGGAAGGGTCCCTACAGGGGGCGTTATAGAGCCATATGAAGGTTATAGATGAAGAGTCCCCACATACTGCGTGGGGTCTGGGGCAAAGCCCCGGTAGCTTATTTGCATAAAATTTAGCAAGCTTATAGCACAATGTTGTATGCAGTCCATCTTTCGTCCCGCTCTTTATTTTCTATCCTCGGCAGCCCGGTCATGTTATTAAGATATTTTTTTTCTTGTCCCTTTTCTTTGTTTTCCAATTTAGCTTCTGACTTATTCCATTCTACCTTCATTTCCCGCTATTGTTTGCCATTTTGTCATCTTTTAATTTATTTCCCATAATGCTATTGCATTACATAGGCCGATTTCGGAATGATTTGTTCTTTCTCAAATGTTATTTCGTTCCTTTTCCCGCTTTCCTTCCTTTTCCATTAAAAATATTTTGTTCTTCTTCGTTCTCTTTTCACTTTTCCCTTTCCTTTTCCTCCTTCCCTTTTCCTCCTTTCCTTTCCTTTCCCCCTTTTCTTCCCCTTTCCCTTTCTTTCTTTCTCCCTCCCTTTTCTTTTTTCCCGTTTTTTTTATTTTCCCGGTGAAATCCGCCAGGGGGGGGGGGGCAGCTTGCCCCCCGCCTGTTACGCCTATATCTCCTAGAACATAAAGAAAGACGCTCCCAACCCCTTTATGTTAAAATTTGCTAAAATTTGCGTTTCTAATTTTAAAACTATTCTGGAGCCCCGTCGCGACGCGTCGCTTTCGGGTCAATTGGGCGACCCTCAAGTTTATGATCAATATGGAGCCCCTAATTCTAAGGAAAAACGAACTAACAGGACTGAGAAAGATGCTGGATATATTTTATGAAAGCTGGGAGACTTGATTGCTTACAGATTATTGCAAAGCTGACTGGTAATGTGAATGTTGTGCTATATTTCAGATTGCAGTGCGGATTTTGGAAAAGAAAAATAACTTGTTTGCTAAATATTTATGGACCAGACGCGGCGGAGCGACATTGAAGTGGGTGGCACCGGAAATAAAGGGCACTTTATTTTTTGAAAGATGCACTGAAAACAAAGTATCATAAAAAAAAATCGAATATCTACCCCAGTCTAACATAAAATAATATATGATGCAAAATCACAACATACGTTTCTGCCTGACATGCTTGAACTATAGCTGTGTGTTTCGATGTAATTTTAGAATGAACGATCTTTTTTACGGGGAATTTTATTCATATATCCAGAGTTTGACTTTTACTGGGGGGGGGGGGGGGGCTGATTAATGCACGCCAAGCGTGCCAACCCGGTGTGGTGCCAACACTTACAGAGCCGGCGCTCCCTTGCTTGGAGAAGAGTGCAGGGAGGGGGAGTTTCCCGCCCGGAGCGCGAAGTTTTTTATATCTATACTCAAATTCATATCAAAATTAAATTTTGCGTCTCTCGAAGAAAACTGAAACCATGCAGCCGGGCGAATTGTTAAATAAGGAGTGATGAGAAAGACTAACAGGAGGAAAATCTGAGGAGAGAGAGAGAGAGAGAGAGAGAGAGAGAGAGGGGGGGGGGGGTGGGGCAAGGAAGATATGAGGGGCGAATAAAGACTGAAAGGTGGAGAGAAAGAAACAGGGGGGGGGGGTGACACTGATCTCTAAGAGAGGAAGAGGGGGGGGGGGTGTATGGAAAGGGAACAAATGAAAAGATAAAGGGGTTATAAAGGGGAGTACTTTAGTGATCACATGATGTGTTTGATATATTATCAGTTTCTCTCTTTTCTATTTTCCTCCTTAATCTTCAAGTTCTTAATATTCTTCTCCCCCTCTTCTTCTTCTTCTCCTCCTCCTCCTTCTCCCAATTCTACGTCTATTTCTCGCACTACTCATTTTCTTACTTCATATAACATTTGCAGTAAGACTTAGCCTTGGATGGTTACCAAGAAAGAAAAATCCTACAATATTTACTATGTGAAAATCAAAATTCCTCTTCACATCCACCATCCAGTCACAAGAATTTTCTTGCTTCGCTTCCTAAATTTGGTTAATCATTATGTGTAAATTTGATGAGCGCCAGCTACGAACACCGGGCCAAAAGGTCAAATCCAGGACAAAAGCTTTCTCCTTGGGGCGATTCACCGAAATGGTAAGATAGATCTAGTACTAGTATTTTTTAGAAATAAAGTCATAATGCCATTATAAGGTGTGTATTTCGATTCTAATGTTATTGATGAATGTTTGTTGAGGTATTGACCAAATATTGTGCATTATAATATATATTTTCCATGTTCTTTTTGATGAAAATTTCTGTAATCCTAATCTGTAGCCCCATGTATTGACTTATTTGCTGGATGAATAAATGTCGATGCACGTCACAGCTGTTACTTTTGTTAGGCAAAAGCTTCGGTCTCTGTTATGTTGGTTGTTCAGCTGAACTCCGTTGGCTTCACTCACCAAATACAGAGACCGAAGTTCTAGCGCGATCTGTACAGGGGACTCAATGGCCATATGTTTATGTGTATTAAGTTCGGATAAAACAGGGCAGTGAAGTTGCGCGACAGCCGAGGTAAGTCACTGTTTTTGTTCCTTTTAACTTGATTTTCCCTGTTTTTTGGCAATTGATGCCAAGAGGGAATATTAATTTGCATTTCGGTCGCGTTAATTTTCAAAAGTTTGATTCATTAAAGACAAAAATTGAAGAGCCCCGACGGGGGGATTTTGCATTGTAAGTCCCCTAATGGTGGCTGCACGATAGCGAGCCGTCTGTGTATGAGGAGTAATTTAAAAAAAAAAAAAATGTTAAAAAACTCCTCGAAACAGACGGCTGCCAGCTGTCTAGGATCCATAATGATAATGCATGCCAAAGGAAATAGGTGCTAGGCAAACATTAGACAGTTTAGACCAAAAGTTTTGCCTTCGGTCTCTGTTATGTTGGTTGTTCAGCTGAACTTCATTGGCTTCACTCACCAATTACAGAGACCGAAGTTCTAGCGCGATCTGTACAGGGGACTCAATGGCCATTATGTTTATGTGTATTAAGTTCGGATAAAACAGGGCAGTGAAGTTGCGCGACAGGCGAGGTAAGTCACTGTTTTTGTTCCTTTTAACTTGATTTTCCCCGTTTTTTGGCAATAAATGCCAAGAGGGAATATTAATTTGCATTTCGGTCGCGTTAATTTTAAAAATTTTGATTCATTAAAGACAAAAATTGAAGAGCCTCGACGGGGGGATTTTGCATTGTAAGTCCCCTAATGGTGGCTGCACGATAGCAAGCCGTCTGTGTACGAGGAGAATTAAAAAAATAAAAAAATGTTAAAAAACTCCTCGAAACAGATGGCTGCCAGCTGTCTAGGCAAACATTTCCAATTCTCTAGACTCTGTCTCTGCTTGATTGGAAATTTAGAAACATGCATTTGCATCCAAAACTAATGTAATTGTAGTAGGCCTAGCCTAAGTTAGTAACGTCAATCTTCGAGATAGGCTGCAGAGCTTTTTGAAGATTATAGCTGATGATGATGATGCATTATTTGAGTGAAGAAAAGGGTACTAGGTTCTAATGCAGTTTCACACTGGCCGACTTCGAGCAAATTTCCCCACCAGTAGTTGGTCTCTCAGTCACATTTCGAGGTCAATAAACATAGGATATGCCCATCGCTTTAAATTATTGTGATAGAGAACGGCTGTATTTTGGCTTTGATCCCAACGTCATCACTTGAATTCTCAGGCATCGCTTTGCTTGGCTTCGCCATATGGACTAAGCCTGCGTCAAATCAATATTAAAATCGGTGTTCGATTGATGTCATCGAGCGCCTGTGCAGATTTTGCAAAATCGGTGCATCGAAAAAAAAAAAAAAAATATGTCAGCTGGCCGATTCGTTTGGTTCAACACAATCAATCATCAAAAATCAAAATAACAGTAATGTCCAACTTGACTACTACTTACTTGATTTATATTGCCCCCAAAATGAAACCGATTGTGTAATTATGATGCCTATTCACCATTAATTTGAAGTTTATTTCGATCATAGTTCGAGTCTTACTCGTCTGCTCGTGCCGAGATAATTGATGCACGATGAATTCATGAATGGAAGTCGCCATAGATCGTGCATGCGCAGTACCGTGCTTTAATCAAACCAGAAAATGGCCGGAAAATTGGTGCGATCAACGTAAAATAAATCTTGCTTTCATGAACAATATCGATATCATGACCATAGAACACGATTTAATCGTAATAATTAACAATAATTTGCATATGATAATCATTAATATGAATTTAGAGCTTGATGTGAAACGTTTGTATTTCGTATAAATTTTCAATGACGGCCGGACATCACATGACGATCGACTTGAGTGAGTGCACTTGTCTAAAAAAATAAAATATATCACGTCAGGATTGATTCTCGAACATTGTCAACATTCAGAAACTCTTTTCAAGATCGTAATATCACCATATAATAACATTTTACATGACAAAACAGAGAAATTGCGTTTGATATTTTTCCCATCAATTTGAAGCTAGTTTGTGCCCAACTTTGGGCTCTGATTTCATGAATGGAAAATATGTCATACGTCATCGAACTGGCATGCGCAATGTACTTCTTTTCTCGGAGCTCGGAGACGTCGTCCAGAGATGGAATAAAAATAAAGATACTGCCAGTATAATACTATTAATTCTTCCATATGAACATAACATACTTTGCTGACATCGTCATTATTTTTAGTATGGCCATAAAATCTTATTAATCGTAATTATTTAACATCCAATAATAATTTATATGAATTTAGAGCTCGATCTGAGACATTCGTATTTATTTCGATCGCATGCTCTTGTGTCTGACTTTAAAATAAAGAATGGATTATCAGGATTAATTCTTGAACATCGTCATAACTCATATTCCACAATATTTCCTCACAATCGTTATATCAGCATTGAATACCAATTCAAATGACCATCCAGAGAAAATTACGTATTTATTCCCATCAATTTATTTGGAGCTCATTTTGGATCCAACTACCCCGCCAACTACACAATCTCAGGCAAGTTACAGCGCTCTCCGCTGGTCGCACTTGTTTGCTGGCGCTGGCAAGCACGTACGCCTGTCGTTTCGGGAGAGTGAGTGTACGGGGCTGCGGACAGGGCTGGTGTGTGCGAGTCTGGACTGCGAGTGCTCGTTGACCGAAAATCATTTCTTTTGTTTTTTATTGTTTGAATTATACAATATTTCATTTTTTACAGATTTAACGACAAGGACCAACTTCACTGAACCATATAGTATTACACAATGCTTATTACACATGTTCAGGGAGAAATTAATAATTGTTTCACTTGACAATGAGGAGAAATTGAGAATATTTCATATTTCTTGTAATAAAATACAAAAAAAGAAATAGTGAGTGGATGACGTCATCAGCCTCCTCATTTGCATACCAACCAGGATGTGCATATAACTGTTTTGTGAAATTAAGCGAAACTTTAAAATGTCATAACTTTCTTATTTTACATCCGATTTTGATGAAATTTTCTGCCTTGTGCTTGTTGGATTTTTATCTTTTTATTCAAATCAACTTTTTGTTGGAGTGGACTTTTCCTTTAAGTTTCTTATAAAAATGAATTGCAATTGTATGGAAATTAGTATTTTGGGTCACAAAAGTGATGTTTTAATGATTTTTTTAAAGTGTGTGCTGTGTACCGCATTGGCATACCATATAGATCTACATGTATTCCCCACAGGCAGGGTGGTTGCAGAGCAATTTTCTCAAGTTGTATATCATTTTCAAGCTTTAGGATGTGCTTTTTCAAACTCAATGAAAATCTCAAAATTCATTTTGGGCGATGTATTGTTGGTTTTGGGGTGTCTGGTCACACATGTACTTTCCTATTCTGTAAAGTGAAATTTAAGCAATTCTTTTCCTAATTTACTTGAATGATTAATCTTTGAATTTTTATTATTTATTTTTAGGACCGCTTATCATGATGCAGTACCAAAGGAACAACTTGAAGCTCCAAACAACTCAACACACCATCATAACACCCAGCTTGCTAACATGGAACCAAAGCAAGAATTGAAAGAATGGGATGGGCCTGCTACTGCTCTTGACCTGAGCATCAAGAAACCGACTAGTCCCTGGTTAAAAGATTCTGGAGAGGATGGGGACACCACTGCTGGAGAGGAGAAACCTTTACGAGGCGAGCTTTCATCTGGTGGAAGAGAAAACTCGGTTTCATCTGAAAACGTTGAAGAAGAGGTGAAGGAGAAATTCTTGCCAAAGGTGAATAACTTTAAAGCACATAAAGGACAGCATAGTGATTCTGTATCCTCAAGTGTGGTCGATATAGCTGCCTGTCCGTTGCCTGAATTGCCTCGGGAGGATAACGTGGAAGGCACACGTAAGGATGGCACAGAGTGTGCAGAAAGGGATGACAATCTATCAAGTGCAATGTCTGCGGGCGCGGATATACTTCTCCATCGCCATGCCGATTCTCCTTGTCCTCCTCAAGTGACAGAGTCAATTCCTCCTGCCTTGCCAGTGGAAGATTCCACCTCACCATGTAACCTCAAGGTAGAACCGAGAAGTCCATCACCGCAAGCAACGGACCATGCCAGTCACGACTCGCCCATCCCGGATTCCACATTTCCTGAAGTGGTGCCAAAGACAGATCCCGGCAGTCCAACGCCACCCACAGACAGGACTTCAAGCAGCACCAGTAGCACAGATCATAGCCCTGGTCCTTCGTGCACCAGTAGCACCGATGCCAGCCCTGTTCCTTCGAGACCGTTCAGCTGCATGCTTCCCATCCTGTCAATACCCAAGGTTAGACTGAGACAGAATAGGAGTGAGGGTCAATCATCCTGGACTCATGTGCCGTCGGACTCGCCTTCTCTGAACGTAGGGGGATACTTCCTAGATGGATGTGGAGGGTCAACGTCTGGAGAACAGAGCGGCTTGGATCCCATGGATTACAGCAGTAAGGTAATTATATGGTGGGAAGACCTTGGTCCTCGATTATGTAAAATGTACCATCACTAGCAACAGTTTAAGACCTACCCGAAAATTTGTGTGCATCGCACATGTTATAAAATTTTATAATATGCTGTAATACAATGTAGTTTCATTGAAAAAATAGTTTGTATATAATTTGATTCTGTGTTTGATTTGAATGAAATAAAGGGAAATGAGTTTAAAGAAATTGTCCAATAGCTTGACTAATCCTCTTGGTCAATATCAGTCTGTAACCCTAACTTCCGCTTTGTCCTATTCAATGCTGTGCATGCTTCATTATTAAAGGTCAAGTCTACCCAGGAGAATTTTGATTTTGATTAGAATCAATAGAAAAAAAAAAAACAAGCATATTGCTGAAAATTTCATGAATATTGGATGTGAACTATTAAAGAAAGTTATGAACTATTAAAGAAAGCTAAGACATTTTAAAGTTTCACTTATTTATCAAAATGAGCGTGATCGGTTCATCACGGACGGACATTTGATAGATTTTGAAAACTTTGAAAGCTTGTAACAAATTAGGAATAAGATGAACATGGTTCCTTTGTGTTTTATAGTGAAGGGTAGGGCAAAGTATGTTGAATGATGAAAAAAAATTGTTGCCATGGTTACCTACAAACATAGGTAGCCACTAAATGTGCCATATCACGGACGGACATGATAGAAATGTGGTTTTCAGAATTTTTGAACATTTTTATTGTTTCTATCTAAATAGCTTAACTTTGACCAATAATTGTTAATGCAACTTACACTCGGGTATGTTAGCTTCTATGTTTAGCATATTGAATTCTTAACCAATATCAAACTTCCGAGAGAATTGCAAATATTTTCCATCACGGACGGACATCTCGGACGGACATCACGGACGGACACAATTAAAATACATTGGAAGTACCTTGTAAGAAGTTCTTATTACTTGTTTGGGGGAACAAATGCTATTGTATTGATGATTTGTACATTCTTTATATGATTAAACAATATTAGTTGCACAATCAAGTTGCTACAACTTCAATCAAGTTGCTACAACTTGATTTAAGTTGTAGCAACATGATTTTTATGCTAGACACACAAAATAATCTAGCCATATGATTGCTTTTAAACACAGTTCTTTTCAAAATCAAATATCCTAATGCACATTGTCTTCTTTTCAATTTAGAGAATACTGTAGTTGGTACCAAATCAACATCCAGTGGATCAATGATCATGTTGATACTTTTCATGATATATCATGATGATACATGTATGTTCATACATTTTTAGGCATTAATTTTCGAAGAGCACAGATTTTTTTATGTCCAGTAACTAAATCCAAAAGATTCACAGGTAAGGTTGCTTATCATTATGCTTGTTTGGTGGATCAAGTATGACCACAACACTTGTCTAGGCTCTCTTCAAATTCATCTTTTGTCCATATTAAAGTGGAGGGTTACACTTCGTAATTCCGAAGGTTCTTGATTCCGAAGGTTCGTAATTCCGAAACACGCAAATTGCCTATACCTCGATGTTCGTTAATCCGAAAACGTAAAAGGGTTCGTTAGTCCGAACATTTGTGGCGTTATTCCGAAGGTTCGATAATCCGAAAACGAAATAAGGTTCGATGTTCTGAAGGTTCCTTAATCCGAAAACGAAATAAGGTTCGTTGTTCCGAAGGTTCCTTAATCCGAAAACGAAATAAGGTTCGTTGTTCCGAAGGTTCGTCAGTCCGAAAACGAAATAAGGTTAGTTAATCATTTAGTTTTCGGACTAACGAACCTTCGGAATTACGAACCTCATTTCTTTTTCGGATTAACGAACCTTCGGAATTACGAACCTCACTTCGTTTTCGGACTAACGAACCTTCGGAATTACGTACTTCATTTCGTTTTCGGACTAACGAACTTTCGGAATTACGAACCTTCGGAAATACGAACCTTCGGAATAACGAACCTTCGCAATAACTGAACCTTCGGAATAACGAAGCTTCGGAATTACGAATGTATGCGAAAGTGGAGACACCCCTTCACATCAACAGCCCTCATGTATTTAGGCCCTGACTGAATCCAAAATTGAAATCAGATACCAATTAAACTTCTAAACACTGCAGTGCAAGCTTTATATGAATTGTATGCATTTTCACAGATTTCTAGATCAGCAATTTGCTCAAAATTAGCTCCAAAATGGACTTTAAAAAAAGGAATTCTTGTACTTTTCACAAGCCTCAAGGACGTGATGTCATGTTCTGTTAGAAGCATTGTGAATCCATGGAAAAAAATGATGATTTTTTTTTTCTGCTTATCAGAATATGCATTCTCCTTTCTTCTTTTCCATCACTTTCTGCAAGCTTCAATTGATGAAATATACAGCTTTTGACTTATTCTTGCTCTATTTCATTTCCTGCTTTTTGGCATACATGTAGCTTCCAACTCTATCTGCATTCCAATTATGTTTTTAAAAAAATTCCTGACAACAATTAAACCCCAATAACAGCCAAAGAAAGATTTCACAAAAAATTGTGAAGAGTTGTAGGTTTCCATCCATTTGAGTTCTGAATAATTCTCAGTGCCATTTTCACTGCAAATTGGAACTAAAATTGAATTCATAATCTGCTCAGTATTTGCTCATTGTCTGTCCGTGATGAAATTAATGTCCGTCTGCGATTAATTTGATTGATTTATGATATGGATAAAATGTATGGATGTTAGCTATATTCAAATGAAATGATGTACAGTGTCTAGTGAGATGCTTCTACACACTTTTATTTTCGTTTCTATTCTGATAAAGAATAAAAAGCTGAATCCATACATATTATCCATATCATAAACTCAATAAAAATTATCACAGACGGACATTAATTTCATCACGGACGGAAATTTCAAAATGGAATGTTAACATCTAGCAGAAAAATTTACTTCCCATATTTTTTCTACTAATTTATGTTTGATGATAGATTAATGTTCAGAGTACAAGAAAATCCAAACCAAATTGGAGTAACTTTGAAAACACTAAAACTAGAGTGAATTGAATTTGAGTGAATTTACATTGTCCGTCCGTGATGAAATTAATGTCCGTCCGTGATCATTTTTGATTGAGTTTATGATATGAATAAAATGTATGGATTTCAGCTATGTTCAAATAAAATGATGTACAGTGTTTAGTGAGATACCTCTACACCTTTTTATTTTTTATTTCTATTCTGATAAAAAGTAAAAAAACTTTTTATATTTTTTTTCATCACGGACGGAAATTTCAAAATGGAAATGTTCACACCTACCAAAAAAAATTACTTCCCAATATTTTTTTTCTACTAATTTATGTTTGGTAATACATTAATGTTCAGAGTGCAAGAACATCCAAACCAAATTAGAATAACTTGAAAAACAATAAAACTAGAGAGAATTTAATTTGAGTAAAAATGTCCGTCCGTGATGAGAGGTAATAGCACCCCCACAAATAAAATGGACTATTCCAGTACTTTCGGATTTATCAATCTTCATGAAACTGAGTTCTTTGAAACCTGAGATATCAAAGATTGTCTTAAAAGCAATTTTGATAGAAATATTAAAAAAAAAAAAATTCACCTCAATGCTAACCCTTAACCGATCATGCTCAAATACAGTATACAGTATCAGTAATATGCAAACAAGAGAGTCAATGATGTCCATCACTATTTCTTTTGTTTTTCTATTGTGAGAATTATACAATATTTCAATTTTTACAGATTTGGCAATAATGACCAACTTAAATGAACCACAAAATGTTAAAACAATGCTAATTTAGGAAAAATAAAACTTTGTATCACATGACAATGAGAAAAAAAAAGAAATATTTCATATTCATAAAATGAAAAACAAAAGAAATAGCGAGTGAATGATGTCATCAGTCCCCTCATTTGCATTCTGATTAGGATGTGCATGTAACTGTTTTGTGAAATTAAGCAAAACTTTGAAATATCTTAACTTTCTTATTTTACATCTGATTTTGATGAAATTTTCAGTCTTAAGCTAGTTGGATTTTTCCCTTTTTAATCAAATCAACTTTTTGCTGCTCAAGGTGGACTTCGTCCTTTATGACTCCAACCTTCCATCTCATTGAAACTTTACTATATTTGTCCATAGAGACTTGGTCAATGTCAGCATTACCACCTTACCTTCACTTTGCCATGTTCAATGCATACATGTACATGTAGATCTTTTCAAAACGTTCCTACTGAATCTCTTATATATTTGTCTATACACACTTTATAGTCAATGTCCCCATTACCCTCACGCACTTCCCTCTTTGTCCTGTTCAGTGCATCTAATCGAAAGTCTCCTACCTTCCGATAGAATCTTTTTATTTGTCCATACAGACTTGGTCAATGTCCGCATTACCCTCATGTAGGGCTACTGTACATGTACATTTACTTCCCTTTTTTTTCCTGTTCAATGCATCTTATCAAAACTCTAATATTCCTACTGAATCTTTTATATTTGTCCATACTGTCTTGGCCAATGTCAGCATTACCCTTACCTTCACTTTGCCCTGTTCAACACATGATCTTATCAAAACTCTCCAACCTTCCTACTGAATCTTTAAATATTCTTCCATACAGTCTTGGTCAATGTCAGCGGAAAGTGGAACCGATGACCCGATGTTGAGACCCTCCCTTCTTCAGATGGCTCTACAGCATGGGTCAACTCAAGTCAACATTCCAGCCACTTCACAGGTACAATGTAGGATAGTTCACCAACCCTTGGCCGGTATTCAGTTCCATTCTAACCGGTCAAGTCCATCCCAGAAGAAGAATGATTTGATTCAATATAGAAAAATCAAACAAGCAGAATGCTGAAAATTTCATCAAAATTGGATGTAAAAAAAGAAAGTTACAATGTTTCAAATTCTCGCTTATTTTTTACAAAAGTTATATGCACAACTCAGTGATATAGATGAGAGAGTCAACGATGTCCATCACTCACTACGTGTATTTCACTTTTTTATTTGTTTGAATTATACAATATTTCAATATTTACAGATTTGACAATAAGGACCAACTTGACTGAGCCATAAAATGTCATAACAATGGTAATTCCACTTGTTCAGGGAGGAGCATAACTTGATTTACAGGACAATAAAGAAGAAAATAACAATATTTAACTTTTCATATAATAGAAAAAAAACAAAATCGTGAGTAAGTGATGTCATCGGTCACCTCATTTGCATACAGACCAGGATGTGCATACGGGCTATTCCACGGTTACTCACGTTACATTTGGAGACACCTTGACTCATACTTGGAGCTGTAACTCCATTATTATTGATAGGAACTAAACATCTCCTTATCACAACAAAGTACACAGTCTGACTATCCTTTGTATAAAAACAAAACTTGGGAAATTTTATTATGCTCCTGGCAAATCTTTGGAATGTGTCGGTTACTCACGTTACATGATTTGGACATGCATAAAATGAAAAGTCGACATAAGTGAAAAGTCTCCTCATACAAGGCTTTTATGAAAGTTGATTATATCCATTTCAAAGAAGTATATTAGGGAGACAAACTTTGTACATAATTAAAAAAATAAAGAACACATGGTTTTTACTTGGGGTGCAGATAATATGGTTACTCACGTTACGGTTACTCACATTACATTTTGTCCATGTATAGTTAACAACACAAATGTCATTAAAAATTCAATGTGTGTAAAATTCATTGCTAGGAACATCAAAAAGAGAGATTTTATACAAAAAATTGGAACAATTGGAGCTTTATTAGTAAGTAAGAGGGAAAAGTATGATTTTGCTTACTAATTATGCATAAATTAGCATAATTGCTTAATACCAATTTGAATGAAATAAATTACTGTATAGTATTGTAGATTATGTCCAAGACAACCTGCGTGCAAATTTTCGGCGTGATCGTGCAGCCAATGGCCGAGATCTCAAGGGGGGCCTGGGAGGCCCCACCCACCCCCCCCCCCCCTTGGGCCATATTAACTCCCAAAATACCCCAGCCTAGATAGGGTTACAGGTAAGGACATTCAATGTGTTGTTCGAACACTCTTTAGAGTTTGGTTAATCGAAACCAAGTCTTACTAATGCACTTTCGCATTGTGAATACTTCTACTAATATTCAATTTTTTGTGTGATTGTATGACCACTGATATTTTGATGAACAAAGAGGTGTACCCTCATTTTGCTTTTAATTAATCAAAAATAACTTAACAACTCACCATGAGACTTAAAACTTGACATCCCACAGAAAATGTTACCTAACTGCATCATTTTTACAGGTTACTCACATTACATGATGGTTACTCACGTTACAAAGTTACTCACGTTACAGTTTTTCTTCATCATTTTTATAAAAAATTGTACTTTTTAATGATTTTTATAGTCATCACTGTGTCAAAGATTGTTTGAAGGAAGAGAATTTAAAATCCCACCAATTAACTGTGAAGAATTTTTCTCTCAGAAAACAAAGTCAGTTTTTTCGGTTACTCACGTTACATCACCTGACCAGGTTGCAATATTCATTTTTGAATGAGTACTACAAATTTACTTGAAAAGCTGTTGTGTATTTTAGGTAATTTGACTCTTCTAAACTTCAGAAATATATAAAGTGGTATGTTGTTGCAATAACAAAATGGTAAAAAGGCATATTTCATTTTTCACTATTTTTCTTGTATTTTGGTACAGAATGGAAGACACAACTTTTGACCATTTTTTTCCAAAGTATAGATATGAAAATAAACTTTTTATTTTTTGTTCCTGAAACTATCATGTATGAAGGACTTAAAGTATTAAAAAATTCAAGAAAATATTGAATTTGAATTTTTAAGCTCATGTCCACCAACCTGTGGAATTGCCCATATAGATATTTTGTGAAATTAAGCGAAACTTAAAAATGTCATAGCTTTCTTATTTTACATCCACTTGTTCAATTTTTCTCTTTTTATTAAGAGTAACTTTTTGTTAGGGTTGACTTGTGAAATAAACCCTTGCAGCAAGTTAGCTTTTGTGAAAGCACAAAAACCAGAGCATATGAAATGTCAAGATCAATAATGCTCTCTTTTTATTTTTTTAAAGAGATTTATAACTAATTAAACTTTGAAAATCATGCCTCTGTGTGAAGTCACACATGTTTTCTATTGTTTGAATTACAGATTTGACATTAAGGGCTAACTTGACTAAACCATAAAATGTTCGAACAATTCAACGCGTTTAGAAATGTCAAATTTCATATTTTACATCCGATTTTGATAAAAATTTTTTTAGTGTTATGCTTGTTGGATTTTTTTATTTTTATTTAAATCAACGTTTTATTTGGGTGAATTTTTCCTTAAAACATTTTACCTACAGTAAATTTGGTTTACTAAAGACAAATATACAAATAGGAGATGGATGCTTAAAATGGTTACTCTTATTTGATTACTGGCCTTGGTTTACATGTATGTATGTTGTAAAATACTTTCTTATAGTTTTCTTATTGTACAATAGTGTCATAACATGGCACAACAACAAGTCATACATGTATTTGTGTTTATAAATTTTCAAGAGTGGCATGGACATACTCTTGGCAATAATTTTGCACTCTTTGTACCCACAGCTTTTGTTATTTTGCCAACAAATGACTCACGCCTCTTAAACATTTCAATTATTGCCTTACATGTTCATGTACATGTAATTCATATATTAAAGGGTATGAATTAAGACTCTCCTAATGTACATATCCCCATGGCATGAGATTTATTGTGTGAAGGCTTTATCTTCATTTGATATCCTTATACATGGTGTAGTGGTTCACTCACTTGACTCCTAAACCAAGGGTTGAGGGTTCAAATACCATCCAGCGCTAATGTCCTGTGGCAGATACTTATCCATGTTTGCCACTCTCCACCCAGGTGTTAAATGGGTACCCGGTAGGATGTGAACGTCATTGTGATTACATTGGCACATGTGCATCAATAAATTAACGGTTGCCTGGCCAGATACTTCCCAGGGAGTGGAGATGGTGCACTTTATGTGTGGAACATTGATGGATTCTGTTACCATGGTAATGATAAATACAAAGTAAAGCACTTAAGTATGAAGCGCTTTATAAATCTAACTATTACTATTAACATTATTATTAGTATAATTATGTTGTGGTTATTTTCAGGCGCTGGAAGAGCAAATGGAACTGAGACGAACAGGAAGTAGTTTAGGGACATGCCCCACCTTGCCCATCAACCCCAAGAATTCTGGAAAAGCCAAACCTCGTACCAAGACTCGGGAGAAGCGCTACTACCAGTGTGAACATTGTAATATCATCTATGAGCAACCCCGTAAGCTCGAACGGCACCTACAAGATCTTGTCGGCAAACCACCTTACGTGTGCTGTTACTGCGACATGGCATTTCCAACTCTTGGCTGTAAGAGGTTTCACTCTCGTCTACATGAGGACAAGACCATGCCATGTCCGTACTGCCCGAAGGTATTCCATGAAAGGCGCAGGTATGATGATCATGTCCGCTCGCATACAGGCGAAGCACCGTTTATGTGTCAGGAGTGTGGAAACGTTTACCGTACACGGAGTGCGCTCCGCATCCACAAACGCACACATGGCAATGACAAGCCCTTGCAGTGTCGTTTCTGCCCCAAGCGTTTCATTCGGATTGGAGATGTTCAGGTGCATGAACGCACCCATACGGGAGAGAAGCCCTACAAATGCGGGATCTGCGAGAGTTCCTTTGCCACCAGCAGCCAAGTCAATCGCCACAGACGGACACATTCAGAAGAGCGCCCCCATCAATGTTCCTATTGCAATAAGACTTTCAAGAATCCAGACTATCTGATAACTCATGAAAAAATGCATCTTGGCCATAAGCCACACCACTGCAAGTACTGTCCTAAACAGTTCCGTACCCCAAGAGAATTGGTTCACCATGAGCGTGTGCATACAGGCGAGAAGCCCTTTGAGTGCAAGGAGTGTGGACATCGCTTTTCCAAAAAGACCAATCTCAAACAGCACGAGTTGCAACACACTGGTATCAAGTCCTTCAAGTGTTCCAAGTGTCCAAAGTCCTTCTACAGGAAAGCATCTCTTATGTGGCATGAGAAAATCCACGAGAATCGGGAACGCTTCCTCTGTAAGGAATGTGGCAAGCTGTTCTTCAAGGAGTCATCGCGCGACAAGCATGTCCGTAAAGCTCACGGTAAAGATGAGGGAGCCGAAAGTGGCGATGGGGATGGTGATGTCTTGGAGGAGGACGAAGGAGAAGAGGGTGAATTACAAGATACTGAAGGTGGAGAATCATCCTGTGAAAAAAACCCTGATA
Source organism: Lytechinus pictus (assembly GCF_037042905.1). NCBI lineage: Eukaryota > Metazoa > Echinodermata > Echinoidea > Temnopleuroida > Toxopneustidae > Lytechinus > Lytechinus pictus. The sequence goes on from NC_087252.1 coordinate 1,926,409, forward strand.
CGTATCCCAGGGCTGCATCGCGAGAAAAGCGTACTCCGAGTAAAGTTCAAAATGATGGAACTGATAGCACATGCGAGGAATGTGGTAAGACGTTTCTGGCCCGCAGATCACTCCTGCGACATTACAGAGCAATTCACAACCGCTACATCTCCAGAAATGGAGAGGGTGACTCTCCAGGGACAAAACCGAAGAAATCCTTCTCTTGTAGAATATGCTCTGAGACATTCCTGACCGATCATCTACGGCATGTGCATGAAGGTACGCACACCAACGCATCCTTCACCTGTGAAACGTGCAACAAAACGTTCTCCACTCGCCAGCTCCTCGTGAAGCACCAGAAGATCCACTCCGATGTCAAGCCTCACGTCTGTGAAACCTGCGGGAGTGCCTTTACCATCAAATGGTACTTGAACAGACACATCAACATCGTGCATTCTGATGTCTACAGCCATTCCTGCTCCATCTGCGACAAGAAATTCAAATCCAAGACGGCGCTCAGCGTCCACATGCAACTCCACAACGTTGAAGGTAAGGTGTACAGATGCGATCAATGTGATGCAGAGTTTCATGTTAAGCGCTACCTTGCCAGACACAAGCGAAAGTACCATCGTGGCAAAGACAGTGCCAAGACTGCTCGCCGTGCCAACACTAAACACAAGGATGATGATGATGACGATGATGACCCTATGTATGATTTTGATGATAACATGGATGATGATGGCTTTGACATCATGAATGATGATTCCCAAGCGGTGTCCGGGGTGTTCCTGCGTCAGATGCTCTCCAAGGGTAGCGACCTGGATGATTTCAACAAATCTTCTAAGGCACTCAACAACCATGAACATTCAGATCTAGAAGACACTACAAATACTTTAAATAATCATGAATCCGACAGTAATAGTGTTCCTAAGGTTGATATCGACCATGATGGTTCTTCATTTAAAAAGATACCTAGCAAAGATCAAGACATAGATCAAGAACACCAATTAATGCAATCTTCTGCTGACATTGCAAGTACCTCTAAAGATATCAGTTTTAACCTTACCCCAGAAGATGATAATGCTGAACCTTTTATTGACAGGGAGGATAATCATGATGACGATGAAGAAGGTGATAACGATGATGAATACGATGGTGCTTTTTCCCTTGATGGTGATGAAATGTCAAATTATGTTTAACGACTAGAATATTCTTATGCAGCAGTCGAACGACATGTAACAAAACCGACCCCAGTGAGATCAAAGCTGTAACGTTATTTAGAATGGCATATTTTCGATTGATGTGAAGTGGGTCTCGTTGGGTCAGTATAGTTTTAGCGTACATTTATCTGTACTTTAGATAGAGAGATGAAATCAACCAAAGCCTTACTCATTATTTTGTTATTCTCATACCCCATTTATTATGTTAACCAACATATACAGGCTTAGAATATCCATGTTACATCCATTTTCCAAACCCACCTCCAGACGTTTCCCAGAAACCTCTTTGAGACTCTTCAAATAAAATCAATCTAAACCTGGGAAGTATTTCATGAAAAAAATAAATTAGTGACAACTGTTATAAGCTACTGTAATCCTTGCATCTGATTGGCTTAGAACAAATTATTCAGTGAAAATCTCTGACAATATACTTCATGAATTACTCCTCCGTACAAGTTAATGTAGTTTTCACCTCGAACTGTAGTTTGTCAAAAATACTTTGTATTAGTTTCTTATAATGGTATACATGTAGTAGACCAAGAAAAACAAATGATAATAACCACAAGATAAATTCATCTCTTGGCTTGACATTGTTAAAGGCTGATCTAAAGTGCCAATTAGCGCCTGTCTTCTTGTATTTGTATTAAGAAATGCATAAGTTAACTCATCACCAATTCATAGCAGTTTTTTGGACCAGGGCCCTGGGACATACAGAGCTAGCCACTGAGGGGCTGAGCATCGATTATTGTACAGTTGGGCAATTCTTGGTCATGTGTGTGAACGAAATCATGACAAATCTTGGCTTTAATTAGTTATAAATCAATTTTGTTTTACAGATTTATAACTAATTATGATATTGAAAGTTTAATTCACTGGAATTTCAAAATGAAATTAAACTTGTGTATGATCAATCATGAAATTAATAATCGATCATGAGGGCTTTAACCCTAAAAGGCCTGGGGGGCCATAATGGCCCCCGTAGACGCTTCGCGTCATATTTCTGAAACGCAAAACGATAGCGCCGCAAAATTTTATGACTTTTTCTTACGCAACTTTTGAGACCAAATTCGTGACATACGGGAATAGAATCGCGACGTCACGTGACTTTGTACGAGACAATGTCATGCCGAAAATGGCTCATTTTTATACTTTGTGTACAAAGTCTATGGGAGATGAAATTCATAAAAGGGTGATTATTTTTCGTTCTAATTGGTCTGCTTAATTAATTTAGATGTTTAACGGTCTGTAATAATTTCCATTGAAAAAAACAATGAGAAACAAAAGATGAAAAACAAAGAAATACATAAGAAATTCTAAAAACAAAGAAATACATAAGGAAATACTGTCATTTAAAAGAAAGAAATGCTTTGAGATATGCCTGCCTTGCCAGTGGATGTACTGAAACATAACATAGAAGTGCAGAAATTTCTGACCCAATCAAATTGATTGATTGTTAAACATGAAATGCAAGAACTTGGTATATACTAAAGGCTAATCTTGTAGTGATTGTTGTAGCTTAATTATGCATCCTGTGATAGTCAATGATTTTATTTGTTCTAGTCTGCACATACTCGTACAGCACTGAATATTTTTTTTTTGTCGGGGGGATGGATGGGTAAAAATTGGATTAGTATTGTTCTTTATTTTTGTATCTTTCTGATATTGATATTTTTTTTCTATTACATAACCATACACTTTCACCTTACTATTTTCCCACCAACACAAAATGTTCATTTATTGTTTAACACTTACTATTTGAATTTAGGGTAAAAGCACTAGGTCATATGCCGTGTCTTGATGTTTAAAAAACAATAACATTGTTTATCATGTAATTTCATCGAAAATGACAAGGACTGCATCAACCAAATTGTTAATAGCAGAAACCAAAATTTGTAAATTTGAATTCAAGATCGCAATGGGTGTTTGCAAGTTCATTTTTTACCCTTTTGGTGTTGGTGTTGGGTCAATTTTTACATAGAAAACATAAAATGCAGTTGGTCCTGAAAAATCAATCACTTGGTGTTAAGCTACCAATGTTGTGATTGAATGAAAACTCTGAATATGTTTTGGAGCTAGGGAAGCAATCTAACTTGTGCTTCCAACACCAACACCAGCTCAAACACCAGACTTGAAATCACCCAATGAAGTTGGCAGGCATGCTCTTTTCAGTACCGCTAACAAATATTATTTCTTGCAACCAAGACATTTGATGCGGATTGATAAAAAGATACACAAATGAAACGATTAAAGGACGAGTCAACAAATTTGAAGGGAAATATTGGTAAGAAGAAAAGAGTATAAGAATTAAAATGATGATTCACCGTTGATAATTATGTCCACAAAATTTGTGATTGTAATGAAAATTAATGTTTTAAAATTGTTTAAAGCTTTTCCTATATGATTGTATTGTGATGTAATTATTTCATTATTCTTGGGGAAAATTTCCCAATTATTTCAATTATAATTTGTTTTAAATTTTGTGTTTTGGAAGTGATTTTTTTTGCACCAGATCAAAGCATTCATTGGCAATTAATGTGTAAAGATCAAACATGTTTATATTCCATTGACTGGACAGGGCTGTGTTTGTACGAGTCACAAATTTTACATTGTAAACCTTGTCCCGTTGCTGACCCTTCTACATGTACTTCTAATTTCCTTGTCGTTATTTCTTTAAAAGGAACAATGTTAATGCTTAAGAAAACGATGTCAGCCAGACCATGATCTAATAGATTGAAAGTTTCTTCTTAATTATCTCAATTATGAAGAGGCTTAAAAGTTACTATCATAATAACTTTTCAATCTTAGTTGGTATCTTTGATGGAATCCTGAATTTTTATTGGTTGTCGGGCATTGTTACCATTAGATGGCAAATCTATCAAATAGAATTGATGAAACAGACCCTAGATAATTATATTTTACCTTCCTTCTCTGCTATGATTCCGGTCCCATTGGCCCATATTCTGAAGTCGGGTGTGATTTAAACTCTGGTCCAAAGTTGTGGAAAGCTAATTATGACATAAATCTTAGGGAATAGAGGTTCAATGAATCGGGTCATTTGATTCTAAGATCATCCTTCACTATCTGGGATAGATGAAAAAAACGGTTCATTTCACTTATAAATAATTAGGAAAGAGCACAGCAATCATAAGAAGCAAATGATGTAAACAAGATTTTGACATGTTTGGCTTTCCATAAGTTAAACAAGGGTCTGAATTAGACCTGACTTCTGATGGACCTTTCTGTCACCCTGTGGTCTTGTAATCTTCTAGGTCTAGTAGGTAACATCCATGGAATACTTAATTTTGATTGGCTGTCGGACAGTGTTACCATGGCAGCTACCATTAGATGTCAAATTTGGTTTGATAAAACAGATCCTATATGATTACCTTGTCTGCTATGAATCCGGTCCCTTTCTGTCAGCCTGTGGTCTTATTAAGTTCTAGGTCCACTTGACTAAAATATATGCCAAGTGAAGTTTCAACTCATTTTTCTTTTGTCATGCGATACATTTCAATTCAGACCACCTATTCTTGCCCATGATCCTGTGTTTCATTGCCTACATGTGAATCAACTTTCATGAAGCTATTTTGAAATTTGTGTATGATTTTACAATGGACTTGAATATTAAAGGGCCAAATTAGATGATGAGACGTGGCAATTTTTTCTTGATTCTTTGCAGCATATTTTGGCCTATACAAAAAAAAAATCATGAACTTTCAATTGTCTTTATAACCATTCATTTGATATAAATATTGATTTAATCTTTCCTGCAATGTTCCTAAGCAGTCTCATGTTCAAATCCTCAACTAAGGACAAAAAAAATATTCTAGTTGGATTTAGGAATATTTAATATACATACATTTGTGCTCAACACTTTTAATAGTGAACCCCACCACCATCTGTACTCCTTCATGCTGAGTGTTGAATGTAGACAACAACACTACCATGTTCAGCAAGCCTGGAGAAACACATTTTATTTAATGTAATAATTATTTTATAGCCTGACTTTCCAATTGAATATCACAAACATGGCAGAATGTGAACACTTAGTATATATTTATTTTTTGGTGGTTTTCACTAACCTTTGATCACCACTGTATATATCTTATTTCAACTTGTATGGTCTGAAATGATGAAAAGTCACACATGACTTGCAATATCTGATTTGTTCATAAAGTCATTTTCAGTTTGCGAATAGCTTACTGAAACATAAATGCATTGTGACACAAAACATATGTATTAATGTTAGGGTTGACATTTGTACATTGTGGTCATTGCAATCAATTGTAAAGATGCATTCTAAGATTTGTGTTATGTACCCCTGGACCTTGTTTCATAAAGTTCAGTTATCAGTCTTAGGGTTGATTTTTACAATTAATAGCATTGATCATTATGTTCTATCAATTTTACTTATCAACATGAAATCAAGTACAAATCTATGTGTTAAGGGGCCAAGGTCTAGTGAGTTATTGAGAATCATCCTACATGTGTATCTTAACAACTCTGTGCATTCATATTTTGTCATCAATATGTTACAATTTATATCATGAAAAACAATTGATATAATGATTAGTAAGTACATGTGTGCACCTTTTAATATACTGTACATAATGCAATTAAAGATGGGATATTATGTTATATAACATGTATGTAATTATAACTGATGGTAATTCTTAGTATGTAATATTATGAAGCAAATCATTGTTGTTTAATAGTCATTGATGCGTATTGTGCAAACTGGTATGTGTTGTAAGTATATTTGTGGAATGAAAATATAGCCATATTGATAGATACTGGAGACAGGTTTTTTGTATGTTTTTGTTGTTGTTTAAAGGGGAATCTAACTAAAATAAAACTTGTTTTTAGAGGAAAAAGGAAAATCAGACAAGTTGATAGGTGACAGTTTTTTTACAGTGTCGGACAAACTATAAGAAAGTTATGAATTTTTAAAAGTTGTAAATATATCGAATCAATATACCAATGGAGACTTCAAAATGGCTACATATGTGTTGTCATAGATATGTAAGGAAGGACGACTATTCCATATACTCAATAACATGAAATGTCTAAAATGTCATTTTTCAAAAGTTTAACTTCAAATTGTGTACTTGTTTTCATGAGGATATAAACATATACTACCTTGGTCATATTTAGATTACTGCCCCAGGGGAATGGGTACTTAGGAGAAAACCACAAATCCCTTATGATAAAGCACATGCCTATTGGAAAGTTGTCCTTGCCCCTTGTCATAATTTACTTACCCAGTTGCCAATTTGAAATCTACTTAGTCTTAGGGATCTCAATTTTAAAGCAGCCATAACTTTTGTATTGATTGTCTGATTTCTTTTAAACTTTCACCATTCGATTTTATTTATTCTTCTCCTTTCCAACACAACATTTTATGGCCAAGGCTGGATTCCCCTGACTGTTCATTTTCAAGACAGTTATGATATACTATTGTAACAAAAGTACATACAAAAAGAGACCAGGGCTGGTATTAAAATGAAAGTATTGATTAAGTATTTTATTTGATATTATACTCGGCTGAGCAAAATGTTTAACTCTTATTCAGATCACGCTTTATGAAGCCAAATTTAAGCAAAATACTTACAAATAGCCATTATGACGTCATAAAGTTAAAAGCAAATAATGTGCAATGTACAGCATGTATGATTGTAAACTGCATGCAAGCCAGACTTAAGACAGGCAGACTTCTGACTTTGATTAAAGAAAAAAAATAATAATTTGATATCAAAGATGAATAAGTATCTTACTTAAAAAATACTGAGTAAAATGCTTATATTATAGCTCAAGTATCGAATTAAATACTGGCCGAAGTCTGTCATTTCATACCAAAAACCCCAAAACCAAAAAATATTTACATGGTTTATTAAACAAAACAATTAGAAATTGTAGTATAACAGGATAATTATATAATACCTGGAATATTATAAAGGCTGGTTGTTAGCCATTATCAACATCATGCTGAAAAATAATTTTTTAAATAATGAGAGAATTTTATCAATATATGCTATATATTCCAATTGTAAAGGTTCATTTTTGTCTCGCCTAAAAAGCAGAGTGAGACTATAGGCCCCTGCTTTTCTGACGGCGGCGGCGTCAACACAAAATCTTACCGAAGATTAAGTTTTTGAAATGACAGCATAACTTAGAAAGTACATGGACCTAGTTCATGAAACTTGGCTCATTCCATTTTACCATTTTCCCTCTTTTTTTTTGCCCTTTTGTCATCTTTCAACATTTCCCTTTCTTACTAATCATGCTAATGTATTAGTATTCAGGAATTATTTGTTCTCTCTCACATGCTCTTCTTTCCTTCAATATCCCGCTTTCCTTCCGCTTTCCCCTTTTAAAAAATGCCTTTTCTGATTTTTTTCCCACTTTTTCCTTCCCTTCCACCCTCCTTTCTCTGTTTCCTCATTTTTTTCTTTATTTCTTTTTCTTTCTTTCTTTCTTTCTTTCTTTCTTTCTTTCTTTCTTTCTTTCTTTCTTTCTTTCTTTCTTTCTTTCTTTCTTTCTTTCTTTCTTTCTTTCTTTCTTTCTTTCTTTCTTTCTTTCTTTCTTTCTTTCTTTCTTTCTTTCTTTCTTTCTTTCTTTCTTTCTTTCTTTCTTTCTTTCTTTCTTTCCTCCCTTTTCCCGATGAAATCCGACAAGGGGGGGGGGGTGCCTGGCACCTGTTACGCCACAGAGTAACATGATAACCTTGGCAAAACGGTCTGACGGTGCTGTCCAGTTATGCTCTTAGATGTCCTCCCTTTTTACAGATATTCAATATGAAACCTGCACGTTTTAAGATGAATTTAAAACATCGTATATAATATTCAGGGTTCTGTAATGTAAATAGAAACAATCAATAGTAAAGTGGGCTTAACAAAATGTTTGAAAAAATATCTGAAAGATACTTTACTACTTTACAACATAATTTGTACACTTTGATTCAACCCGTTATTGCAAACAATATTTCCTCCTACTTGTGTGAATACATGTATCTCCCTAAAATTCAACAGTAAAACACATGAGTTGTAGTAGATAAAGTTTAAAGGACAGGTCCACCCCAAAAAGTTGATTTGAATAAAAAGAGATAAATCCAAGAAGCACTGAAAATTTCATTAAAATCGGATGTAAAATAAGAAAGTTATGACATTCTAAAATATTTTGCTTAATTCCACAAAAAGTTATAATTTATGTACATCCAGATCGGTATGCAATAGGGAGACTGATGACGTCATCCAGTCACTATTTCTTTTCTTTTTATCAAATGAAATTTTTAATAATTATTCTAAATTTCTCGTTACTGTCAAGTAAAACAATTTAATACCTCCCTGAATATGTGACATTAGCATTTTTAATATATGTTTCAGTGAAGTTGGTCCCTATTGTCATATCTATGATAAATGAAATTTTGTATAATTCAAACAATACAAAAAATAACAATGAGTATAAAGGACATAATCGACTGTCCGATTTTTTGCATGCCACCAAAACGTGCATATCACTGTTTTGTGAAAAATAAGCGAAACTTTAAAATGTTACAACTTTTTTTATTTTACATTCGATTTTGATGAAATCTACAGCTGTATACGAAATTGATTTTTCTCAAATCTTTATTCAAATCAACATTTTGCTGGGGTACTTGACCTTTAATAAGTTACATTAGCTTCCTTATGTAAACGTCACCAGAGTTGAACCAAAAGGCCTCTTGTGAATTTCATTCTACTAATATGAAGTCTGACTGATAATATATATGAACATTGGTTGAAACAATATATGCAATAATTCAAGGTTTACATTTTATATACTAATTGATTACTCTGTGTTGATTTAATGATAACTCATTCTATATCTTTACAGGTTTCAAGGTTCCCATACTACTATGTGACTAGATAACGTGAACTTGAAACTTACCTTTATGTTTTTTCTGTTATTAATCGGAAAGGGACTATCAACTCACAACCACATATACATGTACATGTTTTCTGTAATAATTGTGAATTCAGCTTGGAAGGGAAATAACAACGCTACTATTGACATTTTATCTAGATAACAGAGTGAGTACAGGTTAATTCCTCATCTCTTTAACAAGGAATATATGTTTTTTTTATTATATAACCTGAACGAAAAATTTCATCACTGTGAAAGAAGGAATATTTTTTTATTGTTCAAAGAAAGGATGTATGAAAATGGCCAAAGAACTAAAACAAAATCATATCATCATGTTCTAACCCCCCCAAAAGAATCTGGTTTCAGCAATTATTGGATCACACATTTATTTTGGGCTTAACCACCATTAATCAGGTGGGGTTTTCAGTTTCAGTGATCACGTATGTTAGTAGCTTTGATCATTAGAGTCACAATTTGCATTATCAATAGTGATTTGATTTTAGATGTTGATTACAAGATAAATAATTTGTCAGTTAACACTTTATGATTTAATGCAAGTGATTCTTATTAGAAGGTGAGAAGTATACTTTATGTTTTATATTTTTTCCAAAAGCTGGTGAGCTTCCTTTAGAGATGTGATAGTAGGCCTATTTCAGATCTCGAAAATATAAGCTTCACTTTCACCAACAAAAACCATTTGCTCAGGATTATATCTCTGAATGTCTCTTTACTTCACAGTATTTTGAAGAAAAAGAAATCAAGGATTATCTGCAACGTTCTTCTCGGACTTAGGAATATTCTGACATTGATATCTCTTGAGCTGAATAGAAGCATAAAAAAACAGGTTGATACTGCCATGGACCTATTACAAAGCAGTAAGCCAAGTCAACCCTCTTGACATCTGTGACACCATGGTGACACCAAGACACGTACTAAGGAAAGAGAGACTTTCATCTCATATGCTTCTAAAAAAAAAACTGCATCCACAACCTGACAAAATTATTTGAAACAGTTCACAGCAACTGATGTTTTGTTCCTCATTTACTGTTACATACGGTTCACTACGATTTAAATTATTTTGTGTGTAAACCATTGTATTTCAATTTGTTACATGGTATTTTAATCATACGTTTTGGTTATCTTTATTATTTACTATCATTAAGTCTGAATTGCTACATTTACAAACACCATGGTAACACTCATTATTTTCATCACTTTATTTTATGCCAATGTGTATGAGTCAAGAGGAATATCCTTAATGCAAGGTCAAGAGGCCAATTTGGTTTTCCCATATCCATGTGATGGTACACAAGTTACATTACAACAATCTAACAGATGGCCATTTTATAGTTCAACAAAAGGGTCATCACTGTCTTTGCCTGCAAATCAGGCCCAGAGATTTGAGGTTAAGAATCTGATTATCAATGGTAGCTGCTCCCTGGATCTTACAATAAGAGATCTCATAAGAGATGATCAAGGCACATACATTTTGTTTGTATATAAGGATGGTAACATAATAGGTGATGATACACATAGGATATATCTTCAGGTAGATTATCCTCCTGGTAAGGCATCATGTGTTGTAGGTGATGATAAAGGTGGAGATTGGGTGGCAGTAGACTGTACAGCTAATGCTGGAAGTCTACCAGGGAAGATTGAATGCTATCAAGATGGTCTATGGATGCCTCCCCTGACAAAAACCGACTGAAACTGGCTCTCTTTTGAAACAGACTCTTCTCGTTAGAAAATCACAGCCAGTATTTTGTTGTTCTTCTATTCGGCAGGAAGATAAATCAAGATGTGCATGTGATAATTGTGCATTGTTTCTACAGAAAATTAATAGTACAGACCAACAGACAATGACATGGTAGCAATCATGATGTCTACTGCTCTCGTCTTGTCATCCATATCCACTACTAATGCAACGAAAAAGATCAGAAATGAATCAAAAATCAGTTATCATATATTCTTTGATAATACCTGTAGCCATTTTATCACTTATGATGAACATCTACTTTGCCTTCAATAAACTAAACCAAGGTAATGGTGCGTCAAAAATTCCGTCTACATCGAAAAACTTGAATAGTTACAAAACTGAAACATGTGAAGTGGAGAAACCGAGTACAATTCATTATTATCAGCCCCTCCAACAATCTGCAGAGATATCTGGCATGTTTTATATAAACAGAAATGAAAGCTGTACCAGTAAAGACACGACGCGTGTGATTCTCTAACAAGTCACAGTTTTCATGTTTTTGTTGTATTGTATATTTTAAACTTAAAGATTGATATAATTTCAATTATCATGATTATTACTACGCCTTACACTCCTTGTAGATAGTTGAAAAACATAATATTTTTTTCTTTAAGTAATCGTTAGTTTTGACTTTTCAGTATTTTTTTTATATTTATGTATGTATTTCATATATCCAAAGGTGTGACAACAGCTCAAGCATCTGCTTAACTTGTCATACCACTGCATTTCTGCAACCTTGGTATAATCAGTCATGTAAATGATCATAATTATACATCTTTTTATGTAAAATTTAATGTAATTAATGTTGTGATGGTCAAACTATGTACAATGTCATGACATACAGAAACGAATAAATAAATAAATAATTTTGGGTCTGACATGGTTTCACAAAATGTTACGTAGCTTTAGAACTTTGTATCCCTGCAATCAAATTTGGTCTTAAACATTGCGCGAGACTAAAAAAAAACAAACAATGAAATGTCACGGGATTTTTTTTTTTGCGTTACAGATTTATCGTAAAAATGTCGCGGGGGGGGGGGGGGGTGGCTGTTTCCCCCCCCGGTTGGATAGGGTTAAGAAGTTAAATAAGGTCCATTGTTGTCAAAATCTGTTGATTTTTAGTCTTTTCTGGGCAAACTAGTCTGCCGACAAACAGTGAATATGCATGGAACTTCTATTGTCTTTATTTGTAGCTTATCCATTTGTCAATTTCACTTTTATGTCCAGTCTGGGTCCTTTTTTTCATGGAAAAAAGCTATAGGGCCTACATTTATATTAAAGATTTGTTAATCTTTCTAACAAAAGGAAATCCACATAAAATGTTTTCTATCTGCACAGAGAAGTGTAATATCCGTCATGATTTGATAATAATTCTCAAAAGAACAAACTACCAGAAGAATACTATGTCAATATAATTGTAGTGTCTGATTTCATTGTTTTATATTTGCATGATTGTATCTAGACAAAGTCCCAGAGGAGAAAAGCAGGATTAGATCAAATCACCAGCAGTGGTAAGAATGCAATATATTTTGAATAGTCCGAGCATCATAATGTATTTTTTCTTCAGGTTAAATAAGAACAGAGTCGAAGGTAAAGATGCTAAATAATCAAAATAGATCACCAAATTGAATTGAATACATATACTTACAAATCTTTGGACAATTCTTTGAGGGATCCACATTCTACAAGCCCTGCTGTTTGGTGGATCCCTCCATTTCCTCAACTTTTATTTCAGTATAAACGATATAAAAAAAGCCATGCAAATTGTTTTATCATTCTCGATAAAACAATTTGCGAGGCTACTTTTAAATATTCTCCTTCTCTATTTAGTTTTATATTCATTTTATAAATCATTATTGATTATTGATGATCACATTGTTTAGTGTTTATTGATGTGGCTTACAATGTACATTCATTTTTATTGATTTGTATGGTTATCATTTTATATCAATGCTATTTAATTGAGTTGATAAATTAAATAAATCAAACGTGAAACTTTTCAAAGTCATTTTTGGTGTCATAAATGACTTATTATAACCATAATATCTTGTTGCAGATAAAACCTGTGCAACAAGACTTTTAAAAAGTCCTCAAAAGCGTGGTAATGGTAGGTTCATTGAAAATTCATTCGCAGTCCATAAGGGCTTAATTGTAGCCTTAAAAAACAATTAAATACAAGAGTATATAAAAATAAATTGCACAATCAAGCAATACTCAAGAAATTAGAATGTTGTAATATTTCTTTTAAAAAAATGCAAACAAACTTGCCTTGTAAAATAGATACATACAGGGTTTTAGCGTATAAAAAGAGAATATTAATTTTAAGTACACACGTCACAATTTTCAGGTAAAACTACAAAGCGTGAGAATGCTAAAAGCGGAAGTATCTACATCAATTGGAAGAGAGAGAGACTCGAAAATAGAGAGAAAGGGAGAGAGGGGGATGGGAAGGATGTGCGAAGAAGGAAAAGGAATACATCACAGAGATGATGGTTCATTCATCAATAAGCACATTGAATTTAAAGTGACATGAACTTTGGAATCATTATCTGTTATATCTGTACAATTATGCATAAAAATCACAAAAAAAAATGTCCAATTGTTGAGTTATAAAATAACTGATTTTCAGAGATCACATATTTTGAAATGAGCTTGGATTGTACATAAACCAATTGATACTAATTAAGTGTATACAAGAGAATATTCATTTGATAATTACGGAATACATAACAAAATAATATCTTACGATTGCATACCGGCAACTTAGTTATTCAACATTCTGCCTATGATAACTAATACGCATGACCAAGGCCTAGACCGGAGTTAAACGTGGAATTGGCAAATAAGCGCTTAGATACATTTTTTGTGATAAGCGCTATATAAATGATGTTAATTATTATTATTATTATAGGGAATGAGCCACATAGTACAAAAATAAAGTTTTATTTAATCACGCTATCACATCGTTTCCTTGGGTCTGTTGCATAAAACTTTTTACCAGAGAAAACTCTGGTAGAAACTGAAAACCAAGATTAGTCTGATTACTGCCATTGACTTTAACACAGGGCAAAACCCCCGGTAAAAACAACATGAGTTTTCTCTGGTAAAAAGTTTTATGCAACGGGCCTATTGAGTCTCATAATTTCCAGTGAAAAAATAAATATATTGTAACAAATTCATTCCATCGTGTTCTCAGATTTGAAATCGTGGCAGAATTACCGAAAGTAATTAATTATATCATAAACTATGCCTTTAATCAAGCCGTCACCACATTTCGATAGTGACAGAATAACCAGAAAGTTAATTTCATGAAACAGTGCATATAATAATGTCAATTATGACATCACATTCCCATTAACATGATTAGTGACAGAACTACCAGAAGGTGAATTCATGGAACATTTCATTTAGTCATGCCGCCATGATATTCATGTATCGTTATGTCTTCTTGTTTGGCAGTTCATTGATAAAATTCAAGTTCTTTGTGTTACTGTCTGAGGTCAATTTCAAAATGGACCTATAAAGAGATGGACGATTGATTCGAGTCTTTTCTTGATAGTTAGTAGTTATGCATGCATATCGGGTATTTACAACATTTCACAAAAGTCTTGTGCTCATTCCCCCCCACCCCCCAAAAAAATGCACTATAGTATACGACGTACAGAGAATAAAAAAAGCAAAGAAAATGTATTGTCAATTGTACGTCCTTCGTGACAACTAAGAATTCTCTGTCGAAAACTTTTCTGTCAAAGATTGGTGATTCACAAAGTAGACGGGTCAATATACGACCAAAAATAGCCTTACCCGGAACAAATTGCAACAAATGATTTTTCAACGGTATTTTGTACTATTTGACCCCAGGAATAACATACTAAAAATCTACCAAAATCCGCATCCGGGAAAGTGGTTATTTTCATAATGGCGTCCAAGATGGCCGCCATTCACTGAAAATGGATACAACTGACACATTATCCACCCTAGAATACTATTTCGGTTCATATTCCATGGTCTGGGGGTACACAAATTGATTTAGGCTAGAATGCATTATAAGCCCTCCAGTGTACCAGGCAAATCGAAGATGGCGCCCGAAATGGCTGCCGTAGACTCCACAATCCACAATTCATCTAAATTTGTTTTTTATTCAATGGTTTTAAGGGTGAAATAGTACATTTCATAACCGCCTGGGACATAATGATTTTGGTGTCTAGACCATGATTTCAATAGTCAAATAAGACATTGGGATAAGTTACAAGGACAGTCAGTGGTCCAGTATGTTAAAAAATCCAAGATGGCTTCCAAAAATGGAGTCGAAAATTGCTGTTGCTACTTAAAAAAACCCGACATAGTTTGCTCAATGTCCAGAAATATGATTTTTGTGTCTATACAATGGTTAAATGGGTCAAATAATACATTGGGACAAGTTACAAGGAAAGTCATTGGTCTGGTATGTGCAAAAATCCTCGATGGATTCTAAAAATTGATTCTGAAATGGCTGCTAATACTTAAAGCGGACAAAGCTCATTTCATTCTGGCCAGGGATATGTGATTTTGATGTGTAAACCACTGGTTTCAAGGGTCAAATAATATATTAGGATAAGTTACAAGGATAGTTAATGGTCTGGTATGTCCAAAAATCGAAGATGGCGTCCAAAATTTGGATTTAAAAATATGCTGCTGATACTTAAAGCGGACAAACTCCTTTCATATCGGCCTGGAGATTTGATTTTGGTGTCTAAACCACTAGTTTCAAGGATCATTAGGGCAAGTTACAAAGACAGTCAGTGGCCTGGTCGGTCAAAAAATTTAAGTTGGCTTCCAAAAATTGATTCTAAATTGACTGCTGCTACTTAAAGCGGACATAGCTTATTTCATATTGGCATGGGAGATGCGATTTTGGTGTCTAAACCACTGGTTTAAGGGCCAAAATAATACATTAGGACAGGTTTTAAGGCCAGTCAGTGGTCTGGTATGACCAAAAATCCAATATGGCTTCCAAAACTTGATTCTAAAATGGCTGTTGATACTTAAAAGTGGCATAGCTCATTTTAAATCCGCTGTGAGATATGATTTCGGTGTCTAAACTATGGTTTCAAGGGTCAAATTATATATTAGGACAAGACAATGGCAGTCAGTGGTCTAGTATGTCCAAAATTACAAGATGGCTTCCAAAAATGGAGTAAAAATATGTATGATGTTACTTATAAAAGGACATAGTTTGTTTAATATCTGTCTTGGGAATATGAGTTTGGTGTTAAAAGCATGGTTTAAAAGGGTCAAGTAATACACTAGGGTAAGTTACAAGACCAGTCAGTTGTCTGTATGTTAAAAAATCCAAGATTACTTCAAAAGAATGGGGTGTAAATTGAATGTTGCTACTTAAAAGTATGCATAGTTTATTATAAATACACCTTGGAGGTATGATTTTGCTGTCTATACTAGAGTTTACAGGGTCAAGCAATACATTCGGTTAAGTTGAAAGGACAGTCAGGTGTATGTCCAAATATCAAAGATGGCTTTAAAAATGGGGGTCTTGAATGACTGCTGTTACTTAAAAGTGGATGTAGAACATTATGAATACACCTTGGGGATATTATTTTGGTGTCTACACAAGGGTTTCAAGGGCCAAACAATACTTTGGGACTGGTTACCATGATATGCAGCTATCCATTTTGCCTTAAAATCCAAGTTGGCTTAAAAAATGGGTTCTAAGGTGACTACTGTTACATAAAATAGCTACCTGTTAGAAATAATCTTGGTGCCTACACTTAAATGCATGGGGACAAGTTATCATATTGTTTCATGAGTTGGTAACAGCACCCATTTTGATGAAATTTTAGAATCCATCATGGATTATTTGACAAAATGGAGTACTTACCATCCTTGTTACTTGTTTGAATGTATTATTTGACCCTTCATACCACAATTTGGACACCAACATTATTTCTTGCAGATGAATATTGTAGAACTCTGACCTCTATTGAATGATATAAGTCGTTTCAGATTCCTTTTTTAAAAACCCTCTTGTCAATGTTTTAGGCGAACTGGACAACTGCATATCAATGTAACCAGTTCAAACGTATTATTTTAACCTTGAAACCATAGTGTGGACACCGAAATCATATCTCCTAGGTGGATTTTAAATGAACTATGACCATTTTTAAAGTAACAGCAGTCATTTTAGACTCCGATTTTTTGAAGTTTTCTTAGATTTTCGACATACTGGACCACTGACTGTCCTTGTAACTAATTTTCTGCCTTTTGAAACCATGATATAGGCAACAAAATCATATGCCCTTGACGAATAAAACATGAACTATG
The DNA here is from genome assembly GCF_037042905.1 of Lytechinus pictus. Classification (NCBI taxonomy): domain Eukaryota; kingdom Metazoa; phylum Echinodermata; class Echinoidea; order Temnopleuroida; family Toxopneustidae; genus Lytechinus; species Lytechinus pictus. The sequence continues at coordinate 1,943,584 of NC_087252.1, forward strand.
TCCATTTTTAAATACCATCGCAGCTAAATGATACTATTTTTTAAGCCACCGTGGACTTTTGGACTTACTAGACCACCAATCGTCCTTGTAACTTATCCCAATTTATTATTTGACCCATTTAACCATGGTATAGGCACAAAAAATCATATTCCCGGATATTGAACAAACTATATTGGGGTTTTTTTAAGTGACAACAGCATATTTTACTCCATTTTTGGAAGCCATCGTGGATTTTTGAACAGGTGGATGTGATAGGAGCTATGTCCATTTTAAGGATTAACAGCCATTTTAAACTCAATTTTCGGAAGCCATTTTGAATTTTTGGAAACACCAGACCACTGGCTGTCCTTGTAACTTGTCCCGACGTGCTACTTCATCATTAAAACAATCGGATGGACACCAAATTAAAGCCACTTAAGTAAGTAATAGATGAATTGTGGATTTTTTAGACTACGGCAGCAATTTTGGGCGCCATCTTTTTCCTGGTACCCTGGAGTGCTAATATTCACTCTAATTTGTATAAATAAATTCTTTTACCCATTGGACCATGGAATATGAATCCAAATAGGATTCTAGGGTGGATAATGAGTGAGATATATCCATTTTTAGTGAATGGCGGCCATCTTGGACGCCATCTTGAAAATAACCACTTTCCCGGATGCGGATTTTGGTAGATTTTTAGTATGTTATTCCTGAGGTCAAATAGTACAAAATACCGTTGAAAAATCATTTGTTGCAATTTGTTCCGGGTCAAACCATATATTGACCCGTCTAAAGGCAGTTTTGTCTTTGACTCTGGACAAACATCATGCAGTTTATCGTTAGCTTCGAAATTTTAGGCCAAAACTGTTGTTCCAGGTTACTAATTTTCGAGAAAGGCCTCAAAGCTGTTCTCTGTCATTTTACGGGCATTTCAATTAATTTGCTGTATTCTTAAAGATTCCCCCTTTTCGTAAACCGGTATCGGAAACCAGAGTAGGTTGAAATTATATTGGCTGACAGACAGAGTGCGCAACATATTTCTGTCTGGCTAACAAGGAGGTGTCTGCCATCTTACTACTTGGTCCACTGAATTGGAGAGTACCTCCTTAAAAAAAAAATCAAAATTAAATAACTACAAAGAAAAAAATTGTCTAAACGACAGTCAATCATTTTCCCTTTGAAATATGTACATCATACAGAGCAAGAATCATATGTTGTGTTATTATATAACATTTTCATTAGGTTAAATTTTCTCTGTAAATGAACGCCTGATACAAACAACAACAACATCAACGTCCATACGTAACGGAGCAAAAGCTCCCTATTGTAGTTTATTATGCATACACACCGGTGTGTAATTAGTATAAAGATAAAACCTGAAATGCGAATAGAAGACATTATGCCTTAAGCCCCTTTCACAATTGACGTACGACCATTTGCGACCTTTTGGGTCGTGCAACAGGCTGCAACAGGCATCAGTTGCTAGTCATCTCATACGATCACACAAAAGCTTTAACAAATGCAGCAGCCGTCGTACAACAAAAACAACCAGTAAACCCCGTTGCACGAGTAAGTCGCACATGCTCTCATTGTGCTCGTGCGATCACATGCGAGTGTTGCACGAGGGATTGCGAGTGGAACGGTCGCGCAAACATGCGAATGCAACGTTAGTGCAATGTTGTAAGCCGTTGTGATCGGTCTTGCAACAGTCTTATGGCCTATATATTATCGCACCCAGTCGCAAGACTGGTCTCTGTACATGAAGGTCGCTAGCACATGTGCAAGTGTTGTACGACCTCCAGTCGACTAAATGCGACTACTAAAGCCCCTTTCACAATTGACGTACGACCATTTGCGACCTTTTGGTCGTGCGACAGGCTGCAACAGGCATCAATCGCTAGTCATCTCATAAGATCGCACAGAGGCTTTCACAGTTGCAACAGCCGTCGTACAACAAAAACAACCAGTAAACCCCGTTGCACGAGTAAGTCGCATATGCTCTTATTGTGCTCGTGCGATCACATGCGAGTGTTGCACGAGGGATTGCGAGTGGAACGGTCGCATACATGCGAATGAAACGGTAGTGCAATGTTGTAAGCCGTTGCGATCGGTCTTGCAACAGTCTTATGGCCCATATTATTATCGCAACCAGTCGCAAGACAGGTCTCTGTACATGTACGTCGCTTGCACATGTGCAAGTGTTGCACGACCTCCAGTCAAGTTAATGCGACTACTTAGTTGTGCCACCTCTCGCACCAAGTCGTACAACGTTGAACAACACTCGCACGATGATCGCCCGACCGATGGTACGACCCCGGGTACGGCCTGATGCGAGTGAATCGATCGTATTTGATCGCGTTCGGATTTTGAACATGTTCAAAGTTCAGATGTGACCAGTCACGACCACCTCGAGTTCGTGCGACCGTCTACAACGACTGCGAGTGCTCGCAAGACACCAAGAGATCGATCGTGCAACAACAAGAAAAAACTGTTGCAGGCAGTCGTAAACTGGTCGGACGTCAATTGTGAAAGGGGCTGAACGGTCGTATACATGCGAATGCAACGGTAGTGGAATGTAGTAAGCCGTAATTTCGATCGGTCTTGCAACAGTCTCATATTATCGCACCCAGTCGCAAGACTGGTCTCTGTAGGTCTCCAGCACATGTGCAAGTGTTGTACGACCTCAAGTCGACTAAATGCGACTATACTTAGTTGTGCCACCTCTCGCACCAAGTCGTACAACGTTGAACAACACTCACACGATGATCGCCCGACCGATGGTACGACCTGTTGCGAGTGAATCAATCGTATTTGATCGCGTTTGGATTTTGAACATGTTCAAAGTTCAGATGCGACCAGTCACGATCACCTCCGACCACCTCGAGTTTGTGCGATCGTCTACAACGACTGCGAGTGCTCGCAAGACACCAAGGGATCGATCGTGCAACAACAAGAAAAAACTGTTGCAGGTGGTCGTAAACAGGTCGTACGTCAATTGTGAAAGGGGCTTTAGTTGTGCCGACTCTCGCATCAAGGCATACAACGTTGAACAATCACACGATGATCTCCAGACCGATGGTACGATCTGATGCGAGTGAGTCTATCGTATTTGATCGCGTTTGGATTTTGAACATCTTCAAAGATCAGATGCGACCAGTCACGACCACCTCGAGTTTGCATGGTTTGTGCGATCGTCTACAACGACTGCGAGTGCTCGCAAGATACCAAGAGATCGATCGTGCAACAACAGGCGGTCGTAAACAGGTCGTACGTCAATTGTGAAAGGGGCTTTACACAACATCATAATATGCAGGTTACCAAATTTACCAGATGACTCTTTCCACATACAATCTAATACAAGGATACCATGCATATACGAAACCATTTTATAGCACTCATGTTTGGTTACACCTATCCGAGCATTATAAAATCTTCAGATATTGGGACTTTACAACATTATCTACAGTGCGTATCAAAAAAAGTTTACACTTTGAAAAAGCCCTGGGAATTAAAAATATACAACATGTGGGTATTTTTTTTTACATATAATCTTGGGTTTGGGTCTTATCTATCCAATGAACGTAAAAGTTTTGACAGAATGTTACACTTGTGTGAGCACTGTCCATTTTTGTAAAGCTCGCAGAAATCTGTTTGCGCAGAAATGCTCGTTTTCACGCTGTGTCAAGGGGAAAGGACGAAATCAAACTTACCCTGCGAAACATTTTTCATACATTTCCCTTGCACTTTTAGTCAATTGAAATAAAACGGATACATTCAAGCATTTTGTAACGATTTTGCCACCCAAATTCAAATTTCAACACTGAGTAAGCACAACCTTTACACTTTTTGTGCCAGCTGGATCTGAGCACATAACTGAATCTGAAAAAAATGTTTAGGCCTATATCGGACATCTCCAGCATTTTAATTAACATTTATATAGCGCTTAATACAACAGTTTCTAAGCGCATTGGAAAGAAGAAAAAAAAAGTGAGAACAGGATATGGAACTAAGAGGACTGCTTAATGAGGTAAGATTTGAGGAGTGTTTTGAAAGATTCGACAGTGGATGCATTACGGATGGAGATGGGGAGATTGTTCCAGAGTTTAGGGGCAAGAGCAGAAAAAGCACGATCGCCATAACGGGTAAAAGTGCGGGTCCTAGAGATAGTCGAAGGTGAGCAGTAGAAGAAGATCGGAGACGTTGAGTTGCAGAGGATAAGGGACAGAGAGAGATAAGATTTTGAAGGTAGGATGGGGCGAGACCATGGATGATTTTATAGACAAGGAGAAGGAGCTTGAAAATAATTCTATTATGAACCTGAAGCCAATGGAGGGAGTAGAGAATAGGGGTGATATGTTCAAATTTCTTTGTGAGGGTTACCAATCTAGCTGCGGTATTTTGAATTCTTTGAAGGGGGGCTATACTAGATTGAGGTAAACCAGCAAGTAAAGCATTACAATAATCTAAATGGGATGATACAAAGGCATGTACTATACGTTCAGTAGATGATTTATCAAGATACTTTCTTAACTTCCCTATCTTACAAATACCCCATGATGCACAACGACAAACATTTCTGATATGCTGGTTAAGGGTCGAGTTGTTATCAACAATAACTCCAAGGTCCCTTACAGTATCTGAACCACTGATATTTCCAGCGAGAAAATCTAAACAAGGTAAATGACCTGAGCTCCTAAACCTAGAGAAAACATGCAACATCTCAGTTTTTAGTTCATTGAGCTGAACCTTGTTGTCGGATGACCAACGCTTGATATCAGCAATGCAGGCAGACAGTCTTTGAACAGCAACTCCTCGATCAGCTGGCTTCATGGTGAGATATATCTGAGTATCATCAGCATAGGTAGTAAACTGGATACCCATATGAGAGTTGATAATCCTTCCTAAAGGACCAGTATACAGGATATACAAGAGAGGTCCGATAACGGAGCCTTGCGGGACACCATAGGGCAGAGAAAAGGGTTTAGAAAATGAACCATTCACGACAACCTTATGGCTTCGTCCGGCAAGTTAGGATTCCAACCAAAGAAGAACAGTTCCGCTGAAGCCGTAATCATGTTCCAAACGTTGAAGAAGAACACCATGGTCCAGCGTGTCAAACGCAGCTGAGTAATCCAAAAGGATGAGAACAGCCTCTTGTCCTTTATCCACAGCAAGCAGAAGATAATTATGAACCTTTATCAGGGCCGTTTCAGTAGAATGAAAATGGCGATAAGCTGACTGATTTGGTGGAAACAGCCCCTTTTCTAAGAAATGGCAAATTAGCAATAGGTCTGTAGTTCTTGAAATCATTAGTTTCCAGGCTGGGTCTTTTCAAAAGTGGCAAAACACAGGCTGTTTTATAAGACTCAGGAACAACACCAGATGATAAGGAAAGGTTCATGATGAGAGTTATAACAGGCAGGAGTTCGTCGAGGCATGCCTTCACTAGCCAAGTTGGGAGGGGATCCAAGCTACAAGATTTCGAAGGAAGTGACTTGATGACACGCTTAACCTGCATTTCAGAAACAAGGTCAAATTCTGAGAGGTTGGAGTCATGTGAAATCCCAGTCTGAGAAGGCAGTAATAGATCATCAGAAAAAGGGACGTTGAATGAAGAATTGATAGACGCGACCATATTCTCGAAGAACTCCCCAAATCTGTTGGCAAGGTCCTCATCAGAGTCATGATAAGGAAATGTGGTGGACTGCAGAGGTGAAGAAAATTTCTTCACGATCTGGAACAGCTGCTTTGAATCTGATCCTGCGATCTCACCTTTGAAGTAGCTTGACTTAGCCTCAAAGAGTTTACTGTAGTAAGAGTCACATTCCTGCTTGTACAGCTGTTTATGAATACAAAGTCCAGATTTCAGCATCAGTCGCTCAGCACGACGTCTGCACCTCTTCGCTTCCTTGATTTCTTCACTATGCCATGGAGCTTTGGGCTTGATTGTGCTGATCTTACTTTCAACAGGAGCATGCTTATTGAGGAGATCCAACAATTTCATATTATACATGTTTACAGATGCTGTAGGACAAGACGATAACAAAGACATGACTAATGAATTCAAAATGTCTTGTCTGAAGGAGCAGATATCAACACTCTGTAACTTCCTGTACGTGATCCGCTTCCTCGGATTCCCAGAACTTTCAGTCTTAATTCTTGCAATGACAGCAGAATGATCAGAAGGCAGGTTGGACAGAAGATGGATACCAGAGACTATGTCATCAACTCTCCTTGAAATGATTAAGTCTATGTATGTCCAGCACGGTGAGTTGGCTCCTGAACATGCTGCTGAAATCCAAGTGAGTCCAGAGAACCGAGGAAGGTCCTTACGTAGCTTGCACTAGTGTTATCAACATGAATGTTGAAGTCCCCAACTATTAGGGGACAATTATCATCGATAGCTGCAGACTCCAAGAGAGTGAAGAATTCAGATGTGAACATTCCGCAAGTCAGTTTGTTCGAAGAAGAAGGTGGCGGTCGATAAACTGCATACAGATGCAGAACTGACGACGGTGAGAAACGGATGCTAAGGTCCAGGAGCTCGAAAGATGAAAACTTGTGTATTTCCTTAACGGATGTGGTGGCAGATGATCGATGGATGACACATATGCCTCCTCCTCTAGCGGTCTTTCGAGGACAATGTAGGATTTCATAATTGGGAAGCGTTGACTTTAAGTCAGCTATAACAATGTCATCCCTGCAATCTCCTGTGAGCCATGACTCTGTAACAACTAGTACGTACGTCAAAGTTGTTATCATTTAAAGTGGATTTACATTTCATTTTTAATTGATACTTGTTTCTCCACTTTTTTCCCGAGCTTGACAATGATTAACAGAATGAAAATCAAGCATAAGCCATTTCATGTAAATCACAGCTCAGTGTAAAGCAAATGTCGTCACGATGGCCTCGGTTTGTGGGGGTGTGGGATGGGGCGCAATGTACTCTTCGGAAGTGTTTTGGGCAAGGAAACAAATAAAAAAAGGTAAAAGATATCTTCAAATCAATTTTACTAGCTAAATTCCAATTGTTCTTCATGATTAAGGTCTACTTTTTTCGCATAACTATTTCAAAGTTCTGCGCAAATAATTTTTCACTAACTTTTCAAAAACTAAGTGGTGCTCACTCAAGCAGAAATATTTTTCGACAGTTATTTCGTCATTTGCTTAAATGGATCTATACCAATGTAAAAATGTGGAAAAATCTTTAGGATATTACAAATGTATAATTTTACAGGATTTTTTCTAAGTGTAAACTTGTTTTTGATACGCACTGTATTATCTACACATTGACTAATTGTACAAATTAAACCATAAATACCATCGCTCTTTGACCTATCCGTCTTATGAGGTTGCATTAATTCTTCGGATTTTGAAGAGTCTTGAATGCCATCAGGAGGTGAAGGTCGCGAAGGTTCTGTGTTATTCCTTGTTTCAAGACCTGCAAGCAAATTTAAGTAAGAAAAAACTGTTAACTCATAATTATCTATCTCGTAAATTAATTATGACCATATAACTTTATTTAAGTTTCCATTAAAATCGTGTGGCAGTTTCCGGATTGTGTTTGGTGCATGTCATCATACTACCATGCTACAGTTGCATTCTGAACGAGACTCTCTCCAAACTGACTGACGGTGTGTCATTGCTGAGGACATATCACGTTTAATAGAGGGGTTGTGGCTCAGTGGATAAGTGTCCGGACTGTGAACTACAATGTTCGGGGTTCGAATCCCATGCACAGTCACTCGCAACCTTTGGCAAGGCGTTCCCCAGCTAGGTGTAGTAAATTGTTAACTGGTAGGAAGGAATTCGTTGAATGCTCGAGCACCTAATCAGGTTAGCCATGTTAGCACGTGCAATATAGTAGGGGAAGGCGGGGGTAAGTTGAGCATAGGGGCAAGTTGAGCCACCACCCCCAGGCCAATAATGTGAGTCAGACCTTGTGGTGGTGTCATGTATCGATGACCCATTACATAACCCTTTACCCCACCACATTGTTTTCGACTTGGAAACAAAAAGTACTTTTTAGAGGGAAAAATACAAATTTCAGCCAAAAAAGTAAAAAAGGGTGCAAAATAGATCAGTGCTTTTTACCCACATACGTCTTTAAATATGATAAAGAAATAAGAACAATATTGTTAGTCCAGGTATTGATCTTCATTCTTGGCATTGTCTTTTACGTGATGGATGCATAAGAAATGTGTGGATGTGAAAATATCGCATTATTTAAAGTTCGGACTGGGGTACTTTGAGCCAGCCAACATGGGGCAAGTTGAGCCATGGTAATTCGTATGGTAATAATATGGTATAATAAAAAAAGAAACAAACCTTGAAAAGCTAATGATATGCAGGCAGAAAGGTGCAAATTCACATGACAGTTCTTTTACTTTTAGAGGATGTTAGTATTTATAGAGAATAGGCAAGTGAAAAGACTTGAAATAAAAAATTGACATGCTGGTTCTTCCCGCATACATTTTGTACATAGTTTTTGTGGCTCAACTTACCTTACAAGGTGGTACAACCCACCCCACAGATGGGGCAAGTTGAGCCATTTGACATCGGTTTTTTCAAAGGTCACAATGAATTTCCGAGTGTGGGGGTAGAAAGTTATTTATAGCTGACAAATATTTCGCAAGAATCAAATTTATAGGCAAGGTACTTATTTCTACAATATTATTAGTCATATCAATTCTAACATGCAAAATGCAAAAAGTGTCACAACTTACCCCGCCTTCCCCTATGTAGCGCTTTATAGAAACATTGTATCAAGCGCTGTATAAATGCTGCATATAATCATTATTGTTGTCATTATCATCATTATTATTTTTTTTTCTACCCGGAGGTAGATTTTACTTATGCAACACTATCTTAAGTCTTGTAAAGCAAATATAGAAAATACAGAGGTATAAAGTAATGGTAACACATCTAGATTCAAATTCAGAACAGTGGTAAAAACAATCTAATTGAAGCATACAGTTGCGCTCAAAAGGCAGGGCCCTGGGAACGATTTGTTCAGTGGGGGCGCTAAGATCTCTCCTCAAAGGTGGGGGGGGGGGCGGACACAATTGAGTTTTCCATTGTTCTTTTATATACACACACACACACATACACTCACCCTCACACACCCTCACACACACACACACACACACACATATATATATATATAAATATATGACAGTCACTTCTTAGCTTTATTCTTATAAAAGAACATAGATATATAATTAGATAATTCGAGCGCGAAGCGCGAGCTATTTTTTTTTCTCGAAATTTCATGTATTTTGTCCTGAAAATTGAACATTTTGAGCAATTTTTGTGGTCCTGAACAAGACGCGTATACGTGTAACAAATGATAAATGCGAGCGCGAGCAGATATTTTTTATATACGCTCTGGCCTGATCGAAAGGGACGTGTTATAAGGACTGTTTACAGTTACCCATGAAGACGATACATATATCAAGAATCAAATAATGCGAGCGCGAGCAAAAAAAATGACATTCCGACCTAAATATTGGACATTCTAAGTACTTTTTAAAATCATAAACAGGATAAGTATACAACTATACAATTGATGCGAGCGCGAAGCGCGAGCGAAAACAAAATTGAGATTTCAGACAAAAAAACAAGACATTCTAAGCACTTTTCTAATCATGAAGAGAATAGGTATATAACTATACAATTGATGCAAGCGCGAAGCGCGAGCGGAAATAAAATGAGATATCAGACCTAAAAACGGGACATCTTAAGCACTTTTCTAATCACGAACAGGATATGTACATGTAAGTATAAAACTATACAATTGATGCGAGTGCAAAGCGCGAGCGGAAACAAAATTGAGATTTCAGACAAAAAAACAAGACATTCTAAGCACTTTTCAAATCATGAAGAGAATAGGTATATAACTATACAATTGATGCAAGCGCGAAGCGCGAGCGGAAATAAAAATGAGATATCAGACCTAAAAACGGGACATCTTAAGCACTTTTCTAATCATGAACAGGATACGTACATGTAAGTATAAAACTATACAATTGATGCGAGCGCAAAGCGCGAGCGGAAACAAAATTTGAGATTTCAAACCTAAAAACATAACATTCTATTCATATTTTGTAAATCAAGAAAATGATGGGTAATTGGATATCTTCCTATATTAATAATACGAGAGCGAAGCGCGAGCAGAAATTGTTTGATATTCTGATCTGAAACTATAATCTAAGTACGTTTAAAGGAGTAATTCATACTGAGTTTAATATTGTTTGAACAGATAAAGAAAAAGCAGACAAACAAAAAAATAAAGATTTGATCAAAATCAGACAAGGAATATCAAAGTTATTGCATTTTAAAGATTAGCATTATTCCGGTGTAACAGTGTTAGGCATGTCTTCATTAATATTCAATGAGCAAGCTGATGATGTCATATCCCCATTTGTTCTTTTGTATTTTATTATATAAAATTAGGTTTATTCAATATAATCCCTCAAAGAAAAAAAAAAGGTGAATTGACAACTGATTTAGTCCATAAGATATTCTTTGCTGCAACTCACTTCATTATAAGGGAGGCATATCATTCACACTGGTATGAAAAAAATGAAATAATTTTTTATTCCATGTAATAACATAAGAAAACGAAAAAGAATAGTGGGGATGTGACATCATCAACCCACCTATTAAATATTCCTGACGACATGCATATCACCCTTTTCAAAAAGTATTCCTAAATTTTAATTAAATAACTTAACTATTTGTTATTTAAACACTATTTCAAGTACTGTGTCGGAAAATACCGAAGTGGGGGAGGGGGGGGGGGGGAGGTTTCTACAAAACGTCGTTAATTTTCATTACAATTCTGTCATTTATCATACCTACCAGATTTCCAGGAGGTGCTGTCTATGAAAAAACTCGCAGCACCCTCGAATTTTGGGGGTGATTCACCGCCAGCACCCCAGGGCCATGGAGCAGGGTGAAAAAGACTCTGAAATTTTATTTCTATTGTCTGACTTGTAATTGTTAATACGAAACACGGGCGGTCGGGCACACTTGATTCGACATAAAACCTGGAAGTTTCAAATCCAACCACACCCATGTCCCTCCCTGCTATCGAGTAGTGTGTATGGTTATCACGTATCGCGCGCGACCACGTCTGTATCGGAGCTTGATCGAGTTTATGTTATTGGAATGTTAAAGGCAGTAGTAAATGATTTGTAATTGTCGGATGTGATAATTATGTACATTATAACAAAACTTAAAATACAGGGGGAACCTATTTTGTGGGGGTGCTGCCCATGGAAAACAATACACGCAGCACCCCCACGAAAATTTATGGGGGTGCTTTAGCACCCAAGCACCCCCGCTTCCCAGGTCCATGTCAAAAGGTAGTGAACCCCACTACAAAATTCACTCCATGCGGAGAGTTGAATGTTGATAACAACGCTACATTGTTTGGCGAGCCGAAAGAAACAAACTAGATTGAATTTAATACTTTATCACCCGACTTCACAATAAAAAATGTCTAAAACTTGGCAGAACTTGAACACTTGAAATATGATCATTTTTCTGGTAGGGTTACTCTAACATTTGAGCACCACTGTCATGATTGTATTTAGCTCACCTTGTCAAGACGGTACCTATCATGACTTCAAGTGAGAAATCAACGAAACCTTCTTTCAGAATTCGATCACTGAGGAGAATGCGTTTCTGCAGATTAAATGGTTGACTTCTAAGTGTGTAAACCCACTGGTCAAGGACTTGCTTCAGGTAAGATATTCCTTCGAAGAGTTCGACACGAACTTCTAGGATCCGAGATATCCTAGATGCAACATCCTTCCTAGTTGCCTCTTGCATATCCTCGAGAATGACCTTGTTTTCAGAGTCGAGATGTTCTGGGTGATGAACATTAAGAAGAATTTATCCAATTTATAATCTAGTGATAACATCACTTAGCCATATCGATGAGCAAAATAATTCCCATGTGCGTCATCTTTCCAAGTTGCTCTGATAAGCGAGGGAGCGCAAAGGGTAAACTAATTAAACACAGTGAACTGTCAACTGCACTACAAAATCCGCAAGAAATAAATCGTGTTCAAAATCATTGGCCCGATCTGGCAAATTATACTTACTGCTACTAAAGTGACGTCGTGAAATGACACCACTAATTTTTATATCATCATCAAAACATTTATCGCAAAAAAGCGTGTTCCAAAATTAATAACACATTATAATCTGCCATTAAAAGTATTGTAAATCCTATATTAGGCGCTACACATGCTTACTTAAAAAAAACCCAACACACAGTCAATCTGTAAGCAAAACATTTTATTTAATTTTAAATTTCATCTTGAATTATTTATTAGCTTATTGTTTCTTAACTGTAAATAAAATATTTTTTTCACGATCATGAATGCATAATCCATATACCATTTTCTAGTAGTTTGGTCAGTTCAGCTGAAAAGGTCCCGAATCCTTTATCATGGAGGCGTTTGCACAATTGTTGACGTTGCTCCTTATTCTGGATTTGGCTTTTCACGGATTCTATAAAGACCTTGAAGACATGCACGTAAGTCAGTTTGTCGTCCGAATAGATGTTCCTAACCCCTAAAATGTTGGCCATGATTAGGGCTTGTCGAGACATGATAGTATCTACAAGATATTTCATGACGTTTCCAGCCTGCTTTCCACTGCGATGAAAGTTACCTGAAGATGATATATAAATATAGATTCCATATTACAATTCCCCTCTCCTTTTTTTTTGTCTAATTCGATTCAAAATATTTCGACTGAATTTAAAGAAATGCATTGTGATTATCATAAATACTAGCGTTGTTTGGTAGTCCGGATTGGCTGATAAATGTCCTGCTTTTTCAAATCTGGATAATTTTCTCCTGTAATGCTGGTATGTTTTGGTCTAACAAAAGGACATATCACCTGTAATAATTCCAAGCGCCTTTTCTTTCCCTAGAACTGGATAGACTGCCTCAGCCAGTGCTGTCCTCCAATTGTATATTGGGCATTTCACCAAAGACCTCCAATACCTCAGCATGTCCATGAGGTCTGTTACTTCTCTGTTTATTCCAAGATTCTGAAGAATTTCGTTGCGGTTCGCCTCTTTGGAACCTTCTCCAAAGCTGACGTCACACAGATCAGCGTATGATAATTCATATGCTATATAGAATGGAAAAACACGGAAAATAAAATTAATATCACACAGCCACACACGTTTTATACACTATGAAAATACTATAAAAATATTGGGTAAAATTTTAACCAGCACGACGGTAATTATGTGTCCAACCAATTTGGGGCGGTATTTTACCCAATGCGGGTAGCGTACTGTCTGTTACATTTTGTGACTTTTGATTCAGTGACCAAGATGCTGTACATGTCATTTTATTTCTTTGTAATAAAGATAATAATTTCCTGTTGGGTATGTGATTACTAATGGATATTGCACCATACCTGTGTACAAAATTGTTTATTTCTATGGGGGGAATTTTTGTGTGCAGCCTTTGAAAGAAGTGGGTACTTTCTTTTGCTGGCCAGTTTAGTTTAGGTCCATGAAATAGACAAGGATAAGGTTTCTAATTATGTTCTAAACTGTAGCTGCAAATTATAATTATGTACTATTCATCGTTTCATCAAAGAAAATGTGCACGGTTACAAAATAAAAATGACAAAATTGATTACCGTACTTCAGCAGATGACTAATTTCTGGGAAGCCTGGTTTTAGAATATTACACAGTTTTCTGCCCGTCTTTTTGTTTATCAAGACTCCTACTGTTCCTCTGGACATGATAGGAGTCAAATAAAGTCGTTTGTATGATCTTAGTTTGTCTTCGGATATGCCGAGGGCCCTGGCCAGTGGATACACATCTGTCATCAAGAGACGAAAGGCTATATCGACGAGCTCCATGAGATATAAATCTCCCTTGTTTTCCAATGGAACGAGGGCTGCAGGGCATAAACGAAAAAAAAAAACTAACAAAACAAATAAAACCCCAATGAAATTATGGACACGTTCAATAAAATATTATGAACAATAATATATAAAAAACAAAACATTGACCCATTTAACAATTATAAAATTCATATTTATTTGTACCACCTTAAGGGACTAGTTCACCTAAAAAAAGTTGATTTGAATACAAATATAAAAATCTAACACGTATAATATTGAAAATGTCAAGAAATTTATTTTGAAATAAGAATTGTTTCACGTAATTTCAGTTATATACACACCCTGATAGGTATGCAAATGAGGGAACTGATCACATCACTCACTCACTATTTCTTTTCATAGGCGGATCCAGCTTTTGGCGAAAGGGGGGGGGGCGCACTGCCGAGCGGCGCACATATTTTTGCACTTCACCGGCGCCAAAAGAAAATGTTGAAAAAGGGGTAAAATCTGACCCTATCAAATGCTCTTTTCAAAATGTAGGATTTCCAGTCATACCATTTTGCATGACCACACGCAGATAATATTTCCGGGGGGGGGGGGGGGGCAAGACTCGACAATTTGGTGCACATCTCACATTTGCATATTTTTCATAGTTTTCATGAAATGTTAAGGAAAAAAAATAGTTTTTCACAACAGCAGATCGCGAATGTGCCCCCCTTCCCCCTTGCTGCGTACGACCATTCCCTGAAGTCCACTTAAACATATTTCATTATAACAGAAAATATACATCAATTTAAACATATAATCTAAAACATATATAGAGAGAGATTGAAAAACTTATTAAAGAAAGAAACAAGCAAAAAGTAACACAAATTATGCATGTTATGTGCGATTTCAAAATCTCGTGTATTAACCCTTTTATTGCGATGAGGCCAATACTTTTGTATATTAATAGAGATACAAGTTTTTTTATACTAATGTATATATATATATACACAGGGGCGTCGATCCTTTTTTTAAGATTTGGGAGGCAAAATCATGAATCAACTTTCCAAAGGCGCTCGATATCACACAAAACAAACTCACACACACACACACACACACATATATATATATATATTTATATGACTCATGAGATAGAAACACATATCTCACCAACAAATTAATGCGAGCGCGAAGCGCGAGCTGAAATTTTTTAATATACTGACCTGAAAACAGGAAAAAGGTGCCTGTTTAGGACTGTTCGTAGTAAACCATGAGGAGGATACATATCTCACTACACAGATAATGCGAGTGCCGAGGGCGAGCTGAAATTTCTTTATATTCTGACCAGAAAGCTTGATATTCTATGTATTTTTGGTACCAATGATTAAGATGGGTATCTACAAAAAACAATAGATGCGAGCGCGAAGCGCGTGCATAAAATTTTGATATTTCGATCTGAAAAAAAATGACAGTTTAATGGACGTTTGTAATAAAGAACAAGATTATATCCAGCAAAAGATTATTGCAAATCGAAGCGGGAGTTCTTTTGACGTTTAGAACTGAAAACGGGACATTCTATTCACCTATTTAATCATAAAAAGTATGGAGTTTTGCTACAGAAATGATGCGAGCGCGAAGCGCGAGCTGAAAAATTTTATATTCCAATCTGAGAAGCGGATAATTTAAGCACGATTTTAAATAAAGAACGAGTTGTGTAGCTCAATCTCAATATACGACTGGTTGCGTAATTATACACTCCCGGTACTAGCAACGGGTTTTAGCAAAATTTTGGGCTAAAATATCGAATCATCTTCATAAAACACTATAGTAGCTGTCTTAAACTAAAGGCCATAGAGGTCGCACAATGTGGAATGTGTAAAGAAGAAAAGTGACTGACCTTCTTTTTATTAAAGCATTGGAAAATAAGATCAAAATTAAAGGATTTGCTCTACGCTTTTGTATGATTCTGGGATTTTTTAAATAAATTAAAGATTTCATGACATCTGTCATTCTGTGGGCAACTGCCCCGCCCCAGTCCACTCTGTAAGGGCATGCGATAAGCTTTGTTATGACCATTCAACAATAAAATGTATAACCAGGTGCCGCTGATCATTCTTGACCGGCGCCGATCTAGATTTGGTTGGCAATAGGCCCTTCTTCATTATTTTACCGGCGCCTATTTATTGGAACCAGGGGACGCTGATTATTCTTGACCGGCACCGATTTAGAACAAGTAGTGCTGATTATTTTTGCCGACGTCACGTAAGATTCAGGCAGCGGCAATTCATAATTGACTGGCGCCGATTTAGAACCAGGAGGCGCCGATTATTCTTGACTGGCGCCGATTTTTAACCAGGTGGTGCTGATTATTCTTGTCCGGCGCCGATTTAGATTTAGGTGGCGCAGATTATCCTTGCTCGGCGCCGGTTAAGACTCTGGCAGTGCCGATTTTTCTCGACTGGCGCCGATTTATAACCAAATGGCGCTGATTTTTCTTGTCTGACGCCGATTTAGATTAAGGTGGCGCTGATTATTCTTGATTGGCGCAAGTTATATGCAGGCAGCGCACTGCTGATTATTTTTAACAGGCGAAGTTGTTGGGAAAAGGGTAGTTAAAAAAAAGATAAGGAAGATGATATGATTGTGCTTCGCTGGGGGATAGTCTTTCCTTACTGTTGCTAATATTATATCAGTGTATATTTTTTTTAAGCGGCGCCTTTTCTTTTCTTTCCTTTATTTTTATTTTTTCAAGCAGCGCCTTTTCTTTCTGAAGGCGCCGCTCAAATATTAGGGGGGGGGGGGCGCCCCCTGCGCACCCCCCTGGATCCGCCACTGCTTTTGTATTCTTTTAAATGAATTATGAAACATTCTCCTCATCGTCAAGTGAAATAAAATTTATCCCTCCCTGAGCTTGTGGAAATGCCAATGTTTTAACATTTAATGGTTCAGTCAAATTGGTCCTTATCGCTATGTAATGGTACACATATATATGGACTGCTATGATAGGCACGGTTGTTTCTAGAGGCTCAAGGGGACCGCAGTTCAATTAAATTAAAACAACATTAATGGTGAGGCACATAATCGACTCTCTAATTTGCATTTCACTGAGTTGTTCATAAAAATCTTTTGTGAAATATAAGTAAAACTTTTTTATTGACTTTCTTATTTTGTATCTTATTTGATAAATTTTTAGCGTTGTTCTTGTTTGATTTTCATCTATTGAATCAAATCAACATTCCGGGTGGCAATCGCGTAGCCAGGATTTAATTTTGGAGGGGGCAGTATGTGCACGCGTAACCTGCCAACACTTACAGAGCGCGCTCCCTAGGGGGAGGGGGCAGGGAGGGGGAGTTTCCCCCTCCCTTTGCGGAGCGCGAAGTTTTAGATATCTCATCAAATTTTAATCAAAATAAGACGCCTCTTGCGTCCCTAATACCCTTATTAGCACGAATTCAATTGACTTGCTGTGATTAAAAGCAAAACCTGTTTTCAAAAGAAAATATGAGCGCCTACAAAATGGGAAAAGATTTAGGAATTCAAAATAGTTCCTCTTACCGCAGGAAGCGCGAAAGCCAATACGTTTTATTAAAAATTGAGAACAAAAGTAATATAAAATACCTACCTTAGTCACATCAGATTTGATTGTAAAAACTCTAGCCACATTAAATTTCTTTTACTTGCAAAACATACTGTAGAAAGCTGATACATGCAGGGATCTCTTCCCGCGAATGGCAAGTTCCTTTCTCTGAAACTTTTACCTGCTCTAATTTTGTTATTTCTTTGATAATACGAAGAAAAATAAAGCGCAAAATGTGAAAGGGATGATGAAAGCTAGAAGAGGGAATTTTCCTTTCCCATGCACGCGAAGCACGGATACTCCTTTGCCTTATTTTGGAAGAAAAAAATGTGTAATTTTGCTCAATATTAAGCACTTCCTTTTGTATGATTAAGAAACTTCAGTGATATTCAAAATTTTAAATCGATGGTGCAAAACCAAAACAGGATCGGAGATGGATGTGCAGCGATATAGAATAAAGTTTCATCGTACCTACTTTTGCATATCTCATAGCACGGCACGAATATAATGCTTTCCCCTTTAAGCAGAAGCTTAGCCAACAAATTGCTTGCTGAAAAACGGAAAAATAGCATTTGGGGACTCGGGGGGGGGGGGGGGTGACGGTATAAAAGTTTACCCGCTCTGAACAGAAGAGCCGAAATTTTGTGTCAGTGCAATTAACAAAATGCTATTCATACTATCCATGTCAACTTTATAATTTCTGGCAAGAATGCGATTCCCATGGCCGGGGAAGGGAAAAAACGGAGTAGGATAAAGGTGTGGGAAACAAAGGGGAAAGGCAATTCTGATATTTTGTATGAAGAGAGAAATAAACATCTAATTTAGGTTTTTATTCTTTTGACATGTTTGACAAAAAGAAAGAAAAAACCAATTAAGCTATGCCCTTCTTCTCTTTTCTCCCTTCGCTTTTTCTTTTTCTCCCTTTTCCCCTTATTTTTTTCTTTTTGGGGGCGTTCGGGGGGGGGGGTGGGGCGACCGCCCCCACCACCCCCTGGCTACGCACCTGCCGGGTGGACCTGAACGTTAATCTTTGCGTGAGACTTTGTGGAAAGACCTCGATCGTTTTTCTTATTCCCAGCCAGTATGATGTTACATTTACCTTGTCTTTGCCTTACCTTCCTTTCCAATTAGTTTTAACTTTACTCGAAGCCTTTCTCTGCAGTTTGCCTGTCGATCTTCAGCTCGTTCCTTCTCCATCCAAGTTTTGATTGCAGAGAAACAGTCTTGTCCTTTAAGATCACCGAATAATGTTATCATTTCTTTTTGATCAAGATACTTTGTGATACTTTGTATTTCACCATCACTAATACTGTCAGCAGGAAGGGCATCTGTAAAGAATTAGTATGGAATGCAATACTAAGAAAGACCAAATGAAAAAAAAAATTATTCATAAGCTTTACATAATACATGTATAACAAAGGCGAATGTAAGGAGTTGGACAAAACTAATAGATTGTATTGTGAGTTGTAGATTGTGCTTTCGATATAATTGCGAATGATAGATTTTGAAATAATATTACAAGGATGAAAATGTCAAATGCTCATGTAAATCATCTGAATCATCTTTTCGACAACTGCAGATAAACAAATGAATTTCGTACAAAAGGGTATACATACCTTCAGCACGTTCTGTATCACATGCCTGTTTAATTTCTTCCTCGCGCTCCGGTATTAAGTAACTGCTATATCCGACCAAATAACCTACAGAATAAAGAAGCACAAAAATTGTATCAGTACATTATTGCATAAGTACATTTGTTTTTACTGTATTTGATATAATTTAAGTAGTATGAGTGTAGCTGATCAGCTGACGTGTGTCAATTATCAAACCAAGTTCTTGAAACCTGAATCTTCAATGTAACATACCTTTTAGATCAGAGCGTCCGATACTAATTGCTGCGTGATCTAGTTCACATCTTCTGATAATATGATGGCTATTTTCCAAACTTTCCTTTTCTTTGGTTAAATCATCTTCACTCCTCTCTTGTTCAGTTTCCTCATGCCTCAGCCAATCGCCGATCATCGACTGAGTATCAAATACGTGTTCATTGTTTTCATCGCTGATGGTGGCGATCTTCTCATTGGTCAGTTCAAGAGCACTTGCCAAAATGTGACAATGTCTGCGAGTCAGCTTCGAGGTAAAGTATTGTAACTCCTCATTTGATATGGGTTGATCAGGTACTAGAGATACAAATACATGCGATTAAAATACAAATTAAAAGCCCGGTCTGTTAAATTACAGAATTAACGGTGTCGAAATAAAGTCAGAACAGAAGTAAACATGAACGATCAGGAACTGTCGTACATCTTACATAAATGAATTAAAATGAATTGAAATGACTTAACCCTATCAAGGCAGGGAGGGGGGGGGGGTAGTATCGCGCAATATTTTCGCCGCACAATGTTCTTTGACCGCGCCGCTCGCTGCCTTTTTCGTTTTAGGTCTTGTGCATCTTTTTTAAAACTAACTAAACGACGCCCAGGTACGCGGCTCCGTAATTATGCACAATTCTGTTAGTGCATGTTAGACCAAAAATTGCTCAAAAATGTGATTTCGTGTACAAAGTCAAAGCAAATTCAGTTTTCAACCAAAAATCATTAATGTATGACTATATTTAGTTTTGCTGGTCTAAATGGATTTAATTATGCTGTTTATGATCTCTAATAAGTCCTCGACAAAGCTCAATGAAAATAAAGAAAAACAAAAGTTACAAAAACAAACAAATACATTAAAAAATTGCAAAAGATCCATATAATACATACGAAATTGATCTACGTCGCAATTTTTTTCTTCATGAATTCGCTAAGAACGACACAGAGTAGTTTATACCAACAGTTAAAACATTTGGAACTTTATTTACGGAAGAAAAAGTATGACTTTGCATAAATTAACATAATCACTAATAGCAATTTGCATGAAATAAATTACTATTCATTTTTGTACATTACATGTATGTCACACACAACCTGCATGCCAATTTTCGGCGTGACCGCGCGATCGACGACCGATTTTTTTTTTTTTTTTTTTTTTTTTTTTTTTGGGGGGGGGGGGCTTCAAGCCCCCATCCGGGCTACATAATATCCCAATATACCCCGGCCTAGATCATGGAGATAGGGTTAAGGAAGATCATTTTCCGGGGAAAAGGTCAAACTCACCACAAAAGAAAGTTCTGTCGACTGGCGTGCATTCTGCTCTCTCGAGAGCTAAACTCAGTATTGAAACTGGGTTTTCATCAAAACGTGTACTGGCCCACTTCTTCAATTCTTCCAATGATTTTGGTATCAGCTCCGATATCTTTCCAGTGTCCTCAAGGTCCTTTGGATGGGGATAATGAATGATCTCCGAGAGAAAGGTATTGATTTTCACTGGTTCTCCAATGTGCCAAAAAATATGCTCGAGCATTCTTTCGGAAACCATGATCGTCGAATTTGTCCGTACATCTATAAAAGGCAGAAACTCTATACAGTGCGTATCAAAAAAAAGTTTACACTTTGAAAAAGCCCTGGGAATTAAAAAAATATACAACATGTGGGTAATTTTTTCACATATATTCTTGGGTTTGGGTCTCATCTATCCAATTAAAGTAGAAGTTATGACAGAATGTTACACTTGAGTAAGCACTGTCCATTTTTGTAAAGCTCCCAGAAATCTGTTTGCGCAGAAATGCTCGTTTTCACGGGGAAGGGGAAAGGACGAAATCAAACTTACCCTGCGAAACATTTCTCATACATTTCCCTTGCACTTTTAGTCAATTGACATAAAACAAATCATACATTCAAGCATTTTGTAACAATTTTGCCACCCAAATTAAACTTTCAACACTTAGTAACTAAGCACAACCCTTACCCTTTTTGTGCCAGCTGGATCTGAGGACATAACTGAATCTGAACAAAAGTTAATTGCCGACATATCCAGCATTTTTCACTATGTTTTTATCATTTAAAGTGGGTTTACATTTCATTTTTAATGTAATACTTGTTTCTCCACACTTTTCCCAAGCTTGAAAATGATTAACAAAATAAAAATCAAGCCTAAGCCATTTCATGTAAATCACAGTTCAGTGTAAGGCAAATATCGTCACGATGGCCTCGGTGTGTGGGGTAGTGAATGGGGCGCAATGCACTCTCTGAAGTGTTTTGGGCAAGGAAACAAGTTTAAAAAGGTAAAAGATATCTTCAAATAAATTTTACTAGCTAAAATCCACGTGTTCTTCATGATTAGGGTCTACTTTTATTCGCATAACTATCTCAAAGTTCTGCGCAAATGATTTTTCACTAACTTTTCAAAAGTAAGTGGTGCTCACTCAAGCGGAAATATTTTTCGACATTTATATCGTCATTTGCTTAAATGGACCTGTACCAATGTTAAAATTTCGAAAAATCTTCAGGATATTACAAATGTATAATTTTACAGGATTTTTTCTAAGTGTAAACTTTTTTTCGATACGCACTGTATATCAGAAAAAAGGTAGATAGATGCTAAAAATATATACTTTTACGTAAAGGCCGCCCGCCAACTTCCCCGGAATGTCGCAGTTTCTCTCCTGTTCCTGCTCTGTAACTCCATTTCACTTCTACCTCTATCCACTTTTTGTAGTCCGTGTACACGATGTACCGTCAACCCCACCGCAATCCTTCATACAACTATGCAAACTTTAAAATATCAACCAAATCGATTTTTTTAGGAGGGGGGAGTTATTACTTCTTAATGCAGTACTTACCATAAATTTCTTTCCATGCGTCAGGGTATTTAGCTCTGTCTAAAGCTGTACTCAATTTCTGCGCTTGGTCGTATTCATCGTCGTGTGCCTTGCCTGCTTTCCACTGACACAAATGCTTGTAAGCCTCCGGGACTGTGAACACATCTTTCAATTTCCCGATACCTAGCTGTTCAAAGGTATCGTTCAATTTTCCCATATCAGACATGGTTACTTTAGACACCATCATCCAGAGCTCGTAAAAAGACAATTTCCCTGAGAGAATGAATTTTGTATCAAAGAACAAAAGACTGATGCAAGTCTATAATAATCATGATCAATTCCATTATTATTAGATGCCGTTGCTAGGACTAGTCGGGTGTCTGGAAAACGAAGACCGAAGACCGGGGACTTATATCACACTCGTGTGAAAGCGTTTGTAGTTCACGCCCGAAGTGTGTACAAAGCAGTGCAAAGTGTGTACAAAACACGAACGCGGGTTAGAATGGACTTCGGACCTTGCCCCCTACACATGTTCTCCCATTGACCATGTTGACAATGCGCGGGTCCCCGGTCTTCGATCTTCGTTTTCCAAACCCGTTGTTGGGTGTCTGGAAAACGAAGACCGAAGACCGGGGATCGCATTCGTTTAGCTAAGATACCACTTATAAATGTCTTTATGAAGGCCTCTATTATTCAGCTCAAATTCAAGAATATTCTGATCTTGAATACATTAATATCAATAATTGGCTGATAATTAAGTCATATGAATTGCTTTGGGTGAATAAATAGCAAAACTAGTATAGTTAATTTAGACCAGTTGAGGCGGGATAGGTCTACCAGTTTACACCACTATAAGACCACCAAGACCGGTAATAAACTCCAGTAATCAAGACCAGATTCAAAATTCCAGTTAATTTAAGAACAACTCGAGACCAGTATACAGACCAATTAAATTTTAACTGGTCCAGCTAGTACAATGAACTGGAACAGTTAGATCAGTATGACGTTGTTTCATTTTCCAGAGTTACATTAATCTGGTCCAGTGAACTTTGGCTGACATTAATTTGCAATTCTGCTACCATTGACATATAAGGCAGGTCCCCGGTCTTCGATCTTCGTTTTCCAAACCTGTTGTTGGGTGTCTGGAAAACGAAGACCGGGGATCGCGTCTATTCGTCTAGCTAAGATAGGCCTATAATATTCAGCTCCAGTTTAAGAATATTCTGATCTTGGATACGTCATCAGCTATGATTGGCTGCAGATAAGTTATGGTTATTTGTGTGAATATCGTGATCAGCTAGGGCATGATTAATAAGGATAGATAACAATTATAACGTACATATTTCACCCACGGAATTCAGCCATTGCAATTCTGAAAAACCGAAGACCGGGGATCGCATTCGTCTAGCTAAGATTCCACTTATGCCATCATTAAAGCCTTTATTATTCAGCTCAAGTTCAAGAATATTGTGATCTTGAATATATACATTAACATCATTCATTGGCTGATAATTAAGTCATATTGATTGCTTGTGTCAATAAATATAGTTAGACCAGTTGAGGCGGGATATGTCTACCAGTTTACACCACTATTCCACCGAGACAAGTAACAAACTCCATGGGGTCCCAAACCTATCATGTATTCTCATTTTGTTAAACTATGTAATATGTCTCTTGTTTTGATTGGTATAAATAAATTTGAACTTGAACTCCAGTAATCAATCAAGACCAGTTTCAAATTTCCAGTTAAAGGTTAACTCTAGACCAGTAATTTAAGACCAGTTTATTTCTTAACTGGTCCAGTACAATGAACTGGACCAGTTAGACCAGTATGCCGTTGTTCCATTTTCCCTAGTTACATTCTGGTCCAGTGAACTGGTTTTTCCTACTTGGCTGACATCAATTTGCAAACTACCATTGACATATAAGGCAGGTCCCCGGTCTTCGATCTTCCAAAGATTTTCCAAACCTGTTGTTGTGTGTCTGGAAAACGAAGACCGAAGACCGGGGATCGCGTCTATTCGTCTAGCTAAGATGGGCCTATAATATTCAGCACCAGTTCAAGAATATTCTGATCTTGGATACGTCATCAGCTATGATTGGCTGCGGATAAGTTATGGTTGTTTGTGTGAATATCGTTATCAGCTAGGGCATAATTAATAAGGAAAGATAACAATTATAACGTACATATTTTACCCACATAATTCAGCCATTGCAGTTCTGAAAACTTTAATAAAACTGAAAACTTGCATACAATACATCCTATATACTGCGCAATCACGTACGTACAACAGACTCAACTCAACTGGCGTTTGGAACTATTTTACCAACATTGACATTACGCATGTCCCCGGTCTTCGGTCTTCGTTTTCCAGACACCCAGGACTAGTCACCCTATTTGATTCATGAATACAATTGAAGAAATGAGGCCATGTTCTCGAAGTGATCCTTTCACTTCTTTCATCTCTTCATTAAATTCATTTTGACAACCATTAAAACACTTCATCAGTACATTTTTCCCCACATTTATGTCCTTTATTTTTGTTTTGTAATCATAGCTTCATATGCATGATATACATTATTTACATGATTATGCTAGTTCCAGTTTATAAATCTGATAGGATGTGTAAATTGTGTGTGACCTTTAATCTTCTTTATCATTTGCTCTTGAATTATTGTTTTTAAGGAAAGTCTTGTAAAAAGGGAGTCAATATCATGCACGCTATATCTCTCCATAGCGTCATTTAACATAATGCCACCATTTCAATAGGGCTATTGAGTTTGTAGATTAATCGATTTTAATCGATTAGAAGATCGCTAAAGGTATGCATCAAATATTCCAAGGAAAATGCGAAACTTACAACCATTAAAATGTGGTTGGTCCAATTTTTAATAGCAAAGAATGCACTTATCAAAAGGGTAAGGGACGTATGTAATCATCCCCTTATCAATCCTTAAGCTTGACTGTGATAATACCTTTAATTTCCTTAGTTTCCATAAGAGGGTAACGTTCCTCTATGTCATCGTTACCAGACCCTGTTACGGGGAAGATACAGAGACATTTGAAATAAAAATAAATGTAAATACATGTATCAAATGCAGTTCTAAATTACAGTAAATCATTGTTTTATTCCAATAATGCCAATTTCCCGAAAGCATATAAGCCATGTACCTAGCACCTTCCGAAACGGCACACAAGGAAAAGCTTTTATAAGTACACGTTTGTACCTTCCACTATTCCAGATAGATGGTCACAGAATTACATCTACAACATGACAACGGTCTTGCAAGAGCGACAAGGGGCATATAAAGGTGCTTGCAGTATTGGTAGCAACGTTTGAAAATGCAAAACATATTTTTTCTAACGTTTTGTAGAGCCTGCATCCATTCTGTTCATTCTTGAATCTTGAATAAATAATCCCTTCTGCAGCTCATACTGGAAGCTAAACTGGGGTGGGTGCATGTGCAGTCAATGGCCGACGGTGACGTTAGAGGTCATTTACAATAAAAAAGTGGAGGTGTGTGCAAGTAAAAACATGGCCATTCAGTTCACAATAACCGGAGTCCAGCAGTTGGCTGCACTGTTAGAAAATTTATCCTTAAAATGAAAAAAGTTCATGCAGCAGAGTCTCGAGAACACCTGTAATCTTACCAGATCATGTACAATTACAGGAAATTGGTATTTGGTGTATGGAACCTTACAAATTTCCTTTAATAAAACACCCTTTTCCCCCTTTTAAACAGACCTGTTCTGTTAAATTGCAGAAAAAAATCCTGTTTTATGAATTTACAGAATGATTCTGTTATTGCTTTCTGCTAAATCTTCTTTTTTTCTATAAAATCAGGTTTTTTTTAAACAGTGTGCAAACTTCTGATAACTGGGAAGGCAGCCGCCAGGAAGATATAGTGAGGGAAGGTGTGTTGATAGCTACACTTCTCCGGTGATAATTTTATTAGAAATATTCTAATCATGTGTTTTTACATGAAAATCACACACAATTTATTCAAAATTGTATATATTCAAGATTTATTTACACCCCCACACCTACTTACATTAATTTCAGAGTTACTTACCTCGACGATGCCTTCGGAACCAGATCATGAATATGGAGGCACCAATTACTGTCACGAGTCCTAAACTTGCTAAAGGTATTACTGTTAGAGGAATAAGACATTCAATTATTAACATCACATTATTCATTCAGTCACAATAACATTGTTTTGAATTGCTATTAGGGGTTCTTAATTTTATTCAGTGTATATTCACATCGATCATAGACACCAGTACATATAGGACTATATTTTATAAAGAGGAAGAGCAATCGACGTCGGAATAGGCGGATGATAAATAATACGCTTAACAGCACAATTCCATCCCAAAGTTTGCATAAACCATTATAGCAATACATAATGTTTCAGTTTCATAAATTCACGGCAAATGAACGATATAATCGTTTCTGTTAACTGATTATCGATTCCACAATCACACGGAAATACAAAGCTTTATTTATTGAAAACATATTAAAATAATTGTCATCTTGTTCATAGGTTATACAATTGCAGATGAAACTAAAAGGAAAATTCTCGATATCTCTGTGTCCATTATTTTGTTGCAGAAGAAACAAATGAAGGTGAGAACAAACAGAATCATAATGATAATTTTAATGATATCATGCTATCAACCATCAGCATCCTTACCAATAACCATAAGGAGGTTTGTTCCCTTTGGTGGCATTGTTGTCATGGACGTTGATTCTTCGGGAGCCGAAGTTTGTTCTTCCGGAAGCCTGACAAATGCCGTCACCGCACTTTCCTTGTGGTGTCCAGGTAGATCTGATGCAACACACACGTATGGCCTTTCACTTGGAGCTGCAATAATTGAAACCGACTTGTTTCTGGTTTCATCGTTATTGATCCATTCTTTCGTCTCGGATGAAGCAATTTTCTCAGTCCCGTGCAAGAAGAACAGGTTCAGTTTTGGGTAAAAGCCAGAAGCATAGCAGATGAGGTTTACAGTGGTATGTGTGGTAATGGTACAACCGAAGTCTTGAACAAACGAAGAGTCATTGCACCCCTTAATGGCCGGGTAAGGTTCTCTAGGTGGCTCTTTGAAAAAGAATTGACCAATTACATGACCATTATAATGCATGATATAATATAATTGCAGGTATAACCTCTTCCCGAAAGAAAATCACAAATTATTTGTTTTCTTTATAATTTGTTCGGTCAGAACGGTTACTTAAAGGACAGATAATGTTTACTAATATGAGAAACAGGTACCACTACAAGACCAAAACCAACATACTTATGATAAATAGACGGGAAATTACTTCTGCCCCTACAACATAAAAACATCACTCAACTTTGCGAGATAAAGTATTAATTTCTATCTTACCTACTACACTCAAGTCAGTAAAATTGTGGATTAGAAACCCGCGGTAGTTTGAAACTCGACATATGTAGCAGCCCTCATCTTTTATATGGGCTTCTTTGATGATCAGTGAATAGTTATTCGCTATCTCACATGAGTTATCTTCAGCACAAAGACCCGGCCATATCTTATCACCCATCCATGTCACCAATGGCGTTGCTTGCGCTGGGTCGTGTCCTTTCTTCCAGTAAACTGCTAAAGGTTCTCCGTAGAATTCGCAGTTCAAGACGGCAGTGCTTCCTCTGGGTATGGTTTTTAAGACATCTGTGTAGACGAACCCATCCTTGATATCTCCCATGATTCCTACAATTGCCGCAAACAAACAATGTACTATTTCATGAAACACCTTTTAGGTAATTTTACAAAATTTGGTCAAGGCCAGCCAAGTATTAAGATTCCAGGATCATAAATTTCTATTAGGCCTATATTCCTGAAAACCTTTTCTAAAAATGCTTCGCAAAGTACATGTACTGCCAAGGATTCTGCTGCAAACCAAAGCCATGAAACCTGTCAACCATGCAACCTCATGCTAAATGTTTGCGCTGGAAATTTTTACTTTTGAATTGTTGATTAACTGTTTGAACTACAATTATCACTAGCGTATCAAGTATCAACAATGGCAAGAAAATTTAACGGCTCATACACAAGCATAGTAAAGTCACATTGTCCACAGACAATTGGGCGCATGAAATGTTTTGTAAGATCTGATGCTGGATACGCGCCTGGTTATTGCTATAATAACTGCGATAACTGTCATTTTCTTATGATTCACCTATTTTGTAACTAAAAATGGTGGTTCAACAAGTTCCTTGTTGTGTAAGGTCCTGTGAGAAAAAAAATTATAGAAGTAAAAGTGACATGAAGAAGCGAGAAAGTGGAGGTTGAAAGGTAGAGATGTGTGTAGTCCTCTAAAAATACGGTATACCAGAAGGAGTGGATAGCTTGAGTAGTAGGTAGGATGAAATGATTGAGTAGAAGGCCCGTTGAGTTGGAGAGGTCAGAGCAGCTTGAGCAGGTGCGAGAATGCTGACTTGAGTCGGCGAGTGGAGTTATAGAGCAGGAGCTGGAAAGAAGACTCCAGCTTCTACGTATCGTAAACCACTTCAGAAGACGGACAGTCGACCTCCATTTCTTCATTTCACTTTTCTATCCACTTTTATTTTAGTCCCTTTCAGGACCTTGTACATGGCGTATCGTAAACCACTTCTAGGAATGTTCGTGATACCACTTCATTCATCCAAGTTCCTTGTTAGGAAATAAACTTTATACACACGCACACCCTCACCCACCTCCCGTCCCCCACACTTAATCACACACACAACCCCAAACACACACACCCTCACACCCAAAAGGTATCCCATCGTGTGGATGAGGGAGTGTGTGTGTGGGGGTGATGGTGTGTGTGTGTATGTGTATCTACTTGTGCAATTTAGTTGTGGTCCCAAAAGCGTTTGACGCTCGGACAGAAGAGGTATAAAAATTAATGTTTATATTTCATTGAATCTTGCTGTGAAAAAGTCGATGAAACTGAAAAGTTGGAAAATGTACTTTTCTTACCTTCACCTTCGAAAGACTTCAATTATGCGATCCGTGGCAATGGTGATGCAAGCGTGCTGTCAAATAAGAGCTGATGTATGACTAAAAATTTTGCAAGAATAAACTATCTAATTTTTCACAGCACTGGCAATTAAACCTCGGTAACCTCTTACAACAACACACATCCCATTGACCTTATTTTTCTTTTCTAAGTTCCAAATTTGGGGGAAAAACAAAAATAACATAAAAATGGCTGTTTGTACTTCCGTAAAGACGTAGTCACCATAAATTTAATCACATCTATGATTAAAAAAAAAAGGAGATATTCTATTATTAGCCAGACTGTGTTCTATGAGGCGCCGAATGTACCAATATTATATAGAACAATTATTTGTTATATAATCATTATTTATTAAATAATAACTATTATTTATATATAATTTACATTTTATTTGTAAATAACTACTATTATATAAAATATCATTTCTAATTATTTATATATAATTCCAAGTAATACTTCATTATTTGTAAATAATAATAGTTCGACATTCCATTATTTATAAATAATGATTATTTGTTTTTCATTATTTATAAATAATGATTATTTGTTTTTCATTATTTATAAATAATGATTATTTGTTTTTCATTATTTACAAATAATGATTATTTGTTTTTCATTATTTATAAATAATGATTATTTGTTTTTCATTATTTATAAATAATGATTATTTGTTTTTCATTATTTACAAATAATGATTATTTGTTTTTCATTATTTATAAATAATGATTATTTGTTTTTCATTATTTATAAATAATGATAATTGGTTTTTCATTATTTATAAATAATGATTATTTGTTTTTCATTATTTACAAATAATGATTATTTGTTTTTCATTATTTATAAATAATGATTATTTGTTTTTCATTATTTATAAATTATTTGTTGAGTTTTCCATTATTTATAAATAATGATTATTTGTTAAATAATGAAAACGTCTACTTCATTATTTATAAATAATTTTTTCGAGTGCACCATTATTCTCATTATTTATAAATAATCATTATTTAATGTTCGAGTTTTCCATTATTTATAAATAAAGATTATTTGTTAAATAATGAAATATCTACTTCATTATTTATAAATAATAATTTTGTTTCAATATCCCATTAATCATTATTTATAAACAATTTTTACAGTTTGCCATTATATACAAATAATCATTATTTATATACAAATAACCATTATTTATTAAATAATGCCATTATTTATTAAATAATGCCATTATTTATTAAATAATGCCATTATTTATTAAATAATGCCATTATTTATTAAATAATGCCATTATTTATTAAATAATGGAAAACTCGCTATAACATGCAAATGTGGGACCGCCCATGATATGAATATTCATGATGCGATTTCCTTTTTCGTGATTTTTCTTCACAAATTTTTGTCCATTTCCTCTTCATAATGACATTTCTTGAGGCAATTTTCTAGGGATATGGTCTGATTGTAATATTCTTCATTTTCTATATAACTTCGTCTTCGTAGAAATATCAAAAAGTGTAATTTTATACGATTTTTCCTACAGTTCACAATCCCCATAGGCGCGCGTGTACGGTAGGGACAACCGGTGAATCGACGGAGTGCTCTTCATCGAAATACTACGTTGGTTGGTCCCCGGAAGTGGCGGGCGGAATTTAGCCCGAATCCTCGATGGAAGTCGATCAAGTGCATATGAGCTGAGAGAGTGAAATATCAGTGTACTTGTACAGGCCCTTCTACTTTTTATAAATATTTCTTGTTGCTTTTTTTGTTAAGTTAATTTTTCCTGGTGTAGAGATAAGTTTCAGTTCTAATAATGCACTTCAAATACATTTTGGAGTGTCTGTTTGAGGCGTTTGGGGCGATTTCACCCTGGCCCCAAAATGCTCGCAACGACAATACGGGGGCATGATGACCCCTAAATTTTTTAAAAAAACTTATTTTTCTATTGAAAATTATCTCAAATTCACCAAAAGTGTGCACGAAAGCCTTCGTATTTCACTTTTAAAACTCCAAAAAGTGCCCAAATGACAAGCTTGGTCGCTTCGCTGTGTCGCATTCAACTTGAGAACGTTTACGCGTCTGCTTCGATATATCCCCCCCCCCCTCCTCCGAAAGAAATTCTGTATACGGCCATGCTCTAAAGAGCCTGGCACATTGATTTATGTATACTTCATTTTCATTATTTTTATCTCATTATCATCATGGCCTTACGCAGAATTTTTTCCGGGGGGGCGGTGGGGGGAGCAGGACGCGCGTAAACTTTCTCATAAAAATCTTGAAAAAGCGAAGCGACCAAGCTTGTCATTTGAGCTTGGTCGCGTCGCTGTCTCGCTTTCAAGATTTTTTTGAGAAACTTTACGTGCGTCCTAGCTGCTCCCCCCCCCCGGTAAAAATTCTGTGTAAGGCCATGATGATAATGTGATAAAAATAATGAAAATGAAAAGTACATATAAATCAATGTGCCATATGCTCTTTTGAGCATGGCCGTTCACAGAATTTCTTTCGGGGGGTGGGGGCAGACGCGCGTAAACGTTCTCAAGTTGAAAGCGAGACAGCGAAGCGACCAAGCTTGTCATTTGGGCTTGGTCCCGTGGCTGTCTCGCTTTCAAGATTTTTTTGAGAAAGTTTACGCGCGTCATGCTCCGGCCCCGGCCCCCCTGAAAAAATTCTGCGTAAGGCCATGTTGATAATGAGATAAAAATAATGAAAATGAAAGTATACATAAATCAATGTGCCAGGCTCTTTAGAGCATGGCCGTATACAGAATTTCTTTCGGAGGAGGGGGGGGGGGGATATATCGAAGCAGACGCGTAAACGTTCTCAAGTTGAATGCGACACAGCGAAGCGACCAAGCTTGTCATTTGGGCACTTTTTGGAGTTTTAAAAGTGAAATACGAAGGCTTTCGTGCACACTTTTGGTGAATTTTGAGATAATTTTCAATAGAAAAATAAGTTTTTAAAAATTTAGGGGTCATCATGCCCCCGTATTGTCGTTGCGAGCATTTTGGGGCCAGGGTGAAATCGCCCCAAACGCCTCAAACAGACACTCCAAAATGTATTTGAAGTGCATTATTAGAACTGAAACTTATCTCTACACCAGGAAAAATTAACTTAACAAAAAAAGCAACAAGAAATATTTATAAAAAGTAGAAGGGCCTGTACAAGTACACTGATATTTCACTCTCTCGGCTCATATGCACTTGATCGACTTCCATCGAGGATTCGGGCTAAATTCCGCCCGCCACTTCCGGGGACCAACCAACGTAGTATTTCGATGAAGAGCACTCCGTCGATTCACCGGTTGTCCCTACCGTACACGCGCGCCTATGGGGATAGTGAACTGTAGGAAAAATCGTATAAAATTACACTTTTTGATATTTCTACGAAGACGAAGTTATATAGAAAATGAAGAATATTACAATCAGACCATATCCCTAGAAAATTGCTTCAAGAAATGTCATTATGAAGAGGAAATGGACAAAAATTTGTGAAGAAAAATCACGAAAAAGGAAATCGCATCATGAATATTCATATCATGGGCGGTCCCACATTTGCATGTTATAGCGAGTTTTCCATTATTTAATAAATAATGGCATTATTTAATAAATAATGGCATTATTTAATAAATAATGGCATTATTTAATAAATAATGGTTATTTGTATATAAATAATGATTATTTGTATATAATGGCAAACTGTAAAAATTGTTTATAAATAATGATTAATGGGATATTGAAACAAAATTATTATTTATAAATAATGAAGTAGATATTTCATTATTTAACAAATAATCTTTATTTATAAATAATGGAAAACTCGAACATTAAATAATGATTATTTATAAATAATGAGAATAATGGTGCACTCGAAAAAATTATTTATAAATAATGAAGTAGACGTTTTCATTATTTAACAAATAATCATTATTTATAAATAATGGAAAACTCAACAAATTATTTATAAATAATGAAAAACAAATAATCATTATTTATAAATAATGGAAAACTCAACAAATTATTTATAAATAATGAAAAACAAATAATCATTATTTATAAAGAATGAAAAACAAATAATCATTATTTATAAATAATGAAAAACAAATAATCATTATTTATAAATAATGAAAAACAAATAATCATTATTTGTAAATAATGAAAAACAAATAATCATTATTTATAAATAATGAAAAACAAATAATCATTATTTATAAATAATGAAAAACAAATAATCATTATTTGTAAATAATGAAAAACAAATAATCATTATTTATAAATAATGAAAAACAAATAATCATTATTTATAAATAATGAAAAACAAATAATCATTATTTATAAATAATGGAATGTCGAACTATTATTATTTACAAATAATGAAGTATTACTTGGAATTATACATAAATAATTAGAAATGATATTTTATATAATAGTAGTTATTTACAAATAAAATGTAAATTATATATAAATAATAGTTATTATTTAATAAATAATGATTATATAACAAATAATTGTTCTATATAATATTGGTACATTCGGCGCCTCATAGTGTTCTATCAACCCTTTTCCCGACAGAATTGTCCCGAAGAAAAAGACCCTAGACATTATACAAGAACAATTAATAGTTTGAGTAATTTTGATTAACTCTTACCATGAATGCAGTACAATAGCATAATGATTGTCACACCAGGCCAAACAAGAATTCGACCCTCCATGTTGCTATTGCGAATAAAGTGTAAATTTTTTTTATACACGAGTTGACTCACAACGTTATAGCTAGATTATTAAACCTTATTTTATGACTCCTTTCAAAGTTCAGTGTCGGTATTCCCAGTTTGTAAAAATCTGTGTGGCCACCTCTTGCTCAAAGGTGTGATTTTTTATTGATTACCTTTTTTATTGCTTGTCAAAGAAGTTAAATTATCATCATGACTAAAACGATTAAAATGATCCCTATGAAATGTCTGAGTGGTGTTCTTCAAATAAACACATGAATAGATCTAGAGGTAAACTGCCATTTGGTATCTATTTTCTGTTCGGTATCAACGCACATGGTCTGATAAAAATTTGTCTACAACAAAATCGTCCACTACCATCTAATGCCCACTTAGCTGAATTTAAAAATCTGTCTCATTTTTATTTAGGCTATACCAATTAAATCTGATACTCCTTTAGTCTAGAACAACTTAGTCTGTGTGATAAGATGAGCTGCGTTTGGACATACCATAGACAAATTGATTGAGAGCAGATTAATGATTGAGACTGTTTATTTTCGATTGCTCTAATGCCAATTTGTCCAATTACCAACTCGTCTACTCTCATTTTATCTACCATCTGTTCGAACACTATCCACATGGTCTAATTGCCATTTCGTTCATATACCATTTAATCTAATTGGTCTTAGTGTTAATTGGGCGAAATGAATGAAAATAAAATGGATATTAGACCTACTGACTATGAGACGAAATGTTATGATTATTTGTATTATTGTCATTTTATTATTGTTATTAGTAGCAGTATCAATTCTAGAAGTAAAGGGGTAGTATTCTCATAATGTAGGTATCGGTCTAGGTGAGACACGAGGAAGAGAGAGAGAGAGAGAGGAGAGGGAGAGGGGATTAGGGAGTGCGTGGGAGATGGGGAGGGAGAGAGGGGGTATACGGTGTGCCAAATGCACGTTTGTGCGTACTATACTTTGTCAGCACATTATACGAAAATTATTATATACTTATATGTCTTATCACACCCATAAGAGGTAATAAACACTTGAACTTGCTACCCACGCAGTAGCGCGTAATAAGCGTAAATGATTAACAAAATTATTAGACATAACGTACCTAAACAAATACACGTTGTTGAAAATACGAACATCGTAAACCAAACGATATCATTTTGATATAAAGCAAATAATTTTTATGACTCTGTGGGAGCCAGTGTATACATACATCATGTCATGTGCACATAATAGTTTTAAATATACCCATTGATTCCATCATAATCTTTTTCTTTTTCTTTTTATTCTTTTCCTCATCTCTCATCTTCTTCTTTATTCTTTTCCTATAGTTAGATCATCTCTAATATCATCAATCTTATTATTCTCATTACTGTTATTATTATTGCCATCATTATTATCATTAATATTATTATTAATATAAAGAGACCAAGGCGGGTATTCAATTTAATGTATTTATTTTGTAAGATTTTCACTTAGCACTCGACTTGGCTAAGCAAAATGCTTAACTCATAGTCAGATCACACTTTATGAAGCAAAATTTAAGCAAAATACTTACTAATAACCATTATTACGATTATGACGCCATAAGTCATATTATGCGGATGTACTGTATCTATGTATGTATTGTGGAGCGTTGTGACCCAGTGGATTAGTCTCCAGACTTTGAAACAGAGGGTCGTTGGTTCGAATCCCAGCCATGGCGTAATTTCCTTCGGCAAGAAATTTATCCACATTGTGCTGCATTCGACCCAGGTGAGGTAAATGGGTACCGGCAGCAAGTAATTTCTCAAAAAGCCGTGCGCACCAGAATCGGTAGACTAGCTTAGCCGGGGTAATATAGGAGCGCCTTGAGCACCTAGCAAGGTGGATACGTGCGCTATACAAATCCTATATTATTATCTAAGTCTGCGCAGTATATATGTACGACTGCGTGAACGTACGGTTATAAACTGCACGCAAGCTAGACTTAAGCCAGGTAGCCGACCGACTTAGATTTAAGCAAATACTTAGCAAAAATGTAATTTAATACCAAAGACGGAAAAATACATTACTTATAAAAGTACCAAGTAAAATACTTAATATTCTGGCTTACATGTAAGTATCAAATTGAATACCGGCCCGGGTCTATCGTTTCATACTAAATGGATGCCACTTTAAAAATGTACATGGTTTATGAAACAAAAAATATAGAAATTGTAGTAGTGTTGTAGTAGTATCGCAGAGTAATTTATAAGTACCTGGAATATTCAAAATGCTGAAGGTTAGCCGTTATTAACATCACACTGAAACAATTTCAATTAATATTTTTTAAATAATGAGAGAATTTGATCAATATATGCTGAATATAACAGTTGTCTAGTTCCTTCCATATTTATCACCTTATTTCGACCACAATATTAAAAAAGAAATAAATTAACTGTTAAGTGCACAAAATATACAAAACATAACATATATTATAAGTAAGTCCAGGACGCCATTGCATAAAAGTTACTTTGATGGTAACTTTGCCATCCAAAGGTAACTACCATGGTAATATGACCCATCAGCCAACCAAAATCAAGGATTCCATGCAAGATACCATTGCATGGCAAAGTTACCATAATGGTTACTTTTATGCAACGGGGCCCTGGTCATGAATTACTACTGTCAATCTAGGGCAGTAGTATAAATGTAAACAGTGCGTATAAAAAAAACGGGACAGATTCGAAAAGTCTATAAATTTTTTGTTTCAAATTATAATGTCTATATTTTGGTGTTAATAGGTGCTCTAAGGTCTTATCTTTCAAATGCTATTGAAAAAAAATTGTTTCGTTCATGCTTGAGCGAACACGCAATGTTTTTGTCTGGGGTTAAAAAAGAGGCTTGCGCCAAAATGGCATAAAATTATAAATATGATGATCGTACTTCTTGCTAATTAGCAGACTTCCTCTTCACTATCTTTGCCATAATTTTCAAATCATGCGGTCAAAATTCATTTTCAGATCTATTTATTTGCTTGAATTGTTCTGTTGTTGTTTCTTTTTAATATGCTCTCTGTAAGCTTTGAATATTCCTTCTTCAAGCTAAAACAATTTTGTTTCACCCGAAGTATGGGAGAGCGTGGATTTTTTTTTCAAATCCTTTCATTGTGTTCTACAAAGGTTATGGGCCTTTGAACAGTGCCACACAGAAGGGCGGGGGCTTGGGATGCTCCCCCCCTCAATTAAAAAAATCATGACCAAGAAAAAAAGTGGACAGGAAATACAAGGAAAGATAGAAAGTAAAATATGATATTATTTTCTGAATATTATGTCAAAATCTATCACAAAATTTGATATTGTAATAAAAAAGTGGGAATATTTGCGTCCTCACTTCGCTCGCTCACAACTTTTTAATACATTTTACCCGATCTGCCATATCTAGCTCCGTCAGCCCCCACTCCTTTCAAAACCGTTCTGCGGGCCCTGCAACATATAACACACATACATTCAAAATGTCCAATGAATTTACGTTTAACTCTTCATACATGCCAACAAAAGGGGAAGGGGAAGGACGAAAACGAATCCCCCTCACTTCCGTCACCCATGTGGAAAAAGAAAAAAAAGTATCAGAACGTAAAAGAAGAGAGAAAACATCACCACTACTTAATAACTGCACACCCAAGCTAAGGATTCACCAACAATATTTACATGGACACCCATATCCAAAAACAATCTAAAATTATTTTTGTCCATTCATCAAAGTCAGAAACATGCATTTCACACTTGCTACAAGACAAACTTCACAATAAATACTGAAGAGCGAGACAAATTTTGTTTACTTTGATTAGTTCAAATTTTCTTCCAACTGTAATGATATTCATAAACATTATAATACGACTATCTTTTAATATTGTTAAGAAAGATATTGCCATATTGCATTCTTTTAATTTTGGGGGGTCTAAGCTTCCAACATTAAATGATTTACTTCACGAAAATTGAAAAAAAAAAAAAGCGAAACAACACTATTGTTTCGATTTCATATACATGTAGGTCAAGATCAAAACTTGGAATAAAAAAAATTAAGATTGTCAAACTCGTTTCTAGTTATGTGTATGATAAACATATATATAAGCAAAATTGCATCGAAAAAGAAGTATTTGACAATGTATAATTGTAATACTGAGGGGATGCGCATATACATGTTCTCATCTGTTAACAACATTGTTTATATTGTTAGGCTACCCTAGCAATTTTATGATTTTGAAAAAGAGCATAAAAATAGATTCGTAAATATTGTTTCCAGAGACTAGCATTTTAAAGCTCATAGGAACATCTAAATTATATTACAAAGTCCTGTTAAATCAGTTTATCTGTCATTTTTGAGTTATGAAAATAGAAACCACCACATTTACAAGGCGTTTGAATATAAGGTGAAGTAAGTCACATTATTCATAGATTCAATTAAGAAATCTAGATCTAGACCTATACAAAAATCATCAAAGTTTGCACTGCTTCACTTTTGCAGAGAATGAAATGCAAGAGCACAAAGTGAAATATTTTTGGCAAGGACAAAGATCGCTGTCACAAAGATCATCATCTTCAAAATCATCCTCTGTATCTTTTTCACCTTCGATCGCTTGATTGCTAGTGATACGAACGATGTTTGACCTGGCTCTGGGCAGGATGTAACGTTAGTTTGATCCATTCGGATCTTGCCGGTCGGGCTGGGCTCCCGGGGCGCGAAATTATTTTTCCCACCGCAGTTTTCATCCTCTGTATCTTTTTCACCTTCGATCGCTTGATTGCTAGTGATACGAACTCAATTTTAGATAATATATACATGTAGTTCTAAGCCCTTAAGGTATATATGTAACTAATGTAAGGGTTGTAATACTGATGATTTTGAAGATGATGATCTTTGTGACAGCGATCTTTGTGACAACAAAATATGAATATTCATGACTTGCGTCTTCGGAATACGAGTACGCATACGCGTGGACTTCATCATTACAAAATTAATTCACTCATGTGTGGTCGACCGTACGCTAGCGTTCACGTTGCCACGAATGAATCAGCACCCTCAAATTACCGGTACCCTTACATTAGTTACATATATACCTTAAGGGCTTAGATCTATATATTATCTAAAATTGAGTAATTTCATGTAGAATTCCATGAATGATCAATTTGACCTGGGGTCTCTCAGCTTCATTGCTTGTAATAAACAAATGTTTTCATTTGTGACGGATTTTGACTGGCATTATGAGAGGAAGATTGTGAAGGTTTTGTGATGGTTTGTGTAACATTGAAAGGCTTCCTTGCTTCGAGACCTGCAAGCAAATTTAAATAAAAACAAAAATAAATGTTACACTTTCGTTCACGCATGTGAACCCGACAATTTTAATTCAGTGATCATATAAAATCATTTTTAACTTTCTATTGTGGCTTAGTGGATAAGTCTCCAGACTTTGAACCACAATGACCAGGGGTGGTATTCTGAGATCCATTTTATCTCAGATAAAATAAAATATTTTATCTCCGTTAAAATCAGTGAGATAAAATACCCTTAAAATCTCTCCGAATTGGTATTCTGAGAACAATTTTATCTTCATTTTATCTCTGTAAGACACACCTACTTTTTAATCAATATCCAATTAGAAACGAGCTTTTATAGCTCTCTCGTGTCACTCAACCAATTGAAATCCATTTCGCCAGGAGGTGTGGCAAAGGGGTGAGATTCCGTCAATTTATTGACTTCAAATAAGCTTGCACTATACGCTTGCGTGTCTTAACAGAGATTTCTTTTTAACAAAAAGGACAATACTCTCATCTTTTTTCGAAGTCTATATCGCATCTTTTCAAGCATCATTTCAAAGACAATATTAGTCAAGACATGTCTTATGAAATACTTTCCGATTGTACAGGAATAACGTTAAGGGGTTATTCTCAATAAATATATAATTTTTCTTAATTTTAATGTCAACATTTGGTGCTAATTCACCTAGAAATATTGGTGAAATCACCTCGTGGAGATAAAATAGCCCCTACCCTCTTTTAAGTTTATTTTATTTTTTTCTTCAAAGTAAATTGGGCGCAAGCAGCACATCATCCGCGTTGCAATACCCAGATACGCGATAGGTATGTCTACGCAGGCACTGTTCTGTTGCGTATCATCTATAGTTACGCAAGATGAAATTTATACGCAAGATAAAATTGTAAATTTTATCTGAGAAATAAAATGTCATCTCAGAATACCAATTTTATTTTAAGAGATGAAATAAAATATTTTAAAGATAAAATGACCTCAGAATACCGCCCCAGAGTTTTAATTCCACAGTGGTACTCGCGTCCTTTGCAATTAGGCATTCATCTACATTTGCCACTCTCCAACCAGGAGGGTGTTTCATAAAGCTGTTCGTAAGATACTTTGTGCACGACTGGTGATCCTTTCTTGGGCTATTTGATATCCCTGTATAATTGATTTGTGACTTATGAACATGTTCCAGTTGTGCGTACCTTTAAGAACAACTTTATGAAACACCCATCAGGTGTATTACAACTAGGTCATGCCGGTAGGAAGGAATTCCTTGATATTTCTAGTTATTATTATCAATATCATGATGCTGTCTATCTGGGGTAGGTTTCAATAATGTGGCAGTATCATGAGTCTGCGGAAGCAAAGAGAGAAAATGCAGATGTATCGAGATTCCATCATTTCCATGGTTTCTGAACAGTGAAAAAAAAACTATTTACATTAAGACCGTCTCACACTATGCTATCCGCTGCGACGCGATTTTTCAAGAAATCGTATTTTGCATTAAATATGAAAGTTCCAACAAGTACATTTTTTTAATCAAAAGATTGGCACATTGTGAGGAAAA
Organism: Lytechinus pictus; assembly: GCF_037042905.1. Taxonomy (NCBI): domain Eukaryota; kingdom Metazoa; phylum Echinodermata; class Echinoidea; order Temnopleuroida; family Toxopneustidae; genus Lytechinus; species Lytechinus pictus. The sequence goes on from NC_087252.1 coordinate 1,984,300, forward strand.
CTAAAATCATATTTTTACATTGCGGCAAGCCCTTATGGTCGGAGTAAAGTCCAAATCGGCTTCAAGTCGCAGCCGATGATGACGTAATTACGACTTGAAATTAAATTTGTTTTTATTCGTTCACTCCGGGAGGCTATAACTGGACTTACTTTCCATTTCAGTAGTCTTACCACTATTCCTAACGCTGATACGTAATATTTTATTAGTTGGAATATCCATATCAAATGTTATCACGATTAATTTGAAATTCGGATTGCAACGAATCGCATAGTGTGAGACTGGCTTTAAGCACAAGAAGCTCACCCTTCATGACGGTACCTAACATGACTTCAAGTGAGAAATCAACGAAACCTTCTTTCAAAAGTCGATCACTGAGATGAATGCGGTTCTGCGACTGTAACGGCTTACGGCCAAGTGTGCCAACCCACTCTTCCAAGACTTGCTTGAGATATGATGTTCCTTCAGAGAGTTTGACAGCAACTTCTAGGATTCCAGATAACTTAGTGGCAACATCTATCTTTATTGCTATTTCAATTTCCTTAGGAATACCCTTGTTTTCAGAGTATGCATGTTCTGGATGATGAAAATGAAAAAAAATTGAGATAATTTACATAAAGACGATAATCTAATGATAAACATCATGTTGTCATTTAGATGAGCAAACGAAATCTCACTCGTGCTACCTTTCTAAGCTGTTCTGGTAAAGCAATAGTCCACCTCCTGGACTGTTGTTATTTTGTACGATACGACTACCAAACACATAACACACTACATCCCAGAACACGCATACACACACCCCCTGAAGTGGGTTAGGTGAATCACTGGGTTAGGCCCATGGTTAGGCGAATCACTGGGGGTAAGTGAATCAGTGGAGGGCGTGTGTGTGTTGGTTATGTGTGCGCGCGGATAGGGTTTGCCCCTTTGGTTTGCCCAATCAATAAAAATCGTCCAGGACGTGGACTAGTAAAGCAACAGAGTGCAACAGGGTAAGCATCAGAGTGCCCTATAGTAAACACAGCGAACTAGCAAGCACTACAAATTCCTCAAAAATACATGTTTATCGTGCATAAAATGATGTCATGAAAATAATGAACACATAAATATCATAATAAGAACCAAAACCGCAACTACCATTCCTACTCCATGTTCTTCATGACTCCGAGAGGAAGACCTTCGTGTACTACAGAAAATTACTGTCAAATGATCAATAATACATTCAACTACTGCACCCCTACGAATATTGCAATGATTAACTAAAATTAATAACAAAATATTGTAATCCCCCAAAAAAGTTTTGTAAATTTTAGTAAGATCTACACACTTGAAGACCCCCACCCCCAATTTAAACATGTATACAAACAAACATTGCATATTATCGGAAATTATTTATTAACTTATTTCCTGACTGTTGTGTGTATGTTAATTATTTTGTGACGTTGAATGCATAATCTGTGTACCATCGAACTGGGTCAATTTAGCCGAAAAGTTCCGGAATCCTTCATCATCGAGGCGTTTGCGCAAGAGTAGACGCTGTTCCTCATTTGGTGGTTGGCTTTTCAGTGATTCATTTAAGACGTTGAGGACATCCTCGACAGTCGGTTTGTCCGAAGAGATGTTCTCAACGTCAACAATGTTGGCGAAGTTTAGTGCTTGTAGATGTATGAAAGTGTCTTGAAGATATTTGCTGACATTTCCACCCTGCTTTCCACTGCGACGAATGTCACCTGAAGATGAAATATAAGACTGGATTTAAAAGAAAACATATATATTTCGAAAAATATTAGCGTTGTGCATAGTTCGGGTAGGTCTTTAACCTTTCCTAATTTTTCAAATGTGGCCCATTCCAAAGATTAATATCAATAATGCAGGTGTGTTTTGGTTAAAGAATAATAACGATAATAGCTTTTTTTATACAGCGCTTTCCCCATAATGGCTCAAAGCGTTTTACAGTACATTATTACCCCCTTAATTGGATTCATTTCAATCCCGCACGAAAGGGGCACAATTCCACTCCCTGGGGGAGCATTCCTTGCATTCATCAGAGTCTCATTAATGGCGCTGGCTAATTCAAACATACAATAACCTTTGTATCCTACCGGGTACCCATTTAGCACCTTGGTCGAGAGCGACAGAGTGTGGATTCACACCTTGCTAAATGACGCTAGACCGCGGTGGGATTCGAACACACGACCCTCTGTTTATTTATCTATTATTTATTTATTTCGTTTTATTTACCCAGGGTATCAGTTGACTAAGCACTGTTTTTCTTGGGGGCCCTGCATACAAGTAACAAATACAATAAATACAAACAATGAGAAGTATTAAACAAGGAAGAAAATATGTTCAAAGAGACAAGCAACCTGCAGGACATACACACAGACATACTGAAATACATGTGTGTATGGAGAACAAAAGTCAACATATTGTGCATATACAAATCCATTATATTCCCTATGATCATATGTTTATTGATTACTTTTGTTTTTACTTGATTGCTCGTCCCTGGAACCAGTCAGATAGGGTTAGTTATTTTTAATTAAAAGGTGAGAGTCAGAACCAATACACCACGGCTTTTCCAGAAAGGGAAATATCACCTGTAAGAATGCCAAGCGCCACTTCTTTCTCTAGAACAGGATAAACCGCCTCAGCCAGGGCTTTTCTCCAATTGTATGTTGGACATTTCACTAAGGATCTCCAATACTTCAGCATGTCCATGGTGTTTGTTACTGTGCTGATTATTCCCAAATTCTCACGAATTTTGATGCGGTTCGCCTCCTTGGACCCTTCTCCAAAGCTGACGTCATACAAATCAGCCTGGGACAATTCATATCCTATAAAGAATGAACAGAAATGACATAATTATCATACTGCCACACACATTTTATCTTCATTTAATCTGATGAACATTCTCTGTGAACCTGGGCTCCAGAATTAACTACAGCATATACAGGAAGAGTCCACAATCATGACAATCGATCGAAAAATCAAGTTAACTTACGGCAGCTCTATGAAACGGCCCGCGATATCTATCTTCTTAATATTCATGATTCTTAAATTTTTGTTCAAAAAGAACACATTAAAAAACGATTGGTGATAAAAAAACGTTATTTGTTACTGGCTTGATAAGAAAGGGGGAATAACACGAGTTTCAGAAAAATGGGTGAAACCCCAAACAAAACACAATACCTCCTCCTCCGAAAAAAAATCAGATATGAAAAAGTTCAAGTTCATAATATGGTTTGGACCAAAATGAAGCTGATGCTTGAGAAGATTACCCCTTTACATGAAATAGATAACGCAATGCATATAAAACAATGAAAATAAAGAATTAGAAACAAGTAATATATAAGGGAAAACATAAACACACATTAAAAAAATCACATACGCACACGTAGAAATATAGAAAATAGAAAATAAAAGAAAATCACAGATATCTGATCTGGGAAATGACATTTTTTGATAGTTACCTGCATTATTAATGTTTTTGTCTACCATTCTCTTGCATAAACGAATTATGGATTTTCGTGTTTTTTAGGGAGTGTGTTATGACTTAACTTTTAAACAAATGCAAAATTCAAATGAGCAAAGGACTCGAAATGAAGAAAAAAAAAAGAATTGTTTGCATCTAATTCGGAAGTTGTTAATGTATTTTTTCTCTAGAAGCATATTTAAAAAGAAGGAAATAAGTTTTTAAATGATTATATTCAAATTATATTCAAAGGGCAAGTACAACCTCCCAAAATATTGATTTGAATCAATAGAGAGAAGTCAAACAAGCATAACACTGAAAATTTCATCGAAATCGGAGATAAGATAAGTTATGACTTTCAAAATTTCGCTTGTTTTCTACAAAACAGTATTATGCACAACTCAGTGACAGGCAAATGAGACACTCGATGATGCCCCTCAACCACTGTTTCTTTTGCTTTTAAATGTTTAAATAATAATAATAATAATAATAATATAGGTATATTTATCCTGGGAAGCCACTTCAGTTTCGCAAACTGTTCTACCAGCGGGCCCTGCTATTAATCCTATCTTTAATCCTATCTTAAAGGGGGAGTGAATTGTGTGCGGTCTCTCATTGATTGTGTGTTATAGATACATAGGCCCGTATTCTGAAGTCGGGTTTAACTTAGACTCAGGTTTAAAGTTGTGGTTTAAGTATGGACAGCCAATTGTTACATAATCACTAACAGTAGATATATCATACTTTCAGCTCATTCGGCTCTCAAATCATTCATAATTGTGTAGGAAGTATAAATAGATGATTGTCTTCACCATCGATGAATCAGGAAAGAGCACAGTTAACATAAGAAACATACAACTAAATAAAAATTTTGGTACTTTTTGCTTCCCATACTTAAACCACATCTTTAAACCTGAGTCTAAGTTAAACCCGACTTCAGAATATGGGCCTTAGTCTTTAATTATACGTTTTTAGATATCTACCAATACTACAGAGAATAAATTGATCTATAATTGTGTTTGTATAGAGAAACTAAAATGTTTTGAGAGGAAAAGTAATTGTTCCGCTACTTGGTAACATAATTATTGCGGTGTAAATATATTGAGGAGTTAATAAGCATGTCATCATTCAAGTGGATCTATATTACTAGACTACGCTAGCATTATGGTGTGAAATGGTGTGTGTGACCGGTGTGTTTGCTCAGTTGGTAGAGTGTCCGTCTCGCAACCGGGAGGTCGGGGTTCAAACCCCGGCCGCGTCAGACCAAAAGACGTTAAAAAGATAAGAGTTGCTGATACCCTGTTTGGCGTTCAACTATTAAAGGGATAGAGCCTCGTCGATCTGGCGCTGCACAGCGGCTGCCTAGCTCACAATCTATTGGGCAAAGCAAATTTTCGGAGCATTTCATTTTATGTTTATTTCGAACAATAAATTATGGTGTTTTTTTTTTAACTGGCCAGGTATATGAGTAGTTGAGGACTCGAGATAGCGCTATTTGTTCTTATTTGCTTTAATTTCACATTTTACAGATTTATCACTTGGTAATGAGGAGAAAATTAGAACATTATATAAAGGTAAACGAAAGAAACAATGAGTGGATGATGCCATCAGCCCCGTCAAGTCCCTTTCGTTTGATTGAATTGAATCTGCACGGTATAAGAAAAAGAAAGGCTAAAATTGATTACCGTAATTCAGCAGAAGACTTATTTCTGGAAACCCGTGTTTGAGAATATCACACAGTTGACGTCTCATGCTTCTGGTCGTCTCGTCGTTTCTACAAATATTTTTCATGACTCCTATTGTTCCTCTGGACATGTTAGAAGGAGTCAGATATAGTCTTCTGTATGATCTTAGTTTATCTTCGGATATGCCGAGGGCCATAGCTAATGGATACACGTCTGTCATCAAGAGACGAAATGCTATATCAGCCAGTTCAACGAGATATAAATCTTCCTTGTTTTCCAATGGGACTAGACCTGCAAGACATAGACAGATACAACCCCCAAACAATTCCAAAATTTTAACCTCAATTCCTTTTTTCATGATGGAACTACGGTGTACTAAAAGTATTATGAATACGTGTAATGATTTATACAGAATAAAGTGAACAATTCAAATTCATTTGTTTCACATTAATCTAAGTTTGAGACTTTGTGGAAAGACCTTGATCGTTTTTGTCTGTTCCCAGCCAGTATGATCATGATGTTATATTCTACCCTGCCTTACCTTACCTTCCTTTCCAATGGGTTTCAACTTTGCCAAAAGTTTTTCTCGACAGTTTGCCTTTTGATCTGCCGCTTGTTCCTTCTTCATCCAAGTTTTGATTGCAGTGAAGCAGTAGTCTTCTCCTTCAAGATCACCGAATAACGTAGTTCGTTCGTCTGGTTCAAGAAACCTTGTGATACTTTGTATTTCGCCATCACTCACATTGTTCGCGGGAAAGACCTCTGTAACAATTCCAGTAATAGATCACAGAAAATATAAAGAATTAATTACTTATCCTCCAAATATATGCTTTAAAGAATATAAACAGAGGCAGAATATAAGAAATTTGACAAACTAATAAAAATTGTGAGATGATAGATTGTGCTTTCGATATAATTATTTTAATACCTCGGTCACATTTGCTCTACGGCCATGCCTTGGAAAACAACCGTTTATTCACTTTTATTCAAACCACCTACATGTAGCTTTTACAAAAAAAAAAATGTTGAAACGGCTGTTTTTGACTCGTCGTACGGCTGCCGTAGAGCAAATGTCACTGAGGCATAATGAATGATTTTGAAATATATAACATGGATGAAAAGTGTCAAATGCTGGTGTAAGTCATCTGAATCCTTTTTTGGACAACTGAAGATAAACAAATGTATTTCGTACAATGGTATACATACCTTCAGCATGTTTAGTATTATGTGCCTGTTTAATGTCTTTCTCGCGTTCCAGTATTAAATAACTGCTATATCCGACCAAATAACCTACAGAATAAAGAAGTACAAAATCAGTACATTATTGTATAAGTACATTTGTTATTTACTGTTTTTGATACAATTTAAGTAGTATGAGTGTAGCTGATCGGCTGACTCGTATCAAATATCAAACCAAGTACTTGAAAACCTGAATCTTCAATGTAACATACCTTTTAGATCAGAGCGTCCGATACTAATTGCTGCGTGATCTACTTCATATCTCCTGCTAATAGCATGGCTAATTTCCAGACTACGCTTTTCTTCGGTTATATCTTCTTCACTCCTCTCTTGCTCATTTTCCTCATGGCTAAGCCAATCGCCGATCATCGACTGAGTTTGAAATACGTGTTCATTGTTTTCATCGCTGATGGTGGCGATCTTCCCAGTGGTCAGTTCAAGGGCACTTGCCAAAATGTGACAATGCCTACCAGTCAGCTTCGAGGTGAAGTATTGTAACTCCTGATTTGATATGGGTTGATCAGGTACTAGAGATACAAATAAATGCGATTAAAATACAAATTAAAAGCCCGATCTGTTTAATTCCAGAATTAACGGTGTCGACATATAGTCAGAACATAAATAAACATGAAGGATCAGGAACTGTCGTCCATCTTACATCGCCCTATCAAGGCCGCCGTCCATCTTACATCGCCCTATCAAGGGGGGGGGGGGGGCCTCAACGAATAGCGCATTATTTTCGCCGCACAATGTTCTTTGACCGCGCCGCTCGCTGCCTTTTTAGTTTTAGGTCTTGCGCATCTTTTCAAACGATAAAAAAACGACGCCCAGGTACGCGGCTCCGTAATTATGCAAATTTTTTGTAAGTGCATGTTAGGCCAAAAATAGACAGGAATAACCGTCGTTTCTGGGGATTTATTCAACAATTTCTGACATTTTACTGTAATCCCCATTTACCGACGGTAGGGTGTACTTGTGGGCTCGCATGTGTTCTCATTCCCTCCCTTTTGTCAATTCACAGTCCAAAGTTTGATGTAATTTTACACATCGAATTTACAATCTAAGGATGTATAAACAACAAACTTTTAAAACTTCATGTTTTAACATTTAAATACTTTAAACGATATAGATGAAAAAGGCATGAAAAATATACTTTACCGATGTTTAATTGGGTTGAACACGATAAAAATGGTCAAAATGGCAGCCAAACTATAAAATATTTACAAACGAACGTCAACAATCACGAATGTGATATCGATATTGCTTTCGATATTATACGATCTGCTCCATATGCGAACGAAACCGAAGATAAACGATACTAGTTATACTAGTACTAGTACTAGTTATAATCGCGATATATCGATTCGAGACATTACGTTAATACGATAATGACGTCATTCAAGATGGCAACTTGCAAGAAAAACCGTCAGGTCAGGTGAAAATGTCTTAGATGACAGATTTCTCAATCATCCAGAGGATTTTTTTCAATAACTCCGGCCCAAGGTATGCAATTACTTAAGTTATTTATACTTACCTGATAATGGAAACCATGAAACTTTCAATTTTGCTTAAAAAACAGTTTTAAATCGCGTTCTATAAAACGCTAGTTCACTATACGTTGGCTGTAGGTACGGGGCCCCATCCCCTTCAGTCTATGTATGGTGAGTGGAGCCAACGTAGTTCAGCGGAACAACCAAAATACAGAGACTGAAGCTTTTGGTCTAGGCCAAAAACTGCTAAAAATGTGATTTCGTGTACAGAGTCAAAGCAAATTGAGTTTTCAGCTAGAAATCATAAAGTATGACTATAATTAGTTTTGCTGGTCTAAATGGATTTATTTATGCTGTTTATGATCTCAAATTAGTACTCAACAAAGTTCATTGAAAAAAGGAAAAGAAAATTGTAAAAAACAAAGAAAGAAATTACAAAGTGCAAACAAACCCATATAATACATACGAAATTGATCTACATCGCATTTTTTTCCAAATGAATTCGCTAAGAACGACACAGAGTTTTTATACCAACAGTTAAATATTTGGAGCTTTATTTACAGCGGAAAATGTATGACTTTGCATACTAATTTTGCATAAATTAGCATAATCACTAATAGCAATGAAATAGATTACTATTTATTTTGTGTACATTATGTCACAGACAACCTGCGTGCCAATTTTCGGCGTGATCGCGCGATCCGGGCCATATGATCTCCTAATATACCCCGGCCTAGATCATGTAGATATGGTTAAGGAAGATCAATTTCCAGGGAAAAGGTCAAACTCACCACAAAAGAAAGTTCTGTCGACTGGCGTGCATTCTGCTTTTTCGAGAGCTAAACTCAGCAATGAAACTGGGTTTTCATCAAAACGTGTACTGGCCCACTTCTTCAATTCTTCCAATTTTTTCGGTATCAGCTCCGATATCCTTTCAGTGTCCTCAGTGTCCGTTGGATGGCGATAATGTGTGATCTCCGAGAGAAAGGTATTGATTTTCACTTGTTCGCCAATGTGCCACAAAATGTGCTCGAGCATTCTTTCGGAAACCATGACCGTCGACTTTGTCCGTACATCTAGAAAAGGCAAAAACTCTATATCAGAAAAAGGTAGGTAGATGCTAAAAACATATACTTCTACGTAAAGACCGACCTACAAATTCCCCGGAACGTCGCAGTTTCTCTCCTGTTCCTGCTCTGTAACTCCACTCGCCGTCTCAAGCTAACCCAGTCAGTCCGCAAGCCCTTAAAAAGTAGCTTCTTTTATCCAAGTGATATTAATGACAAGAGGGTTTTTGCATAGTTAATGAGCTTGGTGCGAACCAAAACACCTCTTTTTATTCGGCCATTGCTGCTCTAAATATTGACCAAATTTCATGTTTTTGGTATGTTTGTAAAGAAGAAGAATCATTCTTTTAGGTCATGTGTTTGGATTTTTAAAAGAATGTTGTAATATAGGAAAAACTTTTGATCTAAAATATGAAAGAAATTTTTTTTTTATGCAACAAAAGTTGTTGTTTTCACACTTAATTTCTGTTTGGGCACAAATGATTTTTAATCATGATAAAGCTGAAGATCTAAGCTTTAATATGATATAATTTTTATAAGAAGATGTATTTTAGATGGGTCAGCAGCCAGCTTTTCATAGGCCAAGTACATTTTGCAGCTCAAAAACAAGAATACTGCGCTCTGATTGGTCATACAGACCACACACCCACGCAAATTCCAATGTTCCCCACACTGGGCCTCTGCAAGGTCACTCACCATGTGGTAATCTCTTCAAATTACCCGCGCCTGTTTGTTTTGAAAACAGTATTCAGCCAATCAGAACTCTGGAATTGATGTTACTCAGAAATTTCAGAAATCTCGTCTTGCATCTTGATGGAAATAACTGGCTGCTGACCCATCTAAAAGATGCCACATATCAAGATTGACATTGTAAGAAAGTATAGAGTTTGAGCTTTCTGATGATATAAATAATGTTGGTGCCTAAAACACAAAATGTTGCACAATTTGCATGTGAAAACAGAGGAAGAAAATTCTGTTTGATGCATCTTTTCAGGTAAAAAATTCACTTATTTATCAAAATATTTCATTCAAAAGAAATGACCAATATAAAAGGGTAACATTTACTCTTGCCCATGGTACAAAAATAATCAATATTACTAAAGGTGAAAGTGGTTCAATTCTTTGAGAAAGAAAGTCTCACAATTCACGAGATTTTGCAGGGACGAGCCACGAGAGGACTTGGATAAATCTTGCTCATTTGCTCATTAACACAGGGGCTTGCGGACTAACTGAACCCCTCAAACTACTGAAGTCTCTTAACCTTTCTGGTTTACAGTCCTGTTAATTACTACTCTAAATTTTTGTAAAGGATGCTCTACTTTTTCCACTTTTTCATCTCTCCATTTCTCTTCTACCTCTATCCACTTTTGAAGTCCTTGTACACGATGTACCGTCAACCCCTCCCGCAATCCTCCATACTTTATTATTATTATTACTTATTATTTGTACTGCGCTGTACTTATTGCTGTACTGCGCTGTACTGTACATATTATTTGTACCATACAACTATGCAAACCTTGAAACATCAACCAAATCGATTTTTTTTTTTTGGGGGGGGGGTTATTACTTCATAATGCAGTACCTACCATAAATTTCTTTCCACGCGTCAGGGTATTTAGCTTTTTCTAAAGCTGTTCTCAATTCCTGCGCTAGGTCGTATTCATCGTCGTGTGCCTTGCCCGCTTTCCACTGACACAAATGTTTGTAAGCATGCGGGAGTGTGAACCCATGTATCAGTTTCCCGATACCTAGCTGTTCAAAGGTATCATTCAATTTCCCCATATCAGACATGGTTACTTTAGACACCATCATCCAGAGCTCGTAAAAAGACAGTTTTCCTAAAATAATGAATGTGGGAATAAATGAAAAAAAAGTTTTTGGCAAGTCTGTAACTTAGACAAAAAAAAAACCCATGCAATTCTATAATAATCATGATCAATTCCATTATTTGTAGATGCTGTTACCAGGACTAGTCACCTAACTGGTTAATGAATACAATTGAAGAAATGAGGCCAAGTTCTCGAAGTGATCCTTTCGCTTCTTTCATCTCTTCATTAAATTAATTTTGACAACTATTAAAACACTTCATCAGTAAATTTTTCCACATTTATATCCTTGTTTTGTAATCATAGGTTCATATGCATTATATATATTATATACATGATTAAGCTAGTTCTAGTTAATAACTCTGATGTTAGAATGTGTAAAATGTGTTTGACCTTTAATTTTCTTTTTTATCGTATACTCTTAAATTATTGTTTTTTAAGGAAAGACTTGTAAAAAGGGAGTCAATATAATGCCACCATTTCAATAGGGCTATTGAGTTTGTCGATTAATCGATTTTAATCGATTAAAAGATCACTCAAGGTTTACATCAAATATACCGAGGAAAATGCAAAACTTACAACCATTAAAAAATGTGGTTGGTCCCATTTCTTAATAGCAAAGAATGCACTTATCAAAAGGGTAAGGGACGTGTGTAGTCATCCCCTTAAATCCTTAGACTTGACTGTGATAATACCTTTAATTTCCTTAGTTTCCATAAGAGGGTAACCTTCCTCTATGTCATCGTTACCAGACCCTGTTACGGGGAAGATACAGAGACATTTGAAATAAAATATAAATGTTAATACATGTATCAAATGCAGTTCTAAATTACAGTAAATCATTGTTTTATTCCGATAATGCCAATTTCCCGAAAGCATATAAGCCATGTACCTAGCACCTTCCGAAACGGCACACAAGGAAAAGATTTTATAAGTACACGTTTGTACCTTCCACTATTCCAGATGGATGGTCACAGAATTACATCTACAACATGACAACAGACGTGCAAGAGCGACAAGGTGCATATAAAGGTGCTTGCAGTATTGGTAGCAACGTTTGAAAATGCAAAACATATTTTTTCTAACGTTTTGTAGAGCCTGCATCCATTCTGTTCATTCTTGAATCTTGAATAAATAATCCCTTCTGCAGCTCATACTGGAAGCTAAACTGGGTGGGTGCATGTGCAGTCAATGGCCGACAGTGACGTTGGAGGTTATTTACTATAAAAAGTGGAGGTGTGTGCAAGTAAAAACATGACCATTCAGTTCACAATAACCGGAGTCCAGCAGGTGGCTGCACTGTTAGAAAATAATGAAAGAAGTTCATGCAGCAGAGTCTCGAGAACACCTGTTATCTTACCAGATCATGTACAATTACAGGAAATTGGTATTTGGTGTATGGAACCTTACAAATTTCCTTTAATAAAACGCCCTTTTCCCCTTTTCAAACAGACCTGGTCTGTTAGATTGCAGAAAAAATTCATTTTTTAATGAATTTACAGAATAATTATGTTATTGCTTTCTGCAACATCTTTTTTTCCCTATAAGATCAGTTTTTTTTATACTTCTGATAACTGGGAAGGCAGCCGCCTGGAAGATATAGTGAGGGAATGTGTGTTGATAGCTACACTTCTCCGGTAATAATTTTATTAGAAATATTCTAATCATGTGTATTTAGGTGAAAATCACACACACACACAATCTATTCAAAATGTTATATATGCAAGATTTATTTACACCACCACACCTTCCTTTTATTGATTTCTGAGTTACTTACCTTTACTAACTTTTCTACGATGCCTTCGTAACCAGATCATGAATATGGAGGCACCAATTACTGTCACGACTCCTAAACTCGCTAAAGGTATTACTGTTAGAGGAATAAGATATTTAGATATTAACATCACATTCTTCATTCAGTCACAAAATGACAGTAATTTGAATAGAATAAATCGATAGTATTACATTCTTGTGAAATGTAATCAGGGGTTCTTAATTTTATTCAGTGTATATTCACATCGATCATAGACACAAGTGCATATAGGACTATATTTCATAAAGGGAAAGAGCAATCGACGTCGGAATAGGCGGATGATAAATGTTACGCGTAACAACACAATTCCAAGCTCAAAGTTTGCATCAACCATTATAACAATACATCATGTTTTAGTCTGATAAAAACGGCAAATTAGCGATATAATGGTTTCTGTTAACTGATTATCGATTCCACAATCACACGGAAATACAAAGCTTTATCTATTGAAAACATATAAAAAAATAATTGTCATCTTGTTCATAGGTTATACAATTGCAGATGAAACTAAAAGGAAAATTCTCGATATCTCTGTGTCCATTATTTTGTTGCAGAAGAAACAAATGACGGTGAGAACAAACATAATAATTATGATGATTTTAATGATATCATGCTGATAACCATCATCATCTTTACCAATAACCATGAGGAGGTTTGTTCCCTTTGGTGGCATTGTTGTCATGGTTGTTGATTCTTCGGGAGCCGAAGTTTGTTCTTCCGGAAGCCGAACAAATGCTGTCACCGCACGTTCCTTGTGTTGTCCAGGTATGTCTGATGCGACACACACGTATGGCATTTTACTTGGAACTGCACTTATGGAAACTGACTTGCTTCTGGTTTCATCGTCATTGATCCATTCTTTCGTCTCGGATGAAGCAATTTTCTCAGTCCCGTGCAAAAAGAACAGGCTCAGTTTGGGGTAAAAACCAGAAGCATAGCAGTTGAGGTTTACACGGGGGTTTACATTGGTAAGTGTGGTAATGGAACAACCGAAGTCTTGAACAATCGAAGACGAGTCATTGCACTCCTTAATGGCCGGGTAAGGTTCTGTAGGTGGCTCTGTGAAAAAGAATTGACCAATCACATGACCATTATAACGCATGATGTACTATCATTGCAGGTATAACCCCTACCCGAAAGAAAAATCCCCGATTATTTGTTTTCTTTATATTTTGTCCGTTCAGAACGGTTACCTAAGGACAGATTACGTTTACTAATATGAGAAACAGGTACCATTACAAGACCAAAGTCAACATACTTATGATAAATAGACGGGGAATTGCTTATGCCCCAACAAAATAAAAACATCACTCAACTTTGTGAGATAAAGTATCAATTTCTATCTTACCTACTACACTCAAGTCAGTAAAATTGTGGATAAGAATCCCGCGGTAGTTTGAAACTCGACATATGTAGCGACCCTCATCTTTTATCTGGGCTTCTTTGATGATCAGGGAATAGTTATTCGCTATCTCACATGAATTATCATCAGCACAAAGACCCGGCCATATCTTATCGTCCATCCATGTGACCAGTGATGTTGCTTGCTCTGGGTCGTGTCCTTTCTTCCAGTAAACTGCTAAAGGTGCTCTGTAGAACCTACAGTCCAAGACGGCAGTGCTTCCTCTTGGTACGGTTTTGAGGAGATCTGTGTAGACGACACCATCCTTGATATCTCCCATGATACCTACAAACACCGCAAACAAACAAGGTACAATTTCAAGAAGTAATTTTTATGTGATTTTTACTTGCAAAAATTTGATCAAGGCAAACCAGATATTAAGGTTTTAGCAGTTTTAATTTACAAAATTTCCATGAAAATATTCAAAAAGATGTACTGGTACTACCAGGCATTCTACTATGAAATAATTGAATCTGAAATATGTCAACCTTGCAACTTCTATTTCCCTTGCTAAATGTTTACCCTGGAAAATGTTTCTTTTGAAATGATGATACACTGCTTCAATTTTGGTTTTACAATAACTGCGATAACTGGTGATGCACCAGTTTAATAACGTAAAATGGTGTTTCAAAAAGCTCCTTGTTAGTATATAAATTTCACACACACACACCCTCACCCATACACACACCATGCACGCACCCTTTCCGTCCAACACACGCAAGCGCGTGCACACACACACACACCCACATATACCAGTTTGTTTTACTTTTTTTTATTCCCGTAAAAAAAACATGGTTGCCCGCAAATCAGCGTTTAGCTGTTTTTCAGCGAGGCCGTATTAAAGAAGAACAGTACAATAATACAAAAAGTGATGAAAAACTAAAAAAAATATTGAAATTTAACCAAACAAATATATCATGACAAAACATATACGACTTTAAAACATAAACATATATAAGTTAAAAATAGAAGCATTAGCAAACATAAGTAACAAATACAATATAAGTTGCAGTTCCAAAAGTGTTTGAAACTTGGACAGAGCAGGACATATGAATAAATAATTATAATAAGTAGAAACTTGCTGTGAAAAAAATGTAAATCAAGCAGGCGTCACATTACATGCTTATGGATGACATCGCATTGTGGTAAACAGTTTGTAAGAATAAACCAATTATCTTTGACAGAGTTAGCCTTTAAACGTCGGTTACCTCTTTTGAGAACACGTAGATGAATCATACTGACATAATCTTTTTTTTTCTAAATTAAAAAAGGGGGTAAAAAAAAACTTTCACAAACATGGCTGTTTGCACTACCAGAAAGACGAAGTTATCGTTACTGTAATCACATCGTATCATGCATATAAAATGGGACCCATTCTTTTGTAGCCAGACTCTATTCTACCAACCCCCGATCTCCCAAACATTCACCCAGAACTAGAAGAGAAAGGCCATTGATATTCTACTTTCAATTAATAGTTTGGGAAATCGTGATTAACTCTTACCATGAATGCAGCATAGTATCATAATGATTGCCATACGAGGCCAAACAAGTAGTCGACCC
Source organism: Lytechinus pictus (assembly GCF_037042905.1). Classification (NCBI taxonomy): domain Eukaryota; kingdom Metazoa; phylum Echinodermata; class Echinoidea; order Temnopleuroida; family Toxopneustidae; genus Lytechinus; species Lytechinus pictus. The sequence goes on from NC_087252.1 coordinate 1,999,851, forward strand.
TCCATGTTGCCTCTGAGAATGTAGTGTTCGTCCTGTATTTATTCTAGTTGACTCATAACGGGAATAAGATTATATTTGTCTATTCGCATTATTTGATTACTCCTTTCAAAGTTCTATGGGGCGGTGTTCCCATAAAGCATTATGTGGCCCACCTTTTGCTCTCGGGGTGTGATTTTACTGATGACCTTTTATTGCTTGTCAAAGAAGTTGAAATTATCATCTTGACTAAAATGATTGAAATGAGCCCTACGAAATGTCTTGAGTGGTGTTCTTCGAGTAAACAAATGAATACATTCTTAAAATTTTGGGCAACATACTATCCACACAACAATTTGTTAAAAAATTATCAAACTCTGGGTAGTTTTCAACCAAAACTTTGTAGTTTTCACCCAAAGCACATATTATTGGTTTAAAACTACCCAGAATTTGATAAAGTTTAAACCAATTGTTGTGTGGACAGTATGTTGCCCAATATTTTTAAGAGTACATAGAGAGGATAAACTGCCACCACGGGCCCGTAACACAAAGCTTAGCAATGATCGTAGAATATCTTTACGATTGATTGCATTGACTACAATGTACAATCAATCTTGAAAATCAATCGTACGATCAATCGCTAACCTTTGTGTTACGGGGCCCCTGTGTATACCCACTTTGTCTAAGTTATGTTTGGCCTAAATCCACAGGGTCTAAAAGTTTATCTACAGACAAATCGTGTATAAAACATTTGTTCTTGTTGCCGTTTAGCTCATTAAAAAAATTATCTATGTAGACTACAACACGTATCCGATTAATCTACACCACTTATGCGATTAGACGATCTGTGTATGGACAAATCATAGAGTTACAGAAGTAGTTGGGTTAGTACTAATGTAGTAAAATTCGTGGTAGTCGGTAGTAGTAGCATCAGTAGGAGTGCTGAATTTTCTAATTCAAATTTTAACTAGACAAATCATCAATCCAAAGTGCAGTCACTTCATTTTTTAGTGTGTGAGAGAGGGAGACAGATAGGGAGAGAAGGGGAGAAAGGGAGACAGAGAGAGAGAGAGGGAGGAGAGGGGGGGGGGGGGGCAGGGAGAGAGAGGAAGAAGACGGAGTACCAAATGCACGTTTGTTTGTATATTACTATGTCACGACATTGTACGAAAATTATTCATATATTTGTATTTTTATCATACCAATAGGCGGTAATGAACACTTGACCTTAATACCCATGATATAGCTCGTAATGAGCGTAAATGATTAACGAAATCAGCAGACATAATGCTCCTATACAAATACGAACATCGTAAACTATATGATATCAACTTGTTAAATCAAATAGTATTTATGATTCTGTAAGAGTCAGTGTTTGCATATATAATGTATATCATGTACACGTAATAGTGCTAAATATACCTATTGATTCTAAAATAAATTTCACCTTCTTTTCTCTTGCTTACCTCTCTTCTTCTTCTTTTTCTCCTTTATTATGTTTCCTATAATCCTCCTCCTCAATATTATCGATTTTATTATTCTCATTAATATTATCTTTACTATTAATATTATAATTATTATCATTATCATTATTATTATCTTTGTCATTTAGAATAAATATATAATCCTTTGTTTATCAATTTTTTAAAATCATTTTATGTAGTTATCTCTTCACTTATTATTATAAGGTTCTGTGTGTGTGTGAGGGTGTGTGTGTGTGTGCGTGGGGGGGGGGGCTTTGACAATGAAGCAACCACCCTTTCCCTGTGTATTATCATTTATTAATTTGACAAATACAGCGTATCATTTATGCAGAGTATAGTATCATGAAATAAGATTGATTGAATAAGCACACGTGTCAATTACGTATTTTTTTCAAAGAACTTTAGCATTCAATTATCATTAAAGTTATACGAATTTATAGAACAATAATAACATACTCATTTAAATATTGCCTACTCATATAAATAAGGACCCCCAAAACAATAAATGAATAACAATAAAAAAGCAGCATAATGATAATAAAAGCCTGAAAGGATTTGTTAAGCTTAATGTTCACTACTGCATTACTGATAATTGTGAAATTATACTGACGTAGCACATTCCCTTTCCCTCCTTGGTAAAGATATCGAAAAAAAAATCATCGTCTTATAATAATGACATTTTTCATTTTCATCTTTATTTTACAAACATTATCATTTTTGCCAGTACTCGTTTCGATTGCAACATCCAACCAGATGGTGTCGAACCATTCTTTTCACTTCTGAATCTTCGCTTTCTCTCTCAGTAGCTTTGATTATATCTCCTAGAACCGCCAACCATGTTGAATACCGCATACCGGGAATGATTTTGTTGTTAGGCTAGGAAGACCATATACGGTAGGTCCTACTTCTCACTCATTAAGTTCGTATATGCAGTTATTCTACCTCTTTCCAGTATTTCCAGTAATACAGGCATTCCAGTATTTTTATTATCTCAGTCATTCCAGTACTTAAGTATCTTACTCATTCCATTATTTTCAATATCTCAGTATTCCCAGAATTTTACAGCATCTCGGTAATTTCAGTATGTCACTGCACTCATTTCAGTCCTTCTAACATTCAATGATAATACATGAGAACTTATAAATGACAGATCTCAACGAAATAAGTACATTTGTAGACATTTACTGAATCATGGTAATTCTATCGCAGCAGGTAACCACTCTTGATAAAATATGGTCAGAATATGGACAACCTTTCTAACACAGTCAAGCATAGTGTTAGGTAAATATTCTAACATGTAACAAGTTTGCATAGTCTGGCTTCACAATTTCTGAGGCCGCTTGTCGGGCAGTATGATTTGTGCTTAGTTAAGGTCATAAAACAAAGTTTTCAGCGACAGTAAAGGTTATTGTCTTATCTTCTTTTTAAAAACCAAAATCGTGGAAAATAATTAAAAATACATATTTAGCATTATCATAGGTTTCAAACGTCGTTATTTGTCAGCAAATACAGTACTTAATTGCAATTGAAAGAAAATGCATACGTAGTAGATTACAAACAAATACAGAATTTCCCTATGCAATTATATACAGTACATGTATACAAAACTTATCCTACGCTCTTCACCGTTCAGAAACCATGCGGAACATGAATCAAACCGTTCATTTTATTACGATATGCATGTATGTACAGACTCACACAGATACACGAATACACCCCCACACACATTACACATGGCCCTGGGAACGTTTGTTTTTTGGTGGGGGCGCCGAAGTGTTGATATGACATGCTAAAAAAACGTTTTCACTCCAAATTGAAAATTGACAAGCACAAAAAAAAAAGGTTCTCAATCAAAAATGAAGGTCGTTTTGGTCCCAAGAAATATGACAAGCGCAAAAAGGGTTTAAACACATAATGATTGTCTTTTTACATACGTTTCTCAAATTCTAGAAATCATTCTATATACCAGCATTCCAGGGGGTGCTGCCTATGGGAAATAATACACGCAGCACCCCCGCTGCCCAGGGCCATGTCCACACACATACAAATCACATAACATATCCTACACACCACCACCACCCTCACACATCCCCATATTCATACATTTTGTGAAGTGCTGCAAAATCAGGCAAGCCATTTTGAAGATGAACAATGTGACCGTTGGCTGTTGGTGATCAACGAAAAACATAACCATTGAGAATTGGGAAATAGGAAATGTAAACACTGCTTTATGTGTTTATGAATAATTTAAGACGCGCGTGTCGAGGTGGGTGTATGGGTGGTGTGTGTATGTGCGAAATAGGTGATGTGTTATTTGTGGGTGTGTGGTGTGTGTAAAGGTGTGTGTGTGGGTGGAATAATGGTTAGATGTCTTTCTGCCTGCACACAAGTTACTTTTCACACTATGTTCATTCCTCACTTGGCGCAACTGAGATTTGTCCACGTTTTGGAGGTCCATATGGAAATGGTATCAAAATTTGCGGGGAGATTAATTATATCAGGGAATATCTATAGTGATTAAATATTCATCCTTCAGACGAGACGACTTTAAACTGATGTGACATTTTTTTTTACTCACTATGGATAAAAAAACAACAACAACCTATTAAAATAAAATTACTGATTTTGCATCCCAGTAATTTTGTCAACTTTAAAAAATTGCAATATGCAATATGATGTCAATATTTGTTTAAAAAGCATTGGAAAACATTATCAAACTACTAAACGTAACATAAATTTACATATAAGAACTTAAAAATAGTGACAAATAGCTGTTTATAATTAATCATAATAAATATTAACATTCCATATCAATTTTATCAATAGACCGATACTCCGATTAATACTAGAGAAATATAATTTTCATTACAATGCCGTTCTAAAGATGAACCAAACCTTTTGATAGAATAAGAATGGCTCTTCAAAACTAGGTAGCAATGCTTAGCGTGCGTTATGGAAAATATGTTCTAAAACAATTCACATTTCCTTTAAAAATAGATCGACACTCATGTTTACATATTCATATAATACGTCTGTGAACATACTGACAAGCATATCTGGACAATAAAGAGGTCGGTTCTACTGTGACTAATCGATGATAATACTTGACTCAGGAGTCTTTGTTGTTGATGTCGCTTCGGTTCTCTTTATTCTCTTATACTTACTGTAAATTTTTACTATACAATTTAATTTCTGGTTTGATCATTAGATCATGTACAGCTCAAAATGTCGGGAGCCCTGCTTTTATTAGTGATTCTAAATGTTGCCAACACTCACCACTACGTTTACAAGTTTCCGATGCAATTTTCTCTACGTTTCTTGTCCCCCAATAATAGCGAGTTTTCGCAAACCTCTGGAACGCGACATTAGGATCCGGTAACACAAAATTTAACGATTAATCACAGACTCGATTTTCAAGATTGATTGTACATCATAGTCAATAGAATCCAACGTAGAAAGTGTTCCACAATAATTGCTGAGCTTTATATTACAGGCCCTATAAATCTGCTTTTCGTGTGCAAAATTCTTTCATGCGATACCAGCATGCCATTCCAAATTGTCAAAATCCCGCTTTCATGCATGTACGACTGGTCATCATAGCATACGCCCGCCTGAGCTCGTGGCAGGGCTGTACTATCATGACTATCATGACTCCAGCTGGCTGGAGACATGCGAATCGTATATTATGACATGGATATTAAAGAAAGTAGTTTTTCAAACAAATCGAGTACATATTGAGTGAGGAGAAACTTACTGAATTCAAACTTAGATATAAATCAATACAGTCCATCGAATCGATGTTGCATCTAATGTGGATTATCGGTGGATCTCTGGCAATTGATTCCATGGTCATATCCAGCTAAACCATTTCGCATGTGTTGATATGTACACAGCGTATGCAATAGGCCTATCGGTCTGAAAACCATCCGACTTTGCGGTTTTTTCTTTTCCTTGCTCCTTCTACACAAACGATATGCCTCTATGGGCATTATGTTTTACTTTCCCCCCAAATGGGGGATTAGACTCAAATTTTCGGGGGACCACTTCCATTGACGAGTGGATACCAGGCGCGACCATGGGATTTCGAAAAGCACCATAAACAGGGAAGCAAGTCTTTTCCAGATTATGAAAATGCATCTCTTAACAAGTATTTGGCTTGTGAAACCCTACAAGTATTATATCCCCTTTTCAGTATTTTAAACATCGTTTTGACACCCTTATAACGTTACATATAGGCCTATACGTAGGTACCTGCCCACTCTTTCCCTTTTTTACGCGTGGTCGCGGCTGATATCAACTCGTCAGTGGAAGTTGCCCCCCGGGCGGCCTCTTGAGCTCTGGGAGGTACCAAATTTGGCTCTGGAAAGTCGTCCTAAATCGGATTTATCGCTGTTACCATAGTAGCAACCATAATTTTGCACACGAAACGCAGATTGAATGTTTTCCGTTGCAGATGCGGAACGAAAAAAATTATCATGTCACACAACTTACATTGCAGAACAGTGTTTTACGACCATGACGACGGGCCCAAAAGTCCCTTCCAAAATCAATATACCGTCGTAAAGTCCATCTGCGTTGCAACAGCGAAAAATGGGGAATAATACCATGGCGCAGTAGTCAATGAATGCATTTTCTTACTAAACAGAATTTCAATTTGGCATTTTCCGGCCGTTAGGATTTGAATTTAAGTCTAGCACCCTCTATAGGCTATGATTTGATTTTTATTTGTTAATGGCGTTTGATCACTTACCTTACATACCTAGTAATTTGATATTAGAAAGCTGCTCAATTTTCAACGTATTTTATGCTTGAGAAGGTTTTTTATATGAACAAGAAAAAAATATACGTAGATGTTCTTTTCTGATCGGGCATCCACTCGAACTAAACTCTGAATGATGCAAAATCGGTAAATTTTACCCAACAAAAACACATATTTTTAAAGATTATATCTTTCACACCACTACCCTTTCGTGGAACATGAATTAAAATAATCTACCAATGAAATTCAATAGTGACATTCACGTTTTTTCTGGGGGGGGTACAAACAATAACCACAGGTTTTAATTTTTTCCGTCGTGATCTGCATGGTCTTCCTGGTGTGATTTTGACATAACACCTGCTGATGTGTCTTGATCGCTGTTATTGCGTCCGATGTCTTTATGGTCCTCATCGACCTTTAGCTTGGATGTGTTTTGATGGTCGCGATGTAAGCTTTGACCATGCGGTCCATTAAGGGAGTTTGCTTTGTCTTTCTCTCTTTGCTTCTTGGACCTCGGTGTGAAACCTTATGAGAAAAGACGTAGAAATACATTACGAATGTCGAGATTATATATATTATTGTATCACAAATTTGAACATCATTATTATTGTCATCATGGTCATATGTTTTCTTACAACCGCGTAGCCAGATTTCATTTTGGAGGGGGCGGTAAATGCACGCGAAGCGTGCCAACACTTACAGAGCGCGCGAAGCGCGCTCCCTAGGGGGTGGGTGCAGGGAGGGGGAGTTTCCCCCTCCCTCGCGAAGCGCGAAGCTTTCGGTGTTTCATAAATTAAAATGAAAAGGAGCCGTTTCTCTTGTCTCTAGTACTTATATCAGCCCCAATTTAGTTGACTATATTGTGATTTTGAACCTTGTTTTCAAAAGTGATTGTGAACGCACAAAAAACGGATAAAACTAAAATAATATTGACCCCCCGCGAAGCGCGGAAGCTAAAGCGTTTTATCATTTTTTTAAAGAAAAGGGTCCCGAGAAATGGGTGTTCTCTAAGTTATCAGTATTGAATACTTCCCTTGGAAAGTTCAGATTTGATTACAAACAATTTCGCGACAGTTAAACTCGCAAAACAGAGGAGAAGAAAGATATATGCCGGGAGGAAGATATTCCTCCCCGCGCAGAGCAATGAAACTCTGAAATTTCAAAGGGCGGACGTTTCGTAAATTGTTTTCCCTCTTTGATTATTGAACTTCATTGCAAGGAAAATGGTGCGCAAAAAGTTGAAACTTCTGTCATTTATTGAAATTATATAAAACAGGATGATGTATAACTTATCCTCATGCGCTTCATTTTGAATGATAAAGAAATTTAAGTGTCATTCAAAATTTCAAACTGAGGGCGCAAAACAGGACAGGAGATGAATATGTAGGAAATTGACATGAAGTTAAGTAGAATTAGATAAAAAAAAATTTTGTATTTTTTTAATTTAATACGACACGAATTTTATAACTTCCTCTTTTAAAATTAGAAACCTGTTTGCCCCCTTATGGTTGTTTAGTAATGAGCTGAACAGTGGGAGAAGTTGCCTATATGGAGGTGACGGCAGAAATTGATATAAGAAATTTACCCACCCGGGGCCGACCCGACCAGAAGTTGCGCGACCAATAAAAAAAAATATAACTTCATATACTTCGGTCTATCCTTACTCTAATTGCATGCCCTAATGTATATATTTGAACTTTAACTGGTAAGAAACACATATAGCTGAGGTGGAAAAACAGGGTTAGAGAAAGGGTGAGGAAAACAAAGGAGAACTGCAATATTGCCATTTAACCGCGCGCAGCGCGGAAGCAAAATTCATATATATAAATTTAGAGCAATTAGAGTGAAGGGGTTTCTTTTTTTTTGAAAAAAAAAGAATAAAAGGAAAGCCCACAAAGCTACCTTTTTCCCCTTTCCTTCCTTCGGTTTTCCTTTTCTCCTCTCTTTTTTCCCTTCTTTTTTTTTTTTTTTTTTTTTTGGGGGGGGGGGGGCGTCCGCCCCCACCCTGGCTACGCGCCTGTTTTCTTAAGGTAAACTCCATCAGCGGTTTGTCGTTTATTTGCAAAACATACCTTATACTCCGGGTCACAATTTAACTAGATCTTATTACGTATGATTTGAAAACATGCGTGAAGTGGCACGTAAGAGAACTTTTGAGTGACAAAACAAAATTGAAGAATAGACGTATTTCTAGATAAGACGAACCAAGGGCATTTGTATAGACTTAAAGGAATGCTCCAGGCTGAAGATATTTATATTGCAATAAATAGAGTAAAATTCACATAGCAAAATGCTGAAAATTTGATCAAAATCGGATAACAAATAATAAAGTTATTGCATTCTAAAGATTTGCGTTATTTCGGTGAAACAAATCTAGGCATGTCTTCATGAATATTCATCAGGTGGGCTAATGATGTCATATCCCCACTTGTTCTTTTGTATTTTATTATATAAAATTAGGTTTATTGAAAATATTTCTACCAAGAACCAAAACGATTGGATTGACAAGTGATTAAGTGCATTAGTTATTTATTACTGTAACCTATTTTATCACAATGTAGACACACCATTTACACATGTATGGAAAAAAAAATCAATTATGACTTAATGTAATTGTAGTGTCTAGGAATTAGACTAGCGAGAATAGTGCCACGGATTTGTAAAAAGTGTTATTACGCAGGAAAACAGATTATACAAGTGAACTGTGTTATCATGTAAAGAAACCGTCTGCGATGTCATTATTTGTTAGTCGTGTGATTAATTATGTGAATAGTGATCCTACTGAGACGTCCAATGTTACAGTAATAACATGAAAAAAAATATTGTGGGGATGTGACATCATTAGCCCACCTAATGAATATTAATGGTGACGTGCATATAACCGTTTTCACAAAATATTTCTAAACTTAAAAATTCGATAACTTTGTGATTTGCTATCTGATTTTGATGAAATTTTCAGCATTTTGCTCTGTGAAGTTTACTTTATTTATTTAGATATAATTATTCTCAGCCCGGAGCATCCCTTTAACGGCCAATGGAAAACCGACATGTACTTTATTTTTACGGCGAACATTCGAACTCAGCATGAAAGTCCCAATGGGCCATCTTTGAACTTTTGAACTCTTGCGAACTTGGTAATACACGCAAAGGTTTAATTCGTACATAGATTAGTCATCGTAAGATAAATGAATATATCAAAGAAAAAAACCTAGAACAAAATGATTTCTTCTCTTATTTTTAACATTGTGCTATTTAATCATCTAATTATCGATAAGCGTAAATTGCTTTAATTTCCTATTCAGTTTAAATATTATACTCCACAAAAGTTGCCGTTCCTAACTTAGGTATAAAGAAGGTAAATTTCGTGGCACAGAAGTGACATAAATCATGTAAATACGTTTTAATATGTTCCGTACCGATAATTATTTCCAATGCTAGTTCCTTGAACCCAGCCTTTAGGAGTCTGTTACTCAGCTCTATCTCTTCATCCCTTGCCATAGGATTTTTTCTGAACATTTCTTCCCAGGTCTCGAGGACATGCATGAGAGAGATATCTTGGGTTTCCCATAACTTTGTCGTCGGTATATCAAGAATCTGAGCTAATTTCATTGTGACCGCTAATTTGTACTGGGCGACATCATCTGTACGATCCGATTCTGTCTCTTTACCTATGTAAAGAATACATAAAAAGTAGAAATTTACATCAATATGTATCATTAAACACATATATTTCATTAAATTAAACTCCGGTAAAAAAAAAAAACTCCGGCAATTGAGTACGTAAGTATTTTTCATTCAGATTTGTAAGTAACCCATATAAAGAAATGCTTGAATCGACAAGACATTGGGTCAGGTGGCTTATTATAATCACTCGGGTCGCGTTCGCGTTCGAAATCACTCGGGTTTTGGATTTTTGGCGATTTTTTTTATTTTTTTTTATTTCAATGCGATTTTTTTTTAACGGTGTCTTCAATGGGACAAACACGCTGGGAAAATAAAATGAAATTCAAATTCTAGTTTCGTTTTAAGCCGGCAAGTGCCTTTAATAAAATGCACTCGCCTACTGCTTAACATAACAAACAAGCAAATCAGCCGTGTGGCTCAACTATCCTAGAATACATCCAGACTTCTACTTTTTTTATACGAGGACTCCGAGTCGGAACTTGCCATATCTGCCACATCGATATTACATCGTCATTCCCATGTGCGGACATGCATGCCTGCATGCAATGGCCCCAAGGCGGGACCCGGCCACGGTCGGACACGGCGTGCATCGGTAGCATGGAGCAAGCTAGGTAACGTGAGTCGAGCCGAGTTAGATCCCACGTTACAGTGCCAGTCAGTCCGCAGCTCGTCCGAAAGTATTTTATTCAGCGGTATGCATAGCCAGCCATCCGTGGTTTAATGCATATATACGTAATTAAACCAAAAGCTTCGGTCTCCTAATGTTCGTTGTTCCGCTGAACTCCGTTAGCTCCACTCACCAATACAGAGACCGGAGTTCTAGCTCGATCTGTACAGGGACTCAATGGCCATATGTTTATGCATTAAGTTCCAATAAAACGGGGAAGTGAAGTTGCGCGACAGCCGAAGCAATTAGTTACTGTTTTTTCCCCCTTTTAAGTTTATTTTCCCTTTTTTGGTGCATTTTAGGACAAAACGGAATAATAATCTTGATTTGATACAGTTCTTTTCATATATTCTTATGAAATAAAGACAAAAATCGATGAGCGCCGTCTGGGGGATTTTGCATTGTTAACCCCGTAATGATGGTTGCACCATAGCGAGCCGTCTGTGTACGAGGAGAAATGAAAATGTAAAAAAAACTCCTCGAAACAGGCGGCTGCCAGCTGTCTAATACGTAATGAGCTTTGAGGACGATCTTTCCGATCGGCGTTTTAAAATTCTGCTCTTAAATTGTTGTCCATTTCTCATAAAATGTTTCTTATTTTATAGATAAAATGGCCATATCATGTTTTAAGTAACTGGAGACCTAAAAAATTCCCTACCTAAATTCTCGAAACATTGCATTAGGTGATGTGCTTAATTGATCTTCTTTGTGCTCGCGTGCCAAACGTATACGTTGAGCTGAACGGGGATCAGTCTTTCTCTCTCTCTCTGTCTCTCCTACCTTTCCGAAATTAAAACGGTCCCTCGATCGGACACAGTTATTTAGACGCAGGACAAATAATGCTCTGACAACCAAACACACTTTTCGTCAGCATCAGTAAAAATGTGAATGGGCTTTTAAAAACTAATACTAAAACTGATCTAAAATTGATCTTAGATCGATTTTAAAATTGATTTCATCGCGCGTGCTTGCGACTTCTACTACATTTTAATTGCACTTGCGACTTTAAGATGATGCGTTGTATGAGAGCAAGAGATCATTGCAATAATTCTAAATCGCTAGCACTTAAAAATACTTATAAATGATGTCCCGCCGATCGTTCATTAATCTGTGATTTATGAGAATTATTTTCATCTTATTTTCATTTGCGACTTTGCTCGGAAGATGCGTCTTTCATTTATCTTTCTAATACAAATCACTCGGTTTATTTCAAAGCAGTAACACCTCAAAACCCCTTTAAAACATGTTCCAAACGATCGCGCATGTTGGCGACTTCCATTCCAATGCATTTGTCTTTGTGACTTTGTCAGGAAGATGCGCGCGATCGCGAACAAAATTTTGATGTATTCCTTTGTATTTAAACATCGCCGATTCGATTTTCGATTTTAAATCGATTTTAAAAGCTCAAACATACTTAAGACAGTTGGCTAGCCACGATATCACCTTACCAATCCCTATTACTTACTCCTCCTTTAGGGCTCTCCCTGTATTGATAAACATTAAAATCCCATAGACGGAGCCCTAAAGGAGGACTAAATAATAAGGATTGACAAGGCGATATCGTGGCTAGCCAACTGTCTCAGAAATGTTTGAGCTTTTAAAACCAATTTGAAATACGATTTTACAATCGATTGTAAAATTGATTTCAAAATCGATTTTATAATCAATTTTAAATTCATAATCAACCAAATTATTCCATCAACCCCTCTTTTCCCTTCAAAACCACTCTGCCACTTTCAGACAGTCGGCTAGCCACGATATCGCTTGTCAATCCTTATTATTTAGTCCTCCTTTAGGGCTCCGTCTATGGGATTTTAATGTTTATAAATACAGGGAGAGCCCTAAAGGAGGAGTAAGTAATAGGGATTGATAAGGCGATATCGTGGCTAGCCAACTGTCATTACGTATTAGACAGCTGGCAGCCGCCTGTTTCGAGGAGTTTTTTAACATTTTTATTTCTCCTCGTACACAGACGGCTCGCTATGGTGCAACCATCATTACGGGGTTAAAAATGCAAAATCCCCCAGACGGCGCTCATCGATTTTTGTCTTTATTTCATAAAAATATATGAACAAAACTGTATCAAATAAAGATTATTATTCCGTTTTGTCCTAAAATGCACCAAAAAAAGGGAAAATAAACTTAAAAGGGGAAAAACAGTAACAGTAACTTCGGTCTCTGTATTGGTGAGTGGAGCTAACGGAGTTCAGCGGAACAACGAACATTAGGAGACCGAAGTTTTTGGTCTAATTACGTATATATGCATTAAACCACGGATGGCTGGCTATGCATACAGCTGAATAAAATACTTTCGGACGAGCTGCGGACTGACTGGCACTGTAACGTGGGATCTAACTCGGCTCGACTCACGTTACCTAGCTTGCTCCATGCTACCGATGCACGCCGTGTCCGACCGTGGCCGAGTCCCGCCTTGGGGCTATTGCATGCAGGCATGCATGTCCGCACATGGGAATGACGATGTAATATCGATGTGGCAGATATGACAAGTTCCGACTCGGAGTCCTCGTATAAAAAAAAGTAGAAGTCTGGATGTATTCTAGGATAGTTGAGCCACATGGCTGATTTGCTTGTTTGTTATGTTAAGCAGTAGGCGAGTGCATTTTATTAAAGGCACTTGCCGGCTTAAAACGAAACTAGAATTTGAATTTCATTTTATTTTCCCAGCGTGTTTGTCCCATTGAAGACACCGTTAGAAAAAAAATCGCATTGAAAAAAAAAAAAAAAATCGCCAAAAATCCAAAACCCGAGTGATTTCGAACGCGACCCGAGTGATTTCGAACGCGAACGCGACCCGAGTGATTATAATAAGCCGGTCAGGTGCATAAAAAAGTAGCAACGGCTTTTGCGTGGATTTTACTTGATTCCGTTTGCATAAAACTGAGCGAGAAAATGCTTTTGATAGTAAGTTCAAGCAATTGCCAACTGACTGCTAGTATTTCCTTGACAATTAAGCTATTGCTAAAAAGCGTATGCGTAAAGCGAGCATTTTGCTTGTGCGTTTAAGCACTTGCTTGGGTTTTTTCAAGCTCCGTAAGAGCATCGTAAGCGTTTGCTTGACCAGGGCGTTCGAGTTTCTTATCATATTTATGAACCTGAGAGAAAACCCCAAGCGGTACAGAAGTCTACATGTGCATGTTTTCTTCCTCACGGTAAGTGCAACCAAATGCCAAATATGTACAATTATAAAAAAGAAATGAGTTTGTTTGACACCAAGTCTTAGGAAAAGTTGTTATAAGAAGTGCTAATTTGCACTGCCACATCTTTGTGCTCGAGACCTGCCTTTTTCTGTGAGTCGCGTGACGTCGCTAATGTTCAAACCGCTACCAATTACTTTCTGAAGGAAGTAAAAGGGTTCAAGCACTAGTAAAGGGTTATGCCTATGAAAATGAAGCAATTGATGAGGCATGATCTTTTGCTTGGTCAGCTGTTGCTTTTGCTTGAAGCAACCTCTTGCCATTTTTTTATGCATCTGACTCAATCATGAAAATGAATGTCTTGCCAAAAATTAAAACGTGAAAACATTTTGCTCCAACATAAGATTGGGAGGGCGGGGGGGGGGGGGGGGGGTTCGAGATTTATCCTTAAAACATATCATTATCATTACGAAGGTGAAAGTAAAACGCAATGTGTTCATTAGATTGCATTATCTGGATGGATGACCTTAGTATTATCCTTCCTACCACTATTAAGCTTAATGTGCTCTGATGTAGGATCTGTTGAAGAATCAATCGATATCTCTTTAGCCCTGTCTGTATCAACTGTTCGCTGGCTGTCATCTTCCGGGATTGCAACTTCATTATCGGTTTGGAGCGCTTGATCAGGCAACTTCTTTGGCTCTCTAACTTCGAGGATCTTCCTGACCAATGATGGCTCGAAAGACTCTATATTATTGATTAACTCCTGAAAGACAGCTGCGTTCTTACTGCAATCTCCAAGGTAAGTCCCTGCAAGAAATGAATCAACATGGTAGCTATCGGTTTGATATTGCTATGAATCACATTAATTCTCCAACATGAAAAATAAAACCCTGATAACATTGGTACTAATGCCAAACTGTACTTTTTTTATGAGGACGCTTGATAGATTATGCTCTATGTTGACTGTACGTACAAATTATGATAAAACTCTTTGACTACATAATTCTCAGCTATAATCATGATAATGGAACGTGGGCCGAATCAGAATGTGGGTTCTTAAGAAGTCCCCTTGGAATAACTTTTGTTTTCTCGTTCTTAAATGAATTTCATAAGAAGGTACCAGGTTTGCTCATCTTCGATCGAGTTCGAGGAAAAAAGAGAATGGCATAGGTTATTTACCTAGGATCAAACTTACCGAAGAGGATTCCATCAGCTATGTCTTTACCTTGGACGGGATAGATTGCATCAGCAAGAGATGTTCTTGAATTGTAAGTTGGTGGATGGACCATGAACTTCCAATCTCTTATTATGGTAATCACACTGCTCCTTTGGCCCATTCCTAAGTTCTTAGAAATTCTATTTAGAGCTTCTTGATAATCCTTTGATTTCTTAAATAGTGCAAATGCATCAGCTAGAGATGTTTCATGACCTATAAGGTGGGGAATAAACATTAGGTATTCAAGAAAAACCATTCTAATACTTACTTATTACGTAACGTTATATATTGATGTATGCTGCTGAAAAGTAAAGAGTATTGTTTTTCTCTTTCGAAACAATGGTGACGTAAAAAACTATTAGGTAGGACGAAAATAATTATCTTTCCACTCTGACTTCCTATATGTCTGTTGTCATGATGCAAATATATTTACTCCAGTGATGACCAATAGGATCACACACGTCTCATGAATTGAATATTAGATTCTGCAATACGAGACTAAAGAGAGAGAGAGAGAGAGAGAGAGAGAGAGAGAGAGAAAGGCGGTGTTTTTCTCTATCATGGGACCATGACTTGTGGAATATTGAGTAAGAAATAACCGACATTGTTGGTTATCAACATTATACCTATCATTTGATCATACGATATATATTATCCATTATACATAAATGAAACGATTGAATTACCACATCCAATTAATACGGCTATGTCCTTGTATCCAATCTTTGAAAGAACTTCCCTTAATTTCTTCCTATCTCCTTTGATGAAGTCATGAAGTTTTATTAATACAGCAGTAGTTCCCTTAGTGAGATGGTCAGGTGCGTACTGGACTCTGTATTTTGTTAATGTCTCGTCAGAAATATCAAGAGCCTTCGCTAGCGGATACACATCTTCGAGGAGTAGGCGGAAGGCAATGTCAAGTAACTCGCATAGACCTACGTTGTTCGACCTCGTGGTGAGAAGGTCTTTAAATAAAACATCCAGAAAAATATGAACAATAATCTTGTGCCATTAAAAGTACTCTCTATTGTTTGATTGTGGTCAAAGTTAGGTTTGTGACCGAACGTGATTCGACACCTGAAACTTTTCTTTGAAGACTTACATATAATTTTGTTCTGTATGACATCAATAGCAAATTTAGTTGAAGGGAGTAACATTAATAATATACGTTTACAACTAACTTTATCTCTATAGAAGACCTGATAATAAAGACCTTTCTCATGCAATCTATATCATGATTAGCATCCATAAATTCACAGAGGGTATTCAAATAGCCTCCCCTCGAAATATGCACTCAAATGTGCTAATGCGCAACTATTCTGCCTTTCCTTCATTGTCCATAATCATATAATAGGATCAAACCCAATGTACACCATGTACACTGGAAATATTTTGTGTCTTTAACTGCAAGTTTTGGCCAACAATATCAACAATTTACATTTAGTTATTTTCAGATGTATGAATAACGTCTAACAGCAAAATGAACAAACCTTCTACACGTAAATGCATGGAAACAAGATCCTGCTAAAACCAAGTCATAATTATTTGGCATGTTTTGATCGTTTTCGAGTGAAATTGTTGTATTTTGTAGCATTCTAAATTAATTTCCATAAAGTGCGTAGGCCTATTTTTTCTATAAGGCCTTTGGCCCGTTTCTGCGGAATCAAAGTATATTTACCCATAACTTTTGCTGATTTCAGCTTTTCACGGAGTTTATTCTCAACGTTCTCTTTCGGATGCTTTGTCATCCAACCTCGAGCATACGCTCCTATCACATCCGCATAAGTACCACCTTCTTGGTCTCCTCCGAAAGCTCGTTTGACTTTGTCATGCTTATATGTGGGAAGGCAGGCAGCGATTCTAAGAACCTCGTCATTGATGGAGTCACTGAGCAGATTATCCGGAGTCTTCACGGTGTTAACTGGGGATTAATGTGAATTGAATTTATCTCTTAGGACATCATTTGCATTTGTCACTATTCTTGTTCGAAACGAAATTACAAAGTAGCACAAAGCAAATATTCAATATGAGGAACATTGGCAATTAAACAAAAACATATTAACAGTATTGCATCAAATCTTAAGTTTTCTTTCAGTAAGTATCTCAAGACATGAATAATAGAAAAGTGGGACAAGCATGCAGGGGGAAAAGAGAGTGTGTAAATGAGGGAGGGGGGGGGGTGGCGAAGGATGACGAAGAGAGTGATATGAAGAAAATAGACGAAAACAAAATATCGTCAATCATTACCTGAATACCTTATGTAAAATACAATGTGATAGACATATAAAGTGTTTTTAAGTGCCACAAAAAAATACGCGTTTCATTTGCAAGTAACATGATAAATAAGCCCTAAACAAATAGTCTATGAGGAGGGGATGACGGATAATAAAACTGATGGGTGGACATTTCCAAATTATGTGGTCACTCCAAATTAAAGAATATTGGTTTCAAACTTGTTGGAAATACTCAATTTATTAACGACACATTATCTTATAAAGCACTATTTGAAACACTTGCTATATATCATTTAAACACTAGCTTTATATCATTATTTCCCTAGTCTTTTGGTTAAATTGAATTGTATTTGTTCTTTTTATATTCATTTTTTTAACCTGTTGTATCAGGACCATGATGTAAAACAGCTGTGCTGATCATGTTTTTATCCTGCATAAATAAATTCAAATAAATAATAAATAAATAAATATTTCGTAATGCCGTAGATAAGCCTTTCTAACAAGTAATGTCAAGTAGGGAAAACTTACTGTATGTTCAAATCATTTTGAGATAACTTCGAGGAAGCTTATAGCGACGGAGAGATCTTTTTTTTTAGAATCCCGAAGAAGACCAATCAAAGCATTTTGATATCATAAAAATGATTTTGCCCGAGCTAACTATATGATATTAATGATTTGATGATTTTTTTTTCTTGAAAAGTGAGTAAATGTTGGGTGGGGGGTAACAGACCATTCCCTTATCAGAAAAGTGCGCGTGTGTATGTGTGCATGAATATTAATTTTCCCGGTATTTTTGATTTTGTACCTTTTACATGTTTTAAATGGCCAGATGATCTTCTTCCATGTTGAATTCCCAGGTCTCTGCCAGGGTTAAGGTCTTTCCACAGCTCATCTGTATGAAACATATCATACATATGTGCATGTAAGAAAGGGTAGTTGATATCATAATTTAATAAACGTTTTTTTTGTATTATGAAAAACATTACAACTGAAATTTCAATATCAAAGTATTTTAGTAAAAAAAAAAAAATATGTGGACACAGTGGAAAAAAGGCAATATTTTTTTTCTCCTGACCTTTGTACAAATATACGGATTAAAAATAAGGTATGCTAAAATAAATCTGACTGCAGGAAGTGAAAAAAAACATTGGTCAAAATGTCAAAATTTATGGATATAAAGTGGTCTGAGACTAATGTCAGTGCAAACTCCATAGCAGTGCACAATTTTGCATTCGCTTAGTCTTTAAATTCAATCCCTTTTTTAATATAAATTTTGTTTGTCCTGAAATTCCAATTCACCAGAATAATTGAATTCAGTTGCATAAACGGGCTAACTGCTAAAGGGGTGGTGGTGGAGGGCGTTATGGTCGTGTGTATGTATATATTTAGGATAAATATGTGCAAGTCATTTTTTTTCGCGTGTGTTGGAAAGTGTGTTGCCATTGTAACATAATTTATAGCAAAAAATAGGTACAAATCTGGCAGTTAGAATACTTCCTCTTTTTTATAATCAATTCTATTTGGTCTTGAGGTGAAGATGTGCAAGAGACATTTTGTTGAGTGTGTCTGAAATCTTGTTTCCATGGTAACAAGATATTATTCGGCAAAAATTAGATTAAAATCTTGCGATTTGAGCTACTTCATCAGTTTTCAACCAATTCTTATGAGATTTGGCTCAAGTTGGTTTTGAGTTAAAAATGTGCATGACGCAATTTTTACATTTGTCAGACATCGCGTTTCCATGGTAAACAGATACTATAGCCAGAAATGCAGGGAACTCCTTGTGAATCAAACTAATTCCCCATTTTTTAGCCAGTGCTCATAAAAATTGGCACAAATATTCATCTTGGGCTAAATATTCATATTCATTATTAAATGTCTTCAAACCGCATTACAATGATTACGTCATAGGACACGTTTAGCCCGTTTATGAACCTGAATTCAACTATTCTGGTGTATTTGGATTTCAGGACAAACATAATTTTTGTTCAAAAGGATTTGAATCTAAAGACTAATAAAGCAAAATTATACACTGCTATGGAGTTTTGCACTGGCACTAGTCTATATATCAGACCACTTTACATTCTTAAATTTTGACATTTTTGTCACTGTTCCTGCAGTCAGATTTTTTGAGCATATTCTACGTTTAATCCTCATATAGATACAAAGGTATGGAGGAAAAAATCATGCTTTTGCCCACCGTGTCCACCTCTGGGATATTTTCCACGCTATAAAGAGACCATACTATTTATGCCTATCATATGAGACAAATCGGGCTAATCGGCTGCTTTATTAGACAATTTCTTTGCTCATTATAACTAAGGCACAGACGTCACAGCCATGGATCTCTCGTCATCTATTTTTCATGATGATTCTACTCTCCAAACATTAACCACGTTAACCATCACCATATTTTAGTCTCAAAATCAAGTTTGTTAAATCATATATACATGTAATACAGTACGACAATACGCCAGACGGTGGCCTGTACTTATAGAGAAGAAGAATATCATATTACTATGACCTTTTATGTCTTGTCGACCAATGCTGTCTAATGCCTCACGAAGCTTCAACTTTTTTTCGTAATTGCTGCATGCCGCTTGTCTGATCCAGTCATTTACCATCGCCTCCGTTTCGAACAGGGTGGCTTTATTTGCAGTAACTATTGCGTCCTCTTTCAAGTCGATATCTACACACTGCAACAAAGATTTAACGTGTCGACTCGTCAACCTGTCGGTAAACCCTTCAATCTCACTGTCGATGAGGTCAACTATGTGGTGATGTGGCACTTGAAGTTAACAAATGAAATCAAGATTAAATTCGGATCAAACCTTGGTACCAAATTTAAAATCAATATTTTAAAAGCTGTAAAAAAAATCAGAATATGGAGGAATAGGATTAAAAGTACAACTTCTTTCTTTAAATCTAAATCACATGATCAGATGGTGAAATTAAAATTATAAATATTGTTGACCATGACTTTGTAAAAACCTCTTTTGAAAGGACAAAATCTAATTTGATAACTTTAAGATAATATAGCCTATTGACGGACACAACTTTTCAAACACCCCACAACAATCATACCTGAAACAAAATGTTTACCTTTGAAAAATAATCTGTCTATTGGTCTACATTCAGTCTTCTCCAGAGCATGACTTAGCAAGATAATTGGGTTCTCATCAAGATCTTGTTGTTTCCATTCTACTACATGTTTCATTGCCTCCTTGATGTCGCTGTGATGAATTATTTGTGAGTCACCATCAGATGAGATTTTGCCAGTTACCTTCTGTATGAAGCGTCCAAGTTTGCCAGGATCTTTTATTTGCCATAGGATATGTTCGATTGTGTCCTCTAAGACATTTGTTCTCCCCATTTCTCTGAGTTCTGAACAAAATGTAATTTGTGAGTTGCTAAAAAGATTTACGTTATACAGATCGCTGTCAGATTTAAAACATAGAAAGTTTGATATCTCGCAAAGAAAAAAAATGCGTGGTCAATATAGTCGTCCAATATTTATCAATCTTCTACAGTTTTTCTTATATTTGAGTAATGAGAATCATTTTTTTTTTTCGAGAAAAAGAGTGAAAATATTTTCTGAATTAACCTTCAAAGAATTCTAAACCTTACAGCAAAGTTCAGGTTCTGGTTATTGAAAAGCATTATGAATAAAGAAAAAAAAAATATTGCAAGTTTAAAAAATTCGCAATCATGAGAACCAGAATTTTCATCTTTTTTAGAAATATTTCCAGAGTTAAATACCCAAACAGGAGATTGATTTCCATTTTTTTCAAATGTCCAACCCACAATATTATAACTCCATCTGGATATTAAAGATAGAGTCACAGTTCCCCTATTAATCACTTCACTTATCCATTGGTTTAGTTTGGGTTTTGTATTTTCGTTGTAGGAAACTCTGCGAGATCTTCCGTTGGGAAGTCATTTCCTCTATTGGAAGAGTCGGAATTGCACCATTTTTTTAAATGCTAAAAAAAGAAGACCCCCCCACAAAAAAACCAATGACAACCATCTGCTCAAGTCCTACTTTAACTCCATAAGTATCATATCTGTAAATACTTCTAGGCGACGTACCCATTATATCTTTCCATGCTTCCTTGAAATTAGCCTTCGTTAGTGCATCAAGTAATAGCTTTCCTTGATGAACCGTTGTGCTTTGCCTTTTCCAATCACACAGAACAACATATATCTCTTCTTCTGTCAGCCTATCTCCTGCTTCCAAACTAAGGTTGTCAAATATAGCCTGTGCACCACACCCATGTTGAACCATCATCCGGCTCAATTTCCAAAGTTCGGGAAACGATATCATTCCTGGAAAAGATTTTAATATGAAAACGATAACGCATAGCTTTAAAATATCTATATTTCTTATTGTTAGCCAATATTATTCTTTTTTTTTTCGTTTATTTTATTCTTTTAATTTTTCTCCCCTACACAAGCTAACTCGTATCAAGTGTTTCACTCTCTTTTAATGTCTTTATTATAAATGAACATCGTATGAAGTTCTTACCGGCGAAAAAGTTCCTGCTGATATCTGAGCATCCAGACTTAGCTAAAGCAAGGCTTAGGACAGCATTCGGGTTTTCAACGAAACGGCTGCATCGCCATTCCATGAACAACTTTATTGCTTCATTTTGGTCTTTTACATTTCCATGTAAATTAGGTAAATCAGCTCCACCAGCGTAAAGCTTACGAAGAAGTTGTTGAATTTTCTGGGGATCTACAATGTCTGTTATTATCTGTTCTACGGTTGCCTGTGGAACTTTTTTATCCGTTTGTTTTCGCTGCTCTGTAAGATGAAACGACATACACTGATTAATAATTATCAATGGTTATTCCCAGTATATTTCCATCTATCGAAATGCAAACATATCATTTATATGCAAGGTATACAAAACAATTCGAAACACGGTATACTTGTTGACGGTAACTTAAAGAAAATACTGAATTATGAATCAGAAGTTTGTTATTGGACACCTTCATAATATCGATTGAGTTTCATCCACTACCATATTTCATGAACATTGCTCTGATTAATTATCTTAGTTTATTGATAAACAATTTAATACATTATGTGTTCACTAAAATTTTACCTCGCAATTAATTACAGTATGGAAGCTTAAAAGTGCCACCAATATGTTCATATAATCATCTCTTCGTGTCAACATCTCTAAGGAAAAACGACAAGATGACGAGATCACGGATCTCCTCATGTCTACATCCCGTGGGAGAGATGATCAGATATGACAAGATCTTAGATCTCGTCATGTCTACATCCCGTGTGAGAGATGATCAGATAACAAGATCTTGGATCTCGTCATGTCTACACCTCATATAAGAGATGATCAGATGGCAAGATCTCGTCACGTCTGCATCCTGTGGGAGAGATGATCAGATGGCAAGATCTCGGATCTAAGATATTGCCATCTTATCATCTCTTCTAAAACAGACATGACGAGATCCTAGATCTTGCCATGTGATCATCTCTCCCACATGATGTAGACATGACGAGATCTAAGATCTTGTCATCTGATCATATATTCTAACAGATGTCGACATGACGAGATCCAAGATCTTGTCATCTGATCATATCTTCTAACAGATGTAGACATGACGAGATCCAATATCTTCTAACAGATGTCGACATGACGAGATCCAAGATCTTGTCATCTGATCATATCTTCTAACAGATGTAGACATGACGAGATCCAAGATCTTGTCATCCGATCATATCTTCTAACAGATGTAGACATTACGATATCCAAGATCTTGTCATCTGATCATCTCTCACACGAGATGTAGACCTCGTCATCTTATTCTTTTCCCTAAGAGATGTAAACTTGACGAGACGATTATATGGACATCTGGGTGGCACTTTTAAGTTTCCATATTACAGTGCAGCATTTTCGACCCTGTTCTGTTGCATGAACAAAAAATAGTAATATCTGTTTTGGTAGTTATACCGAAAGTAGTAATATCAAAATTTTTAAAAGTACCACATAGATTCTGCCATCGCGTCCCAAAATTTGCATTTTGCAACGCTGATTGAAGTTTGTTGGCATGTTTATCGCTTCTATGTTCATCTTTCCATTTGCAGAGAAGATTGTATACTTCAGGTGCCCTCATCTCTTCTGTTGCATCCTTAATACCAAGATTAAGAAGGGCCTGATGTAATTTCTTCATATCACTGATCGATGTGTCATACGCGAGTGACCAGAGTTCGTAGAAGGATATTTCACCTGGTAATGAACAAAGCAATTAATGAAACAATCTTGTCAGTTGAAAAGCAAAGTTCGGGATGATATTTATTCAAAATATAAAATGCACATGACTCTATGCAAATAGTCAATATCCACAATACAACATGTCTTACACACTCGTAGTTTGATCACGCCCTTAGCATTTCACATTTTAGAAAGTCAATAACGTTCAAAATTCATTTTTTCTCTCGCAAGGGTACTTTACACATGACTAAAAATAAAGCACTAATGTACTAAGATTGGATAAATAGATCACATATACAATTTTGCAGCACTATTGAAAATAGTGGAAAATTGTCATTATTTTAATTCATGTATACTTTCACCTTTTAACACTTCAGTTAGAAGTTAAACGAATCATAAGATTGCTACAACAAACATTGCCGACGGAAGCCAAAAAAAATTAGGGGGGGGGGAAACCACCAATTTTTTTTTGAAAAGCAAAAAAAAAAGGTTAGCAACCAAAATTTTAGGGGGGGTGACCGACAAAATTTTTTGACAAGCAAAAAAAGGGGTAAAAATGTAAGGGGGGATCCACCTCAAATTAAGGGGGGGGGGGGGACAGGTCCCCCGCTTCCGCCGCCTATGACAACAAACATCATACAGACCTCACTGCCAATCTTACCATCAATATGTGCTTGTTCAATCATAGGGATACTTTCCTGGCCATCATTTCTCGCGATAGTACGATCTAAATGAAATAATGTTTCATTGAATCATTAATAGTACAAATAAATATCTAATCACAATATATTCGTACGTTTGAGAAATGACAAACAAATTACAAGAGAGCGAGATCAAATTTTGCCTTTATATAATTTCAAAAAAATTATACATGAACACAATCAACACAGAAACTCACCCGTCAACCGAAGGGAACATGCTAAGAAAAAAAAATCGAATTAGAGAGAAGCATATTTATTGCAATTCTTTAATATCGGGTTTCTTGATATCATCATACCTCATTTAAGGATTTACTGTAAGCAACATAATTTTCCCTCAATAATGTAAATCATTACCTTCACACTGCTCTGTGGCTATGTTCGAAAGATCGTTAATCCTCAATTACTGTTTATTTCTTGCACGTGCTTAGTTATATTGGCTTTAATATTGCGCCGTGGATTTTCCCGGCATATTTCGAATAAAGTTTTATATCAATTATCGCGTTAGTCTACAATAAGAAATGGATTAATAAATATGCCAATCAATAACTGCACAAACCAATATATTCAATGTTCATACCCGTTGTTGTCGTGCCATCAAAAGTGTTCTGCCGAAAACACGCAAGACGTTTCAACCGAAGAAACACTGCAATCGCTCCAAGAAGAATAAGGACGAACAGTGGAACAACTGCAGATCATCAGTGCGTTGAAAATGATTTAGAGAGGAAAGAAAGTTTTAATCAGCCAGACAAGTCAATAAAAGGTTCGTAAAATATTAGCTGAAATTTTTTTTATCAAAGAACATACATACAAATACCATCACGCACATACACATGCTATAAGTTCCCTTTTTCCAATTGCCTTTTTTAACGGAACTGTTTTGAAGTAATAATTTGGCATGAATGTTACGGCAACCATTTACTTATATGGTGTTAGCACTCGATTTCTCCAACGTCACGTAATCTAAAGGTTTCAAAAATTACAAGGGAAATCCTGAGGGACATATGAGGACATTTCTCGATTGCCTGACATTCAAACATTTTTTAACAGTTTATTGAGCTCGGTTAAAATATTGTCACCATTCTTACATTTTCATGCTAAAATCCACTATTCATTTTCAAAATGAGGTTTTTTTTTCAGCAAATGTTTCCTCTCATATAGGAGGTTGTAGCCATATCATGGTTAGGTTGACACGATTTACGACTCATGCAAAATGCTTTAATATACCTTGGCCTTTGATAGGTGACGATTATGCCTAAACATGCATGTGCTATAGAGGGGCCCGGGAATGGGGTATTTTCACCAAAAGGGTCGACCACCGATATATTTTTCTTTGTTTTATTCTAAATTTGTGAGTTGAACATGACTACTTTAGTCAAAAAAAATATTTGGTTTTCTGAAGCATCCCCCAGTAAAGCATTCACGAACGAGGCGTCATGAAAAAAGAAACAACCAATTAATGAAACAGTCGACACTTCATTCACACACAGCCAACAGCCGCGCACACATTTATCAACAACTTTAAGACCGTAAGAATAGAAATGCACCAAGAAATATTGCATATCATTGAATACAAACATAGACCTACTTGTTTGCATTGAAAATTTCCCCTGGAATAGGCGCTTGATATAGTAGTAATATCTTATGTTTTCTTTTGAGATTGTTTTATAATTTCTGTAAAGAAATAAAGTAACGAAAATTACCAATTTTAGCTGCACGGTTACCAGTTCTTTCTTCTTTCGTAATATCAACAGTTGTGAATGCTCTACTCGTTCCTGTAACCGAGGGCATTCCAGTCGATGACTCCACGAAGATCGTTGCGGCTTGCTGTTCTCCTGTCCCAGGAATATTAGAAGCAACACAAATGTATTGAGTTTGACTTGGTTGGGCTTCAATGGAAATAGACTTATTTTTCGTCCCGTCATCATTACCCCATTCCTTGGCAACAGCATTCATCTTCTGAGAACCATGCAAGAAGAAAAGGTCTATCTGTGGATAGTAATTCGTCACTGAGCAAGTTAAGACGATGGTTGTATTAGTCAGGACACGACATGATGGCTCTGTTGTATTTAGGCCAGGTGATACTGTATCAGTACACTGGTTGATAGTTGGAAATGGTTCTTGTGGTGGAGCTGAAAGAAAGAGGCAAGGCAAGGTGAAGGTCACATGGCAATTTCAAGTTATAATGAACATAACTTGTTTGCACAAACAACGTCAAAGTGTTACTTTCCTATCTGAATAGATTTAGTGCTTTTCGGGTGATTATCATTCACGTTAATGAATTCCAAATGGATAACATCCTTTACAGGGATGATGTAAAGTGTCATGAGACTCATTAATAAAACATCCAAGGTATCTTTGAAGCTTAGATCAATTTGAAAGAAAAAAAACTTCCCATTAGGATAATTAGGATAATTAGGAATACAATTTATGTAGGGCATAAACTCCAGTGGTGGTTACGATTAACAATCTAAAAATCATCTTGAACAGCATCCAATGAAATGACACCCGAAATGCATTATAACAAATGAAAAAAATAAAAATAAACACGTGCCAAATTATCGTAGAGGAAAATGTATAATTGCTGAGAAATTGACCAACAACCATGTCATTTGAGTTGGATGTATGGAAAAGGAAAAACAGATCTAGATGTTTATGATGAAATTAATCTTGACTTTATAAAGACTTTCTGATGGAGAATTTAATTCGCTACATTATCACGAATATCGCCCTACTCTTACCATAGATCTTCACATCGGTTTGGTTGTACATCAGGATACCAAGGTAGTTCGATACCCGGCATATGTATCGACCTTCATCTTCTATCCGGGCATCTCTGATGGTCAGTGAATAGTTCGAAGCCATGTCACACCGGCTGTCCTGGGTACATAGTCCGGTTGTTTTTCTCGTCCCTTCCATATTTACCCAGGTGAAAAGATTGTCCGCAGTTTCGAGTTCATCGCCTTTCTTCCAGTAGACAGCAACGGGCACTCGGTAAAACTCACATTTTAGAACGATATCGTCCCCTTTTTTGATGGCTTTGTTGAGATCCGTGAAAACGCGGCCGTCTGGTACATCTCCAGCAACACCTTTGAAATTCATATGAATATGAGTACCTTATTTAAAAACTTATTTGATAACAATTTAAAATTAGTAAAAGAAGACCGAGAGAGGGAGAGATTAATCGGCATGCCCCGCCCCCACCCAACCAACCAACAAATTGGTTTGTTATTCCCTACGATAAAACATAAATGACTAGGTCACACACACACACATACACACCCTCACACACATGCACACTTTTCAAACCCACGCGCCTACCATCACTCTGTCTCACACGCACACACACAGTCCAGACCCACACCACCCCGAAAACAGAGACCAACACAAAAATGTGCATATACCTACATACACACCCATCGAACCACAGACACGCCCGCCCACCCCACCCAATACACATGAATATAAATGCTCCACCACATGATAATTATGTATGACCTCCTTGGACGACAATTCCCTATACTTTCCAAAGAATACGTTAAAATGTCCCAGCTTATAGAACATGGGGGGAAGAAACACACAATGCTCAGGGTTAACTGCTTCATTCATGGTCTCCGATGAAGATTACTCTCAAAACATTCCTACTGAACAGAGGAATATGCTTACTGTTAAAAACAATAAGAATGTTAATCTACATAAATTATAAATACTTACACCATATAGAGCATGAGAATAGGAGACACCCCACGCCTAAAGAGAGTAATGATTTCCGTTTATCGTCCATTTTGAAGACCTTCCATTACGCGGCGAAAATAATCTGCGGTTACGAGTCGATAACGCCCAAAAGTTAATATTTACCAACACTGTTAGCTATCGCGTCATTAATCATGATACTTTGATCATTTTGTCCCATATTTCATATTCATTGGTAATCAAATGTATGGTTTCATTAGGCGCGTAAATGATTTTCTAAGAATGAAATTTACCCTCATATAGAGAGGCCAAAATAAATGGCGAGAGAAAACTTGCGGAAAATTCTTTTTACTGTTACATTATGCTTGTGGAGGTATTTCTCGGTTTTAGTGATGTATTGAGGACTTAAGACACGAATAAACGAAAATAATGGAATATGTAAAAGTAATATTCATTTCAAAATACGTTCTTTAAATGATAATGCATAGCAATGGCGCAATGAGCCAAAAATTACGAATCGTCAGATATGGTGTATCGGGCAAAATTTTTAAAAAGCTGTTTAATTGAACAAAATTTTCAAGAATTTTTATTAAAAAAAGAAAATCAAATTTTACGATAGATTTTATACATAATATTCACTTTCCTTTTCCTTTTTTTTTCTTGGTCGTGATCTCTTTTTTTTGTCTTGTCTTTTTTTTTTGGTGAGGGGGGGGGGGGGGGAGCGCGTCCAAGCCCCCCTTGTTTGCCTCATCACTCCACTGATTTCTGGCTTAGAAAAAGACGAAACACAAGGCTAAAAAAAAGTTATTACCCACATTCACGTCAAGTTCAAGTAGAAGCAGACCATGGCCCTGGGAAGCGGGGGGTACTGTGCATCCCCTTTTTTCTTTGGGGTGCTGTATGTGTTGTTTTCCATAGGCTGCACGCCCTTCAAAGCTGACAAGTATGATAAATAACAGAAATGTAATGAAAATGAACGACGTTTTGTAGACCCCCCCCCCCATTCACAACTTCCTTACACAGTGTTAAAAAGTGTATTCAAAATGCCCATATTTTAGGTCTAAATCTAAACACGGGCTTCACATACGTAGGTGGCAAAGTCAGCTGCGCAAAGCCCTCCAAGATCTTTCAACAGGTGTTCAATGACCGATCTTGCAGCTGCAGGATCCCAGCTAAAACACCTGCAATCGGAACTGAACTCTTGCGAGATCTTTCACATGATGATAAATCCTGGAGCTGGAGACTTGATCCTGGTCAAAACTTATGTAGGATCGAGTCATGATAGATCAATCATACAGGATCCAGGCCAACATGCCTAGAAATGGAACTGACAGATCAAATCAACTTCTGCAGGATCGAGTCATGATAGATCCCTGGGGGCCACTTACATTGACGAGTGGATACCATGCGCGACTCAAAAAACACGTAAATAATGAAAAAATGATATCTATTTTCGCTAGGAAAGCTACGTGTTTAGGGTCACATTTGCGAGGGTGTAAAAAAGTAAAACTAAAATGTTTTATAAAGGATGTTCTTTTGCCCCAAGAGTCAACACTACGTGTTTAGAGTACGATTTGCGCGAGATGTGGGAGGTGGGGCTGACTAAACCCAATGATGTACATGTTGTAGGTGAAGGTAAAACCGACGACCGACATCCGTGACATAACAATAAAAATATCACTGTACGTGTTTAGGGGGTCAATTCAGGGAACTTGCCAAGAGTATCGAATTGTTTCCAATACTTGTTAAAGGTCAAATCCACCTTAGAGAAATATTGATTTGAATCAATAGAGAAAAATCAGACAAGCATAATGATGAAAATTTGATCAAAATCTGATGTAAAATAAGAAGGCTATGACATTTTAAAGTTTCGCTTATTTTTCACAAAATAGTTATTTATGCACAAATTAGTCAGATGCAAATGAAAGAATCAGTTATGTCCTTCACTCACTATTTCTTTTGTTTTGTATTGCTTGAATTATACAATATTTCAATTTTTACAGATTCGACAATAAGAACCAACTTGACTGAACCATAAAATGTTGAACATTGGTAATTCTACATGTTCAGGGAGAAATAAAACTTTGTGTCACAGGACAATGAAGAGAAAATTAGAATATTTCATACAATAAAATACAAAATAAATAGTGAGTGATGCCATCAGTTTCCTTATTTGCATATCGACCGGTATATGCATATAACTGTTTTGTGAAATTAAGGGAAAGTTAAAAATGTCATAACTTTTCTCATTTTACATCCGATTTTGATTAAATTGTCAGTGTTATGCATGTTGGATTTTTCTCTTTTTATTCAAATCAACTTTTTGTTGGGGTGGACTTGTCCTTTAAGGGTAGGGTTTCACACGCCCATACTTGTTAAGGGGTGCATTTTCAGAAAATGGAAAATACGTGTTTAGGGTGCTTCTCGAGACCCCATGGTCGCGCATGGTATCCACTTGTCAATGGAAGTGCCCCCCCCCATGGGGATTGATCAATCATATAGCTGCAAGATCCAGGCCAACACGCCTGGAAACGGAACAGAATGGTCCATATTAACTCTAACAGATCTTTCACGTCATGACTGCTCCTGGAGCTGCGCACTCAGGATTGATCCAAGTAAAAGCACCTGGAGACGGAACTAACATGTCAAAATCAACTGCTGCACGTGGCATTAGGTCCGGGAACGGAATGGTGAGCTACCTGTATTATGATCTTCATTGCAGGCTACAGAAAGAAGTGGGTAAACCAAAGCAGAGTGTAATGGTTTTAAAGAGAGCAACTAATTAACAAGGGATACAGTGGTATCCAAGCACTCATTTGAAAATTACCTTATGGCGAGAATTTGGTGTTTGAAATAATTTCAAACTTAGTTGACTCAATCAATTATTGGCCGTCATTCATCTCTCCAAGATCAGAGATATTTAGGTTGTAAGCATACATGACCTCCTGGTGAGCTCTTGTAACCGTTCTTCTACAAGAGTGACCTCTTGTTAAATGTTGATTTTATGAAATTCTTTCCAAGGGCATTTGTAGGTATTATACAGGATCTTAAAGGATATTCCTAGGGCCCCTCTTGAAAAATACATAGTCAAAAATCTCCAGAATGTCAACGGTTTCTAGACTTTTAATGCTCGATGATGCAAATGTCGATTAATTCTACCTCCACTGTCAATCACTCAGATAATTAAACATGAAATCTATCATCATCCAATGATAGTACGTACAATTAAAAAAAACAATGATTTTACAGAAAAAAAGAAAGAAGATTTTGCAAAAAGCAATAACAGAATCATTCTGTAAATTCATAAAACAGGAATTTTTCTGCAACTTAACAGAACAGGTCTGTTTAAAAAGGGGAAAAGGGTGTTTTATCAAAGGAAATTTGTAAGGTTCTATACACCAAATACCAATTTCCTGTAAGATTACGCAATCTGGTAAGATTACAGGTGTTCTCGAGACTCTGCTGCAGGAACTTATTTTATTTTAAGGATAAATTTTCTTACAGTGTAACTAAACCCCTCAAAAAAAAGTTTGGAAATCTGTATTTGGCCATTAATTTCTCCCAATGTTGATGTTAAGGTGCATGAAAATAATTAAAAGAAACCGCTGAGAAACTCACTCATCACCACTGAAAAAAGAACAGTGAATTTCAATATTGTGTCATTTTGCAACTTTTGAATTTTGACCTACATTTCAAGACACTGCACCTCCAGTGAACGATAATCACATCATGTAGGTTAATGTGGAAAAATAGCAACCGTTGCTATGGTGCTCAATGGGTCTACATGGAAACATTCATCACATGAAAAATCTATTTCTGATCTATTCTGAGTAAATTATATTGAACATATTGATCTGAACTATGATAAAAGATTTGTTGCTATGGAAAACGGTCCCTTAGTAACCGTAGCTATGAATGAATGGATTAAAACTGTTGTGATACGAAGAAACATGCTTTATGATTAAAATTTATTTAAAATATCGCTCATGAAAATGTTACTCAAGCCCAATCATGCTCAGTTACCAAGGGAAATATGTTACCTAGCAACCGTTGCTATATTTGGTAAACTCACGTTGGCACCCCCTGCTAAAATATTTTAGAATAACCTACTCTACCTTTGTGCCAATTTTCATGCTTGTACAATTTTCTGAACATTTTTTCACCAATCATATATGTTTCATCTTTATTAATCAAAATAAGTTATACTTTCAACCCAGGTCCATGGCACAGAACTATAACAATATAATCATTGTGCCATTGGCAGGGTGTAATACATAGACAATACATACATGGCATACATACAATAATAATACCATACAAAGATACATACATGAAATAGAAAATGAAACTTTTAAAGACCTAACTTGAACAAGAGATTACGTATTAATTCTATAACAATAAAAAGAAAGTATATTAATTCAATGATATTTCAACATATTAAGAATCGTGTATAAGTTATTCATTAAACAATAATATTACTTAATTTATAATAGGTTAAGATGTTGTAATAAGTTATATGGAGTGGAGTAGGCCTATTAAATTTACAATTGTATAAAATAGTTGAAATGTACAGGGATAATTTGTTTTGGAAATAATTATATCGGTATTATTAACGTATCGTAAATTAGACAAGAAAATTAATGGTATATTTCATTGTTGCACATTCAAAATTTGATAAGCAGCTAGATATTAATATATAAACAAGGTTATGTTCTACGGCAAATGTATAACTACATTTATACAGTTTATTTTTTTTATAATGATATTTCAACGTGGTAAGAATTATGTATGAGCTCTTCATTAAACAATAGTAATACTTAATGTATAATACATTAATTTTGTTTTCCTCATCAGCAATAAGACATGATACGATAGTTCCGTTCGAGACTAGCATATCGGACAGTCACCATTAGGTGATAGTACATTTTATATAAATTCAGGGGTGTCGCTTATTTCAAAATTAGTTGGTCCGGGATTGACATATACGCTATGTCGTTCCAGTGTGGTTAATTTCGTGCGTTGTAGATACCATAAGACGTTACGAGAGCTAGTCTACTTAATGTCTGGCATATGTGTTTGATTTGATCTTTCAGGTTCTGTACATTGACCAATTGGAACATGGCTTTAAGCGTTGCTCTATTCTCTTCGGAAATGTGTCCTCGTGATCCTACTTCGAAACACCATAAAGTACATTTGTAACCAGAGTGCCTTAAGTCATTTACCAGGGGTGTGTACTTGTTCACCTTGTACCGGTGACTATTGGTCATGTTCATCTCGAACGGAACTGTCAATTCGAATATGAATATTTCTTTTACTCTTGGCCGATATATTACTAAGTCTGGACGGTCTGTTGTTGGTAATATGCTAACTGGTATAGTTGAGGCACTGGACAAATTACCTGTCAGGTCTACGTTTACGCACAATTCCCCCTGTGACACTAGCTCAGATAACGTTATTACTTGAAATATGTAGTTCAATATACTATCATGCCTCCATGTATATCGACCTTGAGTCAGCATTGTTTGACAGTGGTTCAGTACACGGTGGAGGGTTTGTGTGTTGGAACACAGATCACATTTACCTGATAACCTCTTGCCCCATCTTTGAAGGTTTCGGAAAGTGGGTAGAGCATCAATAGGAGCCCTGACGGCGAAACTTAGTACCCTTCTTGGAAGATTGTAAATGATACTTTTCCAGGATATATCAGTATCTTGTTCATTTAGTAAATTCAAGTATTGACCTTGTACTACTAGTGTTTTAATTTTACTAGCCCATTTTCTGTCTCTCGCCTCTTTAACGTTGGATTTGACACCCTTTCTCAGCGTTTTCCAATTACTATCTTGCATTGAACTCATGACATTCTCGACAGTAACAGCCGCATTTACATTTCCATAGGATTTGTTGGTGTAAGTTAACTCGCGATCGAGTATTTGTTCTACGGCGGCCTGTACCCTAGGGTCTGCTCTTGTAAGACCATGTGCAATGCTCATACAGTGACATTCAAAATATACATCAGATAATTGTGGAATATCCAGTCCAGTTGGGATATGGATAATTGCAGATGTTGCACCACGTGAGGGAAATTCTAGCCACTTTTTCAAATATCTAGCATTGAGGGAATCTAGTTTGTACAATTGTGTTTTGGTAAGATCGTGCACTGTTAGGAGAAATTTTACAGAAGACAGAATGTATCTCTCGTAGATTTTGAGCTTTAATTCTGGTCTCACAAGAGTAGACTGCACATTATCTAGCATTTTTTCCAACTTGTTGTGAATGAGCTCATACGCCTCTTGGGATGTACCCTTAAAAGTAATATACGAGCCTAGAAACTTTTCTGGTGAATCTTTGACATTCTCAGAACCTCTCCATTGATTGTGAAATTCACTTCCTTTGGTTTTCCACCCGAGATAGACATAGATTTACATTTGCTGATTTTAAGCAGAAAATTCATACTTTCCGTAATGTCGACAATTTCGTTAAGAAGTTTTTGATGTCTTATTTTGTCTGTTGTTATTAAAATAAAATCGTCTGCATATGGCAAGGTGATGTATTTTTGTCCATTGAGTGAATAACCATGCGTATTTTTCATATTGCTTAAGACGATCTATTATCGGGTTAAAAACCAAGATGAATATTATTGGAGAGAAAGGGTCACCCTGGAAAGTTCCTCTTGCAAAGCGGAACTTATCCGATCTCCAACCGGGCCCTTGTACATAACCCGAGAGACGACTATAAAGATTATTCGCGTAGTCGACTTTAGAGGGCGGTATTCCGTTTCTCTCGAGTGTGTGTCGGATCATTTCGTGGCTAACGGACCCAAATGCATCTTTGAGATCAAAGAAAGTTATATGAGCCGTCCGCTTGACATGGCGGGCATGCGCAATAATTTCTCTGAGACACAAAGTATGATCGACACACCCACTTATTCCGGGCAAAAAAGCCTTCTGTGTTTCATTGTCAATAAGTTTGTTTTCGAGAAGATACTCGATTGTCCTATTTGCCAGAATTTGGTGGAATAGTTTAGAAACACATGATGTTAAGCTGATCATCCTAAAGTTCGAAGGGTCATTGGTTTCACCGCCTTTATGGATGAGAGTTATTCTGCGTTGGGACCAAGCTTCTGGGGGGTTTCCGAAGAGGAGCTGTTTTGAAAACATTATTGGTCATAATCTGTAAGTTTGTCTCTCTTCGTTGGCATGCCTACCAAATTGTTCGCACACTTCAATCACTGACGTCAGAGACTTCAATTGTATGTGCGTATCGAGTAGACCAACGAACATAGAGGGCAGCAACACACGACCGAGTTGCTCTAAGGAAGGTCAACTCCGCTCGAAATTTGTAACCTATCCAATAAAAAGGGAAGTCGATTTTTTTCTTTTAAGAGTTGATTTTTTGTTTCATTCGTTAAATTTAAACACGTTTTAATTTTAAAAATGTATATTGTTTGTTTTGATAAATAATATTAAAAATACAATTAGCATTTTTGAAAAACAAAATATTCAGCTTAAATAATCATGATTTTATTGTTTTGCTCATTTTGGACTAATAAGCATTTAACAATAATACGGATGATTCGTTATTTTCTTCTGCTAAATTTTGCTGCACCCCAAAGTAACGCAAAGGCAACCACCGGCCAAAATCAAGGTCGTTCTTCTGGCCTGGATTAAAAAAGATCCCCAAAACAGCGCCTGAAAAACCCAAATTCGACCCCAAATCCCCAAATTGTTAAAATCACAAAAAATTATAAGAAAGTGAGGACAGTTATTTTGGTTATTGCCTAAAAATTGTCAATCTGTGGTTGTTTGTTTACATCACGGCAGATTTGTTTTATTTTATTTTTTTAGGTTTCGATGCAATGTAGATTGGCAACACTACCAATGTATCGTAAAACTAAGTTTAGTCATGTTAGTGTACTGAATTCATCGGTTGAATTGCATAGGAAATGCGCTGATGTGCATTCTATGCATTAACTATCTCCACTGCTATCGTATGCTGTTATCGTTATATTACTGATAAATAACGATTCTTACTGCTTTTCATCAAAATAAAAAAAAAACTAAAATGGATGAAAAATCCCCAAATTTGTTTTTATTCCAAAACATTTTCTTTTCATCCCCAAAGTCTTCAAAAAATCCAAAAAATTCAAATTTTTGATGATGAAAATCCCTAAATGACAACGCTGCTAGTTAGGCCCGCGCTGGCATCTAGCAACCAAACTTCCAAAGGACTAAGGGCCATTCTTCGCATTGCACACATTTTTCCGGGTTTTCTTCAATAATTTTCTAATAAAATCAGCCAATTGAGGCAAACTTATTGCGATCTCACATCGTTTGGAAGTTATGCCCAAAAACCGTTTGGCCAG
This sequence comes from Lytechinus pictus, assembly GCF_037042905.1. Lineage (NCBI taxonomy): Eukaryota > Metazoa > Echinodermata > Echinoidea > Temnopleuroida > Toxopneustidae > Lytechinus > Lytechinus pictus. Next base: position 2,036,021 of record NC_087252.1, read on the forward strand.
ACATAAATTTAGTCCTAGTGCTAGGCAGTTCTGTCACTGTCTCGGGACAAAAAAAAACATTTTTGAACTTGCAAAAGGCCTATTGCATGAATGAGTGACCTCATCACAATCTGATGCTTTTCTCAGGGCCTGACACCGAGTAACTCCATTCAGTCCAACTATTTTTGACTAACGTTAGATCTATGGTCGCATACAAACAATTTTTCCTTGGCTTGGCAGGTACAATTTTTACATATTCTAAAATTTTCAAGATAGTTTTTCGCGCGAAAACATCATTTGATTTGTTTTCTTTTGAATTGACGGTTCTCTCAATACCAAGACAGCTTATCAAAAATTTTGATCAGAATCCTAGCTCTGAGGCGTCAAAATAGCCCAGTCTTTTTATGGTTAAAGGTGAATCCAACCTGTTATGTACTATTCAAGAAGCTTTGAATAGAAATTTTAGAAATTTTAGAAATGTACGTCCACATAGTGGACTGGTACGAGACGACGTCATTTTTTGGCGTTCCATATGCCTCAGGTCCTCACACACGTCCACTATCAGAATCGAGAACTTCGCCACATCCATTTTGCGGTTCTCCTAAATCATAGTGGACGTGTACTGAGTGACGTCATTTTGACCGTTTCAAGCCCAGCATGAAGATCAACCTTTCCCTTTTAAAACAGTTTTCAGTGATTTTTCACAAAATTAATACGGTGCATTATGTTTATCATATTTGGAATTGCTTTCTGACGTCCAAAATCTATATCGATACATATCCTAACTCGAGTAAAAAGTGAAAGGGCAATGTACAATCAATCTTGAAAATCAATCGTACGATCAATCGCTAACCTTTGTGTTACGGGGCCCCTGTGTATACCCACTTTGTCTAAGTTATGTTTGGCCTCAATCCACAGGGTCTAAAAGTTTATGTACAGACAAATCGTTTATAAAACATTTGTTCTTGTTGCCGTTTAGCTCATTAAAAAAATTGTCTATGTAGACTACAACACGTATCCGATTAGTCTACACCACTTATACGATTAGACGATCAAATCATAGAGTTACAGAAGTAGTTGGGTTAATACTAATGTAGTAAATTCGTGGTAGTCGGTAGTAGTAGCAGCAGTAGGAGTGCTGAATTTTCTAATTCAAATTTTAACTAGACAAATCATCAATCCAAAGTGCAGTCACTTCATTTTTTAGTGTGTGAGAGAGGGAGACAGATAAGGAGAGAGAGGGAGAGAGAGAGAGAGAGAGAGAGAGAGGGAGGGGAGGGGGGAGGGGTAGGGAGAGAGAGGAAGAAGACGGTGTACCAAATGCACGTTTGTATGTATATAACTATGTCACGACATATATATTTGTATTCTTATCATACCAATAGGCGGTAATAAACACTTGACCTTAATACCCATGCTATATAGCTCGTAATGAGCGTAAATGATTAACCAAATCAGCAGACATAATGCTCCTATACAAATACGAACATCATAAACTATATGATATCAACTTGATGAAGCAAATGGAATTTATGACACTGTGAGAGTCAGTGTTTGCATACATTATGTATATCATGCATGTACACATAATAGTGCTAAATACACCGATTGATTCCATCATAATCTTCATCTTCTTTTCTCTTGCTTATCTCTCTTATCTTCCTTTTCCTTTTCTTCTTTATTTTTTTTTCCTATGATCATCATTTTCAATATTATCAATTCTATTATTCTCATTATTTTTCTCATTATTATTATTAATATTATTATTATTATCATTATTATTATTATCTTCGTCATTTAGAATATTTATATATTTATTTATTAATCAATTTATTAATCATTTTATGTTGTTATTTATTTACTTAATATTTTTTGGTTTGAGTGTGAGGGAGGGGGGGGGGGGGGGCTATGATAATGAAGCAACCACCATTTCCCTGTTTCTTATCATTTATTAATTTGACATTACAGCGTATCATGTATGCAAAAAGTATAGTATCATGAAAAAATAATGATTGAATAAGCGCACGTGTCATTGATGTATTTTTTTCAAAGAACTATAGCATTCAATTATTTAAGTTATACGATTACACAGAACAATAATAACATACTCAATATAGATATTGCCAAAGGACCCCCAAAGCAATAAATGAATACAAATAAAAAAGCAGCATAATGATAATAAAAGACCGGAGGTGTTTTTCTTAGCTTAACGTTGACTACTGCATTACCAATAATTGTGAAATTATACTGACGTAGCACATTCCCATTCCCTCCTTGGTAAAGATATCGAAAAAGATCATCGTCTTATAATAATTAAATTTTTCATTTTCATCTTTATTTTACAAACATCATTTTTGCCAGTACTCGTTTCGGTTGCAACATCCAAGCAGATGGTGTCGAACCATTCTTTTTAATACTTCTGACTCTTCGCTTTCTCTCTCAGTAACTTTGATTATATCTCCTGGAACCGCCAACCATGTTGAAGACCGCATACCGTGAATGATTTTGTTGTTAGGCTAGGAAGACCATATACGGTAGGTCCTACTTCTCACTCATTAAGTTCGTATATCCAGTAATTCTACCTCTTTCCAGTATTTCCAGTAATACAGGCATTCCAGTATTTTTATTATCTCAGTCATTCCAGTACTTAAGTATCTTACTCATTCCATTATTTTCAATATCTCAGTATTCCCAGAATTTTACAGCATCTCGGTAATTTCAGTATGTCACTGCACTCATTTCAGTCCTTCTAACATTCAATGAGAATACATGAGAACTTATAAATGACAGATCTCAACGAAATAAGTACATTTGTAGAAATTTACTGAATCATGGTAATTGTCTTATCTTCTTTTTTTTCCCCAAAATCGTGGAAAGTAATTAAAAATGCACAATTAACACTATCACAAGTTATTAAACATAGTTTTTTTCTCAGCAGATATAGTACCTAATTACATTTTAAAGAAAGTCCCTACGTAGTCTATTACAACAAAAAAATACTGAATTTCCCTATGCAATGTTATGCATGGATACAAAATTATTCTACGCTCTCCACCGCTCCGAAACCATACTAAACATCAATCAAACCGTTTATTTTATCAATATATATACATACACACCATCACACACACACACACAACACACCCTCACACACACACCCTCTCACACACACACACACACACACACACACACATATATATATATATATATATATATATATATATATATATATATATATATATATATATATATATGTGTGTGTGTGTGTGTGTGTAGAGAATCACACAGAAAGACGAATACACCCCCACACACAGGGCTCTGGGAACTTTTTTTGGTTTGGGCGCCGAAGTGTTAAGTTGACAAGCTAAAAATAAGTTTTCACTCCAAATTGAAAAGTTGATAAGCAAAACAAAAATTAAAAGTTTTCACTCTGAATTGAAGGTCGTTTTGGCCTCAAGAAATTTGACAAGCAAAAAAGAAAACAAAAAGGGTTTAAAAACAAAATGATTGTTTTATTTTCTCAAATTTTCTACATCTATATACCAGAATTCCAGGGGGTGCTGCCTGTGGGAAATAATACTGTGTATTGTTGATGTTGCTTTGGTTCTCTACATTCTCATATACTTACTGTAACTATTTACTATACAATCTCATTTCTGGTTTGATCATCAGGGGCCCGTTGCAGAAAGAGTTGCGTTTAAACGCAAGTCAAAAATGCGCGCTGTTGATTGGTTGATAATCAAGTTGCGCATGATTTTTGGAGTTGCGATTGATTGCAACTCTTTCTGCAACGGGCCCCAGATCATGTTCAGCTCAAAATGTCGGGAGCCCTGCTTTTATAAGTGATTCTAAATGTTTCCACCACTCACCACTACGTTTACAAGTTTCCGATGCCATTTTCTCTACGTTTCTTGTCCCCCAAAAGCCTTTCACATGCGTATTCGTGTGTTTTCGGTGTTTCCTTAAGCTTTGTCTTTAGTTTTCATAAAGGGTTAAAATTGTGAACTATCCTCGTGTATCATCGAACAAACGAATAATACCAGAGCGCAGTAGTCAATGAATACATTTCCTTACTAAACATGATTTTAATTTGGCATTTTCCGGCCGTTAGGATTTGAATCTAAATCTAGCACCCTCTCTCGGCTATGATTTTATTTGTATTTGTTAATGGCGTTTGAGCAATTGCTTTACATACCTAGTAATTTGATATTAGAAAGCTGCTCAAATTTTCAACGCATTTTATGCTTGAGATGGCGTCTTATTTGAACAAGACAAATACGTAGATGTTATTTTTTGATCGGATACCAAAATCTGATGCAAAATCGGTAAATTTTATTCAATAAAATAACACATTTCTGAATTACATCTTTCACTCCACAACTGTTTCGTAGAACATGAATTAAAATAATCTACCAATGAATTTCGGAAGTGACATCCACTTTTTCGGGGAGGGGGGGGGGGGGGGTAACACTAAACATAGGCTTTAATTATCTCCGACTTGATCTGCTTGGTCTTCCTGGTTTGGTTTTGACAATGACACACTTGCGGTTGTGTCTTTATCGCTGTTATTGCCTCCGATGTCTGTATGGTCCTCATCGGTTGCTTCATCGACATTTGGCTTGGATGTGTTCTGATGGTCGCGATGTAAGCTTTGGCCATGCTGTCCTTTAGGCGACTTTGCCGTTTCTTGATCTCTTTGCGCCTTTGACCTCGGTTTGAATCCTTACGAGGAAAGACATAGAAATACATTACGAACGTCGAATTATATTATGTTACTGTATTACAAATTTGAACAACATTATTGTAGTCATATTTTTTCTTATAGTAAAGTCAGTCAGCGGTTTGTCGTTTTTCTTGCAAAACATACCTTATGCTACTGGTCACAATTTACCTAGATCTTGTTACGTATGAAGTGACGCGTGAGAGAACTATTGAGTGACAAAACAAAATTGGATTAGACGAACCTAGGGCACTCGTAAAAACCATGAGGGATGCTCCAGGCTGAAAATATTTATATTGTAATAAGTAGAGTAAAATTCGCATAGGAATGCTGAAAATTTGATGAAAATCGGATAACAAATAACAAAGTTATTGCATATTAAAGATTTGCATTATTTCGGTGAAACAATTTTAGGCATGTCTTCATGAATATTCATTAGGTGGGCTGATAATTTCATATCCCCACTTGTTCTTTAGTATTTCATTATATGAAATTAGGTTTATTATGCTACTGGTCACAATCTACCTAGATCTTGTTACGTATGGTCTGAGAACACACGTTAAGTGACGCGTGAGATAACTTTTGAGTGACAAAACAAATCGGTTTTCTAGATTAAACAAACCTTGGGCATTCGTGTAATGCGTAGACTGAAAGGGATGCTCTAGGCTGAGGATATTCATATTTCAATAAATAGAGTTTTATTCACAAAATAAAATGCAAAAAATTTAGATCGAATCGGATAACAAATAACAAAGTTATCGAATTGTAAAAATTTGCATTAATTCGGTGAAACAGTTCTAGGCATATCTTCAGGAATACTCATTAGGTTGGCTGATCCTACTTGTTCTTTTGTAATTCATTATATGAAATTAGGTTTATTTAAACATTTTCTCCCAAGAATTAAAACAATTGGATTGACAGCTGATTAAGTGCATTAGTTATTTATTACTGTAACTTATTTCATCATAATGTAGACACACCAATTACAAATGTATGAAAAAAACAAGTATGACTTCATGCAATATAATCATGTAACATAAGAAAAAAGATGTGGGGATGTGACATCATCAGCCCACTTAATGAATATTATTGATGACGTGCAGATAACCGTTTTCACAAAATATTGCTCAACTAAAAAAACGATATCTTTGTGATTTGCTATCTGATTTTGATGAAATTTTCAACATTTTGCTCTGTGAATTTTACTTTATTTATGTAGATGCAATTATTCTCTGCCCGGAGCATCCCTTTAACGGCCAATGTAAAACCGACATGTACTTTATTTTTACGGTGAACATTCGAACTCAGCATGAAAGTCCCAATGGACATTTTACTTCTGAAAGAAGCTTTAAAATTTTTGAACTTGGTATTAAATACACGTACAAAGATTAGTCATCGTAAGATAAATGTTAATAATAAAGACAAAAACCTTGAACAAATTTATTATTATTTTTTTTTATATTGTCCTATCTAATTATCGATAAGCGTAAATTTTTTTAATTTCCTTTTCAGTTTAGATTTTATACTCCACAATAGTTGCCGTTTCTAACTGAGGTCTAAAGAAGGTAAATCTCGTGGCACAGAAGTGACAAGAATACGTTTTAACATGTTCCGTACCGATCATTATTTCCAATGCTAGTTCCTTGAACCCAGCCTTTAGGAGTCTGTTACTCAGCTCTATCTCTTCATCCCTTGCCATAGGATTTTTAAAGATCATTCCTTCCCATGTCTCGAGGACATGCATAAGAGAGTTTTCTTGAGTTTTCCATATCTTTGTCGTCGTTATATCAAGAATCTGAGCTAATTTCATCGTGACCGCTAATTTGTACTTGGCGACATCATCTGCATGATCCGATTCTATCTCTTTGCCTATGTTAAGAATACATAAAAAGTAGAAATTTACATTAATATATATCATAAAACATAATCATTGCACTTAATGAAACTCTAGTAAAAAAAAACCCCGAATCCCCGGCAATTTTTAAAGTACGTGAGTATTTGTCATTCAGAGTTGTAAGAAGCCATATTAAGAAATGCTTGAACATGGAATCGGCAAGACGCGGGGTCAGGTACATAAAAAGTAGCAATGGCTTTTACTTGATTCCGTATGCATAAAACTGAGCGAGAAAATGCTTTTGATAGTAAGTTCAAGCAATCGCTTACTGACTGCTAGTATTTCCTTGAGAATTAAGCTATTGCTAAAAAGCGTATGCGTAAAGCGAGCATTTTGCTTGTGCGTTCTAGCAGTTGCTTGGTTTTTTCCAAGCTCCGTCAGAGCATCGTAAGCGTTTGCTTGACCAGGGCGTTCGAGTTTTTTAATCATATTTATGCAACTGAGAGAGAACCCCAAGGTGTAAAGTACAAAGCAAATGCCAAATATGAAAAAAAAAAAAAACGTATTTTGACACCAAGTCTTAGGAAAAGTTGTTATAAGAAGAAGTGCTAATTTGCACTGCCACATCTTTGCGCTCGTAGTCCTGCCTTTTCTGCGAGTCGCGTGACGTCGCTTTTGTTTAAACCGCTAGCAATTGCTTTCTGAAGGAAAAAGGTTCAAGCACGGTTATGCATAGGCAAATAAAGCAATTGATGAGGCATGATCTTTTGCTTGGCCAGCTGTTGCTTTTGTTTAAATCAACTTCTTGCCACCGATTGTTACTTTTTTAGGCACCTGACTCAATCATGAAAATGAACGTCTTGCCAAAAATTAAAATGTGAAAACATTTTGCTCCAACGTAAGATTGGTAGGGGGGGGGTTGTGGGTCGAGATAAATCTTTAACCCAGATCATTATCATTACGAAGGTGAAAGTAAAACGCAATGTGTTCATTAGATTACATTATCTGGAAAAAGAACGATGACCATATTTTTATCATTCCTACCACTATGAAGCTTAATACGTTCTGATGTAGGATCTGTTGAAGAATCAATGGATATCTTTTTAGCCCTGTCTGTATCAACTGTTCGCTGGATGTCATCTTCAGGAATTGCCACTTCATTATGGGTTTGGAGCGCTTGATCAGGTAACTTATTTCGCTCTCTAACTTCGAGGATCTTCCTGACCAATGATGGCTCGAAAGACTCTATATTATTGATTAACTCCTGAAAGATAGCTGCATTCTTACTGCAATCTCCAAGGTAAGTCCCTGCAAGAAATGAATTGACATGGTAGCTATCTGTTTGATATTGCTATGAATCACACTAATTCTCCAACATAAAAACAAACAAACCCTGATAACATTCGTACTAATGCCAAATAATTCTTTTTCATGAGGACGCATGAGAGATTATGCTCTATGTTGACTGCAAGTTCAAATTATGATACAACTCTTGAACTTCAAAATGCTCAGCTATAATGGAACGTGGAATCTGAATCAGAATGTGGGTTCTTTAGAAGTTCCGTTGGAATTCGTTTTATTGTCTCGTCCTAGTATGAACTTCATATGAAGCTGCCAGGTGTGCTCATCATTGACCGAGATCGAGGAAAGAGGAGAGTGTACATAAGTTATTTACCTAGGATCAAACTTACCGAAGAGGATTCCATCAGCTATGTCTTTACCTTGGACGGGATAGATGGCATCAGCAAGAGACGTTCTTGAATTGAAAGATGGTGGATGGACCATGAACTTCCAATCTCTTATCATGGTAATCACACTGCTCCTTTGGCCCATTCCTAAGTTCTTAGAAATTATATTTAGAGCTTCTTGATTACCCTTTGATTTCTCAACTAGTGCAAATGCATCAGCTAGGGATGTTTCATGGCCTATAATGAGGGGAATAAACATTAGGTATTTAAGGAAAATCATACTTATTACGTAACGTTATATCTTGTTATAACGTTGTTGCATGGTGGTGAAAAGTAAAGAGTAGTTTTTTCCTCCTTCGAAACAATGGTGACGTATGTTAAGGTCTTAAAGGCGACCCGAGCTTAACGTGTAACTCGCCGGGTAAGTTCGCGATAAAGTGTTCCATTGCAATTATAATGTACGCGCGCGCACTGAATGGGGAGTTTGTGCGAGAAAATCACTTCAATTCAGTAGTACACAGTACCCCGACGGCATGGGTGTCGATCACGGGGGGGGGGGGGTGGGGGATATACCCCCCCCCCCAATATTTCAAGTGGGGGGATGGCCTGTATTATCATCCCCCCCCCCCCAATAATTCAGGGTAGAAAAATTGTAATAATGATGATGAAAAAATGAAAAGTTTGATAATGATGATTATAGTGATGATTATAGTATGCCATCAATCAGTTTGTTTCCCTCGCAATTTGTGTATATTGTTATTAAATAAAAACATTCTTTTCCAGGACTTTTAAACAGATGGGTGCAGGTTCAAGATGAAAATGAATGAAATGTTTATGTACCGGTATATGATATTTTTTAAACACATGACATAAAAGGACCCCGACGAAAAAAAAACTTTTGTTTATAGGGTGTTCCATCCCACCAGTGGTGAATAAATTGATTTAAACAAATCAATTAATTCAAAAGGGTGGAAAAATAAACGGGTGGAAAAGGGTGGCAAGATAAACAGGGAAACCTCCATGGACGTAAATCCTAGAGGGGTAGATCTTGAAAAAAATACAAACAACTTTTCTCAGATTTACCCCTCCCCACATCCAAGTGCATGATGTTTGTCCCATTTAATCTACAACCCTTTTGAATATTAAACATTTTATCATGTGACCCCATCAGATACCTCTCATGAAAATATTGAGGTTCAGTGAGCTCAATATAATATGATCATATTTTTACAATTTTTTTATAAGTGAAATCAATTTATGGTTTCAGAAAGAATAATCATTCAGTTCTCTCTAAAGCGTATCTTCGAATATGAACATCGGAGGGTTTTTTTCCATGTTATTCTTGTTATTGTCATGGACTTGAATAACCAAACTTGGTTGATTTTTTCTTATTTTGGCAAAAAGAATTTTTTTTTTGAGTTTGGAAAGGGATGACAGTTTTGCATTCTATATGAGCACACTCATGCGGTATGTTAATTTCATTTTAACACATATATTAGCTGATATTACACACTGATGAGTCAAGAAGATGTTGGAGAAATATCATAAGATGACAGTTGAGTTTTGATTGTTTTTATGTTTGTTTTTGTTTCATGCACTTATAAAACATTTAAAACGTGTTAAAATCCAGGGTTAAAATTGTCTAAGGAATGACGGTAAGCCCAATGGCGCACGAGAAGCCACACAGTTTGTAATTTGTGTTAGTCTTAATTTGTCCGAATCTGCATTTTATCATCATGCATTAAGAAGAAAAAAGATATTGCCAGTCGGGTTAGATTTAAGAGAGAAGTTGTATACATCATGCTCAACAAACAGATCACTTTGTACATGGTCCAGACAATTTTTGTCATTTTTTCTTTCGTATGAGTTTAGAATAGGCTCACTCAGTGGGGTAACTACGGGGGGGGGCATGGGGGGCACATGCCCATGCACCCAATCGGCTGACAAAAAAAAAAACGAGGAAAAGGAGAAAAAGAGGGAGAGAGGAAGGGAAATGTAATGGGAAAGAAGAAATTATTGTTCATTATGATGTTATATTATACTATAATTCTGTTATATTACATAAGACGCATTTTTTTTCATAACTTTATGAAACATAATTTGATTAGGGCCCATGTCTTCATTGTTCCTGGTGCTCACATTGTCTGTTTAATTTTGACGAGATATATAATCCTGTGGTACTAAAACCTCCTGTTTTCAATATACTTCCTCGCACTTCGAATTATTATTTTATGTGCAATAGTATGCTTCTTTTCATGACTACTTAAAGTGATTGCCACATTTTAAGGTCTTAATATAAAACATTTCTTGTCCGTGCTTATGTTCGCATTAGTGAGATATGTCTGCTCTCCATGAATTCCTATAATCAGTCCTTAAAATGCCCCTTTTTCTGATCTCAATACCAAAAATTTTCAGGTCGCGCTTCGCGCTCGCATCATTTGGTTAATGAAATACGTATGGTCTTAGTGAATTCCTACAAACAAACTTTAGAATGCCCCTTTTCAGGTCTGAATTTCCTAAATTTTCAACTCGCGCTTCGCGCTCGCAATACTTGATTATTGCGATGCGTATGTTAATAATCATGATTACAATGACTTCAAGTGCTTCATGTGTAATTTCAACAAAATCAGCAAGCGCTTAGCACTCGCATTAGATGACTGTGGTGAGATATGTAGTGGATTCCTTAAATATAGTCCTTAAATCTCCCTGTTTGGGGTCAATATATACAAAAATTTCAGCTCGCGCTTCGCGCTCGTACTGTTTAGCGAGATAGGTACGTATCATGATTACAAAAAGTTGATTATAATGTCCCTTTTTACGTCCGAATATCAAAAATTTTAAGCTCGCGCTTCGCGCTCGCATTATTTCATCAGTGAGATACATATCTGTTTAATATATGGCACTGTCCTTAAAATGTGTCTATTAGGTCAGTATACCTGGCAACTGAGCGCGCTTCGCGTGCTCACTGACTCAAATTTTTTGCTGGTGCCCCCCGATGCCATGACCCACGGTACGCCACTGGGCTTACTTGTATAACACAAATTGAATTTAAAAAAAAATTATTTAAATACAATACACTGCAACAATGAAGGGATTTCCAAGAACACCATGCATATCAACCACTCCTAAATGTCCTAACTTGTGATTTTAGTGGGGGTAATATTATAAGATCCCCATCCACAAGAATATTTGTGTCAATCATCCCCCCCCCCCCCCAATCAAGAATACCGATCGACACCCATGCCCGACGGTACCATCAATATTCCATAAAACACGTGAGTATTAATACAGAGCAAACTTGTAATACCATTGACGAACCTCTTTGTCTTAGAGCGAAAACAAAAGCACGTGACAAACACTGTTCAACAGTCAAATTTGAGATAGTCTTGAACATATATTAATTGAAATGATTATAAATGAATTCTAGTGTCTTCAAATGAATCCCATTGTCTGATTAAAAACTATCAATGACCGACAACGCGTGAATTTAAATGCACTTTAATAAATTTAAGTGACTCCTAAATGATTTGAACGGAAAAACCTATGATAATAAGTATCAGGGGCAGTGGCAGTGGCGTAACAGGCGGGGGGCAGGGGGGGCAAGTTGCCCCCCTGGCGGATTTCACCGGGAAAAAAAAAACGGGAAAAAGAAAAAAGGGAGGGGGAAGAAAGAGAAGGGGGGAGGAAAAGGGAAAAGGAAAGGAGGAAAGGGAAAATCAAAAGAAAACGAAGAACTTATTATTTTTTTATGAAAAAGGAAGGAAAGCGGGAAAAGGAACGAAAGAAGAACATTCGAGAAAGAACAAATCATTTCAAAATAGGCCTAAGTAAAGCAATAGCATGATGGGAATAAATTTAAAGATGACAAAGAGGCAAATAATAGCGGGAAATGAAGATAGATTTCGTCAAAAGCTAAATTGGAAAACAAAGAACAAGAAAAAAAATACTTTATAACACGACCGGGCTGCCGAGGATTGAATATAAAGAGCGGGAAGAAAGACGGACTGCATGCATATAACATTCTGCTATAGGCTTGCTAAATTTTATTAAAAAAAGCTTTGCCCAAGACCCCACGCAGTAGGGGCTCCTCATCTAAAGGCCTAACATTCAAATGGCTCTATAACGTCCCCCCCCCCCTTGTAGGGACCCTTCCTACATTAAGCTTTTCGTTCAATCACTGGCGTACAGGCGTGGGGTCTTGGTTCCACACCCAAGGGGAAATAAAAGAAATATAGGAGACAAATTAATGAAACGAATGGAAACAATTAAGTGTGTTATTTGCTGAATATAATGGAAAAATCTATCACATAATTATTATTTTTTTCCCAGCTCGCTTGCTCGCTGGCGACTTTCTATAAATTTTCCCACATCGCTATGTTTCGCCCCCTCAAAACATTTGGTTCATTACGCAACTGGGTTGAATGAATGTGTTGTGTAAAAGCTATATCCTGTATATGCCCGCGATTCGATTAAAATGGCGGCAATCTGCGAGGTTTAAATGGCTTTGATATCAAGAAGTTCCGGGGGCTCCGCCCAGGACCCCAACCACATAGCACTGTCGTATGTGAGTATGGAAGGGTTGGGCCATGGCCCCTAAAAGTTCTGCAACAAAAAAGAGGAAAGAAAAGCACAGAAAAAGTGTAGGACTATGATTTTATTTACTGAATATATTGTAAAAAAAATATAGCAAAGTTAGATTCTCATGAAAAGGTGATTTTTTTTTCTCGCTCGCTTCGCTCGCTTCGCTCGGGATTTATATTAAGCAGCTTTTTAGTACATGTGCCATACTGCGCCCCTGTTTTTTTTTTACTCTTCACGCTACTGCTGCAAAAAATCCTATTCACAATGGCATACAGACCACAACAAAAGAAATGGAAAGAGAGAAGATTGATATATATTCTCTGGATATCATGTCAAAATCTATCACAAAATTGATTCTTTGTATTTAAAAATGTCAAATTTTTTGCTCGCTCGCTTCGCATTCTCGCAACATTTAAAAAAAGATAAACTCTGCCCGATCCACAATATCTGGCCCTCTCAAAATAGTCGCCTCATTACACCATTACGCCTAGTACGAGGTTACGGTATGCTATATGACCGGGAAATTTTTGGCTCTTGCCCCCCCCCCCCCCCCCCCCCCCCCCTGGTCACCGACCCCTGTTACGCCGCTGGGCAGTGGAACGTATTTTTGTTGAGGGGGGAAGCAAAAAGGGAACTTATATGTCAAAATGGGCATTTGGTGCAAACGAATATTTTCACCGAAAAATTATCATATGCGTGAAGTAATTGTGAGTTTTGTGGTACTAAATTTGAGCACAGCCTTTTTGAAGGGATTTGTGATTGATTACACATAAATGTATGCTTTATTTCTTCTGCGAGCAAACGATTACCGAAAAATTTAAAAATCTGTAAAAAATTAAATTCGATTTTTGGTGAATTTTGGTGAATATTAATGTCAAAATGTCACCTTTGCGAGATGTTACAAGCGCGAATCACCATCTCAAACTTCTGGATATTTTATGTAATAAGACAAAATAAAATACATTACGACCAGTTTTTGTTATGAAAAAAATGTCTAATCTAATTAAATAACTAAAGAATTTACGCAAGCGCGAAGCGCAAGCATTTAGTGACTGATGAATAGGATACATCTAACAAATCAGGTATGGGAGAGCGGGGCTAATCCGCCCCAGGAGCAAGTCCGCCCACAACTTGATCTGACACTTTGCCGTGACTGGATGAATTACAATTCACAATAATACATACATACATACATACATGATAAACAAAGAATAATTGGATTAAGATGTCAATTTCAAAAAGTGAACGTGTATAGAAAATTAACTAAGTATTCAATAACTAAGTCCAATAAGTCGGAGAAGGTCCCTAGATCCCGAAAATACGAATAGTAGGCATATAACTATAATTTTTCGTAAAATCAAAATATATAATTAGCCCAACACTGCTTACAATGACTGCATATATTGAACAATTACACAATGTTACATATGTAAATACAAATGAGAGGCACAAATAAAAATTATATAAAAGTGCAAAAATAATTGAAATGAAAAAGCTGATGCAAGATTTTAAAAAAAAGAGAGGGAGAGACAGAGAGAAAATAATTCTTCAAGTCAATCACTGTTGAGTTTTATGTATTTGGAAAACGATATGCTTTTCAGCTATGGTTTAAACTAAGCAAGCTTTGGGGGAACCTTTAATCTATTAGCTAATGAAATCCAGAAATAATCTATTGCCCAATTCATATTTTAAGTGGTAATTCAGTGTTCTGTGTTGATCATTTAGTCACACATTGAGATATCACTATATCACAGGGGAGGCGCGTACTTGGAGCAGGGGACACATGACCCCCAAGTGCCCCCCACCCCCCCCAAAAAAAAAATAATAATATCCGCTGGAAACTAATCCTTTTCCAAAATAGGATGCATTTCAAAATTAAATATGTCTTTTTCTAACGAATATACGTTTTTAGAAGTAAATTATACATTTTTGGTTAGAAAATCAATACATTTTTGGCACGTGCTTCGCGCTCTATCAATTATTAGTGAGAAAGGTATACCTTATCATGTTTATGGTTTTCAAAATGTTTAGAATGTCCAGTATCTAAGTTTGAAATAATAACAAATTTTTCCTCGCGTTTCGCGCTGGCATCAATTATTTTTTTAAAACAAATGTTCATTATATATATTTTTGGTTTAAAAAATGTTAAAATTTTCAGTTTTCAGGGTTGGGATATCACAAATATTAAACTCGAGCCTCGAGCTCGCATTATTTCATTGGCGAGATATGTAGGCCTATCATATTCATAAGTCACTAAATGCTGACCATATCAGGTTCCTTTTCAGGTCAGAAGGTCCTATATATAAACAAAATCAGCTCGAACCTACAGCTGGCATTAATTCATTAGTTAGGTACACATCTTTTTTCATATTTAAAAAATACTCGAAATGTTTCATTTCCATGTCTTATTACAAGAAATGTCCGAATGTTTGAGGTCGTGATTCGACCTCAATAATTAGAATTAATGCCCTTTTATCTTAACAGTGAATAGCACCATGAAGCGAGTTTTGAAACTTCAGATTGGAATTTTTCCAAAGCGCTACTCTCTCGCGGAAAAAAGAGCCTATATATCTCAGCAATCAGTTAAAAAAGGCTTTCCTCAACTTACAAATTACTACAAAAACAACCAACTACTCCACGCAGATAGCAGTGTCATATAGGAACATTATACGTTTGCACCAGATGCAAATGGAAACATATGTACCCTTATTATCTTTGCCTCCCCCCTCTCCAAATGAAAATATGTTAAGTGCCGGCCCAGATTTACTTTTTAAATCCATGTTATTCTAATTTTTAAAATATTCACGGACAATACACTCTATTAATTCTGGTTAAGTTTTTCTTCCTTTTTGGTTTGTAGTCCATTCTAAAAATACAAATAAAAAAGAGATTTAAGACATATGATAACCTGGTATTAAAGTACCTTTATTGTCTTTGCCTACCCCCCTCCAAATAAAAATATGTTAAGCACCGCCCCAGCTTTTACTTTTTGAATCCATGTTATTCTAATTTGTAAAATGTTCACGCACGAAACACTCTATAGGCTTCTGGTTAAGTTTTTTTCTTCTTTTTTTTTCGTTTTTAGTCAATTCTAAAAATACAAATAAAAGAAATTCAATACATATAATAACCTGATGAAAATAAGTTCCCTTATGTCTTTGCCTCCCCCTCCAAATGAAAATATGTTAAGCATTGCCCCAGCCTTTCCTTTTTCAATCCATGTTATTCTAATTTGTAAAATATTCACGCACAAACCACTTTATATGCTTGTGGTTAAGTTTTCCTTCTTTTTGGTTTGAAGTCCATTCTAAAAATACAAATAAAAGAAATTCAATACATATAATAACCTGATGAAAATAAGTTCCCTTATGTCTTTGCCTCCCCCTCCAAATGAAAATATGTTAAGCACTGCTTCAGCCTTTCCTTTTTCAATCCATGTTATTCTAATTTGTAAAATATTCACGCACAAACCACTTTATATGCTTCTGGTTAAGTTTTTCCTCCTTTTTGGTTTGAAGTCCATTCTAAAAATACAAATAAAAAGAAATTTAGGACATATAGTAACTTGGTAAAAAAAAGTGCAGCATATTAGAGGCAATCGTGTGCTTGTGCATGTAGAGGATCCTATGCGTGCATCCGATCCCAAACAACACAGAAGCAAACACGGAGGCACTGCGCACACACACTGGACACATTTTCAATAGGCTAGGGAGCGAGTTACGCTATAGCAGTAGTTAACACTTTAAGACCTTAACAGACGTAAACAACTATTAGGTTGGACGAAAATATTCGCCTTTCCACTCTGACTTTCTACATGTCTGTTGTCATGATGAAAAAATGTACAGTCCAGTGATAACGAAGAGAATCACACACGTCTCATGAATTAAATACTGATTTTGCAATACGAGACTAAAGAGAGAGAGAGAGAGAGAGAGAGAGAGAGAGAGAGAGAGAGAGCAGAATAGAGAAAGACAATGGTTTCCTCTATCACGGGACCATGTGGAATATTGAGGAAGAGATTGTCAACATTATACCTATCATCTGATCATACGATAGGTATTATACATGAATGAAACGATTGAATTACCACATCCAATTAATACAGCTATGTCCTTGTATCCAATCTTGGAAAGCTCTTCACTTAATTTCTTCCTATCTCCTTTGATGAAGTCATGAAGTTTTATTAATACAGCAGTAGTTCCCTTAGTGAGATGGTCAGGTGCGTACTGGACTCTGTATTTTGTTAACGTCTCATCAGGAATTTCAAGAGCCTTCGCTAACGGATACACATCTTCGAGGAGTAGGCGGAAGGCAATGTCAAGTAATTCGCATAGCCCTACGTTGTCCGACCTCGAGGTGAGCAGATCTATAGATAAAACAGAAAATTATGAACAAGAATCTAAGCCAAGTGGCGTTGTAAAGTAAACTTCATGTTTGGCATGTTTGGTTGTGAGTAAAGTTAGGTTTATGACAAAACGCAATTCGACGCCTAAAACGTGTTTTTTTTCTTTCAATACTTTTCAGGATAGTTTTGTTCTGTGTGATATTAGTAGCAAACTAAACTGAAAGGGTGATAAACGAACTTTCCCTCAATGGAAGACCTAATAATACATACCATTATCCTGCAAACTACTATATCCTACTCGGCACCATAGTAGTATGTATGGTCAAGATAGACCACATGTCAATCACATGTGATTGACAGGTGTCAATCACAATAGTGAATAGGCTAATCTCCTACTTGATTAATCCCCAACTGGTAATGAATAAGACAAATCCTCTATTGTAATGAATAGGGTAATCTCCTCCTTGATTAAACCCCCAACTTGGTAATGAATAGGACAAATCCTCTATTGTAGTGAATAGTATAATCTCCTACTTGATTAAACCCCAACTTGGTAATGAATAAGACAAATCCTCTATTGTAATGAATAGGGTAATCTCCTCCTTGATTAAACCCCCAACTTGGTAATGAATAAGACAAATCCTCTATTGTAATGAATAGGGTAATCTCCTACTTGTTACTGAATAGGACAAGTAATGAATGGGGTAATTATCCTCATCCCAAATGAATAGGGCCATCTCCTCCTCAATGAATGGGACAATCTCCTACCTAATGTTGATATCAGTGAGGTCAAAAGCGGAGAGTCGTTGTGGGGATGAACATAATTAATTTTTAAATTTATGTTAGACAAAGCGGTCAAGTTGGACATGGAGATTTTTTGTAATGTGTGGAGAGTAGGGATTGATGATGGGACAATAGAATTAGGGTAGTGAGTTGGTCAAGTTCACTCTTTTGAGTGGGGATTTTGGATACAGGCAGATGTTTGCCAATCAGCTCATCTGTGTGTGTGTGGGTTTATGGATGCAGATTTTGGATGCAGGTAGATGTTTGCCAAGCAGCTCATCTTTGTGGGGTCTTGGATGCCGACAGGTGTTTGCCGTTTGCCAAGTAGCCTCATCTTTGTTAGGTTTTGGATAAAGCTATTAAAAGCCAAGTAGTTTTCAAGACATCTGCAAGAAGCCATATTGTAATTGGATAATTATGAATTAACGGTGACCTCGTGAAACACTTGGTTAAGGTGACCATAGGGATGCATCATTGATTAGTGACCCTCGATGGTCATGAAGTTAGAGTGGAATAGTATTATTGGTTACACAGTGAACCTAATTTCAGGGGGGTCGCTTACAATTTAACATGACTGTTTCCACGGTTTCATGCAGGATAGCTGTCACCCAATCGGTATGTCTCATTCCGCCATTTTGGCGTTGCAACGTCTACGGCGAAACATCAGCATCGTCATGATTGTGGAGTTGTGGGGGGCGTAATAAGAGAGTTTAGCTAGAATCCACTTCATTCCCTCACATTATTCCAGCAGTGTGGCGTTGCGGCGTCTAACGGCGTCATGGGGTTGCGGTATAGGAGGATCGCAATTTACCATTTGGCAATGAGTTCGACGATGTTTGGTGATTAATAATGTCAAATGTCGGTCCCAATTATAAATCATCATTTCTCATAGATGCATGTCTGTAAAAACTTATCACACGCACACTCTACATGTAGAACAGAAACACACACTCTCTATTTATCGGATAGTGGGGGTTAACACTTCTTCCAATTGTTGTCACATGACCCTCCGTTTATTTTCAAAATCTTCAACCTCGAGAAAACAAATAATTATTCAGATCGAGTGTCAATTCAAAGAGCAGGAATGTATCAATGTTGTCGATAGACTCGGGGCACTTTATCATTTGGAATACTTTTTTATTCAATTTTGTACTTCCCGAGATCGAAGTTGAGAATATCTCATTTTTATGGGAAATATATTTACAGAGGGCAATAAATCGGATCAAATCGTCAAAGTTTATGTTTGCAAGGATTTTATCAAATAAAACAACAAAAACTTTCACTCTTATGTCTAAGGAAAATTATTTATATTATCATTGTTATAAACACAAACCTCAGTATGACACGATTTTTCAAGTGTCATGTTTGCTGCGCCAATGCAGTGCAAATAACAGCAAGATTAACACAATGTAGACAGAGAGTATGAATGAACTATGACACTTCATGAAGTAGATATTCAGACAATCTATTTCATTGAAAGAATTGTATTGCCAACAGATGGTTCGCAATTGATGAGCTATTGTATTCATTATTTGGATAATGTGGCCGATAGAGGGCGTGCTATATCATTTCAGATTTAATTAGTTTGGAAACTGTACTTTCAGAGAACTTTAGAATATTTCCTTGACAGTAAAATATAATTCCAGATAGAATTAAGGCGCTCAGTCGCATCGGCAAATCTGTAAATTTCATACAGCGCGTCCCTAAAAAATGTCCCTCTGACATAAGGCTGAATTAATTTAAAATATGGAAATTATTCTCGAGTAAAATAATGTATAATTATAGGAAGCTCATCTCAAGTCCTCACTTCTCAAACAATTTCATTGGTCTTGCTTCAGCGGTTTTGAATATACAGTAATTATGTAACAATGGTGCTTTTCAGCCTATTCCAAGTTTTCATACATGCATCAAGTTAGATTATGATCATGATATAAGCTTTCTACTCCTGTACATTATTTTGATTGAATGAGAGTACTACAACACTTTGGAATAACTTCAGCTTGGCTATGTCAGAGGGACATTTTTGGGGGGGACGTGCTGTATGTAGGTCTACATTCGTAGACATGGTAGAGGTGACATGATTGAAAACACTTCATTGCGGCGTACATTGCTCTGTTTTGACGGCGTTACGGCGGCGTACGGTGGCGCTACGGCGCATCTAACGGCAATGAACATTGCGCCATGGCGTCATAGTTTGACAATACTCACCATGTAATATAAAGTGGCGATGCAATTGTTGCACTATCATTTGCAAGCTTAACATCTTCAAGTCAACATGAATACTCTCTCAAACCGATTTGCTTGTTCCCTATGCGATAAGACGTATAGTCGCAGGTTTGACGTGAAGAGGCACGAACAAACTGCGCATCGAGAAATGGAAACGGATGAGGAACCGAATGAAACTAAATCTGAGAATGAAGACTCCAGTGATAATGAAAATATCATAGAGGAAGATTCTAAAATGATAGAATCAGAAAGTGAAGAAGAAGACAATGGAGATCCTGAAGACAACCTAGTTTATCAAGAATGGTTCAAACTGGCTCTAGCAGCAACCGATGAGATGAGAAATGAAAAATACGAAAAATATATCTCACGGGGTATGGATGAGGAAGAAGCTCGAGAGAATGCTCACACAAAAGTTTTATGGGCAGTCAAACGAATCTTCTTCGACCACTACTCTTACTTCTTGCGACATAGCTTGTATCTTGAAGAAGATGACAGCAATCTTGACATTCTATCTGATATCAAAGAAAGAGTAGAGAATGGAATGGATATTCGGAAAGCAATACAACGCGTGTTGGCCAGACACGGAACAAAGTTTGATGTCCTATTTCAATACCAGGAAGAAGAGGAGTATGAAGAAGAGATGGAAGGGATTGAAGAAAGTGACAACTAGTGCACATAATAATACAGAACAAACTTTGTAGATTGTAGAAAGCTGAACATGTATTATGATCATGATGAAATGATATTTTTGTCCATGCTGATAAGTTCCAAGAGAGTGACCACATATAATATATGAATGTACTTTTTGATACCTACAAATTAAAAATATGCATTGCTTGTTAATATATTGTTTCATACTGCAATTAAAATAACAAAATTTGCTGATGTGAAATATATTTTTGCATAAGATGTGTTTTTTCCTTCTCTTGTGCTTTGTCGTTGGACGGATTGATGCGATTAAACGCTTTCTATCAACAAAAATAAAAATTGAATTCATGACTTTGCCGTTAGTTGCGCCGTAGCGCCACCGTACGCCGTCAAAACAGAGCAATGTACGCCGCAATGAAGTGTTTTCAATCATGTCACCTCTACCATGTCTACGAATGTAGACCTACATACAGCACGTCCCCCCCAAAAATGTCCCTCTGACATAGCCAAGCTGAAGTTATTCCAAAGTGTTGTAGTACTCTCATTCAATCAAAATAATGTACAGGAGTAGAAAGCTTATATCATGATCATAATCTAACTTGATGCATGTATGAAAACTTGGAATAGGCTGAAAAGCACCATTGTTACATAATTACTGTATATTCAAAACCGCTGAAGCAAGACCAATGAAATTGTTTGAGAAGTGAGGACTTGAGATGAGCTTCCTATAATTATACATTATTTTACTCGAGAATAATTTCCATATTTTAAATTAATTCAGCCTTATGTCAGAGGGACATTTTTTAGGGACGCGCTGTATGAAATTTACAGATTTGCCGATGCGACTGAGCGCCTTAATTCTATCTGGAATTATATTTTACTGTCAAGGAAATATTCTAAAGTTCTCTGAAAGTACAGTTTCCAAACTAATTAAATCTGAAATGATATAGCACGCCCTCTATCGGCCACATTATCCAAATAATGAATACAATAGCTCATCAATTGCGAACCATCTGTTGGCAATACAATTCTTTCAATGAAATAGATTGTCTGAATATCTACTTCATGAAGTGTCATAGTTCATTCATACTCTCTGTCTACATTGTGTTAATCTTGCTGTTATTTGCACTGCATTGGCGCAGCAAACATGACACTTGAAAAATCGTGTCATACTGAGGTTTGTGTTTATAACAATGATAATATAAATAATTTTCCTTAGACATAAGAGTGAAAGTTTTTGTTGTTTTATTTGATAAAATCCTTGCAAACATAAACTTTGACGATTTGATCCGATTTATTGCCCTCTGTAAATATATTTCCCATAAAAATGAGATATTCTCAACTTCGATCTCGGGAAGTACAAAATTGAATAAAAAAGTATTCCAAATGATAAAGTGCCCCGAGTCTATCGACAACATTGATACATTCCTGCTCTTTGAATTGACACTCGATCTGAATAATTATTTGTTTTCTCGAGGTTGAAGATTTTGAAAATAAACGGAGGGTCATGTGACAACAATTGGAAGAAGTGTTAACCCCCACTATCCGATAAATAGAGAGTGTGTGTTTCTGTTCTACATGTAGAGTGTGCGTGTGATAAGTTTTTACAGACATGCATCTATGAGAAATGATGATTTATAATTGGGACCGACATTTGACATTATTAATCACCAAACATCGTCGAACTCATTGCCAAATGGTAAATTGCGATCCTCCTATACCGCAACCCCATGACGCCGTTAGACGCCGCAACGCCACACTGCTGGAATAATGTGAGGGAATGAAGTGGATTCTAGCTAAACTCTCTTATTACGCCCCCCACAACTCCACAATCATGACGATGCTGATGTTTCGCCGTAGACGTTGCAACGCCAAAATGGCGGAATGAGACATACCGATTGGGTGACAGCTATCCTGCATGAAACCGTGGAAACAGTCATGTTAAATTGTAAGCGACCCCCCTGAAATTAGGTTCACTGTGTAACCAATAATACTATTCCACTCTAACTTCATGACCATCGAGGGTCACTAATCAATGATGCATCCCTATGGTCACCTTAACCAAGTGTTTCACGAGGTCACCGTTAATTCATAATTATCCAATTACAATATGGCTTCTTGCAGATGTCTTGAAAACTACTTGGCTTTTAATAGCTTTATCCAAAACCTAACAAAGATGAGGCTACTTGGCAAACGGCAAACACCTGTCGGCATCCAAGACCCCACAAAGATGAGCTGCTTGGCAAACATCTACCTGCATCCAAAATCTGCATCCATAAACCCACACACACACAGATGAGCTGATTGGCAAACATCTGCCTGTATCCAAAATCCCCACTCAAAAGAGTGAACTTGACCAACTCACTACCCTAATTCTATTGTCCCATCATCAATCCCTACTCTCCACACATTACAAAAAATCTCCATGTCCAACTTGACCGCTTTGTCTAACATAAATTTAAAAATTAATTATGTTCATCCCCACAACGACTCTCCGCTTTTGACCTCACTGATATCAACATTAGGTAGGAGATTGTCCCATTCATTGAGGAGGAGATGGCCCTATTCATTTGGGATGAGGATAATTACCCCATTCATTACTTGTCCTATTCAGTAACAAGTAGGAGATTACCCTATTCATTACAATAGAGGATTTGTCTTATTCATTACCAAGTTGGGGGTTTAATCAAGGAGGAGATTACCCTATTCATTACAATAGAGGATTTGTCTTATTCATTACCAAGTTGGGGTTTAATCAAGTAGGAGATTATACTATTCACTACAATAGAGGATTTGTCCTATTCATTACCAAGTTGGGGGTTTAATCAAGGAGGAGATTACCCTATTCATTACAATAGAGGATTTGTCTTATTCATTACCAGTTGGGGATTAATCAAGTAGGAGATTAGCCTATTCACTATTGTGATTGACACCTGTCAATCACATGTGATTGACATGTGGTCTATCTTGACCATACATACTACTCACCATAAATTACAGATGGGATTCAAACAGCCTCGAAATATGCATTAAGATGTGTTAATGCGCAACTATTCTGCCTTTCCTTCGTTGTCCATAGATCCAACCCAATGTAAACCATGTACACTGGAAATTTTTTTGGTGTTAACTGTTTTTAAGTTTCGGCCTTCAAAGCAACAATTTAGATACTTTCAGATGTATGAATAATGTCTAACAGCAAAATGAACAAACTTTCTACACGCAAATGCATGGAAACAAGATCCTGCTAAAACCAAGACGTCATAATTATTTGGCATGTTTAGAGCGTTTTCGAGTGAAATTTTTGTATTTTGTAGCATTCCAAATTAACTTCCAGAAAGTGTGTAGGCCTTTTTTCTATAATGTCTTCGACCCGTTTCCGCGGAAAAAGTGGTTAAAAAACTAATGACATGAATAAAGCAAGAATATTTTGACCAAATCCTAATATACTACTTGTACTACTCCAAAAGTTAAGTAGTATACATGTCCAATCAGAGTATATTTACCCATAACTTTTGCGGATTTCAGCTTTTCACGGAGTTTATTCTCAAAGTTCTCTTCCGGATGCTCCGTCATCCAACCCCGAGCATACGCTCCTATCACATCCGCACAATGAACACCTTCTTGATCTTCTCCGAATGTTCGTTTGATTTTGTCATGCTTATATGTGGGAAGGCAGGCAGCGATTCTAAGAACTTCGTAATTGATGGAGTCACTGAGCAGAATATCCGGAGTCTTAACGGTGTTAACTGGGGATTAATGTGAATTGAAGTTATCTATTAGGACATTATTGGCATTTGTCAATATTCTTGGTCGAAACACAAAAAGTAGCACAAAGCAAATATACAATTTGAGGAACATTAGTAAATGAACAAAAACATATTAACAGTATTTCATGAAATCTTAAGTTTTCTTTCATTAAATTAGACATGAATAATAGAAAAGAGGGTCAAACATGGAGGGGAAAAAGAGAGATAAAAAGAGAGTGTGTAAGTTAGAGGGGGGGGGGGGGGGTGTGGCGAAGGATGATGAACAGAGTGATATGAAGAAAATAGACGAAAAAAAAATATCGTCAGTCATTACCTGAATACCTAATGTAAAACACAATGTGATAGCCATATAAAGTGTTCAAATGCAAAAAAAAAAATAATGATAACAAATAACGCGTTGCATTTTATTGTTAAGTAAAATAATAAATAAGCCCTAAACAAATAGTCTATGAGGAGGGGATGGCGGATGACAAAACCGATGAGTGGACATTTCCAAATTATGTGGTCACTCCAAATTACAGAATATTTGTAAATAAACGTGTTTAATAGGTGTAAATAATGCCATACCATCATTCATTCTCTGTGATGTTATCAAATAAAGGATGTTAAGGGGTTCCAGTAAACGAAAGACAAAGAAATTAAATAAAACAATATGAAATCTAATTTCACTGTGACATACCGTAGGGAACGAATCCTTAAAAGTTGCTTTCAATATGAATGTAATTTGCCTTTATTTCATCCTCAATTAGAAATATACATAATACAATATATAAGAAACTATTAACAAGTAAAAATGAAATTGAATATGGATAGCGGATTGCATAAAGCCACAAGGCATTGTATAGATGAAGTCCCCCACAAATAGACACATGGTAGATGAGAAGCGCTTAATAAATGTAACTATTAGTATTATTGTTATTAATATTATGATGATGATGATGATAAAGAAAGGATAAGATAAAACATAAAACAAGATATATAAATAGAAACAAAAATTAATGTACAAATCAGGCTTCACTAATTCAGTATGGGATAGAAAAAAACCTCCGGGTTATACATTAGGACGCAAATGATGAAGAAATAGTGGACATTTATCAAGGAAACGGTCACCCCCTTATAAAAATCGCCAATGGTATTTGAATGGTGGCGAATGGTAGTTGAATGGTGATCTGAATGGTAAATGGTACGCGAATGGTATTTCAGTGGTG
Organism: Lytechinus pictus; assembly: GCF_037042905.1. Lineage (NCBI taxonomy): Eukaryota > Metazoa > Echinodermata > Echinoidea > Temnopleuroida > Toxopneustidae > Lytechinus > Lytechinus pictus. Next base: position 2,061,800 of record NC_087252.1, read on the forward strand.
TTTCAATGGTAAGTTCTTAATGGTAAGTGGTAGTTTATGGTAGCTGAATGGTGATCTGAATGGTAAATGGTACGCGAATGGTATTTAAGTGGTGTTTCAATGGTAAGTTCTTAATGGTAATTGGTAGTTTATTTAATGGTAAATGGTATACCATATACCCAATGGTGTCTCAGTGGTATGTGTCTAATGGTATGATTGGTATGATGAATGGTATACCATACCCAATGGTGTCTCAGTGGTATACAATGGTGTCTCAGTAGTATGTGCCTCTAATGGTATGATTGGTATGATGAATGGTATACCATATACCCAATGGTGTCTCAGTGGTATTCAATGGTGTCTCAGTAGTATGTGCCTCTAATGGTATGATTTGTATGGTGAATGGTATACCATATACCAATGGTGTCTCAGTGGTATACAATGGTGTCTCAGTAGTATGTGCCTCTAATGGTATGATTGGTATGATGAATGGTATACCATATACCCAATGGTGTCTCAGTGGTATTCAATGGTGTCTCAGTAGTATGTGCCTCTAATGGTATGATTTGTATGGTGAATGGTATACCATATACCAATGGTGTCTCAGTGGTATACAATGGTGTCTCAGTAGTATGTGCCTCTAATGGTATGATTGGTATGATGAATGGTATACCATACCCAATGGTGTCTCAGTGGTATACAATGGTGTCTCAGACTCTCAGTAGTATATGTGCCTCTAATGGTATGATTGGTATGGTGAATGGTATACCATATACCCAATGGTCTCTCAGTCGTATTCAATGGTGTCTCAGTAGTATGTGCCTCTATAATGATATGATTGGTATGGTGAATGGTATACCGTATACCCAATGGTGTCTCAGTGGTGTCCAATAGTCTCAGTGGTATATGTGTAATGGTATACCATATGCCCAATATGGTGTCTCAGTAGCATGTGCCTATATAGTGGTATAATTAATGGATAGTTGTTGGATAATTGTAACGCAATTGTGGCTTAGTGGTGTGTGCCTAATGAATGCTATTTATGTTAATGGTGAATGGTATGCCCAATTGCATTACCCAATAACATAATTCCGAAGATTTAAAGAAAAAGAAAATCAAAGATTAAAAATTAGAATTATTAAAATTTTTGAGTTGTGACTTTTATGCGAGCAGCTTCCCCAAATCAGGCCCATTCGCTCATGATGGCAAACATGGTCTGTTGCATTCTTTTAAATTGTCTTTGTCTTAATTAAGTAAAAGGCCTATATGTGTTTAAATATCATTGAACCAGTGCTTAAAATACAATACTATTAATTTGTTATATTTTACAATTGTACATATTACCTTCTAAATTTATATCTGAAGCATTGAGTGCAAAAATAAAAGGAGTCAATGAAATCTTATTTGATAAAAAGGATTTTATTGTACCTTAATATCAACGGACAAATTATTTCACAGCCGCTCCCGAAAGGGAAGAATATAATCATCATTTACCGTAAAAATCTTGAAATTGAAACATGCAAGTTTTAAAGAGCATGAACAAGATGTGTATCGTACTAAATAGAAAATTGTACATTTCACCATCCTTTCTTTTCTCTTTTTGTTTCTTGGTATAATTTGAACGGCACACCACCTCTCCTATCTGTATGGTATACAGTTTTTTTTATGTAACGCCCCCCCCCCCTTCTTGAAAGTTTTGTTCTATTTTTAAATTAATTTTCTTATTTAATTATGGCCACTTTTTATAAAGAGAGCTATGGGGTGTTGCAAGGAAATATTTGCAGTCAATCCCAAAATTCGGTTGCAAATTTACAAGTGATAGACTAATTTCATCTAAAGTAAACCAATTTATAGATTTATTGATGGAAGAAACAATAAATCAGTTGCAAGTTTGCAATGAAAAGTAAGACTTTCAATTGATTTTGGAGTTTGAAATTCAATTGCAAGTTTCTTGCAATGTCCCATAGGTCATTAGTTTGCTTAAAATGAATTCACTGTTGGTTGTCTTCCTCCCCCAACCCCTATTGAAATTCCCATCGGCAAACCCTGATTTTGGTCTGCAACGACCAAAGCCCCCTCCCGGCCAATTTATATATCGCTTCTACTGCTTTTGATCATAAACCGTTCCTTTTTTTTTTCTTTACAAATTGTGTTTTAATTATTTTTTCTCACTCATGGATGGTGTTTATAAAGAGGAGAGCTATTCTAGGCCGATCATTACTTGCTTAATTGAAATGATTTGTCTGTTATTGTCTTGCCCCCCCCCCCCAGTATCAAAATTCCCTGCCGCCAGGCTAGTACAATATGTAACAGAAAAAAATCTAATGAACGAAATTCTCAATTGCAATCAAAACAAAAGCGAAATTAAACAAAGAGAGAAAAGGAAAAAAGAAATAAGTAAAAAATATATATATCGAAAAACAGAAAAATAAATTTAAAAAAAGAAAAGAAAAAGACTAAGACAAAGAAAAGAAAAAAGACTGAACAGAAAAAAAGAAGGAAAAAGAAAAAAAGACAATGGAAAGAAAAAAAAGAAAGACATGGAATTATAGAACAGAAAAAAATTGAGCAAAATTATTTTTTTCATAGATCATTTCAAAGGATAAGCAGTGGCAAAAATTGACTGCATGGTTAATTGCCAACCCAGAACCAATCAAGAAAAAGACACCCCTGATTTGGTCTTACATGCAATTCACTCCTCCCCCATATCGGGATTATCTTGGCTAAGAAGCCCCCTCCCCCTGATTTGGTTTTGATTTACCCCCCCCCCCCCCAATATCGGGATGTGTTGGCTGCGCTGCTAGCTAGCTCGCTCTATATGTACGTATGTAAGTGTTGTTCTCGCACGCGCGCGCGCACGTACGTACGCATGTAACCGCCAATTGCAATATTTGAAAAAAGAACCCGATCAACCACTGTTTTGCTGTTCAGAAGTCCGTCTATAATTCATCATAAACTAAAGGAACACAGGTCAGATTCGGACAACGACTTCAAATTCATTCGCAGAATACGCTAAACAGTAAGTTAGATAACAATTTTCTTTGATATTGTTTTCGTAGTTAGTGGCTCGGCCTGATTTTCTAGAATGTTACTGTTACCGGTAGGCCTACTGTAGTGTTAGATGTCGTTGTACTGCCACGGGGTTTCACTGCCACCGTACCGCCACTGCCCCGTTGGCGCGGGCACGCCTGTCTCTGGCGAAATGGATTATGGGGTGCGTTAATATGCTTTGTATAGGCTGAGGTGAGCTGAGCCGAGCATTATTGTCATTGAGTAGTAATTCGCTCGTATGGCCTGATATCTATTTTCAATGTTTTACAAAACCATCTCTGAATACCGGCGGTATGAATTTATGAATGAAAGACTTGTTATTGTTAAATTAATGCTGTACAGTGCAGTACTGTCATGACATTGACTGTCAAAGACAAAGTGTCAATTAGGCCATTGGTTACTGCACAACATTGACATTGTTTCACTGAAATGGAAACCTTGCCGAAAAATATTGCTCTGGAATGAGGCCTATAATTTGTTGTTGTTGGTAGATAATGTTGGTAAATTAAGATGACATGGACATGGTAGTGTAACAGTAAAAACAGACTGAAGTGTAAGATTTTAGAGTGTACAAACGGTCATGTTACAGTAGTATTAAGGTGAAACATGGTAAGGTGTCCTAAATTTTAAAACATAAAATAAAGCATTAAAGGCTACGCAGGCCCTAAAAAGCTACGCACCACTTATTGCGCATGCAATTTCAATGGTAAAATGTGCACTTTGTGTGCGGAACTGTGACTGGAGAGAGTGACAAACGATTCCTATTCAATTTTTCTAGAGAGACTGCAATAATTATTCAGAGAAAACCTACAACTGTTTGGAATTAACATATTTTAGAAATTGAGGCAGAGAAATATTCCATGATAAATCAAGAAGTGTTCTGAAAACATGGCGGGGTTTTGGTATTAGTGAGTTATGTGATATTTTCTTCTTGGTTAGGCCTAAGGTTTTTTAGAATATTTATTACATATGAATACGATATAATTTGTTCAAATATAAAAATTGGCATAGTTTTTGACGTTTGTAAACAAAATTCGTAGTTTACATAGTATATGCAAATGTATCCCCCCAAAAAGGGCCTATACTAATCTGAACTCAGCCATGCCAGCTGACTAAAATCACAATTTCTGAATTTTTTCCTTGGGATTTTTCCGCGGGATTGGGCGCTAATTTCGCACCGACCAACTTCGACCAAAATTCACCACCAAATGTTGTTCTCAAATGTCATATCAAGACTGAATTGCATTTGAATGTCCATATGCCCACCGCTTTTCCGAATATCGGGAACAGCTGTATATCGGCTTCGATCTCTACGTCATTGTTTGAATCCTCATGCGTTGCTTTGCCGTAATTTTGATATGGACTGAAGTTCGTAACCAAATCATGCAAACTGCCGCAGGCAAATCTTTTGGTCGCTAACTTCAGTCCTTATAAATAATGGCAAAGCCAAGCAAAGTGATGTCTGACTGAGAATTTGAACGATAACGTAATGTTTAATGTTGGGGCCCGCAAAGATAACCTGGCTTGAGCCCGGACCGGAAGGTTTAGCAAAAAAAATTCTGGGTCCTGGATCCGCCTGGAACTCGGAGCCACCGGTCAACAATGCTGCTGCAGCCCTAAGAAAAACCTGGCCCCGCTAATCCCTAATGCACTTTCGTACCCTGCGATGTTAGCGAACTAATTTAACCTAAATATTTGTCCGAATCAATTCACTGAGCATCAGGAACATCTTTATTCCGGCTTCCACCATGATTTCATCATTCGAATTATCAGATTTAGGGTCTCACTCCACCGTATATTTATTTGGATATTTGCTGAAGTTAGCGATTACAACGCGCAAACACGAAGTCAACAGTGTTGCTGCCCTCTGCGTTCGTTTGGCAAAATCTGACTAAGAATTTTAACTAAGACGTCGAGATCAAAGCTAAAATAATGCTGTTTCCACTGCTCAAAGTGGCTGAAATTCATGTAAAGGATGAATTAAGTTAGATTATTCGAGAAAATAGATGAGCTTGGTTCATGAATAGTGGTAAATGGTCACATTATCTTGGTATTTATTTGGTATTTTTCGGAGACATAACAGCTTCTGATCTTCGCTGTCTTGGCTCTCAACCCGGACCGGCTTGGCCTGGGGAAAATCCCCCCAACTCACTGGTCTCTGAATTCCACCCCGGCATGGCTCCCACCATTACGATAATATCGGGAATGGAGCCAAAATACCGCCGTTCCCAATCGTGATGTTTGGAAAAATGGTGGACATATTGTGTATTGACCTGTATATTGACCAACAAAATACGCCATAATAAAGACAACGCTGGATCCATGCGCTTACAATTATGTCACAATAGTAAAGTAAATGAAATGCGCACCAATTTCCGATGCAGAATCGGCTTTCTGTTTACACGTAGTAAAAAAGCCGATTCTGCATCGGCTCGCGGTTCTGAACCTACTATTTTGGTGGTGCAAATTGCTGATTCTGAACCGCGAGCCGATGCAAGTTAATCGTGTTTTACACGCTATGAAAAAGCCGATTAAGTGTAAACACGGTATATATTTCCATTAGAAATATTTGCTGTAACTTTCAAAAGGAGGGACACACTTGTGTAAAGACTCCATATTTACATTAAACACATAGGCCCGAATTCACAAAGGTGGTTTTGCAAACCCATGGTTGAGTCCATGGTGTATGCAGATTTCCTGTATAAATTACGCTTAATTTAGCACGTATCTGGCGCGTGTATAAAAAATGTCCAATTCTGATGCGCGCTTTTGTCGCAGTGAGCCAAATTGACGCCTGTTACCATGGTTAGATATGCTATTTTATTCATGAGTCCACTGTTTGAAGAGTGGACTCATTAATTCAAAACAGTGGACTCGTGATTAAAATAGCGTGGATAACCACGGCAACAGGCGTCAATTTGGCGCACTGTGACAAAAGCGCGCATCAACATTGGACATATTTTGATATACGCTGTAAATAAGCTTAATTTATACAGGAAATCTCCATAAAACATAGACTCAACCGGGGTTTTCAAAACCACCTTTTTGAATTCGGGCCATTGACTATTGCTCTCAAGGGGGGGGGGGGGGGCACAGGTCAATTGTGCCCATCTGGATCCGTTACTGTGATTGTCAATACCAAGAAAAGAAAATCATATTGAATGTTATCAATTAATTGATTAGGCCTACCTTTTGAAAACTGCTGCTCTGGAAATATGACTTCAGATCATTCTTTTTCTATTAGATAATTTTCTCTTGCATATCTACATGATTGCTGATCAAAACACGTTACGCAGCAGAGTAACTGTGTTATATTGATCTATATATTTCAAGCATGCACACACAGAAAATCTTTGATGGGGGAATTTTATTTCTGTGACATCAATTTCAAACATATTTTCAAGTGAATTTGCTGCATATGTTGAAATAAAAATGATCATGATGCTGTATATGAGTGAATCATTGCATTTTGGAGCTTAAAGAAAGTTTTACTATAATAGTATTATATTTTTGTTTTTATCTGCACATGCATATTTTCCAACACTCAAATTGATTTAATTTCATTTAAGATTGGACGACGGATACACTGGATGATAATGTAGATGGTCCAGGATTATCTGGGAAGGAAACTACAGGTGTTGAACACAGAAAACCGTTTACAAGAAAACAACTGGAGTTTGTGAAAGGTAATTGTGTAAGAATTCACTTCAGTGGAAAGAATTGCAAAGCTTCATTAAATAAAACAGATTGTACTCCTGCAGTGGCATAGCTGAAAAAAAAAAACTTGTGAGGAATGGTAAAAATACTGAAAAAGACCAAATGTCATCCCCATTTATAGGATTACACGTCCTTTCTAACACCCCCCCCCCTGGAAAAAAATCAATATGCTGGCGGGGGAGGGGGTGGACACTGGCCCCAGGTATGCATGTGGTATGGTATTTGTCATCATTTGGGCAACCTCCCATTAATATAACGGGTTATTTTCTGCTAATCTATGGTTAAACATGAATTTCTTTATCATATTGTACAAAATGTTTTGTATATTTGTTAATTGGTACTATTCAATTGAAGGGTAGTGTATTATGCAAATTTCTCGATATTTTAGAAAAATATATCAATTTCTCAAGAAAGCTTGCACGCACGACAAGCATTGATGTTTTGAACCCGTAGCTGACATACTGTCCTTTGCATTGTTTTCATCCCATATTCCTTATTACAGCTGCAAGAAATTAATCTTGCCGGGTACGCATTCACTTCACCTTGGTCGAGTGCAGCACAGTGGATAAATGTGTTGCTGAAGGAAAACACCATTGCTAGGATTCAAACCCACGACACTCTGTTGAAAGGTGAGAGTCAGAACCACTAGACCACGACGCATACACAGTTAACAAGCTGATGTCATACTCCCACTTGTTCTTTTGTATCTTATAACAAGAAGTCATGTTTATTCACATTTTGACCTCCAAGAACTAAAAAGTGGAGTGAAGATTTATTTAATGTAAACACATGCATTGCTTGAAATTATTTTATGCTACGTGGGACATATCATACACACGTGTACGAAAATATGAAATTATTATGATTTCATTTTATAACATAAGCCTAACACATATTCCTGACGATCATGTGCACATTCCAGTAATTTTTCCCAAAATGTTGCTAAACCTTCAAATCAAAGACTTTGTTATCAGATTTTAACGAAATTGTCAACATTATGCTTTTCTGATTAATTCTCTTCCTACCTAAATCTCCCCTTTCCTCATGCTTTCTTTCTATGGACCCTTCATTCTCCTTATAACTATGTTATATGTAAAATGTAACCGGTCGTCCAACCCATTTGATTGAAGGGCTAGGTACTCTAGACTGAAAGTTATGTGATTTAAATTCAAAGAGTACATCAGACAAAAAAAACACTGAAAATTTCATCAAAATTGAATGAGGATTAACGAAATTATGACGAATTAAAATTGTTATTTTTTGGTAAAACTGTTCTCTGCAAGTCCTCATGAATATACAAGATCCCAATTTATATATTTTTTTGTATTATATGAATTCAAATTTTGTCCAAGCTAGGTTGTAAAAAATTACGATTGACTACTGATATACTGTGTAAGACAAAAATTATATTATTTCTCACACATAGTTGAGTTATTCATCTGATTCAACACAACAAAAATAGACAAAAAATAAATAAGTGGGAATCTTGTATATTTGAACTATGGGAAATAGTTAAAAAATAGATGTGCTACTAAGAATTATTTTCTATATGATTTGCAAAATATTAAAAAAAGATGTCGCTATTTTCTTGTTTTTTTTCTATTTTCATGATATATTCTTTATTTATTCTATTATTCTATATATTCTATTTTTGATATAGATATTATTTATTCCTTTATGTATCTTTAATGTATTTATGATAAACTTTTGGCATGTTTCTACAGAAAATCATTAAAAACGATTTATCTTTTCCGGACTCGAAAAACCTTATCGCCCTTAAACCAACCTGCTTCTACAAACCTAATAATCTGATTAACTCGCTTTTCGCGTTGCAAATACGGCGGAAATCAGAAAATTCAACCTATAACCTCACGTTGCATTGTACATATGTCCAAAATTGCATCTTCTTAGGAAAATTTTCAAAATTTGTGGTAGATCTCACTCAATGTAGCAGGTATACGTGTTGCACGATCAGCTGGCGAGATCAAAAAGGCCAGAATGTGCAAATTTATTTACTGCGAATTTGCACTTTTGGGATTAAGCACTTCCGCCAGACACGATACGCTATTTTGCCGTGTGTTTTTACAGAAAAGTTAAACGGATTAACATGGCAATAACCACCTCTCAGAGATGGTTATGAGAAACCATATTTTGCTTGAAGCAGTTTATCAATAAACTGCATCGCGTCTGTTTCTACAAAATTCTACAGGAAAGTTTTCCGGGATTCTGGATACTTACGTGGGTAATACCTTTTAACGATTCTATGTAGAAACACGCCGTTTGATATATCTTTTAGGTGAAAAGAAAATAGAGAAATATTAGGAGGTTCTATTTTTATGGGGGTACTATTTTCCCCTCTTTTGGGGATATTTATTTCCTCTAAGTTTGGTACTCTTTACCTTTAATCATTTGGCCATGTGAAGGCTATCACACATTTTGAGTTTAATCTTCGAAATTTGGTGTTCATTAGTTTGTTGTCCAAACTCTGTCTTACATTTAGATTTGTTTATAGGAAGATTAACATAATATCTATGTGGAGTGCAATCATTGACCTCTTGTAGAGTCGTGCAGTCACATGTATTCATAATGCTGGTGCTTTTATGCCATACATGTACTTGTCAATACTGGGTTCCACTCTTTTGTACTTGAACTTATTAGTAAAAAAAATATTTTATTAATGTCATTGAAGTAGCTGTGTGAAAGCAATTACACACAACAGATTTAAAATCAAGGTTATTGTATTACAAGTATCAGGTTTGTTTGCAGAACAGTGGTTTTGCCAAGTACTCAATCCACGTAAAAAGCCATCAGAGAGAACATGTTTATTCTTGGAAATGTTATTCATTTGTTGTGTTTTTCAATTAAACTCTGTCTTGATACATGTTTATTTTAGATACCAAGATTGACAGAGTATAGATGTCAACGAGGAGCAAAGTCATATATATTCATAACTTATGTGCTTTAATTATAAAGTCTATACTTGTGAATGCTGTGTTCCATTTATGCTGTACTTAAACTTCTTATAGTAAAAACATTTGACGTTCTTGAAATAACTGTTTTCATCATTTTTTCTTGTGCATACTTAATCCATTATCAAACCTACCATTAACCCGAGCTATATATGCTGTTCACCATTGGTCTACCATTCACTGTACTTTATTGGCCTACTATACATTGTACACCTTTGGTCTACTGTCTATCATTCAGTGTAAACCATTGGTCTACCATTCACAGTACACTTGTGGTCTATAATGTATGGCCAATGGTGTAAATTGAATGGTTGACCAATGGTATAGAGTGTATGGTATGACAATGGTGTACAGTGAACGGTAGGCCAATGGTGTACGGTAAATGGTAGGTCAACGGTGTATGGTAAGCCAATGGTGTACGGTGATTGGTAGGTCAATGGTGTATGGTGAATGGTAGGGCAATGGTGAACGGTGTATGGTGAATGGTAGGTGAATAGTGTACGGTGAATCGTACGCGAATGGTGTACAGTGAATGGTAGGCGAATGGTTTATGGTGAATGGTACGCGAATGGTGTACGGTGAATGGTACGCGAATGGTGTACGGTGAATGGTAGGTGTACGGTGTATGGTGAATGGTAGGCGAATGGTGTATGGTGAATGGTACGTGAATGGTGTACGGTGAATGGTACGCGAATGGTGTACGGTGAATGGTAGGTCAACGGTGTATGGTGAATGGTAGGCGAATGGTGAATGGTGTAAGGTGAATGGTAGACCAATGGTGTCCAGTGAACGGTGGCTGAATGGTAAATGGTAGGCCAGTGAATGGTGGCTGAATGGTAGTCAATGGTAAACCTGTCTATAGTGGCCATGGTAGATCAATGGTGAATGGTGTTTGATCAATGGTATATGAATGGTAAATGGTGCTCATGAATATGGTAATAGTAACGTCCCAATTATTTAAATTAGTTTGAATGGTATACCATTGGGGCTTGAATGGTATACCATTGGTGTATGATGGGTGCTGTGCGAATGGTATTCCAATGGTATATCAATGGTGTATGGTGTATGGTATTTCAATGGTATACCATTCAATTTTTTTTATAAGGGCCTACTCACTTGTCAGAGACAATATCAAAACGAAATAGTGCCAATGCTTTAAGAGAGAAGAGCAGTGGTAAAAAAGACGTTCCAGTATTCACTTTGATTAGAATGAAAAATAAAAACTGCCGAAAAGAAAGAGTCCATATAAAAATTTTCTCTTTAGGTCTGAAAAAAACTAACTCTTAAGATATATCTTTTTAAGATTCAGTAGCGTAGATATATATTGTGAGTCAACTACGAACTTTTCCCTTGAAACATTATGCATATTCCCTCTTATAACGTTCATGTATTGCTATGTATTGTTTAATCAAATACTGTACATGTACCAACTGGAGTAACCACAGTTCAAAATTTGTTAGAAATATTTAATTAATGAACCACACATTATCTTACAAAAAATATTTCGTAATGCCATAGATAAGTCAAGTAGGGAACACTTACTGTATGTTCAAATAATTTTTAGATAAATTCGAGGAAGCTTGGCGACGGAGAGATCTTTTTTTATAATCACAAAGAAGACCAATCCAAGCATTTTGATATCATTAAAATGAATATATGCCCGAGGCTAACTATATAATATTAATGATTTGATGATTTTTTTTTTAATGAAGAGTGAGTGTATGTGGGAAGAGGGGGGGGGGTGTACAGGCCAATCCCTTATCCGAAAAGTGCGCTTGCGTATGATGACCGGTGTGTTGGCTAAGTTGGTTTAGCGTCCGTCTCACAACCGGGAGGTCGGGGGTTCAAACCCCGGCCGCGTCAGACCAAAAGACGTTAAAAGATGGGAGTTGCTGCTACCCTGTTTGGCGTTCGATGATTAAAGGGATAGAGCCTCGTCGATCTAGCGCTGCACAGCGGCTGCTGGGCCCACGATCAATTGGGCAAAGCAAATTTTCGGAGTATTTAATTTCATGTCTATTTCGAACAATAAAATATGGATTTTCATGGATTATCTATCCCCGAAATTTATGATTTTGTACCTTTTACATGTTTTACAAGGCCAGATGATCTTGTTCCATGTTGAATTCCTAGGTCTCTGCCAGGGTTAAGGTCTGTCCACAGCTCATCTGTATGAAACATATCATACATATGTACATGTAAGATAGGGTAGTTGATATCAGAATTTAAAAAACTATTTTTTTTTGTATTATGAAAAACATTACAACTGAAATTTCAATATTAACGTATTTTAGTCTGGACTGTTAGTGAAATTATGTGGACACAGTGGGAAAAGGCATTATTTCTTCTCCAGACCTTTGTATACATATACGGGTTAAAGACAGGTATGCTAAAAAAACCTGACTGCAGGAAGTGAAAAAAATGGGTCAAAATGTCAAAATTTAAGGATAAAAAGTGGTCTGATATATAGACTAGTAGCAGTGCGAAACTTCGTAGCAGTGTAAAATTTTGCATTTGCTTTATTAGTCTTTAGATTCAATTTGTTTTTTAACAGAAATTTTGTCTGTCCTGAAATCCCAATGCACCAGAATAGTTGAATTCAGATGCATAAACGGGCCGAAGAGTGGTGGTGGAGGGGGCTGTGGTCGTGTGTGTGTGTATATATTGGTTTCGGGGTAAACATGTGCAAGACATATTTTTTCGCGTGTGTTTGAAATTGTGTTGCCATGATAACAATAATTTATAGCAAATGTTAGGTAAAAATCTTGCAGTTAGAATAATTATTCTTTTTTTTAAAATCCATTCTATTTGGCACACATATTGGTTTTGAGGTGAAGATGTGCGAGAGACACTTTCTTGAGTGTGTCAGAAATCTTGTTTCCATGGTAACAAGATATTATAGCCAGAAATGCAGGAAAACTCCTTGTGAATCAGACTAATTCCCCATTTTTTAGCCAGTGCTCATAAAATTTGGCACAAACATTCATCTTGGGCTAAAGATTCATATTCATTATTGTTTGTCTTCAAACCGCATTACAATGATTAGGTCATAGGAACCGTTTAGCCCGTTTATGCACCTGAATTCAACTATTCTGGTGCATTTGGATTTCAGGACAAACATAATTTTTGTTAAAAAGGATTTGAATCTAAAGACTATTAAAGAAAATGCAAAATTATACACTGCTATGGAGTTTTGCACTGGCACTCGTCTATATATCAGACCACTTTACATTCTTAGATTTTGACATTTTTGTCACTGTTCCTGCAGTCAGTTTTTTGGAGCATGTTCTTCTTTTAATCCTCATAAAAATACAAAGGTATGGAGGAAAAAATCATGCTTTTGTCCACCTTGTCCACCTCTGTGATATTTTCCGCGCTAAGAGACCAGACTATTTATGCCTATCATATGAGACAAATCGGGCTAATCGGCTGCTTTATTAGACAATTTCTTTGCTCATTATAACTAAGGCACATACGTCATAGCCATGGATGTCTCGTCATCTATTTTTCATGATGATTCTACTCTCCAAACATTAACCACGTTAACCATCAACATATTTTAGTCTCAAAATCAAGTTTGTTAAATCATATATACATGTAACAATCATACTAATATGACCTTTTATGTCTTGTCGACCAATGCTGACCACTGCCTCATGAAGTTTCAACCTTTTTTCGTAATTGCTACACGTCGCCTGTCTGATCCATTCATTCACCATTGCATCCGTGTTGAACAGTGTGGCATTATTTGCAGTAACTATTGCGTCCTCTTTCGAGTCCATATCTACACACTGCAACAATGATTTGACGTGCCTACTTGTCAGCCTGTCAGCAAAGCCTTCAACCTCACATTCGATGAGGTCCCCTACGAGGTGATGTGGCACTTGAAGTTAACAAATGAAATCGAAATTAAATTCGAATTAAAATATTGTATCAAATAAAAAAAAATAAAAAAAGCTGTAAAAAGTTCAGAATATGGAGGAAAGTGATTAATGGTACAAATTTTTTTCTCAAATTTGAGTCACATGATCAGATAGTGAAATTAAAGTAATAAGTATTGGTGACTATCGCTTTAACAATATATATTGAAAGGACAACATGTATTTAAAAAAACACCCCACAACAATAACAGTTGCGACAAAATGTTTACCTTTGAAAAATGATCTGTCTGTTGGTTTACATTCAGTCTTCTCGAGAGCATGACTTAGCAGGATATATGGATTTTCATCAAGATCTTGATGCTTCCACTCTACAACCTGCTGCGTTGCCTCCTGGATGGTGTTTTGTTGAATTATTTGTGAGGAACCAAAAGATGGGACCTTGCCTGTTAACTTCTGAAGGAAGCGTCGAAGTTTGTCAGGATCTTTTATTTGCCAGAGGATATGTTCGATTGTTTTATCTGCGACATCGTTAGTTCTCTTTTCTCTGAGTTCTGAACAAAATATAATGTGTGAGTTGGTAAAACAATCTTGAATAGATTACAATGCTTTATTTCATACAAAACGCTGTCAGATTTAAACCATAGAAAATGGAATACATGCATGTAAGAAAGTAAATATATGGCCAACATATTCGCTCGAAATTTATCAATGAAATGTTGAGCTTCCAGAGTTCTTCCAAAAAATTGAAAAATCATTTTTTCTTCGAGAAAAGGGGTAAAATAAAATTGTGCATTTAGCCTATTTTTACCTTTCCAAAATCGCGAAATAAACACTACAAAAATTTTCAGTGTTTGTAATTCCTTAAGTTAATATCTCAATAAGTATGTCCCCCCTTTTCGATTTATAATAAACTATGACTTGATCTGATTGTTATGGATAGAATCGCAGTTCCTGTATTAACCCCAGAGCTATTTCAACATTTGCCGTTTTGAATTTGTGTTTTAGCAAAGTCTGCGAGATTTTGTGAAATCATTAATTCTTTTGGAAGAATCTTGGAGCAGTAATCTTCCAAAATAACAAAAACAAAGAACGTTATATATAAACGTCCAACTTAAACTTTATAAATTTCATGTTTAAAGGTCAAGTCCACCCCAGGAAAATGCTGACTTGAATGAATAGAGAAAAAGTAAGCTAGCATAGTGCTGAAAATATCCTGAAAATCGGATGGAAAATATTAAAGAAAGTTATGACATTTTAAAGTTTCGCTTATTTTTCACAAAACAGTGATATGCACAACTAGGTGAGTCAGTCGATGATGTCCATCACTCACTATTTCTTTTGTTTTTTATTGTTGGAATTATACAATATTTCATTTTTTATAGATTTGACAATAGGGACCAACTTGACTGAACCATATAGTATTAAACAATACTAATTCCACATGTTAAGGGAGGAATTAATCGTTGTATCACTTGACACTGAGGAGAAAACTAGAATATTTCATATGATGAAATACAAAAGAAATAGTGAGTGGATGACGTCATAGTCTCCTCATTTGCATATCAGCCAGGATGTGCATATAACTGTTTCGTGAAATTAAGCGAAATTTTAGAATGTCATAACTTTCTTACTTAACATCCGATTTTGATGAAATTGTCAGTGTTATGCTTGTTGGATTTTTCTCTTTTTATTCAAATCATCTTTTTGTTGGGGGTGAACTTGTCCTTTAAATTTCTCTTGGCGACGCACCCATTATATCTTTCCATGCTTCCTTGAAATTAGCCTTCGTTAGTGCATCAAGTAATAGCTTTCCTTGGTTAACGGTTGTGTTTTTTTCTTTCCAATCACACAGATGAACATATATCTCTTCGTCTGTCCTACTTCGTCCTACTCCCAGGGATAAGTTTTTCAGAGTGGCATTTGCTTCAACCATATGTTCAGTCATACTGCGGCTTAATGTCCAAAGTTCAGGGAACGATATCATTCCTGGAAAGATAGGGATATACGAGAACGATTTATTGTATTTGTTATTCCTTTCCCAAATTGAAATTTGACAATAGCACCATTTATGCAAATAATCATCAAACATACATAGAACAAATGCAGGGAATGGTTTATGGTTTTATAAAAAAAATATGCACATATCGCAGCCAATTAGGCTGAACTGCATAAGTTTTACAATATATGATAATGATAAAATGATGATAGCGATCAAACATTACAAATTTACTATTTACAAATAAAACGATAAACACGTTGGGTAACCTGGCAGATTAAGGAAAAGATGACCAGAGTATAAGGTAGAGGGGGGGGGGGAAGATTCAACAGATAGGGATAAAGTAGACGAGGAAGGGCGGGGAAGGTATTAAGAAGGATATAATAGAGGGGAAGAAGAGCAGTAATACACAGCAGATAAAACTATAATAAAGGGGAAAAAAGAGTGAGAAACATAGCTCGTTAAATTAAGAAGGGTTTAGTAAAAGATAAACATTCGGTAATGATATGTAAATTAAATATGCAATGTGTTCGAAATTAAAGACAAGTCAGGTCTAAAGTCTATTATGTAGAGAAGACATGTCGAAATAAAAAAAAGAAAAGCAGGTGAAGTTAAATAATTATACAGATCATATAAAATAATCAAATGAAAAATTACTGAAAAATTTGAGTGCTTAGATATGTTAAGTTTACATAAAATGTGAATATCATAAGACCTTGAAAAAATATACCATACATTAAACTTAAAACAGGAAAATCATTACAGCTGAACAAATAATCGGATATGGAAGGAAATATGCTAAATGGACAGTTTTGTGGACAAGAATAAACATAAATTAACTAGGCCTATATTATTAATAAAACATAAGCCACCTGTGCAGGAACATTTCATAAAGCGCATTGGCATATCTAACTGTCTAATGTCATTTAAAAGCCTCACGAGAAGCAGTAAATCACTATTGTGGTAAAGATCTGTCCTAGCTTGGCGATATTTTTTTGTGTACTGGAGTTGGAGACAACCAGTGAGAAAATCCGATTGTCATTTGTCAGAGAATTCCCAAATTTTGAAGACGGTTACTCAAGGTTGTTAGACCAAGTGTGGATGGAGCACTGTCATATCATGGATGGTACTTCCCTTGGAGTATTATTCGGATAGTGCGTTTCTGGTTCCCTCTAGCGAATAAGCTTGTTGAAGGGTTAAGGCAGCGTGTCACAACGGTGCACAATACTCCAGAATAGGCCCAATTTAACATTGATAAACAGTCATAAGATCGTCATTTGAAGCACCGAATCGTTTCAACGATCTAGCGGATAACATTCAGTTTTCGTGCGGCCTTAGACTTAATGTATTGAATGTGATAATTCCATCTAAGATCTTTCTGGACGATCACTCCGAGGAGTTTTACATTATCACACTCCTGTATCTGATTCCAATTTATTTCTACCTTGACAGGAGAGGGTGGGTTACGAGCAAAGCACACTGTCTTGTCCTGGCACAAGTCTCAAATTGGTTCTTTCACATCAGTCCTGGACCGAATTGACTACCTCAGGAGTTGAACTGGGTGATGTGATATGACGTTTTTCTGCGATGGTCAGATCATCGACGTACTTATATCAATGGGATAAACAGAGTCGATAAAATAAAGAAGAAAATAACCCACAGCAACCACCTTAACATTGCATGGGTGTTTCTAACAGATCGCCATGATTATTATGCAATTGGGACATTAATGTCTTTGAGAAGAAATCTTACCGGCGAAAAAGTTTTTGCTGATTTCCGAGCATCCAGACTTGCCTAAAGCAAGGCTTAGGACAGCATTCGGATTTTCACTGAACCTGCTGCACCGCCATTCCATGAATAGCTTCATAGCTTCATTTGGGTCTTTTATTCCTCCATGTAAATTGGGTAGATCAGCTTGACCAGCATAAAGCTTGAAAAGAAGTTGTTGAATTTTCTGGGGATCTACAATGTCTGTTATTATCTGTTCTACTGTTGCCTGTGAAACTTTTTCATCTGTTCGTTTTCGGTTCTCTGTAAGAAAAAAAGCATACACTGATTAATAATTATCAATGGTTATTCCCATATATTCCCATCTATCGAAACGCAAACACATCATTTATATGCAAAGTAAACAAAACAATTCGAAACACGGTATACTTGTTGACGGGAACTTAAAGAAAAGACTGAATTATAAATCAGAAGTTTGTTATTGGACACCTTCATAATAGCGATTGGGTTTCATCCACTTCCATATTTCATGAACATTGCTCTGATTTAATTGTCTTAGTTTATTAATCAACAATTTATTACATCATGTGTTCACTAAAATTTTACCTCGCATTTCATTACAGTATGGAAGCTTAAAAGTGCCACCGAGATGTCCATATAGTCATCTCGTCATCTATTAGGGAAAATAATAAGATGACGGGGTCTATATTCCGCGTGAGAGATGATCAGATGACAAGATCTTGGATCTCGTCATGTCTAGATCTTGTAGAAGAGATGATCAGATGACAAGATCTCGGATCCAAGATCATGCCATCTGATTATCTCTTCTAAAATATGTAGACATGACGAGATCCAAGATCATGCCATCTGATCATCTCTTCTGAAATATGTATACATGACGAAATCCAAGATCTTGTCATCTGATCATATCTTCTAAAAGATGTAGACATGACGAGATCCAAGATCTTGTCATCTGATCATCTCTCACGCGGAATATAGACCCCGTCATCTTATTCTTTTCCCTAATAGATGTAGACATGACGAGATGATTATATGGACATCTGGATCGCACTTTTAAGCTTCCATATTACAGTGCAGCATTTTCGACCCTGTTCTGTTGCATGAAAAAAAATAGAAATATCTGTTTTGGTAGTAATAGCGAAAGTAGTAATATCAAAAATGTAAAAGTACCACGTAGATTCTGCCATCGCGTCCCAAAATTTGCATTTTGCAACGCTGATTGAAGTTTGTTGGCATGTTTATTTTTTCTATGTTCATCTTTCCATTTGCAGAGAAGATTGTATACTTCAGGTGCCCTCATCTCTTCTGTTGCATCCTTAATACCAAGATTAAGAAGGGCCTGATGTAATTTCTTCATATCACTGCTTGGTGTGTCATACGCGAGTGACCATAGCTCATAGAATGATATGTCTCCTGGTAATGAACAAATCAATTAATGAAACAATCTTGTCAGTTGAAAAGCAAAGTTCGGGATAATATGTATTCAAAATATATAAAATGCACAGGACTGTATGCAAATATTCAATATCCACAATAAAACATGTCTTTACACACTGGTAGTTTGATCACACCCTTAGCATTTCACATTTTAGAAAGTCAATAACGTTCAAAATTCCTTTTTTCTCTCGCAAGGGTACTTTACACATGACTAAAAATAAAGCACTAATGTACTAAGATTGGATAAATAGATCACAGATACAATTTTGCAGCACTATTGAAAATAGTGGAAAATTTTCATTATTTTAATTCATGTATACTTTCACCTTTTAACACTTCAGTTAGAAGTTGAACGAATCATAAGATTGCTACAACAAACATTGCCGACGGAAGCAAAAAAAATTAGGGGGGGGGGGAAACCACCAATTTTTTTTGAAAAGCAAAAAAAAAAGGTTAGCAACCGAAATTTTAGGGGGGGGGGGTGACCGACAAAATTTTTTGACAAGCAAAAAAAGGGGTAAAAATCTAAGGGGGGATCCACCTCAAATTAAGGGGGGGGGACAGGTCCCCCGCTTCCGCCGCCTATGACAACAAACATCATACAGACCTCACTGCCAATCTTACCATCAATATGTGCTTGTTCAATCATAGGGATACTTTCCTGGCCATCATTTCTCGCGATAGTACGATCTAAATGAAATAATGTTTCATTGAATCATTAATAGTACAAATAAATATCTAATCACAATATATTCGTACGTTTGAGAAATGACAAACAAATTACAAGAGAGCGAGATCAAATTTTGCCTTTATATAATTTCAAAAAAATTATACATGAACACAATCAACACAGAAACTCACCCGTCAACCGAAGGGAACATGCTAAGAAAAAAAAATCGAATTAGAGAGAAGCATATTTATTGCAATTCTTTAATATCGGGTTCCTTGATATCATCATACCTCATTTAAGGATTTACTGTCAGCAACATAATTTTCCCTCAATAATGTAAATCATTACCTTCACACTGCTCTGTGGCTATGTTCGAAAGATCGTTAATCCTCAATTACTGTTTATTTCTTGCACGTGCTTAGTTTTATTGGCTTTAATATTGCGCCGTGGATTTTCCCGGCATATTTCGAATAAAGTTTTATATCAATTATCGCCTTAGTCTACAATAAGAAATGGATTAATAAATATGCCAATCAATAACTGCACAAACCAATATATTCAATGTTCATACCCGTTGTTGTAGTGCCATCAAAAGTGTTCTGCCGAAAACACGCAATACGTTTCAACCGAAGAAACACTGCAATCGCTCCAAGAAGAATAAGGACGAACAGTGGAACAACTGCAGATCATCAGTGCGTTGAAAATGATTTAGAGAGGAAAGAAAGTTTTAATCAGCCAGACAAGTCAATAAAAGGTTCGTAAAATATTAGCTGTATTTTTTAAATCAAAGAACATACATACAAATACCATCACGCACATACACATGCAATAAGTTCCCTTTTTCTAATTTCCCTTTTTAACGAAACTGTTGTGAGGTAATAATTTGGCAGGATTGTTACGGCAACCATTCACTAATATGGTGTTAACATTCGATTTATCAAACGTCACGTAATCTAATCGTTCCAAAAGTTACAAGGGACATTCAGGGGGACATGAGGAAATTTATCGATTTCCTGACATTAAATTATTTTTAACAGTTTATTGAGCTTAGTTAAAACGTTGTCATCATTGTTACATTTTTCATGCCAAAATTCACTATTCAATTTCAAAATGAGATCTGATCTTTATCAGCAAAATGTTTCCTCTCATATTGGAGGTAGCAGCCATGTTATGGTTAACATTCCATGCAAAATGCTATAATTTTGTTCTCCTTTGATAGACATGTTTACTTATTCATTTGGTAGGGGAGGGATATTTTCAAAATTGACCAAAACGGTCGATCACCGAGATATTCTTCTTTAATATATTCTACATTTGTGAGTTGTACAGGACCACTTCAGTCAACAAATTATGTGGTTATAGCATTTATGAACAAGGAGTCATGAAAAAAAGAAAATTAAAGAAACGGTCGACACTTCCTTCACACATACACACAGCCAACAGCTGCACACACATGTATCAACAACTTTCCCGTAAGAATAGAAAGTTACCAAGAAATATTGCATATCATTGAATAAATACATAAGCATACTTCTTATTATTATATCAGTTACATTTCTTCTTAATAAGTGCATTGATAATCTTCACTGGAATAGGCGTTTTGTGGTAAATATTTTACGTTTTCCCTTGAAATCGTTTTACAATTTCTGTAATAATAAAGTAACGAATATTACCAATTTTGGCTGCATGGTTACCACTTTTGTCTTCTTTCGTAATATCAGTTGTGAATGCTCTACTCGTTCCTGTAACCGAGTGCATTCCAGTCGATGATTCCACGAAGATCGTTGCGGCTTGCTGTTCTCCTGTCCCAGGAATATTAGAAGCAACACAAATGTATTGAGTTTGACTCGGCTGGGCTTCAATGGAAATAGACTTATTTTTCGTCCCGTCATCATTACCCCATTCCTTGGCAACGGCATTCATCTTCTGAGAACCGTGCAAGAAGAAAATGTCTATCTGAGGGTAGTAGTTCGTCACTGAGCAAGTTAAGACGATGGTTGTATTAGTCAAGACACGACATGATGGCTCTGTGGTATTTAGTCCAGGTGATACTGTATCAGTACACTGGTTGATAGTTGGAAATGGTTCTTGTGGGGGAGCTGAAAATAAAGAAAGAAAAGATACAATGTGAAAATCATATGGCAATTGCAAGGCATAATGAACATATGTATTTGCACGAATTCCCTCGAAGTGCATTTCTTTATGAATAAATTGTTTTTCTTTACGGATAATTATCATTCGCGTTATTGAATGCCAAATGGATTGATAAACATCCTTCATAGAGAAGATGTATTGTGTCATGAGATTCAATGGCACAACGTTCAAAGGTATCTTTGAAGCTTAGCTCAATTTGAAAGCAAAGTCTAAGAGTGACTAGTAACTTCCTATTATGATAATTAGGGGAAATCATGTAGGGCTTAAAAATAAACGCCAGTGGTGGTAAGGTTAAAGGAGAATGAAACCCTTGAAACCAGCTGAATTCATATCAAAGAGAAAAATCAAAAAAACATATTGTTGAAAGTTTGAGGAAGATTGAATGAATAATAAGAAGTTATGAGCATTTGAATATTGAGATCACTAATGCCATGTAGTTCCTCCCATTGGCAATGCGACCAAGATCTGTGATGTCACACACGTACAACTCCCTCATTACTTAAGTACTTATTTCACTTATATTCTCACTTTTATAGAGTCTATCACAAGGTGAGGTGTCCTCTTTATGAGAGGACAAGTACAGAGGTTCTACAACATTATATCATTGATTAATCGTTTGTCATATGATTAGAATGAGCAAAAAGATATGTTTTGGGGTATATTTTCAGTGTCCAAAAGGGAAGAGTTGTTCATCTGTGACATCGTAGATCTTGGTCACATTGCCAATGGGAGGATCTCCATAGCATTAGTGATCTCGACATTCGAATGCTCATAACTCTTCTATTGCTAGTCCTATTTTACTCAAACTTTTGTTGATCTTATTCTTTGATTTTTCTGCTTTCACAAAGCTAACTTGCTCCAAGAGTTTCATTCTCCTTTAACTATCTCAAAATCATTTTGAACAGATTCCATAAAATTACACCCGAAGTGTATTATAAAACCATGAAAAACAAATAAGCCGCATGATTCCGATGAAAAATATGTAATTGCTGAGATATTGGCCAAACAAGCATGTCATTTCAGTAAGATGTATGTAAATAAACCAGATCTAGATGTTTTTGATAAAATTACATGTAATCTCGAACTTTAAAGACTATATGATGAAATCAATTGTTGCTGCAGCTTGCAGCTACTTTCCTTAAGCTTTGAGATCTTAATTCGCTACATTATCACAAATATCATCCTATCCTTACCAAAGATTTTCACATCTGTTTGGTTGTATATCAGGATACCAAGATAGTTCGAGACCCGGCATATGTATCGACCTTCATCTTCTATCCGGGCATCTCTGATGGTCAGAGTGTAATTGGAAGCCATGCCATACCGACTGTCCTCGGTGCATGGTCCGGAGATTTGCCCTACCCCGTCCCTATCTACCCAGATGAGAAGATTGTCTGCAGTTTCCGGTTTATCTCCTTTCTTCCAGTAGACAGCCACGGGCGATCGGTAAAACTCACAGTTAAGCACAATATCGTCCCCCTTTTTGATGGATTTGTGGAGATCCGTGCGAACGAAACCGTCTGGTACATCTCCAGCAACACCTTTGAAATTCATATACATATGAGTACGTTATTCAAAGGGGAATCTAAACCAAATAAAAGCTTCTTTCCAGAGGAAAAGGGAAAAATCAGTTAAGTTGATAGGTGAAAGTTTGAACAATATCGGACAAAAATAAGAAAGTTTTTGAAAGTTGTAGAAGATACTGGTTATCACCCATGGAAATTTCCAATTGGCCGCATAAGTCATGTCATAGTGATGTAAGGCAAGGACTACTCTTCCGTGTACTCAATAACATGAAATGTCTAAAATTTCATTTTTTCAAAAGTTTTACTTCAAGTTATATATTTTTCTTTCATGGAGACAAAACACTAGTAGTACCTTGAATATATTTATATTACTGCCCATGGGGAATGAGTATTTAGGGGAAAACAACACATTCCTGATAATTAGTTACATGGCCTATGGGAAACTTGTCCTTGCCCCTTGTCATTATTTATTTACCCAATGGCCAATTTGATATCTACATAGTCTTAGTGATCTCAATTTTAAAGCAGCCATAACTTTCTTATTGCTTGTCCGATTTCTGTCAGACTTTTACCATTCTCTTTGATTTATTTTTCTCCTTTTAAACACAACATTTTGTGACCAAGGCTGGATTCACCTTTAAAAACTTATTTGATAACAATGAAATATAAGCGAAGGGAGAGCAATAGAGGGAGAGAAAAATGAAGAAAAATGAATGAAGGAAATGCCGTAAATAAACCTGATAGATGAAAATATCATGTTAACAGGATTTTATTTTTATAGTTCTATAAACATTGTACGGCAATTCGGCATGTCCCGTCTCCACCTAATATATCAAGTTGGTTTGCGATTCCCGACGATAAAAAATAACCAAGTCACACACACACACACGCACGCATTCACCTTCTTCACACCCATCTCACCCACATTCTCACGCACAGACACAAACACACATTGCCAAAACCCACACCAACCCGAAAACACAGACCAAGACAGAAGTGTTCATACACACATACGCACCCATACTCACACACGCCACTCAACCCACAGCAGAAAAATGCCCTTCATTACAAATGCCCCAAACATATGCTATATGTGCCCTCCTTGGATGAAAATCCCCAATACTTTCCAAATAATACGCGTACAAATCCCCAGTATATAGGAGAACATACAGGGAGACACACATTGACACACAAGGCTTCATTGATTCACAAAACACAATTACCCAATAAAGAAATGTGCTTAAAGATAAAAGGGTTGAAATAATAGGATGTTTATCTCATTAATTAGTAGTACTTACGCCATATGAAAGATGCAAATAGAAGACACCCCACGCACAAAGAGAGTAATATTTTCTGTGTATTCTCCATTTTGTAGACCTTCTATTACGCGATGAAAATAATGTGCAGTTTCGAGCCGCTAACGCTCAAAAGTTAATATTGACACTGTTAGCTGTCGCATCATTAATCATGATACTTTGATCATGTTTATTCCTATATTTTATGTTCATCGGTAAACAAATGTGTGGCTTAATTTGGCGAGTAAACGATTTTCGAGGAATGAAGGTTACTTTCTTAAAGAGAGGCCCAAAAAATGGAGAAATAAAACTTGCGGAACATTCTTCTCACTGTTATACCCAGGTGTTATACAAATCTTACACTATGCTTCTGGAGGTAGTTCTTGGTTATAGTGATGTGTTGAAGACTTAAGGACCGGAAAATAAAAAATAAAGGAATATGTTAAAGCAATATTCAATTCAAAATAATCAATTAAAAGGATAACGTTAGCAGTGGTGCAATGAGCCAAAAAATTATGAGGGGCCAGATATGGCGTATCGTGCAAAATGTAGAAAAGAGTTGCGATTGAGCAAAATTTTTCAACATATTTTGATGTAGAGGAATGAAGGACATGAATGAGAATATGCTAATATAGCCTACTGCAAAGCATAAATCTGTACAATAAGATATACATGACTAAGAAAAACTATTTGGGTCACTGGCATGGTACTGTAAATCAATGTTTACAAACAAAGACTGAGATATCATAATGGGGAAAATGGCAGTGTAAACCACGATTTTTTAATGGAAGTTTTGAATCGCTTTAATATGGGAACAAAATTTATTAAGTGGGTAAAAAACATTTATTGCGAGAGGAAAAGTTATGTTATGAATAATGGATTTTTAACTAAGGTAATTAATATGGAAAGAGGCATATTCCAAGGGTGCCCAATTTCCCCCTATCTTTTTTACTTGTAATTGAAACAATGGATTTTGCTGTGAGACAAAATGACAATATCAAAGGTATTCCAATCCAAAATGAAGAAGTGAAAATTTTATTGATGGCGGAGGATTCAACTTGTTTTTTGGATGGTTCCTTGGAATCTTTTAATATTTTATTTCAAGTGCTTGATAAATTTGCTAGTAGTTCAGGGTGTAGGCTTAACTTATCTAAGTCAGAAGCTATCTGGATGGGAAGGAAAAAAGGTTGTCAAGATTTCCCATTTGCTGAAAGAGGTCTAACATGGAGAGATAATTCTTTCAAAACATTGGGTATTCAATTTTCGTAGAATTTTAATTCACTGTATAGTCTTTACTATGTTCCTAAACTGAGGCAGATAGAGAATATATTGAATTGTTGGCGCTCAAGAAATTTGTCTTTTGTTGGAAAAATCTGTGTTATTAAAACTTTATTAATGCCTCAGTTGCTGTATTTATTATCTGTTTTGTGTATTAAAATTCCAAGCATTTTTTTTAAAGATCTAAATACTTTATTTTACAGATTTATTTCGAATGGAGGCAAGGACAGAGTAAAGAGGAATTTTTTTTGTAATGAGTTTTCTGCCTGTGGGCTCAAGATGGTTGATCCCTATACATTTTCATTGGCTCAGAAAATGATTTGGGTAAAATTTTTGTTAAATGATAATTACAATAGTGGATGGAAATTAATTGAAGTTTCCTTTTTTAGACAAATTTAATGCAATGAGGGACATTTTGTGGAAGGCCCATGCACCTGAACAAATTTTGAATTATTTGAATTGTTCCCTACTTGCAGACTCAATCCGGACCTGGTACTTGTTTAGAGATAAAGCTTCCAGAAAAGAGTTTGGTTATGATTATTTGTATTTGGGTTATTCACATTGTATTTGGTTTGACAGAAATGTCAGATCCAAATCTAAACAATTTTTCTTTTTATGAAAATTGGTTTAATAAGGGCATAGTTTTTATAAGTGATCTCTTTAATCCACCCCATCCAGGTTACAAGTTATATGAAGAGTTAGTTCTCGACTTTGAAATTTCAGCAAAAGATAGAAGAAAGTATATTTTTTTATTACAAAATATTCCTGGTCCATGGTTAGATTGGCATAATAATCCAGATTTAGATATCCATTCTGAAGTTGTAGATAAATTATTAGAGGAAAGGAAAGTTAGCAGTTATGCATACTCGATATTTTTCGATCAATGTCTCCCAGATAATTGTATTTCCTTTTGGGAAGAGTCGTGCCCTCCTAACGACAAAGTAGACTGGGAGAAAATACATATGCTGAATTTTAAGAGTACTATTGATAGCCGCCTCAGATCATTTTATTTTAAGGTGTTTCATAAGACAATTGCCCTTAATGCATTTTTATTTAAAATCAAGAGAAAAGATTCCCCAAACTGTTCATTCTGTAAAAGAGACCCTGAAACAATTGTACATATATTTTGTGATTGTCCGGTGGTTAACATTGTATGGGACGACCTGTTATCTATAATAAACCAAAAACAACATTCAAATATTATCCTTTCCCCCTTTGTAAAGATTTTTGGTATTCAAGATGATAATTGTCTAGCATTCATTTTCCTTGCTTTCAAATACTATGTTCACTTTTGTAAATTTAATAACAAAACCCCCAATATTGTGGAATTCAAAGCTCATATCCAAGGTATTAAGGATATTGAATATGTTTTGGCGAAGAAAAATGGTAAATTACCTGTACATTTTAAAAAGTGGAGATTTGATATCTAATTTGTTTTATGTATCTGTCTTGACAAGTATATACCTACATGTATGTAAGTGCTGCTCTGTTTAATCATGTAAAAAGCTTGTTGATTTGTTTGATTTGTACTGTGAATTATTTTTTGATCAATAAATATTGAAAAAAAAAAAACATAGACTGAGATATGCGTTTAACTATTTTTATCAATGTTTACAAAGTCTGAGATAGACATGACTTGTAACATATACAGTCCTCCATTCTTTATCCCTAACCCTTCTGACTCTATCAATTATCATCATCTAGAACAGAATGGGTGTAAGAGATCTAAACTCAAATAATATTAGTTCAGGTGGTCAAAGCTTGATGGAGTTCAGTTCCATTTGGGCTATATCTAAGAGCAATGCTCGTCGATTCATGGACCAGTTCGGTCAATGGTCGATTCAACAAGTTCAGACGAGAGAAAACAGTAAACAGCATGAATGTAGAACCTTGGAAAATAGACCATTCAGCTTACCAGTCAACGAGACTTATCGGACACAAACTCTAAAACGTATTTTTTATTCCACAACTCCTATAGAATGATTCGTTGAAGAACGCAACGCTTGAGATACACACCTCCATGGGCGTATCCAGGATTTAAAAAAGGGGAGCACATGTTTTCGAGGAAAAAAATTGACAAGCAAAAAAAGGGGAAAAAAGGTCTTTACTTTCAAAAGGGGGGCACACTTCTGTTCTTATGGCATTTTTACATTACAAATTTTAATTTTGCTTCTCGAAAGGAGAGGGGGCACGGACCGACTGTGCCCCCCCCCCCCTGGATCCGGCAGTGCACACGCCATTATTCTATAGTGAGATAGAGATGGACAAAATTTTGACATGACCGTCAAGTGTGGTCTGAACTTTGTTTTGCTCATATTCGTAGTCATGGACCTATCCAGGGAGGATTATTCTATTGTTACTGGTGGTGCTGAGTATTGTCACAGCACCCCCAGTAACAATAGATAATCCTTCGTGGATAGGTCCATGGTCGTAGTATAGGACATCTACTCATTTTTTTTCTTTTGACGGCATCAGCCACGCCAATTTTCAACTTTCCTCTTATTTAGGATTTTCTTACTTTAAAGAATAAGCATTTCGCGTTTGGTATCAAATTAAAGCCAATTGCGACGGAAAGTTATTTATCTATATGCAGTTTATGGAATGAAGATATCATACGTGTTATCAAGCTATAGCTAATTAGCCAATGGAATGTTAATTTTTAATACATTTATTTGTAGAATCTGATGACACCGATATCCTTCCCACATGGAACGTGTTTCAAAACTTCCTAAAGAGTAACCACTATGTGATGGACAAGGTACATGAGCTTCCTTCTTACTAAACTACATGGGACGGACAGTAAGGTTTGCCGGGTGACCTTCTGATTAGTTGTTCTCGAGTTAAAGCTCCTGAAGACAAACACATTTGACACGCTCTTTTGTAGGAAAATTGTTAATATTTGAAGCATCTTTATTCTTGCTAAATAATAATGAAAAAGAATAATGTCAGATATTCTGTTTCATTTCCACATTTTATCAGTGAAAGGAAGTATGAATCACAGTTTTTAACTAGTCTACTTCTTCTGCATCAGGCTATATAAATTTAGATGGTATTGAAACAGTAAGTACAGTGTGGAAATCTTTCCCTTGCCGAATGGATATAATACGGTTTCACATCCGGAAATGTCATTTTTTTTTTCTTATACAGTGCGTCCCAGAAAAAACGAAACCGAGATTTAGCGATGATTTATCATAACTTAATCATAAATAAAATAGACAAATGACCTACCAATGTAAAGCTTAGAATCTCCTCTTTTATCTGATACTACTTAGATTATTCCTCATTCACGCATGATTGAGCAAAAACAATTCGAAGAAAGGATGCCAAAAACTCATTTGGCGGGGGGTATCTGAATTTCAAAAAGAAAATCACATGACTAAAAAGTTCAATATCTTCTCTTTTCTTTGATACCTAAATCACAGAAAATGGTCAAGTAGTAAAAAAGTTATGATCCCTCGAAACAATGCTTGTATTTCCATAATTTCATTAAATAAACGTGTTTTCACCGGTTTCCCACTGAAGCTATCGCACGGTAACAAAAGACTTAATGCATGGCTGAACGTCAACAAAACGGAGTGTCGAGTGAGTTTGAACGCTAGCCTGTAAAACCTCTTCATTTTATGAAATTATTGAAATTCAAACCTTATTTCAAATAACCAGAACTTTGTTATTTCTTGACCATTTTCTGTAATTGAGGTATCAAATTAAAGAGCAGATATTGAACTTTTTAAAAATGTGGTTTTCTTTGTAAAACCCAGATACGGCCCGCCAAGTGACTTTTTGAAATCCCCTTTTAAAATTGTTTTTGCTCACTCATGCGTGAATGAGAAATAATCTAAGTAATTTCAGATGAAAGAGGAGATTCTAAGCTTTAAAATGGTAGGTCATTTGTCTATTGTATTTGCGATTAAGTTATGATAAATCATCGATAAATCTCGGTTTCATTTTTTGTGGGACGCACTGTATACACTTAAAATAATACTAGTAGAACACATTAAATTGCATGTGCCCTCAGTGAGGACTTATATGTGCTTCTTCAGAAGACAGTTTTCACGTCAGCCTCTTGATAATCACGATACTCTTAATCATGTCATATATAAGCTGCATTTGATGGTTGGTTCTGTTGACATCGTGTTACGGCAGATTTTGGCTACTGTTCATATCGGTAAGAGAAATTTGTAGCGAAAATGTGCAGTTATATATTGATGTGCCTGTACAGTGGATAATACGCAACATAACTTGAAACCCAAATTTGACAGTTATTAAGAACTAAAGGTTGATAATTAATGGTATTTTTATACTTCGTGTACCTAGTCTACTGCAGATGATATTCATAAAATGGTGATTATTTTTCATTCTTATTGGTCTGCTTAATTAGTTTAGGGTTTGATTTACTTGTTAAATGGTTTGTATTTCCATTAATAAGAAAAGCAAAAGATGAAAAAAAATCCACAAAGAAATACATAAGCAATGTTTAAAACAAAGAAATAAATCAGAAAAAATGACTTTTGCCATTTTTCTTTATGGAATTCCTTGAAATGGATTTCGAAGATGACATCGGGGGAGGGGGGGGGGTGAAAATTTGCGATGAAATTGGGTGTTAACTATACAAATAATGTTTTTCCTGAATAAATTTGCATTTTTTATACTGGCTTGTAGTTTATGTGATAAAGAATGTGCGAGCTGAAATTTGGCGCGATCGAGATCAGAGTGAGGGGGGGGGGGGGGGGGTCATGCTCCCAGCCTCGATACATCTCAAATAGCCCAGTCCTTTTAGGATTAAGCAGTAAAGAACACTTGAACTTGATACCCCACGCCGTAGCGTGTAATAAACGCAAATGATAAATGAAATCAGGAGACATGATACATGTACCTGCACACCTCGAAAAGACGAACATCGCAGACTATACATGTACACATAAACTTGAAAGCAAGTAGTATTTATGATTCCGTGTGAGTCATTGTTTACATAGTTATATTTCTAAATATACAGATTGATTACAGTCACCATTGATCTTCTTCCTTTTGTTATTTTCCATTTTGTTCTTCATTCCCTCCTCCACTTCTTCTTTCTACAAGAAGGCACTGGTCCATTTGTTCAGCAGTAATATTTCTGTCAGTCCGAGGTTTAAAGTTTTTGTCTTTCATCACGGTTAAGTTAAGCAGGATAATAATAATAATAATCCGCTTTCATATAGCGCTTAATGCATCGGAACAACGTGTCTAAGCGCTTTACAGATATATTATTACCCCGGTCATCCGATTCAATCGTCATTCCCGCACACAATGTGTGCAGGATAATAATAATAATAAGAATCCGCTTTCATATAGCGCTTAATGCATCGGAACGACGTGTCAAAGTGCTTTACAGATATATTATTACCCCGGTCATCGGATTCAATCGTCATTCCCGCACACAATGTGTGCACATCCTCCACTCCCTGGGGAGTATTCCAGTCAGTCGCCGGTGAGGCGCATACAGTACTGGACAATATACAATGACTTTCACATCCTACCGGGTACCCATTTAGCACCTGGGTCGAGAGTGGCAAAGTGCGGATTACCGCCTTGGCAAAGGACGCCAGACCGCGGTGGGATTCAAACACACGACCCCCTGTTTACACGGCGATAGTCAGAACCATTACACCACAGCTCCTCCGTGTAATGAGATTCCCTTTTCCCGACTCTACTGATGAATGAATAGCTTTTTCAACTTCTACGAAGTTCAGTAATATTGATTTTATTCTACATCTGTTTCTAAACAGATCAAAAGAGTACCACCCTTATCTTTTTTAAAAACATCATAATTTTAAACAAAGTTGACTTTAGGAAAATAATTGTAAAGCTTTTGATTTGTTTAGACATTCGTGAAAGTGCACTCATAGCAGAATTAACACTTCAAAGTCACCAAGGTCAATTTGAGGGATTTGTGATCCACAATATTTTTTTTTCATGATTCGTTTTTTACATTTCGATCCCGGGTCAATGAGTTCAAGTTGACAAGACCACCTTTCTACAACTTTGAAATGGTAAGGTCCATTTAGTTTATTAAAACAAATATCAACATTATGCTGCACTCGATCCAGGTGATGAGAATGGATACCGGGCAGGATTAATTCCTTAAATGCACTGAGCGCCGTTGATGGTAGCTCGAGCTAAAGCCGGGGTAAAAAAAATAGCAAGCACTTTGTACCCTCAGGCAATTTAAGTGCTTTATATATCCAGCTATAATTTTTTTATTTTCATCAAAATAAATTTAATTATTTCCTTGAAAAATAAATTGTTCTACTTGAATGAACACCGGGCAATGTAGCCAAGACGTGGTTCAGTAAGTATAATTTATGAATGAAAAAAATATGTTTCATGTATGAAAGGGGAACAGGGAACGGCAGAGATAACCGAGAGAGCGTGTTGGGTGTATGAGTAACCTTTGTTCAAACAAACATGTTAAAAATTATACAGAGACCGAATATTATGAGACAGGCCAATGAGGTCTTGACACTAGTTAATAATCAACTACGATGATGGGACCGTATGTAATATAATCGAGGTAAATATAGCTACCGCGCGTTTTCACCTGGTAATATTGTAAGAGCTGAAAATGGAGGATCGAAAAGGAAGACTGGAACTGTCTCTTTGTGTGTGCTGTATTTTGTCAGTATGTGTCACATCTGGAATATCAGGTAAATTTTAAACGACCTTGAATTAATACAGAATGTCTTAATAAACGCCCTGATTTTGGGCATTGATTGCTAGCTTAGTCTTAATGCAAGTGAACACGATCGACGAAAAATGTCGCGGAAGGTGGTATGTTTACAACACATGCATGCTGAAGGAAAGCAATATATTGCTTTATTTCTTTGTTTTAGATATGGTTTGTGAAGGTTGAATGCAAAACGAGAGAATGAAATGAACAAGTGAAATCGTAAGGTGTGGTATGGACAAATGTGGCGTCATGCTATGATGACATTGTCACCATATTATCTTGACTATCAGTGCTACTATTGTTTTCTTTTTATAATAGCTTGAAAAGCATATTTTATTCAACATGTGGGAATTCATTAAAAATGATATGAATGTTCAGTAAAGTTTCATCTTGACGCAAAATTTACTCGTTGTTATCGTTTGATGAGCAGTATAATATTATCAAACTTCTTTCTACTCACATGTTTATCACTCTGTTTATGGATAGTTATCTAAAAACCATGGTAGGTTGGCATGGTTGAGGATTCCATGTCAAGACACTAAAGCAGAAAAAATAGATTGTGGTATTTTTCTAAATCGCTTGATAAAAAAAAGATCACAAGTTCCTGAAATTACCACATCGTCCAGACAAATAACCGAGGGGTCTATGAGAGCTGCTTCCCTTATTCATTCTAAGAAATATATTTTCCGACTTTTTATTTCTTCCTTATTCAAGAGGAGTGTTTTCATCCCTCTTCAAGGTTCCTACATGTACTACCCATCGGTTCCTTATGTTATTATTACTTGCCTTCAACCATTCTCACTCATTTCAAAATTCTTATTAATATGTCTTTTTTTGTATTTAGGGGTCGCTGGAGAGATCAAAGATGGAATTGTTTTAACAGACCTACACAAGACAGTTCAGAGAGGAAACGACGTCGTGCTAAACTGTGAATTTTACAAAGAACCTGTTGCCGTCTATTGGAAGAAAGGGGATGACCCTGAGGGTGGAGTTAACGTTGTAACGTGGGTGGACGGAAGAGAGTTCTCTGGATACTGCATGAACAATGAGAGATGTGGGATTGGAACTACAAACTACTCACTGATCATCAGAGACGCCCAGATAGCAGACCGAGGTCGATACATATGCCGGGTTTCGAACTACCTTGGTATCCTGATTCACAACGTCACAGATTTAAAGATCTATGGTGAGAAATTGCAAAGAAGTAATTCCCTCGCATTTGAGAGAAACAACGCACTGAATTTACTGTTACGAATAAGCCATAGTTCCAAATTCTCTGATGTTTTTAAGCAATCTTTATGTTTTCGCAATAATCTGAAAGGTTTTTGCTTTAAAGATGTTGTTTAGTTAGTAGTCAAGGTAATTGTGTGGGTCATAATTTGGCTACTTTTCAAGTAGCATGATAATAACTAAATATTTTATACACTGTAATCCGTAACTAAAATATTATAGGCCTGCACAAGTGTATATTAATAATGAAATTGTTTACAAATGCATATTATGTTAAAACAGATTCTTGGTCTTGAAAGTTTGTCTCGTACAAGTACTTGTGCAAATAACTGTAGGGAACTAGTTTGTACATTATCCAAGTTTATTGCAGCCTGAGTTCACAGAGTTCTTTAACCCCTCTCTCATTTTCAGGCCCTTGCTCTACTCCAAAATAACCCTAATTTAATTTCCCCTTTTCTTCAGTCTCCATCAGCATTCTTGCCTTTTATCCTCATGTATCTTTGTTATCCCCATCTCCTTTGTTATCCTCATCCATCCTTCATCCCTTGCACCCCACACTTGATAATTTATTTATCTCTTGGTCCTCTCAGCTATGTTACTCCCCTCCTCTCTCTTGGTTGATTGAATCATGAATATTTATGTTGTAAGACTCCTTATGTGTGATTGGTTCTTATTCATGATGATGCATTACTTCTGTTATTGTCATCCTCCAATTTAATTTGAATATGTATTGAAATCTAGTACCTTGTACAAAGAAAGCCTAGAGAGGAAATGAATAATAAATTATGCCCTGCCAAGCTAAGGCAGTTGAGCACAGACCTTTAAACCAACAGCATCTACCTCTTCATCTGTTCTTGTTCTGTGTTGGAAGAACCCGCGTATACTTAGAGCTAATAAAATATAAAATACAGCTCCTACAACTGGTGGCAGCGGTACTCCAACTCAACAGACAAGTTTTGCAGACAGAATTATTCTTCGAGCAAGAAATTGTGAATCTCCCTTCTTCGAGGAAAGCTAGTAAAGCTAAGCAAAGCATCCTTCTTCTAGTGTTTCGCCCTTCTTCTTGATCAGCTTGGCAAGCCTTAGATATAATTCTCCCTTCATCTTCTTCGGTGAGCAATTTCTCAAACCTAGGTCGATAGTCTGCATCTTCATTCAACACCCTCCTTCAAATTAGGTATGTCGATATTAGATGATACATGTTATAGCCCTTTTTTTGTGCTCATTGATACAGCAAATTTTAAATTGCATGTCTGCAGGTTTGTGCCAGCCTGTTTCATTTTGCAGTTTCCTATACATTACTTCATATAGAAGGTAGCTACACCCTACTTCATTTTGCAGTTAGTTGTATTACAGTTACATAAGCTATCTGCTTAAATTTGTCAGCTGTATCTGCACGATATGAATCAGCTTACCTCATTTTTTTTCAACATGGTTGCTGTGTATTAGACAATTCTCCCTACATCTTGAGATATTTATAGCTACATTAACCTATCACTGTTTTGAATACTATAATTAATTCATAGCAGTCAGAACATTGTGCTCATTTGCAATGTGAACGTTTAGAATGGATTTACCCGAGATTTTCTCTGGTGAAGAGGGTAAAGACTTTCACCAGTGGATAAAACGTTTTGAACTGGCAACTGAATTTATCCCTAATGCTTTTGATCAAAGGCACATACTATTGCCAGCACGATTATCTGGACCAGCTTTTATCATCTGGGATGGTCTCCCTGAATCGGAGAAGAAAGACT
Organism: Lytechinus pictus; assembly: GCF_037042905.1. Classification (NCBI taxonomy): domain Eukaryota; kingdom Metazoa; phylum Echinodermata; class Echinoidea; order Temnopleuroida; family Toxopneustidae; genus Lytechinus; species Lytechinus pictus. The sequence goes on from NC_087252.1 coordinate 2,097,192, forward strand.
TTGCCAAAATCAGAGACAAACTCTCCCAAGTCTTTGGTAGAACTCAGTATATGCAGTCCTTCAGATCATGTATTACTGCAAGAAAGCGACTACGAAATGAGCCACTTGAAGTTTACGCATCAGCCATCATTACAATGGTAGGAGAAGCTTTCCCCAAAAACGACGCTGAAGCGAAAGATGGTGAAGCATTTAAGATATTTCTCGCTGACCCAAAGCTACAAGTTAAGATTCACGAGATGGGTGGAACCACACTATCTGATGCACTGAACATTGCCCTTAGAGTAGAAAGAGCAAGCGAGCAACTTTCTCCAACAACAAACGCCACCATAGCATCAACAGAAGTAACACCTACGCAAGATATCGTCTATCTCTAAGTCCTAAAGCGATTAGATGAACTGGAAAGAAAATTTGAGGAACTGAACTTTTCACAAGATCACAGCAAGCCAAGTGATGAGCAGACTACACACACTCAGAGATTCCCAGTCCCAGAGACAACCGCCCTGCCTCACCAAACCATCGCTCAAGATGCTCCCAACACTACACACACAGGCCATCCGATAGACAGAGTATGAGCTGGTATAGATCACCAAGCCCTATGCCATCAAAGGATGACTACCGACATAATCACCATCATCCTCCATCTAGTTCCCAAGATAGATATTCCCGTCAGCACAGACAGGATCAACGATCTCGATCGCCAAGTCCACGACCAGAATATCGCCGCAGATCCCCAAGTCCTCATGCCCACCCCTACCAACATCAAAGCCAAACCAATGAACATTTTCCGAATAGATATTCTCAAGGGTATGGCAATGCAAGCGACAGATATGACAACCGCCGATACTCCCCAAGAAGAGGTGACAGACAACCCCAAGAGAATGTTCGCCCTAGTCGTCATGTCCAATTTGCAGAATCAAGGCCGGAAAACTTCTACTAGTTGATGATGAGGGCCAGTCGTCAGCTGCTACGTCAACGGCCCAAACCAACAGACGCCATGATCCATCAAGTGAGCAAATACCACCCTACATCCCAATCATCTTAGAAAATACCTATGTATTAGCTTACGTAGACTGTGGTTCCTACACTTCGCTCATTAACAGTGACTTTTGGGAATCTATCCCAAAACATCATAGGAGTCCTCTCACCAAGTCAGCCATGACAGCTACTTCAGTAACGAAAAACCCCTTAGACATTCTGGGCACCGTTGAGGCATCCTTACATCTAGGGAACACCACCAGACAGCACACCTTTGTTGTCGCCAGAAACATTTCACACCAGGTCATGATTGGATTGGACTTATTTTGGAAGTATGACGCCTCAATCTCCACGACAACCTTCATCATGCCATGAGTGAATATACCTCTTGTGAACAAGCACCAATACAAAACCCCGTTGAAGTGTAATGTGTGTCTAGTGGGAAAAGCAGCCATCCCTCCTTCATGCGAGACACATGTAAATGGAAGATTTGTATCGACACAAGCCGATGTCATCCCCACCAACTATGATGGTATCTTTGAACCTAAATTTCAATCACATCTACAAGTTGCAAGTGCTAGAAGTCTATCTAGACCTCAGGACGGTCTCATCCTCATTCGACTCATCAACCCATCACAAGATGCTGTCGAGATACCAGCCGACACCAATCTTGGCCAGTTTTACTCTATGACGGGTGAAATTCAAGAAGAGTACGGAATAGTAGATAGTATTGTTGCAAGTACACAAACAAGCACACAAAAACCCAAACCACCACTTAAAGTTGCATCCATGCTCCCTACTTCAGATATGACTCCAAGTCAAAGAGAGAAAGCAGAGCAACTACTCTCCAAATATGATGATGTTTTCAGTTTTCAGTTCGTCATCTGACGATATTGGCCAGACTGACTCATCCTACCATCACATCAACACAACGACCGAGGTACCAATCCAGAAACGAGCATACCGGACCTCACCAGCCTTGCGATTGGAAATCCAGTCACAAGTAGATGATCTACTGCGCAGAAGAATAATTGAAGAAAGTCATAGCCCCTGGGCAAGCCCCATAGTAATGGTTAAGAAGAAAGACAATACGTACAGATTCTGTGTAGATTATCGTGCCTTAAACGCAGTGACTGTAAAAGACTCACACCCGATCCAAAGGCAAGATGATTCTATTGATGCACTATCATCCTCAACCTACTTCTCTGTCATGGACTTATCTAGTGGTTACTGGCAGATTCCACTCAATCCTGATGATAAGGAGAAGACAGCATTCACAACAGGTACAGGGCTGTATCATTTCAATGTTATGCCCTCGGTCTAGTCAATGCCCCAATGACGTTCCAACGCCTGATGGAAGCAGTTCTCCACGGTCTCCACTGGTCTACTTGCTTAATTCACTTAGATGATTGCATTGTACTGGGAAAGATATTTGACGAACACCTACTCAATCTCCATAAAGTACTCCAACGCTTCAGAGAAGCTGGACTTAAACTCAAGCCATCTAAGTGTCAGTTCTTTTGTAAGGAAATTACATACCTGGGTTACGTCATCAATGATAATGGTGTACTTCCTGACCCCAACAACATCAGCAAAGTAGCATTTTTGCCAAGACCAAAGAACCCTACCAATGTCAGATCCTTCCTTGGACTAGCCTCCTTTTATCGGCGATTCATCAAAGATTTCTCAAAGATCGCCTCTCCCTGCGAGGACAAGAGTTCACTATCTTCACAGATCACCAACCAATCCTTGGCTTCAACAGAGTACCAATTCAAGACGATGTTTCAGGTCGTCGAGCCAGATGGATAGTTGAACTCAGTGCACACACTTTCCAAATCAAACACCGGAAAGGCCGTCAAAATAGCCATGCAGATGCCTTATCCCGACGACCACCATCCTCTGAGCAGAGCGTTAACCTGGTAGATGTACTAGAAGACAGCCCAAGACCAACTGAAGTAACCAACCAAGCAGAGCATACATGTAACATGGTACAGACTCGTTCAGCCTCTCGTCAAGCCATGAGTAAAGAAAGCCGGACCATTGACAAACCTATGCCTGCACCACCTAAAGTACCAACTGAAGCTGAATCTACCGACACCCCCAAAAAATTCAGTCTTTCAGGACAAGATAATGAGTTACGCCTACATCAACAACAAGACAAAGATATACAGGCAGTAGTTAGATATTTGACTGATGAGAAATACGCAAAGAAACTCCCGGTATGAGACGGTACTTATGGAACTATCATCGCCTGACCATCGTCAATGATATCCTCTATCGCCGGATACAAAATAATATTGATGAAGCTACATTCCAAGCAGTAGTACCGCACTCCATGGCCTCAACGGTTCTCAACCAACTACATGGTGATCCAGCTGCCGGACATTCTGGTACCCGAAGAACACTTCAAAGGGCCAAATCCACTTGTTAGTGGCCATTTATGCACAGAGATATTGTGAACTATTGCCAGACCTGTGCAGCATGTGAGTCGATGCGATTGCCAAATCCCAAGTACCGAGCACCTCTTCACAATATCACCACAGAGCGTCCTCTCCAGAAAGTATTTGCCGACGTTGCAGAGCTCCCAACTTCCAGAAAAGGCTTCCAATATATACTGGTAGTTGTTGATCATTTCAGCAAGTACACAAATATCTACCCAATGAAATAGCAGACAGCACCAACCATAGCTAAACAATTCTTCGAGGACTACATCAAAGAACATGGTGTACCAGAAATCCTCCACACAGATCAGGGAAGAAAATTTGAGTCAAGACTAATACAAAACCTATGCAAAAAACTTGGCATAAGAAATACACGATCATCTCCATATCATCTCTAAGGAGCGGGCCTAGTTGAAAGAGCCAACAGAGTAATCAAGGAACAGTTAGCCAAATACCTTGCTGACAATGGTGGAGAATGGGATGCCCATATATCCCAAATCCAACTTGCATACAACAGCAGCATCCATTCAAGTACGGGTTTGTCACCATATTACATCCTACATGGTAGAGAAGCAAGGATACCACTGAATGTAACCTTTCCTATTCCTCCTCCGTCATACTCATCACCACAAGAGTATGTGACCAATCTGCAGAGCCGATTGAAGAAAGCATTCAATCATGCTCAACAACAAACATCTCAAGCTCAACAAATGCAGAAAGATGACTACGATCGTAAACTACGTCTGACCAAGTACAGTACTGGAGATCTAGTATGGCTACACGATCAAGTTAAGCACAGAAACAAGCTTGAACCAAACGGAAAAGGCCCCTTTGAAATAATTTCTTCCTCACATGATGGACTAAATTACAAGATATCTGATATTCATTCACACCACAACAGATTGAAAATGTTTCGTTCCAGAAGTTCACTCCAACGACCACTGTCTTTTACCCAATCGATAACAACTGAGACTCCATCTCTTCGACCACACAAAATCCAAACCACAGGAATCATTCAGTATAAAATAGTCACTCTCAGAGGAAGAAGCAACATCCCCACATCTCGTGTCTGACCAATCTTCATACGTCAGATTCCAGAAAAACCTGACCAACAGCAAAGACCAGGCACATCCTCTCTTCATTCTAACCATGATGAAAACACAGCTCCGTCTAGGAAATGAATTTATATCTCATCGACAGAGCAGAGAAATATGAATTAATATAAACTTCTTGTTGACGACATCAGGAAATTATAATTAATATTGATATGAACTCATCCTTGACAACATATAAATTATGAACTTATTCATAGCACATGATATTCGATGAAGAAAATCTAGCCACATGGACGTTTTGAGACAAAAATTGAAATTGGAAGCACAAGAAGTGAAATATATATGATTTAAAAACTGATCTTCATAAACTCAATATGGACACTTAACTGCACCCAAGTGATATGAACTGATAGTCAACGTCTTCACGAGTGATATGGACACTATTATACATATGTTTGTGATACATTACATGTTTACTGAGATTTAACATTTAATATTTTTGTATTTTTTTATAACGTTACTTTCGTGTGAATTAATAATTGATATTTACATTTGATGCAGAAATTCCAAAAAAAAAATCAAATTGGATATTCTTTATCTTGTAAAAAACCAACATATTTTCAATTTTGACAAAGAGACTTGACATTTTTTGAATAAATTAAATGTATATACATATATTACAAAATGGTGTAGCTCACCGATATGCGTATGCACTAATACAGAGATGCCTTTGGTCAATACTACAAACTGATCTACCAAATTGATCAATTATTGTTAATAGTGTATTTCTTTGTCTAACAAAATGTGAAAAAGGACTCTATACTTGATACAGAGATTAGTAGTATTTAGGTCTATGATTATATTATATGACTACTCTACAAGACCTAGTGAGGAAAAAATGTGTTGTTGACCAAGTTCGAAGTAGAGTTATAAGAAATTATATTTCTCTTGATATGTAAGATGTAATTCCAAATAGACAAATGCATTTAAAGCCCACAAAGATTTACGGAAAAGAGAAAAGACTCTATCATGTGTATATGCTAGAGTACCAAACCGCACGAGGTGATATTTAATTTTCATATGACCACATGTAAACAATTATGTGATTGCGATATTTCAAATTATATTCATATATATTTTAACAGAGTTTCATTCACATACAAAACTCTGCTTATTTTGATAAAATTGGAACTTGTTAAAGGAGAATAGTCGTATGTTTGAGTATACATGTATGTTGTATAAGATTATCATGGACGTTGCCTTAATGTTAAATACAAAATAAATAAAAAAAATATAATTGATTTAATATTGGAATCCCGTTTTATCATTAAAATCATTTACCTTTGATAATTTATTTGCCCACTTATTTTGTGTAATGTTTTCAAAATATGACAATCAATGGAAATGATGAAATATTAATTTCTATCATACATGTATGCACATATCTGAGACAGGATTTTAATATTCTTAGAAAAAGGAAGAAATTGATTGCATGATTATTTTTACTGAAATTTGTAAAAAAAAAGAGTACTATTACGGACAAGTTTGTCATGTCAACATGTTGTATTTTTGGTTGATGAAACGTTTATAAGAAAAATATACAAACAGAAAAAGAAATAAAGTTATTAGTTTGAATAGGTCCAGGCATAGAACGAGGATTTTATCATGAAATGATTTCTTGTGTACTTTATGACTTGAAGATTCTGATGGAATATTGTCATATTAATGATTTACAGATTTGAAAAATCATTTTCTGTGTACTTTTATATTATAGTTTATACATGACCATGGTTACTTAAAATTTGTTTTGAGATCCTAAAATGAGAACATTTTATTTGGAGAAAGGAATATTATGTAGGCAACTAGTTTGTACATTATTCAAGTTTATTGCAGCCTGAGTTCACATGATTCTTTAACCCCTCTCTCATTTTCAGGCCATTGCTCTACTCCAAAATAACCCTAATTTAATTCCCCCTTTTCTTCAGTCTTCATCAGCATTCTTGCCTTTTATCCTCATTTATCTTTGTTATCCCCATCTCCTTTGTTATCCTCATCCATCCTTCATCCCTTGCACCCCACACTTGATAATTTATTTATCTCTTGGTCCTCTCAGCTATGTTACTCCCCTCCTCTCTCTTGGTTGACTGAATCATGAATATTTATGTTGTAAGACTCCTTATGTGTGATTGGTTCTTATTCATGACGATGCGTTACTTCTGTTATTGTCATCCTCCAATTTAATTTGAATATTTATTGAAATCTAGTACCTTGCGCAAAGAAAGCCTAGAGAGGAAATGAAGAATAAATTATGCCCTGCCAAGCTAAGGCAGTTGAGCGCAGACCTTTAAACCAGCAACATCTACCTCTTCATCTGTTCTTGTTCTGTGTTGGAAGAACCCGCGTATACTTAGAGCTAATAAAATATAAAATACAGCTCCTACAATAACAAATGAGGATATTCTTTTAGTGGAAATATATTTTCAGATCCACTGTCCTACATGTACATGTCCTGCATGTCATAGCGTAGTCGTTGATGACAGATGTGTAAAATGGGAATATCTAAAAGTCACAACATTGTGTGGTAGCATGGACCTATTTGTAATAGGTCCATGGTGGTAGAGTGTAAAGTGAGACCTTTGATATCTATAACCATCCAAACCAATGCATGAGCCATATGTTTGTTCCGTTGTAGCTCGTCCTGATGAACCTTACCCAATCATCAACGAATGCGAGACGAATGGAGGTTCGTCTTCTGCTACTCGTACAGGAGACTGCAGGATCTCAACCAACTCCACAGTTATGAACATCACATGCTCAGCCTCCGGATTCTTCCCGGATGTTAACCTGTTCTTCCTACATGGATCTTCAAAAGTGATTAACATCGGGAGCAATGGGTGGAAAAATGAAGACGGTTCTAAGAGCAGATCTATAACAATCAACGCAAGGGTTAGCGACAAACAATACGTGTGCGTTGCGTCAGACATACCTGGTTCCACAGAGGAGAAAACGGCGGGGGTATATATTGAGAGTTATTTTTCTTCTCCAAAAAAATCAGACAATGCATCACGTTCATTCGAGAAGACAACTGCCAATCCAAATGAAGCTGAGATGAGGAGTGGCACAAATCCTGCAAAGATCGGTAAGTTAACTTAATATATCTTTGTTAAGGAGACGTTCGATTCGATCGATGGACTTCACGCATTGACCTACAACTTAAGATAACATTTTACCATCAACATAAACAATGCTCTCACAATCTCTAAATGGATGTTGATCGAACTATGACTGTCTCTTTCAAGCTTTAATAAACATTGCCAGTAAAAATACAATTTGATTGTCAATTAAAAACCCAATTTAATTCATAAAAAAATTTGAGTGGCCGTCATAATTTCCATTGCACTGATTCAAAAAAAAAAGTTTGGCCGTTGTAACAGGGGCGTCAAAATTTTTTCATGATTGATCAAACAAAGAACAGGGGGTGGGGGTAAGTCATTGTTAACTCACAACAGATCACTCCTCCTAAATGTCCTACGTTTTGTCTCATTCCATGCATTCCATATGTTTTATAGGAACAACACTTAATATTAACGAATACAAAAGACCCTCGCCTCGCTCTATCCACCTTTTAATCTAAGACTCTGTGATTTACTGTTTGGAATGATCTAGATCTAAAGTGTCGCCGATTATGTATCTACACACACTTAGATTGTCTGACTATGAAGTCAAGTTGCACAAAAAAGTAATAATGTCTGAATTTTTTTCTTTCCAGTTGTACCAATATTAATGATACTGTTTGTCGCCACGGCAAGCGTGGTATTCTTGTGGCGGAGATCAAGGAAACGGCTGGCCAGAAGTCACATAGGTAAGCACTACCATTCCTTCCGCGATCGATGTAATCTCGATTATCATTACCACAATCTTTAAGTAGTCACTACTGGTATACGGATTGGGTGGGGGATTCTTGCTTCCAAAGAGCTGCACAACCTAGGGGGGGGGGGGGTGAAAAGTAAGGACAAGGATGGGAAAAGGGTTAATATGATTCAATATGTTTAATACAGTGCGTATCAAAAAAGTTTAAACTTAGAAAAAATCCTGTAAAATTGTACATTTGTAAAATCCTGAAGATTTTCCCATGTTTTAACATTGGTATATATCCATTTAAGCAAATGACGATAGAACTGTCGAAAAGTATTTCCGCTTGAGTGAGCACCACTTACTTTTGAAAAGTTAGTGAAAAATTATTTGCGAAGAACTTTGAAATAGTTATGCGAATAATAGTAGACCTTAATCATGAAGAACACGTTGAATTTAGCTAGTAAAATTGATCTGAAGATATATTTTACCTATTTAACTTGTTTCCCTGCCAAAAACACTTCGAAGAGTGCATTGCGCCCCATCCCACTCCCCCAAACACCGAGGCCATCGTGACGATATTTACTTTACACTGAGCTGTGATTTACATGAAAATGGCTTAGGCTTGATTTTCATTTTGTTAATCATTGTCAAGCTTGAAAAAGAGTGGAGAAACAGGTATTAAATGAAAGATGAACTGTAAACCCACTTTAAATGCTAAAAACTTAGTGAAAAAATGCTGGAGATGTCTGATATAAACTTTTGTTCAGATTTAGTTCTGTCCTCAGATCCAGCTGGCACAAAAAAGGGTAAATGTTGTGCTTACTAAGTGTTGAAATTTCAATTTGGGTGGCAAAATTGTTACAAAATGCTTGGATGTACCCATGTATTACAGTTGACAAAAAGTGCAATGGGAAATGTATGAGAAATGTTTCGCAGGGTAAACTTGATTTCGCCCTTTCCTTTGACACAGCGTGAAAACGAGCATTTCTAGGCAAACAGATTTTTGCGAGCTTTACAAAAATGGACAGTGCTCACTCAAGTGTAACATTCTGTCAATACTTTTACTTTCATTGGATAGCTGAGACCCAAACCCAAGGTTATATGTGAAAAATTACCCATATGTCGTATATTTTTTAATTCCCAGGGCTTTTTCAAAGTGTAAGCCTTTTTTTGATACGCATTGTATAGTGCCCAAATTTATGTCAGAATTTCATTTCCATATAAAAGAGCCAAAAATTTCGCTTTCGAGTTTTGAAGAAAATCCCCGAATCCATTAAACAGCGTGTCGTGATACTAAAAATCAATAAATCATCGGGGGGGGGGGGCACAACCGGCCGGACCCCCTCCCTTGAGAGCCATAATTGAAATTTGTAATGTAAATACCGTTTTTTCCTCGAGTGTGCCCCCTTTTGAAAGTGAGGATGCCTTTATTTTTCTTGTCAAATTTTCATCGGAAAATGTGCCCCCTTTTGGGGAAAATTCTGGATCCGCCCCTGCATCACCGTGATAGTTTGGCTTTAAACTGACGGACTAGAATCTCAAAATTTGAAATACCGCACCGTGAAAACGGTATGTGATATCTGAAAAGGATTCCTTTCATTCATTAGAATTTAAAGACCAGCGGATCGTTTGTAGCAGTCATAATATATCAATTCGACATTTTTTCACTGTAGGTAAACGTGATGTCGAGGAGTCAGAGTTATTGATGCAAAAAGTAAAGGTACAAGGTAAGTGTTGCACGAAAACACATTGGCTTAGCATTGAATATTATAGGGAAGGAATTGTCTTAATCCTGATTCCTCATCACCATGTGTGATTATTATCCAAATTTGACACCTAGATAGATCTTTGTAATTTGATTGGTTGTTTGATATCGTTCAATCAGCCCATTTTGAAATGAGGTTATCAACCGTGCAATTTTGGATCCATTCATCGTGCAATTTTGGATCCATACGATTTTGTACATTACACGCGCGCACCGAGACTGCTTGCAGCTAGGCACCATCAGTTCGCATGTTTTAATGACGTAACAATGAACAGACCAAACTCGCACTGCATGAGCATGATTAACATCGAAATTTATAAATTTCATATGAAAAAAAAATAATGTTTTAGGTGTCATATAAACCAAATAATATTTTTTTTTATCCGTGCAATGGACAGAATACTTCATTCAGTGAGAGATGAAATAATGATCCATTCAACTCGGCTACACCTCGTTGAATGCATCATTTCATATTTCACCTTATGAAGTATTCTGTCCATTGCACTCATAAACATTCATTATTTGTATAATATGGCACCACGCCGACGCGCTTGGTGTAAAACAAAGAACGGAATCAAATGATAGTATAATGTCAAGAGGAAATAACTTAAAATCGAAAAAAAAGGGTATTAAATTCACCAATATGTAGCTTAATGGGGATATATCTGTGAAAGCGTCCAAAAACACCACAATACTTCTTTATTAAGAGTTCCGCAATGTCCTAAGGAACTAAAATGCATGTACTGTCTTAATTGATAGGGAATTATTGATAAAACTCAAGCGCAGTATAAATCATAGCAAGTTAATGTTTTGAACTAATATTTTACAATTTTTTCATGTACAGGGGTTGTCTCGTTTTATGAACTGTGGCTACTGGCTTATGACACTCCGAATGATGAGATGGCAAAGGTATATACTGCTCTTGTTAAGCTGGGTATTAAGAATGTCAAGGGACAGATGGATAAAGGACTTGTGTATGATGCTCTTTGTAAATGGAAAGAGAGATCATATGCACGTGACCAACCACAGATGTTAAGAGATGCCTTAGAGGAAGTGGGCCTTGAAACTAGATGGCAAGAGATTTACGGTATGTATTTTGATATCTTCCATTAAAAATTAACAACATTCTTATTTTCAAACAACTCGCCCTTTATCATGCGGTTTTACACCATTGCCTACATGGGTTTTCACAATAATGTTACCTTAAGTTCGTCACAATTTCTATGTTTTACCATTTAGCAGCATTATATTGGCTACAGCACATGTTCCATCATTAATTATTTCCTACATTATTCATTGATTATTTCTCACAATGCAGACCACGTACGGCAAGGCAATGATGTTACCAAAGTACCTGAAGGAACACTCGAACAAATCCTGCTTGACTTGAAAGGCAAAAGTTCAATAAAAAAGTTCCTGAATAATTTGTTACAACGTGAAAGTAAAGGTTTACAAAATGAGATAATCGTTGTCGCCCATGGCAGTGAAGAGGACAAAGGAAAGTCTGCCAGTGAAGAGGGCAACATAGCTATGGAAAACACAGCTTCCGTCAAAGAAATCAGTGACACCAATGACGGCGAAGGGAACAATAAAGTCTCAGTTCCCGTCAAAGAAGTAAGTGACACCCATGACGTTGAAGGGAACAAAGGAAACACAGTTTCCACCGAAGAAACCATTGACGGTAAAGGGAACAAGGAAGACTCAGCTCTCACCAAAGAAACCGAAGACACCCGTGACAGTAAAGGGGACAATGAAGACTCAGCTCCAGCCAAAGACACCCATGACGGTGAAAGGAACAAAGGAAACTCAGCTTCCGCAAAAGAAACCAATAACGGTAAAGGGAGCAAGGAAGACTCAGCTCTCACCAAAGAAACCAATAACACCCATGACAGTAAAGGGGACAATGAAGACTCAGCTCCAGCCAAAGAAACCAAAAACACCAATAGCGGTAAAGGGAGCACAGGAAACTCAGCTTCCGCAAAAGAAACCAATAACGGTAAAGGGGACAATGGAAACTCAGCTCCCACCAAAGAAACCAATAACCCCCATGGCGGTAAAGGGAACAAGGAAGACTCAGCTCTCGCCCCAAAAAACAATGACAACCATGATGGTAAAGGTAACACAGAAGCAACAGCTCCCGCCAAAAAAAACGATGACACCCATGACGGTAAATGGAGCAAGAAAGACTCGCATCCCGCCAACGTATCCAAGCAAGAAGAAGTCTTTCAGGCAATTGAAGGGGTCGAATACAGTGACGGCATGCACAAGTTGAAGGAATGGAATAATGGTCCTTTCAAACAGAATCCGTTTGTTCTAGTTAGTCTGGCACTCGAAAGAGCAGGGTATCTCCATATCTCAAAGACCTTCTTTGACGGTGAGTCTCTATCTATTTGACATATCCAATGCAACTAATACGGTTCACTTATAGTCCATAGTCCATATAATTCGGGTTTAACTTAGACCGTGGTCTAACTCTGTGCTAAAATTAATGGAAGCCAAAATGTCAGAATTTTGTTGAAATTATATCTTTCCAATGTTTACTGTATTTTTGTCCTTCTAATTCTGTAATGGAGACGACACTATCTTATTCAGCCTTCCCAGGCAGCTAAGGATGATTTGAAAGCCAAATGAGCCGATACATTGAACCTTTATCATTAGAGATTTATGCCACAATTGGCTATCCATAGTTAAACCACAACTTTAAACTAGAGTTTCATTGGAATCTGACATAAGCATACGGGCCATAATGTTCATCTGATTGGTGTGATGACTTGAGAATATGGATTTTGCAATCATGGAATTTTACGTCAATAAGCTAATTAGTTTGTTTGCAATACTTAAAAATGACACAAAAAAAGATGATATTTTGTGATTGTGGAAAAAGGAACCCTTTTGTTAAATAAAACAAAAATACGCCAGGTTTTTCTTCATGATCTAAGTGGTTTCAGGTCTACACTAACTACAGTCTGCTTGTTTATTCCGATTTAATAAAAAGAGAAATTTGTGGTACACGATGATTTCAGGGGAACAACATTAAATATGGTGGATTGTAGTGACTTGAAGGTTCAACAGAATAGTACGTTGTGATGATTTAAAAGTACGAATACAACCTAACTGTCAGAACAAGCCTACATAATATATCGTTTTAATAATGCATGTACTGTATAGGTCCTATTGTACATAGGCATAGGGGGTGGCTAAACAAGGTAAAATCTATCGAATTGTGCCTTGTTTGTCATATTAGACGGTGAATAAATATAAAGATTAGACACAATATATATTTCGTTACTTTGTTCATGAATGTGAATGTACAAAAGAGGCATATATATTATTAAGCACGCTCTAACACGTTTCCTTGCAGGCCCTGTATCATTTTATGAACTTAGATCATTAATGTACAACGTGAATACACCTAGCCTAGAGAAGCTAAGAAAAACAATTTGCAAGCTAGACATGCTAGAAGTCGATGCGACGAGTGCAGATAAATTCGGTCCACAACAAATCTACGACTCGCTGTGTCAGTGGAAAGAGGGACACCCTCAGGTAGATCAAGGAAAGATATTACATGATGCACTTTTAAGAGCCAGACATGAGGAAGCATGGTGGAAAATTCTAGGTAAGTTAATCGTTCAACCTTTATATACATTTTTGTTTTTTTAATTAAATGTCCATATACCGGAATCTCACTTATCAAATATAACACACCGGATTAGTATACTGCCATTTCATGTACAAACTCGACAACACAATTTTGACCGAAATTACTCCATCATCGGAGGTTTCATTACCAAAAATCCCACCACACCAATGAAAAATAAATAAATGTACTATAATAAATTTAGAAACAGAAGGAACACAAAACAGGCAAATATAATGTAAATACAACAACATGTTCTATCGTATGATCTCAGGCGCGTAGCCAGGGGGGGCGCCCCCCAAAAAAAAACGTCCCCAAAAAGAAAAAAAAAGAAAGAAAAACAAGAGGGGAAAAGGAAAAGCGAAGGGAGGAAAGGGAAGAAAGGTAGCTTTGTGGGTTTTTTGTATTCTTTTTTTTTTTTTTTTCAAAAGAGAATCTCCTTTACTCTTGCTCTAAATTTATATATGAATTTTGCTTCCGCGCTGCGCGCGGTTAAATGACAATATTGCAGTTCTCCATTGTTTCCCCCACCTTTTCTCTAAACCTGTTTTTCCACTTCAGCTATATGTGTTTCTTGCCAGTTAAAGTTCAAATGTGTACATTAGGGCATGGAATTCGAGTAAGGTTAGGCCGAAGTATATGAAGTTACCTTTTTTTAATTCTTTTTTTTTATTGATCGCGCAACTTATGGTCAGGTCTGCTCCGGGCGGGTAAAATCTTTATATCAATTTCTGCCGTCGCCTCCATATAGGCAACTTCTCCCGCTTTTCAGCTCATTACTAAGCAATCATAATTTGGGGGGGGGGCAAACAGGTTCCTAATTTAAAAAGAGGAAGGTATAAATTCGTGTCGTATTAAATAAAAAAGTACAATATTTTTTTTTTCAAATTCTATTAAACTTCCGTGTCATTTCCCTGCACATTCATCTCCTGTTCTTTCTTGCGCACTCAGTTTGAAATTTTGAATGACACTTAAGTTTCGTTATCATTCAAAATGAAAGCGCTTCAGGATAAGTCAAAGAAATTATACATATCCATTTTAATATAATTTCAATAAATCACATGCAGAAGTTTCAACTTTTTGCGCACTATTTTCCTTGTAATGAAGTTCAATAATCTTAGAAAATCAATTGAATTAGAGCCGATGGGGTATTAGAGATATCTGCATTTGATGAAACGTCCACCCTTTGAAATATCAGAGTTTCATTGCTCTACGCAAGGAGGAATATCTTCCTCCCGGCATATACACTTCTTCTCTGTTTTGCGAGTTAAAAATATGCACTGTCGCTAAATTGTTTGTAATCGAATCTGATCTTTCCAAGGGAAGTATTCAATATATTTTAAAGAATGCCCTTTTCTCGGGACCCTTTTCTTTGTAAAAAAAATTGATAAAACGCTTTAGCTTCCGCGCTTCGCGCGGGGTTATTATTTTAATATCCTCCATTGTATTCCTTTTTCGTGCGTTCACAATGTTCAAAATCACAATATAGTCAACTGAATTGGAGCTGATATAGGTACTAGAGACAAGAGAGACGGCTCCTTTTCATTTTAATTTATGAAACACCGAAAGCTTCGCGCTTCGCGCGCTCTGTAAGTGTTGGCACGCTTCGCGTGCATTTACCGCCCCCTCCAAAATTAAATCCTGGCTACACGGTAGTATTATGTAGGTGCGATTTTAACGAACGAAACATTGTAATTACGTTACGTTATAACAGCCCGTAGGCAGTAGACCTTCTATATAAAAAAAGGCTTATTACTTCCATACAATATGACAATCTACATAAACATATATGTTGTTTTTAAAATAGTGAATTAATTTTATGATACATCTTTCCCTTTAAGAGCAAAGAAAGGACAAATCAAGTGTATGTGAAAGTATGTTCAAGAGAATACTCCGTGATATCGAAGACCCAGCAATGATACAGCAGCTCCTGCAAAAGCTAGCCCCAGACTTGGCAAAAGATGTGGGAACCTCACTGGAAACAGATTTTATGGAAATAGCCTTGAAAGCACTGAAAGAATGTAATGAAAGTTCTCACAATGAAAATAGGATGATCTTGCTAAGCCGTGCCTTGGAGAAAGCTAAATGCAAGCCAATTGACAGGACTTTTCTCTCTGGTAAGAGGTAGTGGATTTAATTCTCTTTCACCCATTTTATTGCTGTATCGCCTGCATTGCAGATCGAGACTATAGGCGTCGCTTTTCCGACGGCGGCGGTGTCGTCAACATTGAAATCTTTATCTTAGGTTAAGTTTATGCAATGTCATCATAACTTAAAAGGTATATGAACCTAGTTCATGAAACCTAGACATAAGAGTAATTAAGTATTACTAAACATCGTGCTTGGTTTTCAGGTCGCATGATCAAGATCAAAGGACATTTAGGGTCAATGAACCATAAATTACATTTTTCAATTTTTGGGGCATTAGATACATTACCAGAACTTTGAAAGTCACAAGTTATGGATGTAGTTAATGACGATCGGTCATACATGTAAGAGTATTCCCCGAAAACCCTGTTCGAGTTTAAGGTCAGATGACCAAGGTCAAATGTTATATATGGTCAATAAAGTTAGATTATGTTGAGGAAATCAAAAACAAAACTTAACAAAGGTTTAGTTTTGAAACTTTGATAACTTTGAAAGTATAGTAGTTCCTGAAACTTAGGTATAATAATAATCAAGTATCAGCAAACACCCTAAAAGAGTTTCAGGTCACAAGATCAAGGGTCATTTGGGGTCAGTGAACTTAGACCATGTTGGGAAAACATCAAAATTGTAACCTAAGCTTAATTTTTGTAAATGTCTTAACTTAAGTTGTACAAACCTTCTTCATGAAACATTGACATAACTGTAATCAAGTACAATAAACATCCTGTCTAAATCTTAAGTCTCATGGTCAAGATCAAAAGTTATTGAGGGTCAATAAACATAGTATTTCTATTACCATATGAATGGTGTTTTTTTTTAAATATATCGTTTCCGGAGTAAGCACTGCTTCTAAAGTAAATTCCTTATGCAGTCAAGACTGCCAAAGGTGTTCCACTTGTTTTAATTAGGTAGGTCTTGTAGAGTTTAAATGAATAATTTAGCGTAGTACATGTATATACGGGAGTTGTTTTTCTTGATGAATAGAATATCCTTATTCCACCTGGAGACGGACAAAAGATGAATATGAACATGTATTATTCCATCAATTTCAAAGATTTGATATATATTTATAGATAAAAACTAAGATCTAAAATTGCTAATTCCTGCAAATTATATTGTCACTTTCTCTAAAATCAGAAACAATGTCCTTTTTTGAGTTGTGGTCAGTGGGTCATTTCGACTTTGATGCTGGTGTGAAAACGTTACCATTACGTGACGCTTTGAAGGCGATGGGAATATTTGGTATAGAAGAGACAATTAGTCAGCATGAGCTTTATCATCTTCTTTGTAAATGGAAGGAAGAACACTCTAATTGCGACCAACGTCTGGTGTTCAAAGTTCATTTGCTTAACGAAGGACTTTACAAGGAATGGGAAAATCTCAGTGGTAAGTGATATGGATTTATTTCAATTCGAATAAAAAAAACACAAATAGTTTTTTAAAAACATTTTTTAAAAGGAATTTATTCTAATAACGGCATGCAGGAGGGTGGGGTTATGAAAGATAAGAAATTATAGGTGTAAAGTTAATTTTCCCACCACGCTTATCGTCGGTGCTCTAGTAATAGACGCCAGGTCTTAGTGGAATTTGCGTAACGCGCGAGTGTGTGTATGATGATTATGTGGAAGGTTCCATGACAAAGACAGGCCACAATTTCTCCGTTCTACAGTGCGTATCAAAAAAAGGTTATACTTTGAAAACGCCCTGGGAATTAAAAAATATACAACATGAGGATATTTTTTTCACATATAATCTTGGGTTTGGGTCTCATCTATCCAATTAAATAAAAGTTTTGACAGAATGATACATTTGAGTGAGCAATGTCCATTTTTTGTAAAGCTCGCAGAAATATGTTTGCGCAGAAATGCTCGTTTTCACGCTGTGTCAAGGGAAAAGGGCGAAATCAAACTTACCCTGCGAAACATTTCTCATACATTTCCCTTGCTTTTTTAGTCAATTGAAATAAAACGGATACATTCAAGCATTTTGTAACAATTTTCCCACCCAAATTGAAATTTCAACACTTAGTAAGCACAACCTTTACCCTTTTTTGTGCCAGTTGGATCTGAGGACATAACTGAATCTGAAGAAAAGTTTATATCAGACATGACCAGCTTTTTTCACTAAGTTTTTATCATCTTAAGTGAGACTACATTTTATTTTTAATTTAATACTTGTTTCTCCACACTTTTCCCAAGCTTTATAATGATTACCAAAGTGAAAATCAAGCCTAAGCCATTTCATGTAAATCACAGCTCAGTGTAAAGCAAATGTCGTCACGATGGCCTCGGTGTGTGGGGGAGTGGGGTGGGGCGCAATGCACTCTTCGAAGTGTTTTGGGCAAGGAAACAAGTTAAGACAATTTTACTAGCAAAATTCTACGTGTTCTTCATGATTAAGGTCTACTTTTATTCGCATATCTATTTCAAAGTTCTGCGCAAATCATTTTTCACTAACTTTTCAAAAGTCAATGGTGCTCACTCAAGCGGAAATATTTTTCGAAAGTTATATCGTCATTTGCTTATATCGATATGTACCAATCTTAAAATGTGGAAAAACCTTAAGGATATTACAAATATATAATTTTACAGGATTTTTTTCTAAGTGTAAACTTTTTTTGATACGCACTGTATATTCCCCACACTAATCAAATGGCCAACTTCAATGTTTAACATTTTACCCTACCCTAACCGTAAACATACCATTAAACCATATTGCAACCCTAACCCAAATTTTTTGACGAAATCAATTTGAAGCCTTGAGCAATTGTCGCATAAACAAATGTCATGTCACCGTGGGGAAAGGGGATATGCGGTACTACTTTTATAATTTGTGTCTATTCTGTAATTAAAATTGGTTGAAGACTTATGAATGACATGGACGCCCCCTCCTTATTTCAGATCTGATGTTTGGAACAGACCGGATCATTTCTAATGATACACTGGAACATATCTTGTGGCACTTGAAAACTCCAGGAAAGATCAACCATTTTCTTCATAAGCTGACCAATACCGACCAAGAACCAATACCTGAAGATTCAAATCTACCAGAGGGCATCGGAATTGCTCTGACTAGATTGGAGCTGTGGAAGAAGGGCCCCATTGATAAACATCCTGTGATTCTATTAAGCGAAGCGCTGGAGTCGGCAAAGTGCTCTCACGTTGCCATGACCTTCTTTCAAAGTAATTATATCAAAGAAAGAAGGTTCAGTCTTGTCTATTTATTCAAGCATGCATTGAGGACATCAGATATCTCATTTGCAAAAACAAGCAAACACAAAAAACGCCTACCGGAGGTGTGTTCCAAGAATATTACATATGAAAAAATTCAGAAAGTTAAATGAGCAACTAGACCAAAAGCTTCAGTCTCTGTTTTTGGTTGTTCAGCTGCGTTGCGCTTGTCTCTATATCGCTAATTGTTTTGTGCGTCCGTTCAGAACTTGTCGCTAGCATCGACTGGCCAGGGTATCGAAAATTTTAATCGGAAAACCTTGATAAAAGCCTAACTTAAAGGAGAATGAAACTCTTAAAGCAAGTTAGCTTTTGTGAAAGCAGAAAAATCAAAGACAAAAGTTTGAGTAAAATAGGACTAGCAATAGAAGAGTTATGAGCATTTGAATGTCGAGATCACTAATGCTATGGAGATCCTCCAATTGGCAATGTGACCAAGATCTATGATGTCACAGATGAACAACTCTCCCCTTTTGGACACTGAAAATATACCCCAAAACATCTCTTTTTGCTCATTCTAATCATATACATGTATATGACAAACGATTCATCAATGATATAATGTTGTGAAACCTCTGTACCTGTCCTCTTATAAAGAGAACACCTCACCTTGTGATAGAATTTATAAAAGTGAGAATATAAGTGAAATGAGTACTAAAGTAATGAGGGAGTTGTACGTGTGTGACATCACAGATCTTGGTCGCATTGCCAATGGGAGGATCTACGTGGCATTAGTGATCTCAATATTCAAATGCTCATGACTTTCTTATTATTCATTCAATCTTCCTCAAACTTTCAACAATATGTTTCTTTGATTTTTCTCTTTGATATGGATTCAGCTGGTTTCAAGGGTTTCATTTTCCTTTAAGGAACGTAGAGGGCAGCAATACACGACTGCCAGTGTTTTCTCTCCGGTAATAAAAAGACGAATTAAAGAAGAAAAAAGGAATAAATCATCGGTAACGTATATTTCCGCTATTTCATTTTAAAATGCGTTGTATCAAAAGAAAGATTAGAGTCTAAAGAAAATAGTGAGCCATTGTTCAAGGTAATGTAATGTCATTTCAACCTAAAAAAAAATCTAGACAAAACACTATAGGCCCGAATTGGGCAAAATGATTACACATGTCAGCATTTGGGCTCGCACTAACGTGCTACCGTCACACCTTGGGCCGAGGCCAAACAAAAGTGCGCCAAAAGTCATTTGTTGGCAATTTCAGATTTTAAATTTTTGTCATGCCCAGCTGAAAGACAACACTTTGAAGAATACTTCAGCAAAATATTTTATTCAGGAATGTACATAAAGGTTGTTAATTTCCTACCTCAAATTGTAAAATGTGACATTTTGCGAAATGCCGTGTATATGACAACCTAGTTGAAAAACAGGCCATTTCACAGGAGTTTTTTATGTAGGAGTCTGAAATGGCTCCCACGTAATCCTGATATATTCTTTCTTCGTGTGAAAGGGTTCAAAGTAGATAAAAGACACCTTTCAGGAGGTTTATAGGATAAGTATACCTCGTAATAGGCTGATAATCGATGTTTTTTGCATTTACATTAGAAAGGTTTCAATTTCCGTGGACTTCCATCTAAATCCTATCAGCATCATTTTTTCCAAAGTCTAAGCTTTAAGTTGATACCAAATTTAGCTGCCCGTTTTTGTCCGGTTTTATGTTAGAGCCGATTTTAGTTGACACATCACCCCGGCACATCACCACCAAAACGATCATTTTTATACCGCGCAGTCATTGCAGCGCACCGTAAGGGGTGTACATTGACATTCATTTTTGCGCGGCGAGGTCGATTCCCCTTCCATTCCATGAAAATTACATAAATTCCGGGCAAAATGTAAACGAAATGAAGGTTGATAACGCATATAAGGGCTACCCACCCCTCTTCAAGAGATAACAGTTGTAGAATCACTTCAGCCAAAAACCCTCCTCACAGTGATATATTCGTGGTGTTATATATACTCTGCGTTTTACCCAATTAAGTCTACACAGCTTGATAAAGCACGGTTAATATTTTCAGATTTTAGAATATTTTTTCTATTTAAAGGGGAATCCAACCCAAATAAATACTTGTTTTTATAAGGAAAAGAAAAATCAGACAAGTTGATATGTGAAAGTTTGAACAATATTGGACAAACAACAAGAAAGTTATGAATTTTTAAAAGTTTTAAATATTGGTAATCACTATACCCATGGAGACTTCAAATTGGCCGCATATGGGATGTCATAGTGATGTAAGGCAAGGACTACTCTTCCATGTACTCCAATACATATTATGGCTAAAATGTCATTTTTCTCAAAAGTTTTATTTCAAATTATATTTTTCTTTCATGAGGACATAAAACAATATACTACCTGGGTTATATTTAGATTACTGCCCCAGGGAATGGGTACTTAGGAGAAAACCACAAATCCCTGATAATAAAGTACATGGCCTATGGGAAAGTTGTCCTTGCCCCTTGTCATAATTTACTTACCCAGTTGCCAATTTGAAATCTACATAGTATTAGTGATCTCAATTTTAAAACAGCTATAACTTTCTTATTGCTTTTCCGATTTCTTTCAGACTTTCACCATTCTGTTTAATTTATTTTTCTCCTTCCCAACACAACATTTTATGGCCAAGGCTGGATTCCCCTTTAATGATAATTTTGATGCCATAAAAATATTTTTCAGGATCTCATACACACTCTTTAGGCATGTGAGAACCATAAACCATCATTCACTCATGTCAATCTTAATGTAACACATAACACAAAGGTTATATACTACACATGGTTTAGTGTAATTTGCCTTTTCACATATAGGTTTTAAGTAGCCAATCAAAATTAGGTATTAAGGTGAAGTCATATCGGCTTTAACTTTTCATCGTACACCTCACCTGTCTAGAGAGTTTTCTTAAAAACCCATTAAATGAATTTACAGTCTATTTCATGAAAGGGATGGAGGGTGGCAATATTTGAGTTAAACCAGGTGAACCAAATCAAAAGAAAAAATATAGTCTAAAGTAAACATGTAACAAATAGAGCCACAATAGAAACGCAACGCAATAATATGAGCGAGTCAGGGAAAATAGTTTTGTGCTTATGTACCTTGCAAGCAGTGTATTTAATATATAAGACATTTGTTATATGTAGAATCACCTTAGACTCTTCAGTTAGAATTTTTTTTTGTCAAAGACATCCTATTAAACATTTGCAAAGCGGCCTTTCCATCTAAGATCATTTTTTGTATGTACATTGTAGATATTATCATACTCAATGTCAGGATATAAATTTAAAACTTTTATATGAATAGATAAATTTTCACGGGCAAGGCTTTTATTGTAAGATCTTTACAGTGACATTATCAAAATAAATTTTAAACTGAGTCCTTCTTATCCCCCCTTTAGTACCAGTTTATCTCCAAAAGACTATTGGGGATGAAGAAGTAAGTGAATTCATCCGCAGACTTACGAGTAGGCATCGCAAGCGATTGGCAAACCAGACACCGGCCACTGAAGACAATAAAATATCCAACTTTGCAGAGGAAAATAATGACATGTTGTTTGATGCAAAATCTATGGTTCGAGACTGGATTGAAAGGGAGCAATGCTGCAATTATGAGAAGAGATGTAATCTGGATGACATGTTGATCGAAATTGGTCGACATGATATGACAGGTAAATATCCGATCACAAATATTGTGATTGACGTATCATATATGTATTTGTGTCACTTGAATAGTCTGTTCTTAAATGAGAAGGACTATCATTTCATTTAATAGTAGCTATTTCCCATCGCGATTGCACAAATATTTATAAATATGTGAATTATCACATTTATGGATTTTAAATCTACCTCCTGTTAAGATTAAACTCTCACATTAAAGTAATCTACTTCCCCATAGTGCCACATGCAGGTTATTTTATTGTACTGTATACTTCAAATTTGGGAACATAATCATCCTGATTTAAAAATGCACGTCAATAGCTTAGACACTAATAATAATGATCATAATGATAACGATAATGATAATAATGATAATGAATAGTGATGATGCAAACGACGACGACAATGATAATTATAATGATAATAATATTTGAAATTATTATACGGTGCGCCCCCCCCAAAAAAAAAAAAAAAACTTAACACTCTGAAATGGTTGCCAGATAAAACAAAACCATTACTTTGAGGGAAAGACTTATATATCTGGAAAGCCAATAAAGTAAACTTTCAAATGACTCAAAACAAGTTGGAAATTTATTCATGTTTGAGTGAACACTGCCCACTTAATAAACCAGGGGCATGACAATGAGGCTGGGCAGGAATTAACCTTCCAATTTCTTTCGGTTTTTTTTTGTTTGGAAATTGCAAAGTTGAGGGTTTCGTTAGGGATTAATATGGCACGCCTATAGGGAATCAATTCAATATGTATTTCACTTTTTAAAAAAAATTTCTCTTCCACTAAACCATTTCACTCAAAGAAATTTATATTTCACTTTTAAAGATATATTCTACTTTATCAAAGAATGTATTTCACTTAAAAAAAAATGTTTCACTTTTCAAAAAATATGTTTCACTTTTCCAAAAAAAAAAATTCCCTTTTCCTAATTAATTTTTCCAAAAAATATTCACTTTTAACAAAATATATATATCACTTTAAAAAAAATATATATTTCACTTTTCAAAAAATATATTTCACTTAAAAAAAATATATATTTCATTTTTCAAAAAAATATATTTCACTTAAAAAAAAAAATAAAAAATTCACTTTTCAAAAATATATACTTCACTTTTCCCCCAAAATATGTTTCACTTTTGAAAAAAATATATTTCACTTTTCAAAAAAAAAAAAAATTTCGAGGAAGAATCATTTCACTTGTTACATTTTAATTTTGAGAGAAAACAAATCCTTTCACTTTTGTTGGATAACACATGCGGCTGCCGTATTGGACCGTACGTAAAATTATTTTATCTATCCATCTATCTACCTACTTGATATATCTATCTATCTCTATATATTTTGTTTGTGAAATATATATTGTTTGATTCCCTATAGGCGTGCCATAGACTAATGATAAACTGTGATCAGTTTGTTGCTTGAGAAATTTTCATGAGTTATCGAATTGAAATTTAATCAATGAGTACTCATGCTCATGAATTGCAATTTTTAGTGCAGCATTTCAACTTTATCATGTGGATCTCAGCAATGTGTTCATGAAAGTCAGGAGAATAGGGGGTAAGATAGGATTTAAGTAGGTGAAGTACGTTGATGAGATAAAGGTCGACAGAACATTAAGCCACCCCTCCCTCCATCTCTACCCCTCCACTCCCCCCACACTTCTCTGCTTCTAAGAGACTAAGCTGGGCAGGAATTAGCCTTCCAATTTTTTGAGAGGTTAGTCCTTGGGAACTTGCAAAGCTAAGAGTGTTATGCTAAATTAATGAGTGAGGTAATTTTTGGTTTCTTAGGCAAATTTTATGAGTTACTAAATTGAAATTTAATGCATGACTGAACAAGAATTTCAATTTTAATGTAGCATTTTACGTTTATCTTGTGGACCTCAGCAGTGTGTTCGTGAGAGTCAGAGTAATGTGATGGTTGTACGAGTTACAAACAAGAGGGCGATATATGGTAATAATTGGTTAAAAGGGCATTCCTTTTCTTTTTTGTTACAAATTACAAATCATATGTCCCCCCCCCCTCAACCTCCATTTCCCCGGCTCCCTCTCTCTTTGTCTTACATCCTGAAGACTATTCAAAACTTAACTGCCAAGTGACCAGTGGCTGATGGTCAGTTTTTTTCATTGAATGATTACCATGAAATTGACTGATTGTGATTATTTATGAAATCATTTATTGGAAAAAAAAAATTAATGTTTAATTGATCACATGGCGCATTGAAAGGTTTATTGATAAATTGTTGATTAAATGATTCAGAATTTATCATTAAATCAACTTTCTGTTCTGGACTTCATTCGTACATGTAATAGCAATCAGTCTCTCAACAGAAGGGGAGGGCGGGCGGGAGAGAGAGAGAGGGGGGGGGGGCTAAATGTTCTGCTGACCCTTATTTCATCAACCTACTTTCCCCACTTAAGTCCTATCTCACCCCCTATTCTCCCGACTCCCATAAACACATTGCTGAGATCGACATGATAAAGTTTAAATGCTGCCCTAAAAAGTATAATTTGTGTTCACTCGCACTCATGCATTAAAGTTCAATTTAATAATTCATGAAATTTGCTTAAACAACCAAAACTGGTCACAGTTGATCATGAATTCATCACAACACCCTGAACTTTGGAAGTTCCAAAGGATTTGCCTTTCAAAATCTGACAGAAATTGGAAGGCTAATTCCGGCCCAGCATAATTTCATACCCTTTGTTTTTAGCAGGCAGTGCTCGCTCAGGCATGAATAGTTTTCCAACTATTGGTGTCATTGAAAGTTGACTTTATTGGCTTTCATTATGTAGGTGTTTTCCCCAAAAGTGATATATTTTTTTACTTGGCAGCCATTTCAAAAGTTTTTTTTTGAACGCAATGTATATTTTAATAGAGTGCAACTATTTGTACATATTTTATTGCGCAGCAAGAGTCCCTTATATGTTATACATAATACCAGAATAAATAGGTTTTTAATTTAGAGTGCATGGAGAATATATCGTCCTAGTCAGGTAGATATGATCGAAATTTCGACATGACCGTCAAATTGGGTATACATGCAATATTTTTGCTCAGAGTTGTAGTATAGGGTGTATTCTTCAAGAAGCCCACTTGGGGAATTTTTTATATTGACGTCATAAGCCACGCCCACTTTTTGGCACAATTTTCTCAATTGTGATTTTTTTTATTTTACATAGTAAACATATCATGTTTGATATCAATTAAATCTTATGACAAATCAAATATAAATATATGATTTATATGGCATTTTGGCCATGTACAGGTCATTTAAATGTCATTTTAAGGTCATAAAAGGACAAATTATGACAAAAAAGGTTATACATTATAATAGGGAGACTGTCATGTTCTGAAAGCTTACATAAAGAATATTATTTTTTGTTTTGCTGACGCTTGTAGTCGAGATTGTGTATATTAAAAATCTGACAGTTGCCATCTAGGCACTCTGAGGATAGTGTCTTTATTCACATCATAAGCCACGCCCATTTTTTCATATTTCTCTTAATTGCGGCTTTTCTGTTTTACAGAATAAACATTTGTTTGATTTTGAATTAAATCTTAAGAAAATTAAAAACTAAATACATAAATCTTATGGCATTTAAGACTCGTCAATGTCATTTAAAGGTCATTACAGGTCGTGAAAGGTCAAATTTGGTCTCAAAAAGTTTTTCACATATTGCAGAACATCTCGTGTTTTAAATACAAAAAAATGAAATATTATATACATTGTTACTGAAAGTTGTAGTCGAGGGTGTGTATATTAAGAATTTGATGTGTACTACCTTGTCATCCATGGGCAGTTTTTCATATTTTCTTATTTTAGGAACCCTAACCCCAATCCTAACCACTTTTCGCATAGGCATATGTCAAAATTTATACGGAATGCGACATACCGGTATATGAATGAATGAATCTTTATTTCGTTTCAATTCCGATATTAAACAGCATCAACAGTAAATCATTGCAGTGCAAGTAAATAGCACAGAACAAAATTGAATAATTACAGAATAATATACATAATACATGCGCTACTTTTTATGGAACATTAGCAACACCCATGAGACAAGATGGAAACAAAACCTGGTGACCTACTTAGAAGATTAGCTTGTGATATGATATGATGTACATGTAACATGGAATAAACATGATCATGTTTGATATCAAATTAGATCTACTGAAAATCATAAATCATACTACTATACAAGATTAGGCATTATGGCATAGGAGGTGTTGCATATAACTGGTTTCAAAACCACCTTTCTGATCGCAAACAATTTACTTTTTAAAAATAATATTAAATCTAATACTGTATTTTGCCAATAACATATGGTGTCCCGCAAGGAAATGTACAATGTCATTTGTTGTTTTTAATTTATGTTAATGACATTATTTATTCCTCTAAAATATCAAAATTTGTACTGTATGCAGATGATACTAATACTATATTGTCACATTAAAATGAACTAGAATTGATTAAATTAGCTAACAGTGAACTTTTGCCCGTTGCAAATTGGCTTAAAGCAAATAATCTGATGATTAACATCAATAAAACCAATTATGTAATATTCCGTTCATTAAAAAACATTTGTCTCCAACTACGCAGTTAATATTGATAATACTGAAATCGAAAATTTTCACAGCATAAACTTTTCAGTTGTAATAATCGACGAAAGACTAAATTTGGCAGAACATGTTAATAATATCGATGGGAAAATAGGTATGTACATAGGTATCATGCGCAAAATTCGTCATTTTATACCTTTAAAAGCCTTATTCATGTTATACGATGCCTTCATCTTGCCGTATTTAAGTCATTGGGGAATAGTTTGTTCAGGTACTAATTAAAAAACATTAATCGTTAATTTGTTTTGCAAAAGGAAGCAATTCGACTGTGCAGAAAACTCGCATTACCTTGCTTACACTACTATTCTTTTAAAAACCTTAAATACATTAAAGCTGTCTGATTTGATTAACCTGAAATTGGTAATCTTTATGTATTCTCATTTTAACGGCTCACTACCTCCTATTTTAGATGAGTTATTTTCTAATAGTAAATTCAAGCACTCATTTAATACACGTAATAAGAATAACGCTATCTTGCCACATTGTCGTATAAATCTCACTCAGCGTAACTCCATCATCTTTAAATGTACTAAGTTATGGAATGCTCGTACATCTGAAATAGAAAAAATACATTGACAATATGCTTTTATATCTAAATATAGAAAATTTATCATATATGCATATAACAAAACCTATACAAACATGTGTGAGTGTGTGTGTCTGTCTTTTGTTTGTAGTCTGGTTGTAATTGGCCTATTGTAGATCGGATTGTTATTTGAAGTTATTGATTTACCATGTCATAATTATGTAAGGGGATCACTGTTTAGCAAGCCATATGCTTTTGTTGTGATTCCCATACACATTTCATTGTGTATATATCTGCTTTGCACTTTATGACTTATAAATAAATTAAATTGAAATTGAAAAAATTCAAAAGTACACACATACACGAATCTCATGGCATTTAAGAACTGTCCAGGTCAGTTAAAGGGCATTTAAAGTTATGAAAGGTCGAATTCGGTCACAAATGTAAGTCTTTACATAATGCAGAATTATCGTCTTAGAATACAAACATGTCAAGCATTTGTACTGAAAGTTGTAGGTTGGGGTGTGTGTATATTAAGAATATTTTGGGTGCTACCTTGTCATTCATGAGTTTTTGTTTTAAATATATTTTCTTCCTTTATGAACCCCAACCACTTTTCACACAGGCATACATGTATATCTAAATTTGGATGGAATATGACATGTAATATGGAATAAAGGTAGTGAAAATTATAATACAAATAATATGGATCATCATATATTAAAACGTTTGCAGTAATTTCTAGGTAATTTAAGCTCTTTAACTCTTTAAATGCCGTTGGCAGCTATGCGTGCCCTTAGCCCTCTAATGCCATTGGCACGTATGCGTGCCCAGATAACTTTATTTTTTTAAACCAATTTTACAGCCAGAAAATCAACACCATATTCTCTGTTTTTTATGTTGTTATACTGGCCAGGAATTCACAATTCATTTTATCATATAAAAAATAGTGGTTTACATAGACATTTTTTGAGTAAAATTGTATTTTTGCATCATTATTTTCAAGAGTTGATTTCGGATATTGCTGCGATCTGAATCAAGATTTCCCCTATTGACACGTGTGATATAACGGTTGTGTGTAGCAATACACGTACTTCTATGGGCAGAGCAAAGGCGAATGTGCGAAGACATTCAGCTCGGAATTGACCAATGACCGAGCGGTACGATGTTCCTCACCCAACACTACTCGCCCATTCGCTATTGTTACATGAATATTCATGAGCTATCGATCAGGTCTTTTGCAGGCCTGTATGGTAGTATTCTTGTGTCAAGGCTTTTTTCTGCCTGCAAATGTGCACGGTTTGGGGATTTTTTTTTTTTGGGGGGGGGGGGCGGGGGAAAGGTCTTATACATTGTTTTTAGCATTGTCACAAAATTGTTCTCGTTATAAATATATTAGTAAAGAAGCCTGTCATTTCCAACTCTCGTCTGCGCACTGCAATCATCACACTCATTATTTATTTATTCATTTATTATTGTTATTAATATTATCATTATTAGTATTAGTTGAGAACACCAATGATTGATGCAATTTAATGTGTATAATTCTACATGTTTGTTACGTAACATTTATATTTATATTTTATTTCTGATTGTAAGCGCTGTGATACTTTTTGTGTATAAATAACCATTATTATTATTATTATTATTATAATTATTATTATCATTATTGTTATTGTTATTGTTATTATAATTATTATTATCATTATTCTTCTCTTTCACCTTCTTTTTAGTATAAAAGGGATGGTCCCGGCTGAAAGTATTTATAGTTTTATATACAAAGCAGAATTCACTGAGCAAAATACCGAAATTTTCATCAAAATCGGATAACAAATAACAAAGTTATTGAATTTCAAAGTTTAGTAATATTTTGTGAAAACAGTCATAAATATTATAATTATATATTATGTCATAAAATGATTGTAATCATATCAATTTCATTTCCGCTGCAGCCAAACTCTCTCTTCATAAACTTAAGATCAGGTAAATAATGGTTCATATTCGTTTGTGTTTTTATAGCCCATACCATTATAAAAAAGAATTATTGATATTGTTACGCTTATTAATATCATATTCAAACTTCTCACAAAAATATTAATTGTTCAATTTTCTCCTCGAATAAAATAGGACGAAGAAAAAAGAGAGTGATAATTAACCCTTTGCGTGCGGGCCCGCGAATCCCGATACCTCTCCCTGCGGCGGAGCCGTTTTGGTACATTGCTGGTATTTGGATCTGTGGCGGTGTTTTCCGAATCAATTGCTAATTGCGCCAAACTAAAGTATTTTCAGGATTTTTAGTAAATGTAAATATGAAAGAGCAGACATTTTTTTCTTTCTAGAAACAAAGGTATTGCTTCTCAAATCAACAGAATAGTTAAGAAATTTACGAGGAAAAAGTCGTGTTATTTTGTAAAATCTTCGCTTTTCCCCAAGTCATGATGACCGTTTTGATAGATTTAATTGTGACATACTTAATTTTTGAGAATAGGACCTCCCGCCTTCGGCACATATACGTTGGAATTATGGAATTCATAAATGGCTCATTATAACCATATTCACTTTATACTCCCTTTATGCCAGCAAAAAGATGATGGGTAAATTCCCCTACACGCTGAGCTCTTATGTCAAATGTGATATCATTATACTACTAAATGAAAAAAATGAATCAAGCAAATTTGATAACAACACCAAATAATGTACCAAGTTTGGTGGAAAAAATAAGCATCAAATTTGCATCGGTTACGGAAGAAACCTAAATATTATTTTGATCATCAACAAAATATATGATGTCAATGTGGCAAGGGCGAAATAAAAAGTATGATGTGTGTAACGAAGAAAAAAAAGAGAAAATGGGAGTGAGCGAATCAAGCGAGTAAACGCACTTTTCATGATCTTTTATTTACATAATTCTGTGAATGTCATGCATTTTCCGTAATGCTTTTTTTATTCTTCCTCATTTGTTTTATTAGCGAGAAATAATTTATATCAATCAATGCATAATTTCTTCCGATGTTCCGCTTTCTTTTGTTTCTCCCTTTTTGCCAGCAAAACGATGATGGGTAAATTCCCCTACACGCTGAGCTCATATGTCAAATCTGATATCATATACTACTAAATGAAAAAAAAAATGGATCAAGAAAATTTGATAACAACACCAAATTACGTACCAATTTTGGTGGAAAAAATAAGCATCAAATTTGCATCAGTTACGGAAAGAAACCTAAATATTATTTTGATATTCAACAAAATATATGATGTCAATGTCTAAATTACAGGGATTTAAAATAAGTCTAGATGGATTGTAGTTAGGGACCAATCGATTTCTGGATTTTGTTTTAATCCTAAAGACTTAAATTTAAATCTCAAATGATTTAAATTCAAATTAAATTTAAATCTTTCGAGATTTAAAAAAGGAATCTGAA
This sequence comes from Lytechinus pictus, assembly GCF_037042905.1. NCBI lineage: Eukaryota > Metazoa > Echinodermata > Echinoidea > Temnopleuroida > Toxopneustidae > Lytechinus > Lytechinus pictus. The sequence goes on from NC_087252.1 coordinate 2,128,546, forward strand.
GGATTCAATTAAATCCGGAATTCGATTGGTCCCTAACTACAGTCCATGTGGACTAATTTTAAATCCCTGTAATTTAGAGTGATGGCAAGGGCGAAATAAAAAGTATGATGTGTGTAAGGAAGAAAAACAAGAGAAAATGGGAGTGAGCGAATCAAGCGAGTAAACGCACTTTTCATGATCTTTTCACTTTTCATAATTCTGTGAATGTCAATTCTGTGAATTCTGTGAATGTCATGCATTTTCCGTAATGCTTTTTTTATTCTTCCTCATTTGTTTTATTAGCGAGAAATAATTTATATCAATCAATGCATAATTTCTTCCGATGTTCCGCTTTCTTTTGTTTCTCCCTTTTTGCCAGCAAAAAGATAATGGGTATATTCCCCTACACGCTGAGCTCATATGGCAAATCTGGAAGCATAAACTGGATTACTACTAAATGGAAAAAAATATATATATATCAAGCAAATTTAATAATTGGAAATGTAAATTGTACTAACATATCGAGTATGTTGATTGTGCATAAGTCCTACTGCATGAATATTGACAATGCACGGTATAAAGAAATTTAGTGGTGTCACTTATATATCATTTGAACAGCAAATAATGTCCATTTAATTTATTATTTCAGGGAAGGGGAAGTAAAAATAATCCTTACTAGATTGATATTTTAATGACGGGGTAATTATAAATATCACAAATAAAGAGGTGTAGAAAATATAATTTCTGATATTGTCGAAAGCAATATCTTACTTTTCTGATAGATGATCAATTACAAACATATTATTTGAATAAACAATCGTAAGGTTCAACAATTTATAAAGATCTAAATTTCTACAAATTGTTAGTAATTTCTACCTTCACACCCCATTGCTTCGTTATTTATGTTCCCTCTTTTATCTTTCAATTTCCTGTATTTTTGATTTGTCAAGGATTATATAGCCTATACATTTCTTCAATCTTAAATCTTATCTTTATCCTTTATTTCTAAATTTGCAAAATAGGCTTCAGCTACAAGTTAATTAAATTATTTTAAACTATTTGTTTTTCTTTATGCTTTTGATAAGTGGAAGTAACAATGCCAGTGTTTGTGCTGGTGGTCGTGGTGGTGGAGGTGTGCTGTTTCCCCGTGATTTCATTCTCGACATTATCCATGCCATCTTTACCATCATCACTATCATCATCATCATCATCATTTAGATTACAGGAAATTTGACGCATATTGTCGATGCTAAATGTCTTAAAGTCGAAACAGTGTTGGGGAAAGAGACAGAGGAATCTTAATCTTGATCTCAACGGAGAGAAAAGCTATTGTGCGTATCGGAACCTTTGAAAGTATTCAATTGTCAAATCAAAAGACGCGCGCGTGGCACGATTTCTATGAACATCCTGTGCTAAATTGCTCTCCTCGATAATAGGTCAGGAGGGAGTGCGGATTAGACATTCCTCATGAAAGAGAGTCTGGGGATCTATTGTTCATGACTTGGTGGAATGAACAATAAAAATGCAGTCGCTATCAGACAGGTGGCTACTTTGCTCGCTTGCGGAATGAATGAAGCCTAAAGTTTGAAAATAATCAATTATTCAAAGACATAATATGCAATGGGGCCCTTTTTTTGTCTAAAATTTCCATTATATTTTCATATTCATATTGCATTATATTATCCACACGAAAAAGAATATCCGGCATGTATTGTCCATTCCTTGGCATGTACGAGATGCATAGTTGGCCCAGATTACAGTCTGTAAATTGTCAGAATACCAGTATTATAATGACTGTAATCACAAAATTCTAATTGCGTAATTATTCATTATGTTTATCTTAATTTTGGTTACCCTGGAAGCCGCGGGGGGGGGGGGTCTCTTACTTCAAAACGGCTCAACATTAACATTTTTTGACAGTTTAAAAATGAGTGTTCACAAATATCAACGTTCATAATATTTTAATACTTTGCCAAAAACGCCCATATTATTTTGTGGGATTTTACACCCCAAACCTGTTAGTATTGAATCTGTCCGATCCCTCTTTATCTATATTTCGATATATCATCTTTAGTTTTCTATATTTTGTCTCCTTCTGACTGGCAATAACTTTGTTACAGTCGAAAGCCCGTATAGTATGTACGACGAATCGACCCTGACAAAATATGGCCAAACTTTTCACTGATTCATGCTTTAGAACGATAGTTGAGTGGGTCGCAAATGTTTGTTGCCGACACTGGATAGAAATCGCCTACATTATCCAAAACAGTATATAGTTGAGTGCATCGCACACCACAACTCGTATCCAGGTTACGATTTTTCTAAAACATGTTTTGCATTACGACAATATTGACAAGAATTGAAATGACATAAAATTTACACTGCGCTAATAATTTTGTTTCCCCAATAGCGGTAGTTTCGGAATACCGCGCATTCTGAAAAATTACAGGGTCTTGTTTTGAAGACTACACGAATGTAAGGGTACGGTTGGCTGCACTGTGAAGCTACATGGCTCCAATATATTATTGTAGATTGTGTGTGTTTGCGTGGGGATCGCAGCTGTGCTGTGATTGGTCACTTGATCGACGACAATGCCCTTTTTTGGAAAGGTCGGTTTCAATTTCGTGTGTATAAACCCTCTCACATTTCAGAGGAAATAACTTGAATAGCAAAATAGTATTTCATTAAAAAGAGCATTATTTTTCATATTTCTGTTTGTTCAATTTCATCAATAGATACGTCATTTGAAAGGGTAAACATTGAACTTTCATTTTATCCTCTTAATTTGTTGGTATCTCTATAATTACTGAGGTTATTTACTCTTTGAAATGTTCATGAAATCATAATTTTCTATGTTTTACTTATTGAAAAAAAACGATGTAAAATATTTCATCTTTTCTCATTTTTTCCGATTGCAAATATGAAAGGTCATAACATGATCATAAAGTTCATGAACCATGCATCATTTCATATGTAGAAGGTTTCATTATACAACGTACGGGTAAAGAGATATGACCGTTTTAAAATCGGTCTCTGCTTACGTTTCGGTCAATTTAGGATTCCCTCGAATATCCCTGGCACTAGAGGGGTATTGGGCATGGCATAGTAAGAGTTAAATGTCTTATTTGGGCACAAAAAAGAACACAGCATATTATTCTTAACATGTCATATTTTATTTCTATATTACTGAATAATCATTTCATCCAGTCTCACCTGCTTTTTTTAAGAGTATTAAAAATGGGCGTGGCGTATGATGTCAATAGGAAGTAGTGCCTTAGAGTGCCAAAACTGTCAGATTCATAATAAACACACCCTCAACCACAAATTACAGCCAACAAATGCTTATAATTATGCTTTATGTTAGCTTTCGGAACATGACAGGCTCCGTATTGTGATGAATTGCCTTTCTGTGTCCTAATTTGACCTCTGATGATCTTCAATTACCTTTAAATAAGCTGTAGGCCTACACGGCAAAATGCCATATCAGTCATATATTTATATTTGATTTGTCATAAGCTTTAATTTGGTACCAAACATAATACATTTATGTAAAATAGAGAAATTATATTTAAGAGGAATGTGAAAAAAGGGCGCGGCTTATGACGTCAATACAAAAAATTCCCAAGGATGCCCAGGTTGCACCCTTCGGATTCTTGAAGAAGACACCCTATACCACGATTTTGGGCAAAAAAAATCATATATACCCAACTTTACGGTCCTGTTGTTTGTTCTACTCGACTATCACGATTTCATGATATGAAAATGAAATGCAACTTGTTCTTGTCTTTCTGAAAACTCTCAATGTCGACAGATTTTTTCGCCACAGTTCGCTTTCGGCGAAATACAGATCCCGAACTATCGGCAAAATTGTATCCGGAGACACAAATATTCCGTAAGTGTTTATACCGTATATTTCATTATATCTTCGAGTTCTATTTTGTTTTAAATAAGGCAAATTTGCGACGATAAACATTTGAAAGACTTTCCTTCAGGAACTATTATCATGTCTAAGAAATATCACAATTTATTTTTTTAATCGTGATGCAGGATCCTTTCTTTATTAGTTCTATATAACCGAAATGGCTACCCTATTAAAAATGAAATTACTAAACCTTCTTACTCACCTTGTAGAACATATTTATCACATCAATGACAATTATGCAGAATGTCTAAAACTTTACACTTTTGAAATTGCTGCAAAATGAAGACGAAACATGATTCTGGGGAGAAAGTTTTTATGTTTGAAAAGCCCATCGTACTCGCCTTTCATTCGACGTCAATTTGATCAAAAGGTATTTGCCTAAGCACGAGTATTTCTTTTAAAAAAATTAACGAAAATTAGGTTGAGCAGGAATCAATAAAGATTTCAGCATGAACAATATTTCCGACCTTTTTATGACAGGTGGAAATAAAGTCATTGAGCTATCAGTATCAAACCTCTTCTCCAGGAATCATGAGTTTGTCATTTAACACTTCAAGAAAACTTTTGATTTCTTAATGATATTGTGGAAACAACCATGGATTTTATATTAATGCATTATTATAGATCTTGTGACGATCTTCGACGATGACTTAGTCCAGTTACGGATGCTAATGGCTTGCCTCGACGAACAAATGATGGAAGAATTCTGCAAGAAAGTAGACATACCTTTAGATGTAGTAGGACCAAACAAGCAGAGACCAGACAATATCGATCTTCGACGATGGAGAGACAATCACTTACAGTATACAGTGAAAGTCGTCTTCTCAGAAATAACTGGATTCATGACGAATAAAACTAAAGGTATCGGCCGAACGGAGTTGGGTGGTTTGCAGCTCCAGACTCTTTTTTATGAATAAGTCTGTTTCCATATACTAAAATTGAGTGGTGCGTACAAGTAAACATATTTATTTCATGCTTAAAAAAAGCAAAACAAGTGTAAATTCCTAACGGTATGTACATGTATAGTCTTAATTGTTGAACATTTTTCGTTTTATTGTATACATAAATTTGAAGAACTGTGCTTACAACCTTTCGCAAATAAATACCTGGGGGGGGGGGCGTTTCATAAAATTGTTCGTAAGTTCAGAGCGACTTTAAGAAAGACTGGTGAACCTTTCTTACGCGCTATCGCCAATGAATGTACCTTTTACCACAAGAAATGATCACCAGTCGTTCTTAAAGTCGCTCTTTACTTAACAGCTTTAGGAAACACCCACCCGATCAAATTAACCCTCTTTTGATAAGATTCAGATAAGAAAATAAAAAAGAAAATGATACAGATCATATTGCACATCTAGGCTGTATTCTGAAGTCGGGTTTACATGTAATTTAAACTATGGTTGTAAGTTGTGGTTTAACTATGGAAAGCCAGTTATTACATAAATCTATAACAATAGGGGTTCAATGTGTCAGCTCATTTGACTCCCAAAACATTATTAACTGCCTGGGAAGAATAAGTGTGACAATTGTCTTCACCATTAAATAATTAGTAAAGAGCATAGTAAACATGAGAAGCATTCACTGTTAACAAAATTTCGAAACGTTTGGCTTCCCATGATTTTAGCACAGAGTTATACCATAGTCTATATTAAACCTGACTTCAAAATACTGGCCGTAGTGTAGAAGTGATATAATTAGCTTTCTTAACGGCCTAAATATGAAAATTGAAAAGATGATAATATCGCATTTCAATCAAACTTCACATTTTCAGTAAACTTTGTAACGGATGAAGAACTTGATTGGCTGGTGTTTCAAGTGGCAACCGACGGCAAGGTGGAGAAATGTGTCGGGAAAAGATCAAAGAAGTTTGCAAAAAAACTAAGGGGTGAGCTAATACATGGTCAGTGATTCTCTTTTTGACGGGGAAAGGGAGAATGGCTTAATATTATGATAACGTCAGTATACGAAATGAACATTCGCATTATGGCATTAACTATCATCTACACTTTATATTGAAACTCAGGACCTTATACACATATCACTATATATTTTACAATAAAATTCAATTTTAGTAACAATTTATATAAATTAATCGCCCAAAAGAAGATATTTTTTATCGATTTGTGAAAATCGATGTCCTGTTTCATGTTAAATGCAAGATGCCATGACTAATTCATCTGCTAAATGTATAGTTGTATATTCTAACGTGTATTTTACATCGAAGTATCATGATTATTATTAAATGAAGCTACACACAGCTTATTGGCTGACGAGCGGGATGGAGAGTCTCAACCTAAGTTTGAGCGATTACATTCACAAGAAGGACATGAAGGAGCAGTCGCCGAAACAGCAGGTTCTCACAAAGAATCGCAGGAGGAAGATACATCATCGGATGCTCTGCTGCAACAGCTCAAGTTATGGAGAAACAACCATAAAGAGAAGAAATGTCGAAAATCATTGAGATCAGCTTTGAAGCATGTAGGGCTAGAAGGTAAAAGCGATTTGAAGTTACATTAGATCATCCTTTCCCTGTTTTTTTTTCTTCATAGGCTGTACACTCATGCGTTTCCTTTTTGTAATAATAGGACACTGGATTCTATGATAAATGAAACCATCAAAACGTAAACAAAAAATATTTTTAATGGATGGTATTTTAGAGTTTGAATAGATTGAATGTTTGTTATGTTCAGCCCTAATTGTTCGTAGTCCACCCCTAATTGTTTGTAGCTCCATTGATATACTAGTAATTACAACATGATATAATTTATTCATATTTTGTTTGACACACGCTTTCCTTGTCATTCATATTATTCATTGGCTTTTAGTGACATGAATCATGAGATTGATATGATTGTTATTATAAGTTTAAATAAAATCCTATGATTTGTAAAGAAAAAGGTAAAATTAATTTCAAGTAGGACTATTGAGTTGGGAGTATCACACAAAATAATGATCATCTATGCACATTTGATTGATCCCAATAGAATGCATCGTAAACAAGACGCCACGGGAAAAGGTGTATGAAGTAGAGATTGTACGAGCAGCCTTTCACATATTGATGAGGGACGTTTACCCCGTCATAGAAGAACTGGGCATTGACCGGAAGACGATCCCGAAGTACATGAGACAGTGTCCTGTTATAGGCAAAGGATCGTTGGATCTTCTGTTTAAGATCTGCGAAGGGAAGGACAAATCGAAAAGCTACAATCGTCTTGATTTCTGTGTAAAGCTCACAAATATGGGTTATGTCGATGTTGCAAGATCTATATATTTAGGTACGATATCACTGACACAGGGACTGCGCCAGGGTATTATGATAATGATGGGGAAAGACCTATTATTTCAATCGACTAACATGGGTACTGCTCTGAAATAATTCAAGAAATGAAATATGTAATCAATTATATTAGCCTCATATTCCGATTAGTAGAGTGGAAGCGCCGTGGTGAAGCGGTTCCAATTCTCACCTTGTAATCAGAGGGTCTTGTGTTCGAATCCCACCACGGCCTAGCGTGCTTTGGCATGGCGTCAATCCACACTTTGCCATTCTCCACTCAGGTGCTAAATGGGTACATTGTAGAATGCGAAAACATATGTAGTATGCTTAGCAATTGAGTCATGGAACTCTCAATGGAATACTTTCCAGCAGGGGCAAATGCAGGATTTTCCAAGGGGGGGGGGGGTTCACATCCCCCCTAAAAAATGACAAGCACAACAGAGGTTTCACTAAAAATGAAGTATTTCGTCCCACGTAAAATTTGACAAGCACACTTGAATATGAGTGACATATTTACATTTAAAATATTGGGAGGATTACGGGTCTGATGGATCAACGACTGCTCCCCAAGGAGTGGAAAATGCATACATTTTGGGCGGCCATGGATATAATAATAATAACATAAAGCGATTAGAATCATTAAGTGCTAAATGCGAAAAAATGTTATTACTATTCATATTATTATCAATATTGATTTTTTTATTATTATAATTATCATTATTATTATAATTACTAGTGTCAATTATTACTAGTGTCATTATTTTTTGTTAGTATAATTATCATCAAAGTTATTTTGCCTTCTTTTCAAAATATCAATAAAGATCACGAGATGAGTATAAGTGAGTTAGCTAGTATTGCCTCCGTACTGCACAGACGGGACCAAGCAAAGTTTGAGCCTCTTATTCATAAATTGGATTTGAGACCTGATGAACTTCCAGAAGATCATGGAGCACAGTTTGAGACATACTGTTTAGAAGTGCTAAGGACTTGGAAGGAGAAGATCAGACCCGTTCCGTACCACTACAGACGTCACATCGTTGAGGGTCTCCAAGCAGTTGAATGTTCTGATCTTGCTGATGAAGTTCTGACAGGTAGTCTTCGTATTTCATTCAGAATTTTCAGTGACTTATATCGGGGAGGGGCAGTAATCAAATTTGTTTATATGCAAAAAATTACTTTTGTTCTAAGGTCACATTTAGCTTGGCTGTGAATAAAATTAACATGCTCGATCTGCAATGGAACATACGTATTGTTTCAATGGGAAACACATTAATTTTTTGAAAGTTTTTTTAATATGGTTAATATTATTTTGCTCAGTTCTTATGCATTAATTTGAATTGACATTATGTCATTTTAAATAAGAATAAATGGACTGAACTGAAGACTCTCGCAACACCCATAAACTATGGATTTGTCCCTTAATTTGATTGACTGGATTTATTCCTTTTCATTCAAATTCAACAACAACGTAATATACATAAATAAAAAAAAAAACCCTCTGAATGACAAAGCTGTTTAATGTGGCTTCCCTGCAAAATCGATTAAATATTTTTGTTAAATTTCTATCAAGCAAAATATATATTTTGATTCCTAATTGTTGTATCTAATTCAATTTTTATCTTCACGTCCGTTCGGTGATAAGTGTCTATGGATGACAAGGGGAGCGTAAAATTGCTGAATATTCAGCGTTATAATTTTGAAAGGTGTCAGAATTTGCTTCTATATTTAGATTGTTTCATTTGTCGAATACACCTCCTCCCCCACAAAAAAACACACACACGCAAGAAGAAGAAGAAAATAAATCATGAATCGTTTTCAATTGATTAGCCGAATTCTCACATCCTCGGCTTTATAACCTGGAACTAATAGTTTTGGCTATTTCTTTCACCAATGCTAATAATTTGCTTGAAATCATTGTTTCCTACTTTCAAAGGCCTTTATCGACATGAATATCCCGACGAAGATGTCATTGAAGATATCTGCAGTAGACTTGATGACGGTCAAATACGGAATCTTCTTCGAATCCTGAAACTTAAGCCTGATCATGATGAACAAGATCGGAAAAAAATAAACAAAATGATTGTACGCTGGGCGGACAAGTGGATGAGAAAGTATGATTCCTCGGCTATATCATTTAAAGAGAGAAGATCAGTGAACGATGAGCTTGTTAGAGCAGGGTTTTATGAGTTAGCCCATGAAATCATGGTACTAGAATATTCCAAGTTCTAATATAGGAACCACATGCTCAGTATTTTTGTCTTTATTGTTAGATATTGATGGGTTCTGTTTCATCTGTAAAAATGTGAAATCTACCTTTAATGTATGAATTTGATAGTTTCGTCTGTGTTTTATTTGTTATTCTTCAACAACATGAACAAGAGATTGCTAGCGTTTCCGTGTTCAAAATGCAGAATTGACGTGCATACTTACACTGTACCAAACAATATTATTGTACGTCATTGTACAATTGCGTGTAGACACGAAAATAGGTTCGATCTTTATAAACTTTTGAAATAAACTATTTCATGAAAATTAGAATATAATGAAAAGCATGCATTGATCACTGATCAAATCAAGTGATGAGTCCAGTGCTTCTCCAGGTAACATTAATCTCTCGATCCATTTGAGCATGAGTAAACATTAATGATTTAATGACAGCTTTTTAAGAACTAACTTAAATCATGATAGATTCGAAAAATAACCAAAAGAGTGATAAGTTCCGTTATTTGCACTTAGTTGTAATCCAAGTTTTACCGCAGCCGATCCTAGAATGTGATGGGATTGAGGACGGAAAGATGAATTGTAGCAGCAGCAGTAGAAGCTATACATGTAAGAAGCGGATATCATAACATGTGCTTTTATAAGAGCCCGGTTTCTATGTATTAATGTGCAATTAAAGTGTTTGCTGTATTTTATGGAAAAAAATGCTATCTCAGCTTTCCTATATGAATGTAAGATACTAAAGCACATTAATCATTCGAATGCTTAGATTAAGGGTAGGCGTAATATGATTTCAATCAGTATGACTTCACAACTCTCTGCTTTATTTGTGTACATATTGTGTGAAAGACGGTGAGCGATGATCACTGTGTAATATAAAAATATGTTGTCGTGCGTGCCAAAAATATCCGTACAAAAATAAATAAATAAAACAGGCAATTGTGCATCTCTAAAATAGGAAAGAAAAACAAACTTTATCTTTTAACTTAACGTTAAATCACCGATTAAAAAGTAGGTAAGTGGTTAGATTGAAGCTGTCTGACTTCAATGTAAGAGCAAGCCCATGGAATCTAAACTTTTATTAAACTTTTCGATTTCTATTCATTGTGGTCAAGACAATTACCAGCAGACCAAACTTCCGATTTCATCTTTACAGACATTCGGAACCTAATACAGAATTCCGTCTAAAGATAATACAAATGCCTACTCTTTGATCGAAGGTAAGGGCATGGTCTAAGTCTGTTTATAAATTATGGAAGGCCAAACATATCAAAATTTTGCTGATTGTTTCTTCTCATGATGAATGAGGAAGAAAATAAATGTGATTGCATTTTTTTTTCACAATAAGTTTATTGGCGAATTCGCTGAGTAAAAAAGAAATACATTTATCCTGGTTGGGCACCCTTTTGCTATACACATCAAAGAGTTAGACTGCGGTGTAAGATTGACCTCGGGTCAAAGGCAAAAGATGTATACCTGTTTGTTGTATATTGTTGGTGTGTGTGGGGTGCGTCTGCATGTGTGTTTCACTCCATTTTGATAGGCCCTGGATGCATGTTATTTTAATTTCAATGAATTTCTAAATATTACGTTGTATTAACTTCCTGATTTGCAAAGATTGCAGAATCGTTTACTGCAAAATGATTATGGAAAGATATTGCTGACAAAATCGATCAAAATCAATTCGGTAATATAAGAAATTTGTATATATGTCAGTATCTTATCGGATTACTACATGCTTTATACGGTTACGCTGAAAAGCCTCTTTCTGTATCCACAATTTTTTTGACTGATTTCTCGAAAGCTTTTGATTGAATTAATCATAATTTGCTCGTCAATAAATTATTAAACCTTCATGTTCGACCATGTGTAATCTCTTTGGTAATTGATTTCCTCCCTCGATAGTCGTCAGCAGGTTGTAAAGTATAAAGGCCAATTATCTTATCTTAAACATAATGGTGTAGGTGTGCCACAAGGGACTAAACTTGGCCCGATTCTATTTCTAGTTATGATAAACGATGCCTGTAGAGATTCTAGTATGTCATATTTCACATATGTAGACGATCTGACGATAGTAGAATGTAGATTAAGATCACAAACACCACAGTTGCAAGTTCAGTTACAATGTATTCATTCATGGACCTTGGCAAATAGTATGAAATTGAACCCACTAAAATGCTGTTCAATGTCATCTTCTTTCTCTAAGCGACCTTAACAACCATAGTTTTTTTTGTATATTGATGGCATCCCATTACCTTCTGTTAATAGTCAAGATACTTTGCGTCATGATCCAATCAGACCTAAAATGGAATGCTCATGTTTAAGAAATTATCAAAAAATGTAACAAAAAACTATTCATGTTACGTAGATAAAAAATCTACAACCTTCCTGTTTGTGATCTAGTCACCGTTGATATTGGCTACGTAAGACCAACCTTGGAGTACTGTGTACCTCTTTTTACGTCTGGTCTTACTAGCAGACAGATTAATGATTTGGAATCTATACAAAAAAGAGCTTGTCGAATTATTCTTGGATCATCAAAATACAGTTGATATGATGATGCATTGGTTGAGCTGGGATTACCAACTTTATTGTCCCGATGAGAAAAACTTACTCAAGATTTTGCTATTTGTTTTGAAAAAAAATTACTTATGTCAGTCTTGGTTACCTCCTCAAATAAATAATATTTTCCTTCGAAATGCAAACAAATATACAAAATTCAAATACAAGACAAACAGATTTGAAAACTGGGCCATCCCTATTCTTGTACGTGTGCTTAACAAATATTACAAATCATAACTGAAATAATTTGAAAATTCTTAAACTTTTGATATAAATGCATGCTTAGAAATTGTGAATTATTTTTGATAACCATTGACGTATTGTGTTTTATTAAAAGTTGTATTATGAATGATTTTATCAATCTATCATATATCCATCTTTATAAATAAATTATTGTGCAAATGTATGTGAATAATTTTGAATGTCTGTATTTTTTACCATGTATTTTTAATTGATACCCTGTAAAGCATGTGTAGTTCAGTTTTTACTGCGAAACATGTCTATTGAATAAACCATTAAATGAATAAATGAACATACTGTATGATAAGGTCATAGCATAATTAATTGGTGACGTGATGATTCAAATATTTTTTGAGTTGACATTTACCGCAGTGATTGCATGTCAGTCTGCTCTAAAATATTAATATAAGTCTATCAGTAATATTCATCAATTATCAATGTCTTTGTAAAGTTTAGTGTTGAAACACAATAAAGAGAAATTCATGCAGTATCATTTTGTTTCAAGAAGTTGTAATTTTATTGCCTTGTGTGAATAAGATTGCATCTTTGGGATGAATATACCGAATGCAAATCTTTGATGCAATATACTCAAATTCTTGTAAATGGCATTATGACACGTGATTTATCGTCTGGTCTCCCTAATAGCGACTAATCGTGCACCTTCATTATAGTTCAATAAGGTAGTTGACCACTTGACTTTCGGCTAAAATTCATTGAAAAGGAAGAAATGATTTTGTAAAATTTTGTATCAAATTGTGAATCAAATCATAATTCTCTATCAATATTGTGATCGGCATATTAGAAATAACTGTTAGCATTCATGCTTTTTACAGTGACGCATTAATTACCCTAACATGTAGTGATGTAGCATGAGCTCACAACAGTCCGCCACGAGGGGATTCGTTAATTTTGAGAATTCTTTCTAGATATTTCCATTGTTGATGAGGTCTATTATCGATTGGTCTAATGCCAACTAAATACCAACTCGTCATTTGGTCTACCATCATTTTGTCCACTATCCACATGGTATAAGTGCCATTTCGTCCACTCACCATTTGTAATTAACAAGTTGGTCCAATAGCCATTTAGTCCGTATACCATTTGGTCTAATTGGACTAAGTGCTAATTAGGCGAAATGAAATGGATATTAGACCGATTGGTTATGAATATGAATGATAATTGGACAATATGGTTAGACGAAATGTTGATGGACGGAATGGCTTTAGACTATTAAAAAGAAGGTAGACCGTGCAATGAGTGGACAATTTAGCAATAGACGAATTGGCAATTCACCTTGATAAGGGGCCGATGAGGTTTGTCAACGGTTCATTGAGGTTGAGGTTATGGTCTTTACATTTTTTTTTGGGTAGAGGAAGGCAACTGCTATCAGTAGATGGCATTATATGGTAGGGTGTCATTAGTGAAACAAAATATATATTTGTACTAAGAAGAATGGGCCTATAAAATCCGTTAAAAATTTATGTTATAAGAGAACAATGTTAGTCAACTGAAAATAAATTGATCTAACAAGTTAAAACCAGAATCAATTGCAATTCAATTCAGAGTCATTAAAACTCATTAAAAGCAATTTGCAACATGAAATCATCTTGAATGGTGCATTGTGATCATGGAAATAGCAAGGTTCCTGTGCAATACAATATTGTGCGAAGATTCCAAGACAAACATAATTCATAGTTATTTATGATTATTCGGTAATCACGCATTTCATTTGCATTATAAATCACCCGGTATATAAATATGGTAATACAAACATTGAACTTGGTTATGTATACATGATTTATGGATATTTGTGTTTGCTTCCTAGTACAAATATATGCTGTTGCACTAATGACACGCTACCATATTATGCTATCTACGGATAGCAGTTGCCTTCCTATATATATATATATATATATATAAATATGTATTTACATTAGACGGTATAAAACAAACAAAAGACCATAACTTCCACCTCAATCAACCTTTAAAAAATACACATCGGCACCCATCAAGGTAAATTGCAAACTCGTCCACTCATCACACGGTCTACCTTCATTTAGCCTAATGCAATTTCTTTTGAAAATGATATCCAAACTGTGCTAAAGATATTTTACTTTAACCACATGAGCATGAATGTAAATCAATAAAACCTCCTTCCATGAGCTTCTTTGTAAGACTGTTCTACATGAAACATGCAATTTGATGTCAACAAAATATGAGCAAAGTAATCATAAACGTTTATCATCTGATCCAGGGTGGGTATCAAGTTCAAGTGTCTACATTATTGAGTCGCAATGATAACCAACGATGATAAGAATGATAAGAGTTTTTAAGTTCACCCTCTCCATGTAGTCTCTTTGCCATGTTCACGAAGATGAATTTGAAATTATATTAACGATTGATGTCTAACTTTTGTATCACCTGCATAGCAGAACGAGACTGTAGGTGCTGCTTTTCCAAGGTTAAGTCTTTGAAATATCATAACTTCCAAAGTGTATGAACCTAGAGTGCGTCCCCCAAAACCAATACACTTTTGAAATGGCTGCCAAATAAAAAATATAGCACTATGGGGAAAAACACTTACATATATGGAAGCCAATAAAGTCAACTCTCAAATGACAACAAAAAGTTTGAAATCTATTTATGCTTGAGCGAGCACTGCCCACTGAAACAAAGGGTATGAAAATTAGGCTGGGCCGGAATTAACCTTCCTATTTATGTCAGTTTTCGAAAGGCAAATCCTTTGGAACTTGCAAAGTTAAAGGCGTTGTGATAAATTAATGATCAATCGTGACCAGTTTTGGTTGTTTAAGCAAATTTCATACATTATTAAACTGAACTTTAATGCATTAGTGAAGACAAATTACACTTTTTGGGCAGCATTTCAACTTTATCACGTGAATCTCAGCAATGTGTTCATGGGAGTCGGGAGAATAAGGGGTGAGATAGGACTTAAGTTGGAGAAGTTAATTGGTTGATGGAATAAGGGTCAACAGAACATTCAGCCCCCCCCTTCCTGTCTCCCGCTCTCCCGGCCCCTCCTGTTGAGAGACTGACAGCTATTGTCATGTACGCGTGAAGTCCAGAGCAGAATTTAATGATACATTCTTAATTGGGACATCAACTTATCCTATATCAATCATTTAATCAACAATTTATCAGTAAATCAAGTCATTCAATGTGCAATGTGATCAATCAAACATTGAGGTTTATTTTCAATAAATTATTTCATTAATCATCATAATCATAAATCTTTTAGAATCGTTGAGTGAAAAAAAAGACCACCAGCCACCGGCCACTTGGCAGTTATGTTTTGAATAGGATACAATCCAGGAAGTGAAAGAGAGAGAGAGAGAGAAAAAAAGTGGGGAATTGGAGGTGAAGGGGGGCGGATGCCTATGACTATTAATTTGTGAAAGGACGAAAAGAAGAGGAATGCCCTTTTAACCAAGTCTTAGCATATCTCGCCCTCTTGCTTGTAACATGTACCATCACATTACTCTGACTCTCAGGAAACACACTTCTGAGGTCCACAAGATGAATATGCTACACTAAAATTACAATTCCTGTTCACTCATACATTAAATTTCAATTAAGTAACTCATGAAATTTGCCTAAGAAACTAAAACATATCTCACTCATTAATTTAGCATAACAACCTTAGCTTTGCAAGTTCCAAAGGACTAACCACTCAAAAAACTGTCAGGCTAATTCCTATCCAGCCTAGCCGAGCTTAGTCTCTCAGGTGGACAGAAGGGGGGAGGGTCGAGATGGAGGGAGGGGTTGCTAAATGTTCCTTTGACCTTTATCCCATCAACGTACTACACCTACCTAAGTCATATTACCCCTATTCTCCCGACTCTTATGAACACACTGCTGAGATCCACATGAAAAAGTCAAAATGCTGCACTAAAAATTGCAATTCATGATCACTCATGCATTAAATATCAATTTAATAACGCATGAAATTTTCTCAAACAACACACTGATCACAATTGATCATTAATTCACCAAATACAACCTTTAATCTTCACGTGATTGAATAAACAGAAAACCTTATATACATAATGCAAACTTTATGTTAACAAGATAAAAATGATCTCGACAGAGGATGGCTAACTACAAGACAGGTACAGCTATACAAATGGCGGTCAAACGAATACACCTCTCTCTGTGGATCATATCTGCTTTTGTTATCTACTTCTCTTTAGGTATGTAGTGATTTATTTATATTGTATGTAGTATTTTTTAAATGTCTAATGACCGAGTAGTTACTAGGCTTAACGATGTTACGTATAAGCCTTTAGAGCAGACACATTCATATCAAGGTAGTTTGGCCAAAATTACGTTGTAACGCTCCACCCACACATACATATAAAGCTTCGTTTTGCCTCTATCAAATTCGAAAGGGGAAGGGGGTTGTGGAGCCGTGATATGTGATATGTGCAAACGCCGGGATATGTGCAAACAACGGTATATGTGCAAAATTTCGCCGGGATTTGTGCAAACGCCACGCTGGAAAATGTGCAAATCTGTCAAAATTTATCAACGGCATCTGTTCAAACGTGACGACGGGATATGTGCAAATGAACAATTTTCACGGGAAAAGTGCAAACCTCCGGGATATGTGCAAATTACTGTTTTTATCCATATTAAGGATATTTATCATGAAATGTTTCATAACATTACTGTTAAAATGAGAAACATGCCTGCATAAGGGAGAAGCTACAGCTAGTGTCATCGGCAATGAAACGCTTTTCAGAGAGGCAGTGGGGGGGGGGGGGGGGCACCAGGCTTAGTGGACATTTGCTCTGGCGACAATTGCTCCGATGGAAATTCTAAACATTAAGCGAAACATAAAAGCTAACCTCCAAAACTAAATACACCCTAATCGTAATCATGACAATATTCTGAACCAAAAACTCTATCACAATCCTAAAACTTATCCTATGCCTTCTGAGATATTAATTGTCGCAATTTTCGCAGGAGTATATGTCGTGTCACCTTAAAGGGACATTTAGTACTGTTTCGAACACTGCATGGGGCAATTATTAAAGGGGGTGGGAGAGGCAAGCATGATTTCCACTGATGCACACATTGAACTTGATCTGTTGATTTCATTTCCAGATTTCATCAGAAGTTGTCGAATTTCTTTAAAATTTAATTATAAACCCAAAATGTTTTGATTACTATGCCATTTGATATTAATTTTTTTATGAATCTATGAACATTCAAACAAGACATTGTTTCCTATCTCTTTTAACACACCCAAAGTGACGTCAGCTTGTGTAATATCAGCCACATGTGTAAAAACACTGTACCCACTAACGTATATAAAAATATTTCCCACACAATCATGTCATACTAGCGCACTTTACCAACAAGAGGCATTAATTTTGAACTATATACCCACAAATGCGATGCACTTTACTCTCTAAATGAAATATTTTTAGGTTGCAATTCATACACCTCGATTTTACAACGAATGTTCCATATGATATGAATGCAGGGGCTGCGATCCGGGGGAAGGGGGGGCAGGGGGTTCACAGTGCCCCCACTTTTTGAAGCACTAAACAGTTTTCCCTTTTAACCCAAGAACTTTGCCCCTTTCATCTTAGAAGGACCTGTTTATGTGTTAAAGTGTGCCCCTTTACCTTTTTATAAATATAAGTGCCCATTCTCGTATCAGATAAGTTTCCATTCCTTAAAACCGTTCTTTTCATGCCCTGTCATTGTCCGTTTTCCTTATTTCGCGTTCTCATCCCTTCTAAAAGTGCATATTTTAATAATAAAAATCATTTTAATATGTTCCTCTCGCCCCTTTAACCCTATCTAAGCCGGGGGGGGGGGGGGGCCTCGGAGGCCGATGCTGGTAGTCTCCTTTTCCAGACCCAATGCGACCTTACCCTACAAGATGAAGGTTATTAGTTTACTTTTTAATACTCAGTCTTGGCCATATATTCTTCCAAACAACAGGATTAACGCTATACCTGGACTAGCTAAGCGTAGTCTTTACTCAGAACCCGGTGGTTAAAAAGAGAAATAAACTTTACAATTTAAACCTCACCATCTTCTAAACCATTGCCATGTCATCAAGCATATGGATATAGAGTTATTATTTTCTCCAGACCCAGTCATTTGAAAAAAAAAATCAAGAATCTTCGAAACGTCAATCCCGTCATCTTCAATACAAGAACCTGTAATGTAGCACATGGGTATACAGCGTAATTATACAGTGGGTGTACAGTGTAGTTTTTTTAATAAATGGATTTGGAGTAAAGGCTATGCTATAGGTACCCGTGCTTTGTTATACTTATAGACTATTAGTTTGGAAGATGATGGGGTCTTACTATTTAAGTTTTTTTTATCACCAGGTTTGGAGTAAAGACTACACTCTATATCCATTTTTTTCCCACAGATATGAGACGGTGGGGTCGTCAAATTGAAGATCTCCTAATTTTTTTTAATAACAGCGTCTGGGGTAAAGACTGTGCTCTTATATCCATGCTTTCTTACAGGGTCTTATTTTTTAAGATTATAACATAATTTTTTTAAACGGGTCTGGAGTAAAGACTACGATATGTACCCTTGCTTTATAACGGAGTCTTAGTCTTGGGTATTAATTCTGAAGGTTTTTTAATCAAACCTCTGGAGAAAAGACAACGCTTTATATCCATCTTTTTCACAGGGATGAGACTGTGGGGTCTTGAAAATTTGTTTAAATAAACGGGTCTGGAGAATTGAGAATACGTTATATACACGTTCTTTATAACAGAGTCTTAGTAGTGGAAGATGGCGGGCCTAAAGGAGAAATATATTGATTATGAATGTGGTCTTATTATATATGAATGGAAAGGTAATGATGTGGGGATTATCAGTGGGTCATTAAAAAAATACCGAAAATAATACATTAGGTGAAAATCGCCGATTAAAAAACGCTAAAATGCCTCTCCGAAATATGCCTCGCATCGGTCTCTGAATTGACTCAAATTTGATGACGTCAGTGTCTGTACGAAAGGCGTGATTGGCTCTCCCACGTGAAGCTCCACTTGCATGCAAAACCAGTTGCGAGGGTACGTTTTCTCCACACTGTCACTGAATACTTCGATCACGAAATGAAAGAAAACCCAGAATTTTATCTAGATTTGGATTTTCAAATTGATGATTTTGAAGATGAAGAGAATGATGATGAAATGAACAACAAAGTGACATAGTTGGAGGTAAATTGGGGGAATTACGAGGTTTTATCGTAATTTAAAAAATAATACAAGATGTTACTATATTTTTATATAGATAAATGATTCCCCGAGTTTCGTAATTTTGTAAAATTAATGAGATAAAAATTACATCTAACAGAACGAGTGACAATCTATCCCAGCCACATGAAGTTTATCGTCGGTGCATACCGTCTGCTGCTATTCGTTGATTTGCCTTCAGGTTCGGATTATATTCACTTGTTTGTAAGTACAGTTATATCATTATTTTCCTTCTTCATAGTCACAGAGGTAAGAGGGCATGCCGGTAAGAGACTCTGTCTGGACAGTGTGGTAATTCATTTTCATGAATTCAATTTGGCCCGCGCGGTGTAGCTAGCACTTTTAGCAGCTACATGAGTTGGTAGCGAATCGGCATGTGATCGTGTTGCAAGTTGAATTGTCCGACTCATCATCATTTTTGTTTTGAATAATATTTTATTTTCTGTCTCTTTCAAATCAATAGGTTTACAATCACAATTCATATAAATAAAGATTATTTGTATGTATACAATCAATAAACAATCAAACAAATAAATATATCAATATCAATGAGATTACGAATATTTTTAAAATGATTACAAATGAAATTAAACTGCTAAATTTCTCTTCTATAACAATGTGAAAGCAGAGGGGAAAAACCCGTATCAATCGACAAAATAAAAAAAACGTACTTTGTAAAAAATGACTTTTTCCCTGAATAGAATAGAAATAATCTCTTTCGCACATATTAATTGTACAAGAAATAAAAAAAGGATAAAAGATTATTTTGAAGGTTAATTAGAGGAAGGTTATCCTAAAACGTCCCTACACACTCACCTTACCCCATACCCCCTCCCCCCTCATCTCTCTCCCCAGACACTCACACAAGCTCACTTCAACTCACCACCACTCACAGCTCCCCCCCCCTCTTCCCCGTCACAAAACTCACACATCCATCTACACACGTACACCCACACACAATCGGCGTAATTCCCCCAATTTACCTCCAACTACGTCACTTTGTTGTTCACTTCATCATCATTCTCTTCATCTTCAAAATCATCAATTTGAAAATCCAAATCTAGATAAAATGCTGGGTTTTCTTTCATATCGGGATCGAAGTATTCAGTGACAATGTGGAGAAAACGTACCCTCGCAACAGCTTTTGCATGCAAGTGGAGCTTCACGTGGGAGAGCCAATCACGCCACTCGTACAGACAGTGACGTCATAAAAAAATCCCCAATTTCGCGGACATAATTCTGCGTGTTTGAAGCATTCAGAGAGAGAACTTTAAACTATCACTAACTGAGTTTCATCGGTCTCCATGATAAATGATGTACACCATCGTGTTCTTCTTATTTTCTCCTTTAATTTGATATATGATTCTCCATTTTTACGATTTTCAATATATTTCTTAAATAGTTTTGAATTTGTTTAATCACCCGGTCTGGAGCAAAAACTACACTCTAAACCCAGTAACCACCGATAGCTCAGTTGGTAGAGCGGAGGACTGTAGATGATTGATGATTAACCTTATGTCGCTGGTTCGAATCCGGCTCGGTGGATGTGTTTTTTTTGGCGCAAATATTCACTACTGAATGACACGCGCCGTATAAGCTAAAACAACAACAACAACAACTTATTCGATAGGAATTAGACGGTGAGGTATTAAATTATATTTTTTTTTTATTGATACAACAAGGTCTAGGGTAAAGATTACATTCTATATTCATTTCTACAAGGTCTTAATTTGGTAAACGGTGAGGTGTTGCAGTTTTTTTTTATTATTTTTGAATGGCTATGCTCCTTATGTATGCTTTAGTACAGGATCTTAGTTCAGAAGGATCTTCAAATGATTAAATGACCGGGTCTGGAACATTAAAAGACTACACTCTACATCCATGTTATTCCAAACGATAGTGGGTCTTCAATTTAAGGTTGGTGCCCCCCCCCCCCCCCCCCCCGCCGCCTCTCTGAAAAGCGTTTCATTGCCGATGTCATTGTAGCTTCTTAATACCAATGAATAGACCATTTAATTCTCTTTAAAATGATACCCTACTTTATTGATATTGTTTTTCCTACAAGATATATAGGGGTGGTACTTGCATGTGACGTCACAAATGAAAAGACAAAATTCTCGTAATCTAAGTATTATCTTTGATTCATTTTCCTTAAATTTTCTCCAATATATTTCATGATTTTCTACTAATTTCTACAATAAAGTTTAGGTGGCATTCCCCTTCAAAGTTTACCTGACGCTTTAGAAGAGGCATTGCTGTTTCTACAGTGCGTCCCAAAAAAAACTATACACTTTTGAAATGGCTGCCAAATAAAAAATATATCACTTTGGGGGAAAACACTTACATACATGGAAGCCTATAAAGTCAACTTTCAAATGACACCAAAAAGTTGGAAAACTTTTCATGCTTGAGCAAGCACTGCCCACTAAAACAAAGGGTATGAAAATTAGGGTGGGCAGGAATTAGCCTTCCAATTTCTTTCAGTTTTTGAGATGCGAGTCCCTTGGAACTTGCAAAGTTGAGGATGTTTTGATAAATCAATGATCAAGCATTATCAATTTAGGTTTTTAGAGCAAATTTTAAGAATTATTAAATTGAAATTTAATGTATGAGTGAACATGAAATACAATTTTTCACTTTTTAAGTGGATCTCAGCAATGTGTTCATGGAAGTCAGAATAGGGATAGGACTTAGGTGGGGGAAGTAGGTTGACGGGATATGGGTCAACAGAACACTTAACCCCCCCCCTCTCTCTCTCTACCCCTTTCACCCCTCCTGAGAGACTAGCCTTTGCTAGGGTGAGCAGGAATTAGCCTTAATTCCTTATTTTTTTTTGAGGTGAGTCCTTTGGAACTTGCAAAGTTAAGGGTGTTATGCTAAATTACTGATAAATGGAGATCCGTTTTGGTTTCTTAAGCAAATTTCACGAGTTACTAAATTGAAATGTAATGCATGAGTAAACAGGAATTGTAATTTTAGTGTAGCATTTTTCGTTTATTATGTGGATCTTAGCAAGTGTGCTTGTGAGAGTCAGAGTAATGTGATGGTACCTGTTACATGCAAGGGGATGAGATAGGGTAAGACTGGGTTAAAGGGACATTCTTCTTTGTGTTCTCTTACAAATTACATGTCATGTACTCACCCCGCCCTCCACCCCTTTCTTTCTCTTGGTTGGTATTGTGGTAAATTGAATTTTCTTGCAAAATCATTGTTTCTTAGGAGACACCTTACGAGAATTGTAAGCGAAAGTGAATCTATTTTTGGTCGGCATTTTCCGTTGTTTAGTCACCTGTTACGTAACGTCAATGATGTTGTTACTCAAGAAAGTAAAAGTAGTTCCTCAGATTTATAGCTGATTATTCTCATAAATACATGATGTGTATGATTTTTGTGTTAAAACCATAGTTGTTTCCATTATACTTTCCATTGATACTAAATGTAGTAATATGTCATAAATATTTGTGATGTTGTGGAAGGATATTTATACCAGGTAGCGTTCAAGTGTAGGTGGCGCGAAAGAATAAGCGTTTTGGTTGTTACGGTGGTAGGATAAATCAGATAGCAATTGGTGACGACAGTGTACGTTAGGGTTACATGTTCGCTCTTCCAAGTCAAGCTCGACAAGGAGGCATGTAAGTTTGAATCTAAAATATATCGTTTGTCAGTTTAAGATTTTGACTACGTTGATATCATTCTTAAGAAAAACATTATTACGGAGAGTAGAGTTGAATGTCAATTTAATTTTGTATATCTGATACAAGATCGTTATATGCTTCATGTTATTGTTATAGTCAATTTCACATTCTAAAAGAGAAGATTTCTTATGATCAGTTTATAAAATGAAATTATATCATGTTTGTTTTCTATGAGATCGAGTATATTAAGCGAAGTTGATTTTCTTGTCAGTATTTTGTCATGATCAGATTTGTATACCCCCCCCATTCGCTGTACGTAGAAAATGAATGAACTTTATTTATTTTGATTATATTTGGCGAGTGATAGCAGTAGTCTTAGTAATTCAGACTCGATTAAATTAGATGAGTTTTAGGAAAAACCATACTAGTTAATTTTGTTATGTCAATTTTTAGGGAATTGACGTACCATGTATGAGCGATGCCGAGTGAAATCTCCGGAGGGTGACTTGGTGGATGTACCCTGTTATCTCTTGGCCTATAGTAGGGTGAGTTAGTTGGTAGGATGGCCAAGTTATGGTTATTTTGTTGTGATTTACATGTATAATAAGGCAATAATTGTTTAAATATTATATTGTAATGTACTTAAAAAGAATGATTTTTAATCTGTGCTGTATTATTGCTATTATCATTGGTTAATTGGAATATATTTTTTTGTAATAATTACGACTTCATTGAAAAGTGATCAATAACTCTTCTTAGTAATGTTATAGACTTATGAACAAGAAATGAATTTATGTATATTTACATGCAATTTTTGTTGTATAATTTCTGCGGATTATTGAATTAAATTCATGATTACATATATTATCATGCATTTGATTAATGAAATACAATTTAATGATTAATGAAATATAATTATCAAAACATGATATGATAATCACGTGATCTTGGATCAGTATTGATGAACTATTATATTCATTGTATACATATTGTTCCCTTTTTTACAGGGGTTTTTCCTCGTTTTGTACGATCTACCCGGCTGTCAATAAATGGCTGACCCACCCCTACTTCTTGTCTATGGTTGCATTCCTGACTGTGTAAGGAACCCCAACCCATACTACCGCTCGAGCCCAGTTTACTACAATGGTGTCAGGAGTGGGATCACCGGTTTGAGATTGATGCAACCCCCTACTACGTCAGAGGACTCCAGCAGGTCAAGAGGATAAGAAGACACTATTAGATATAGGTTATTTTAAGGTTAGAAGGTAATCTGGTTAAAATAGTCGAAAGAAGTTAAGAAATTATAATTGTATTTTGTAAGAAGTTGTGTTGTTTTCAAAATTGTCATAGATTTCTTTCCCCAAATAAACCAGCAGGATGCCTGGAGATAATGTTGGGACTGAGGCTGGTGCAACCCCTAGCACTAGCCTCGAAGACATGATTGCTTCTATGACTGGTGCGTTCCGAAGTATGTCCATGGCTAGGTCAATGCCCTCGATGAAGTTGCCTAAGTTTAAGGGTATTCCACAAAAGCCTGGTGATTTGACTGTACGTGAATGGTTTGATGAATTCGATGAATACTGCCAATATTACCAGTTATCGGAGAGAGAGAAGGCACAAGTTCTTGTGACTCATCTAAGTGGTCCAGCCAAGGATGAGATCATGTGTAGGGAGGCAAGTCTACGTGAAGATCCGACTGGCCTGAGAAGGGTGCTGACGACTCGGTTTGGCTCAAGAGAGAGCGTCCAAAGCTTGAGTAGTGAACTTCACAGTCGTGTTCAACTTGACGGAGAATCACTTGCCGATTTCAGCAGTGTTCTTATCCGTTTGCATGATAGAATGGAAGCAGCCGCTTCGATACCTGAGAAGGAGGCTCTGCAAAGATTGAGAGACATGACCCTCAAGGAAAAATTCGTGAGAGGGGTGCGGGACAAACAAATCCAGAGAGAACTGAGGAGGATCCTAATTTCTAGCGGATCTGGGACATTCCTGACGATGAGAGAAGAGGTCCTGACTTTATTTCAAGACACAGATACGGTCCCAAGACCAAGGGTGAGAGAATGTGAAGTAGAGACTGCAAGGGTCGAAGCATCTTCTGAGACAGCTGAGATAAAATCAATGAGGGAGGAAATATCTCTTCTTAAAGAAGGACTTAGTGAAGTTGTCAAGGAAATTCAGGCCCTACAGTTCCCCCCTCATCTTCGACAAAAGCCAAAGAAGAAAGGAGAGTTACATTGCTTTAACTGCAAACAGAAGGGCCATGTACAGAAAAATTGTGTTAAACCACCTAGATGTTATGCCTGTGACAAGCCAGGTCACTTTAAGAAAGGTTGTCCAGAGGTTATGGAAACGGTGAGGAGTAATCCTGGAAATCAACTGAGTGAAGGATCCGCTGAAGTCCTCACAGTATCCAACTCCTCAAATTATCTTTCATCGCTAGTATCAGAGAGTCCAAAAGCCATAGTCAAGATAGCTGGAGTAGAGACTGGATGTATTCTAGACACAGGTGCCGAAGCGAGTCTGGTTCCACTGAGTTACTATGAGAGATGTTTAGAGGGGATCATCGGGGATCTCGAAGGTACTGATAGCGGTTTAAGAGTGACTGGCATCTCAGGAGCCGTCCCAATCGTAGGTTACTTCAGGGCACCAGTTACAGCCAATGGGAAGACTGACGAAGTAGGATTTCTCGTGATTAAGGATGTAGTCCCTAGTAAGAGAAAGGAATACCCAGTTTTATTAGGCTCCAATGCTCTTTATAGCTTTGTGGGAGATGATGAGTCCCAAAGTAGAAAAAGTGACTGGCAGATGGTTGCGGAGGTCTTAAAGGCATTTCCTAAGCCTGTGTTGAACCAGGAGACTTCAACTGTGCTGAAGACAGGAGATAACGATGAGGTGATACCACCACTCACTGTCAGGAGATTAGAGTGTCACGTGGACAATGCAGCCCAGTGGAATGGTCGAGATGTTCTTGTCCAAGCTGTACACGATGAGTCAGAAGACATACCAAGACTGAATTCGATTGACCTCTTTGATGGTTGCACTCAGGTGAAGGGAGAAAGACTTCATGTGACACTAGCCAACCGGAGTGAGCAGCAACTTGTCATTGAGCCCAATACAATACTGGCATCTGCTACAAGGATTGAAAGAAAGAGTGAAATAGTACTACAAGAACAAAACGATACAGTGGAAGTCATGGTCACTGATATAGAAGTTGAGCCTGGCGCAGTTGATAATGAGGCTCCAGTGAGTGATGCGATTGACGGACCAGAAACTGATAGCCGAATCCACACTTGCCTGGACGGTCGCAATCTCAAACTACCTATGGGGGTTAATTTAGATGGACTGGAAGCTGAGAAAGCCGATGTTATTGCTTCGCTTTTGGTCAAGAATGCGGCTGCATTTTCTGAATCAGAGATGGATTTGGGTTGCTGTACAGTCATTCCGCATCAAATCCAGACGTCAGAAGGTCCACCTATCCGGTTGCCATACCGTCGTGTTCCTCCTAATCAGGCTGCGGAGATGAAGAAGTTACTGCAAGAAATGTTAGATAAAGGAATAATCCAGCGCTCCAGGAGTCCGTATGCAAGTCCGGTAGTTCCAGTGCGAAAGAAAGATGGCTCGTTAAGGCTTTGTATAGATTACAGACAGTTGAATGCTCGTACAATTCGGGATTCCTTTCCCTTACCACGTATAGAGGAAACCCTTGAGGCCCTAGGAGGAGCTTCATATTTCTCCTCCCTAGATTTGGCTAACGGATATTTTCAGGTAGCCATGGACAAGGATTCCATAGACAAGACGGCGTTTCGTGTTCCTTGGGGGCTGTTTGAGTTCAAGAGGATGCCACAAGGCTTAGTTAATAGCCCCAGTACATTCCAGAGGGTGATGGAATTGGTCCTTGGAGATTTGAATATGACGCAAGTAATCATATACTTAGATGACATACTTATCTATTCAACCACATTTGAGGAACATATAGAGAGGCTTCAAGCTGTTTTCACAAGATTGACTGACAACGGTCTTAAGCTCAAAGGGAAGAAGTGCAAGTTCCTTCAGGAAAGGGTGAACCATCTTGGTCATGTGGTGACTGCAGAAGGCATATCTGTAGATCCAGGGAAGATTGAACGAATCAGGGACTGGCCAACCCCTAACTCACCTGAGGAACTTCGGTCATTTTTGGGTTTGGCATCATATTACCGTAGATTTATCACAGGTTTTGCACAGATTGCCTCCCCTCTTCATGCCTTAGTAGGGAAGACACAGAAGTCATCGAAGAAGTCCAGGCGGTATCAGAAGAAGAAAAGTGACGTATCAGCAAAGTTTGAATGGACAGATGAAGCAGAGAAATCATTTGCCACACTCAAAAGATTGTTGACATCGACACCAGTTTTGAGCTATCCAGTATTCGGGCGTGAATTTGTCGTAGAGATCGACGCTTCACTGAAGGGCTTAGGAGCCTGTCTATCTCAACATGGCGATGATGGGAAGTTACACCCATTAGCATTTGCTAGTAGAGGTTTGAGAAAGGCCGAGAAGAACTATTCAGATTATTCTAGTTTTAAGATTGAGTTATTAGGGCTAAAGTGGGCAGTCACGGAGAAGTTTAAGGACTATCTGATTGGGAGCCACACTGTGATACTTACGGATCACAATCCTCTAGCCCATCTACAGACAGCCAAGTTAGGAGCAACGGAGCAGAGGTGGATCGCCCAACTAGCTCCCTTTGACTTGGAAATCAGATACAGGTCAGGGCGTTCCAATAGGTGTGCTGATGCACTTAGCAGGTGTTCAGTTCTTCCAGTGGAGTTGTCGACTGAGTCTCAAAGCAAGAGGAAAGAGTTAAAGGAAGAGCCATTGCAAGCAAGTGGCCCTGGAATCTTTCCTTCGTTCAGCCTCGAAGAACTGAAGAAACTCCAAGAGCAGGATGAATCACTTGGGATGATTTGGGACTGTTATCGGAAGGGATGGCAACCAGGTCAAGTAATCTCTGAGGATAGTAAAGAGGTGCGAAGTTGGCTGAAAGAGTGGACACAATTGACTGAGAAGAAAGGAGTACTATATCGACAGGTCCAAGTGATGGGGAATAACATCTTACAATTGTTAGTTCCTGAGAAGCTTCGGAAGACCATACTTGAATCCGTTCACGACAGATGGGGACACCAAGGAGTGACACGAACCTTGAGTCTATTGCGTGAACGGTGCTTCTGGCCTGGTCTACATGGAGATGTAAGACGTCATGTGAGGAACTGCTTGAATTGTAATGTGGCCAAAGCTCCATCACCAACAGTGAAGACACCCATGAGACACCTTATAGCTTTCAGACCATTGGAAGTGTTGGCCATAGATTTCTTGAAGGTTGATAAGGGGAGAGGAGGATATGAAGATATCCTAGTCATGTCTGATGTCTACACGAAGTACGCCCAAGCTGTTGCGTGTAAGGACCAAACAGCGGTGACAGTAGCAAGAGTGCTTCGTGACTCATGGTTCTCACATTATGGTATACCACAGAGAGTACACTCTGACCAAGGCAGGGACTTTGAAGGGAAATTGATACAGGAGCTATGTAAGTTGTACAATATCAGCAAGTCTAGAACCACCCCCTACCACCCAGAGGGAAACGGGCAAATTGAGCGTTTCAACCGCACCTTGTGTACAATGATTAGGTCGATGGATCCTAGTGAGCGCAGACGCTGGCCAGAGATGTTATTTCATTTGGTGTACATATACAATAGTACACCACACCGAGTTACTGGTTACTCACCTTACCGACTGATGTATGGGAGGGTCCCATCAATACCTCTTGATCAACTCTTATCTCAGCAACAAGGAGACTGGGGTCAAGACTATGTTGCAGCTCAAGCTGATGCTCTTACTAAGATGAATGCAATAGTAGAAAACAACACGAAGAAGGTAGCAGAGTATAACAAGAGTAGGCATGATCTTGGGCTGAAGGAAAAGAAGATCAAGATTGGGCAACATGTATTATTGCGAAGGACCGCGTTCAAAGGAAGACATAAGTTAGCTGATCATTATCATAGAGACAAGTATGTCGTAGTTTGGATCAATCCTGAAGAAGATGTGTGTAGCATCAGACCTTTACATGGAGGCAAAGTACAGACAGTGAACAAGAAGTATCTATTGGATTATCCGAGAGAATCTGAAGAAGAAGGGGATCCACCAGAATTATGGCCTCCAGTAGAAGATGATGAAATGTCAGACACCTCTAGTAGTGATGAGGATGACGAGAACCATGTTATGCTCCCTAACTTCAATGATAGACTTCCAGTTCGGGAGGAAGTAGGTCAGAGGCAACTACGACGCTCGACGAGAGTAACCAAGGGAATGCATAGCAACCCTTATAATCTGCCCAGGACGGCAGTGAAATGAATTTCACTTTTTCTTCTGTCATTTTTCTTTCCATAATGTTGGATATTTACATTTTTCATTTTGGAGATATCAAAACTACTCAGATGAGAATTTTTGATTGAAGTTTAGGTATAGATTGAAATATTTCATAATAGGAGCATATTGAATAATTTATATGGTAAAAATGCAATTTTTGTAAAAATTGTAATGTTTATTTAAAGAATTGAAAAATAATTCTAGGAGAATGAATATTATCAATAATATTGAGAAAATGTTATTTCGTCAGGATGGATTGTGGTAAATTGAATTTTCTTGCAAAATCATTGTTTCTTAGGAGACACCTTACGAGAATTGTAAGCGAAAGTGAATCTATTTTTGGTCGGCATTTTCCGTTGTTTAGTCACCTGTTACGTAACGTCAATGATGTTGTTACTCAAGAAAGTAAAAGTAGTTCCTCAGATTTATAGCTGATTATTCTCATAAATACATGATGTGTATGATTTTTGTGTTAAAACCATAGTTGTTTCCATTATACTTTCCATTGATACTAAATGTAGTAATATGTCATAAATATTTGTGATGTTGTGGAAGGATATTTATACCAGGTAGCGTTCAAGTGTAGGTGGCGCGAAAGAATAAGCGTTTTGGTTGTTACGGTGGTAGGATAAATCAGATAGCAATTGGTGACGACAGTGTACGTTAGGGTTACATGTTCGCTCTTCCAAGTCAAGCTCGACAAGGAGGCATGTAAGTTTGAATCTAAAATATATCGTTTGTCAGTTTAAGATTTTGACTACGTTGATATCATTCTTAAGAAAAACATTATTACGGAGAGTAGAGTTGAATGTCAATTTAATTTTGTATATCTGATACAAGATCGTTATATGCTTCATGTTATTGTTATAGTCAATTTCACATTCTAAAAGAGAAGATTTCTTATGATCAGTTTATAAAATGAAATTATATCATGTTTGTTTTCTATGAGATCGAGTATATTAAGCGAAGTTGATTTTCTTGTCAGTATTTTGTCATGATCAGATTTGTATACCCCCCCCCCCCATTCGCTGTACGTAGAAAATGAATGAACTTTATTTATTTTGATTATATTTGGCGAGTGATAGCAGTAGTCTTAGTAATTCAGACTCGATTAAATTAGATGAGTTTTAGGAAAAACCATACTAGTTAATTTTGTTATGTCAATTTTTAGGGAATTGACGTACCATGTATGAGCGATGCCGAGTGAAATCTCCGGAGGGTGACTTGGTGGATGTACCCTGTTATCTCTTGGCCTATAGTAGGGTGAGTTAGTTGGTAGGATGGCCAAGTTATGGTTATTTTGTTGTGATTTACATGTATAATAAGGCAATAATTGTTTAAATATTATATTGTAATGTACTTAAAACGAATGATTTT
This sequence comes from Lytechinus pictus, assembly GCF_037042905.1. Classification (NCBI taxonomy): domain Eukaryota; kingdom Metazoa; phylum Echinodermata; class Echinoidea; order Temnopleuroida; family Toxopneustidae; genus Lytechinus; species Lytechinus pictus. Next base: position 2,159,413 of record NC_087252.1, read on the forward strand.
TAATCTGTGCTGTATTATTGCTATTATCATTGGTTAATTGGAATATATTTTTTTGTAATAATTACGACTTCATTGAAAAGTGATCAATAACTCTTCTTAGTAATGTTATAGACTTATGAACAAGAAATGAATTTATGTATATTTACATGCAATTTTTGTTGTATAATTTCTGCGGATTATTGAATTAAATTCATGATTACATATATTATCATGCATTTGATTAATGAAATACAATTTAATGATTAATGAAATATAATTATCAAAATATGATATGATAATCACGTGATCTTGGATCAGTATTGATGAACTATTATATTCATTGTATACATATTGTTCCCTTTTTTACAGGGGTTTTTCCTCGTTTTGTACGATCTACCCGGCTGTCAATAAATGGCTGACCCACCCCTACTTCTTGTCTATGGTTGCATTCCTGACTGTGTAAGGAACCCCAACCCATACTACCGCTCGAGCCCAGTTTACTACAGTATTTAAAACTTAAAATGCCAAGTGACTGATGGTTGATGGGTCTTTCTTTTCCATCGAATGATTTATTAAGAACTTGACTAATTATGATAATTTATGAAATCATTTATTGAAAAAGCTGAATGCTTGATTGATAATTTATTGAAAAAGGTGAATATTTGATTGATGACATTGATTGAGTTTATTTACTAACAGATTGTTGATTGAATGATTGATAGATAAAAGATCTAATTTTCAGAATTTATTATCAAATTGACAGTCCGCTTTGCACTTAATGCGTACATGTAATAGCAATCAGTCTCAATCTCAACAGGAGGGGGGAGGGACGGACCTGTAGGAGGGAGGCTAAACGTTGTGTTGACCCTTTTCCCATCAGCTTACTTCACACACTGAAGTCATTTCTTACCCCTATTCTCCTGACTCCAATGAACACACTGCTGAGACCCACATTGTAAGTTAAAATGCTTCACTAAAGATTGCAATTCATGCTCACTCATGCATGGAATTTCAATTTGATAATTCATGAAATTTGCTCTAACAATTTAAATTGATAATGAATGACCATCAATTCATCAGAACACCCTCAAGTTTGCAAGTTCCAAGGGACTCGCCTCTCAAAAACTGAAAGAAACCGAAAGGCTAATTCCTGCCCACCCTAATTTTCATACCCTTTGTTTAAGCGGGTAGTGCTCACTCAAGCATGAATAGTTTTCCAACATTTTGGTGTCATTTGAAAGATGACTTTATCGGCTTTCCATATGTATAAGTCTTTTTCCCCAAAGTGATATACTTTTTATTTGGCAGCCATTTCAAAAGTGTATAGTTTTTTTTGGGACGCACTGTAGAGGCTCAACGGGACCGCGACTCGACTTAACGTTTTACTTACCATAACTACATGCCTTAACCGATAGAGTGAAATGAACTGAAACACATAATACTGGAAAAAAAATAGTAGCTTATAAACGTTTTCTGTGTCATTTAGGGATACGTGGTGATGTCCCTGATGATACTGTCTACACCGAGTTGCACAAAGATGTTAATATAGGAGACAGTGCAGTCTTGACATGTCAGTTTCGAGGTTCACCAATGGCTGTGTACTGGAAGAAAGGCGATGACCCAAGAAGGGCGCCAAACCTTGTATCATGGATTCCTACTGATGACGTCACTGGTAAATGTGAAGGTCAAAGGCCATGTGAGGTCATGGAGATGAATGAGAACCGTTCCTTGATCATCAAAGAAGTCAGTATGGCCGAACAAGGTCGATATATCTGCAGAGTTTCTAACTACAAGGGGTATCTAATACACAACTTCACATACATCAGACTATTTTGTAAGTAATTTGATTTCCGAGCTGATCATGTCCTCTGCGTTTTACTGCGTAACATCTTAGATTTAAACAGTTTTTTTTTTAACAAGTGCTTTCATATAAGAGTAAACAGTCCCTAATTCAGAACCCTTTGACCTCCACCAAGAGCTAAACATGAAGGGGGTGGGGTGTCACTCAGGACTGGAAATAAAATGATTTGACCAGATACAGTTTAATAAGAAAAATGGGACAGGAAGGTTTTGAATTCAAGTTGTGTTATTTGGATGAAACAGCCCTATGCATGTTATTTAATTAATTTTCATTCAAACGGTGTCCTGTAGCAATGTAAAAATTAGATTGACTATACTGATTTAACATGTAAGATAACCATTGGTGCAATTTATCAGTGCATGGGAGATTTATCATATACAGGTACACGTGTGTGAAAATATAAAGTAATCAAGATTTAATGCAGTAACGTAGTAAACTTTTAGAGGGGACATGGTATCATGGGCCTTTCTATTGCATATGAAGATATGAAATGAGAGAAATAAATTCATTTCTATGACAGCGTGAATATAACGGTTTTGAACAAAATATTTCTAACCTTTAAAATTCAATGACTCTGCTATTAATTTTGGTCAGATTCATTTCATATATGTATAGCTGTGCAATGAATAATACATTACAATCTCTTATATGTAGCTCCTCCTATAGAACCATACCCAATCATCAACCAGTGTCAGAGAAAGGAAGGTTCAATAAATTCTACTTCTCCTCCAAAGGGTTGCAGGATTTCAACCGACACGATTGTAAACATCACATGCTCAGTCTTTGGATTCTACCCGGATATCAACCTGTTCTTCCTTCATGGGTCTTCAAAGGTAACCAATTTTAAGAGTAATGAGTGGGAAAATAAAGACGGTTCTAAGAACAAAACCATATTAATTGAAGCTAGAGTCAGTGACCGGCCATACGTATGTATTGCGTCAGATATACCTGGTTCAACAGAGGAGAGAGCCTGGGAGATATTCATAGATGAGACAACCTCAGCCAATCCCGAGAAAGGTGATGGAAGTAGCGTCACAAATCCCGTAAAGATTGGTAAGCAAGCATTAATTAATCGGTATAGAAATGCATTTTCATGTTTTTATTCATTATAGAAACGTTGCATTTGATTTCAGTAATGATTTGTTTGTCCATTCAAATTATAACTTATTACGAGCCCACAATGCTAACGTGATATAAACTCCAGGCATTGACGTACATTCTCACTTCTTGAGCAAGTCCATCAAGTCCCTGGTGTAAAATCAATCGCTGTATCAACAATCATACATAGGTTAAATGAGACGAATCGTCAACATGCTAAAGTTGAGGAGGTGAATGACGCAATTAAACTTTCAGCCAATCAGCGTAGTTGGTCGGTAATCGACAACAGTAATATCGACCATGTCCTCCATCTGAACGCAGATGGCGTACACCTCAATCCGCGGGGAATAATTGCATTCGCGAAAAACATCATTCGATTCCTGCGTAACTTGTCACAAAACTATGATGATGCATTCCCACCTTTAAATCATAGCGAATTACCACACTCAAAAGCTGATCCAGAATTCGCTCCCTATCCCAGAAGTTACTTTTCAATCGATCCTGAACGAGGAAATCAGATGAACCAGCCTCCCCCTTTTCCGTGGAATGAGTATTATCCGAGGTCTCGACGCAAAGCAGCAAACAGAGAATTTCCGAGAGACTGGGTAGATTGTCTGTCCACGGCAAGGAAGCTCTTGAACTCCAGACACCAATAGATAACCCAACAAATGAATCCACTTCAATCTTAGATCAACAACCCACTCAGAAAATTAATTCCGTTGAAAATGATCCGGTGGAACATATGGATAATGAATCATTTCCACCCTACGAACCCGAAGGTGGAATCTCTCTGAACAAATGTCAGACAGAAATGAGATCATGTCATATAAAGGAAACGAAACATGGCTTTAGAATAGCACAATTAAATATAAGAACTTTATTATCAAACATCGACAATCTACAACTTATGGTTGAAGATCTTAAATTAGACCTGATTGCATTGAATGAAACTAGATTAAGCAGTGATATAAATGATGAGCAGTTACGCATTCAAGACTTTTGTATTTATAGGAAAGATCGGAATAACAAAGGTGGAGGAGTGGCAGTATACGTCAATGAAAATAAGCTTAGCCACAAATTAAGACCCGATCTTATGAACAAGGATATTGAACTTATAGCTACAGAAGTAAAACAACAAACTTCATCGTCTATAATTGTTTTGGCATGGTATAGACCACCTGGATCAAGCATTGAATTGTTTAATGTTATTGATAACGTTCTATCAAAAACTGATGAAGAACAAAAGGATGTCGTATTTTTAGGAGATTTCAATTGTGATATCAGTGGAAACCCATTGTCTTGTTATACAAAACGATTACTTGATATTTGCCAGAATTATTCTCTTACTCAAGTGATAGACGAACCAACAAGGGTAACTCTTCATTCATCCACGCTCATTGATTTAATTTATACCTCTAACTGTATGAAAGTTGTCGAAAGTGGCGTCCTTCACATAGGAATGAGCGACCACTCCCTTGTTTATATTGAATGGGGTAAAATCCGGAAACCATCTTCAAAGCATGTGTATAGAACCTATAGAACTTATAAGAATTTCGATGAAAATCTTTTCTTTTCTGATCTACAAGCCATCGATTGGCAAAGTGTATATACATGTAGTGATGTTAATCATTCTCTTCTTCAATTCCAAACAATATTTTCTTCATTGTGTAATTTTCATGCCCCTATTAGGAAAAGCCGTATTAAGAAACACCGAAAACCTTGGATAAATACTGAAATTATTGATCTAATTCGTAAACGAGACAAATTGAAAGATAAAGCGACTCGAAAGCGTACGCGCGCAAATTGGAAAGCTTATAGAAAGAGTAAAAATTATGTCACTTACAAAATAAAGCAAAACAAACGTAAAACATTCCAAAAGAAAATTAAAGATTCAAAAGGTAATGTGAAGAACACGTGGAAAAACCTTAACATATTGATACCACGTAAGAATAAAAATACAAAAATTCAATGCTTGATAGTTGATGAGAAAGAAATTCATGAGACTAAAAAAATTTCACAGACATTGAATGATTTTTTCGTAAAGGTAGGCCCTAGACTTGCCGATACAATCGACAGTACAGGGTCTGCAAATGAAAATAATAATGCATTGCAATATCACCCGCACTCGTTAGTCCATATCTTTCAACTTGTCCCAGTAACTGTAAGCGAAATAAAGTAAAAATTATTGAAAATGTCTAGTGGCAAAGCGATGGGATGTGATATGATACCAATGAAACTTATAAAGATAGCGATACCATGTATAACTGAACCCTTGGCACATATTATAAATGTGTCTATTACTACTGCATGTGTACCTACGGAGTGGAAAAAGGCAAGAGTTAGTGCCTTACATAAAGGCGGTGTAAATGAACCTTCTAATTTCAGGCCAATTTCGATATTACCTATTTTATCTAAGCTACTAGAACGTATAGTGTTTGATCAATTGTATGAATACTTGAACAAAAACAATTTGATTAATGACTACCAATCTGGCTTTCGGCCATTACATTCTACAGCAACGGCATTACTCAATACAACAGATGAATGGCTAAAAAGCTTTGATGAAGGCAAATTAGTATGCTCTGTCATGCTAGACTTAAAAAAAAGCATTTGACACGGTTGATTTCGAATTGCTTATCCAAAAATTAAAGCAATATGGAATTGGGGATCACTCAATTGAATGGTTTACAAGTTACTTATATGGAAGATGCCAGAAAACGACAGTGCATGGTATATCATCTGATTTATTACCCATTAAATCTGGAATCCCTCAAGGGTCCATTTTAGGGCCGCTTCTTTTCATTTTACATATTAATGATCTACATTTAGTTCTTAGAAATTGCAAAATAAGTATGTATGCAGATGACACTATTTTATATTATGCAAGTAACAACTACTCTGATCTAGAAAACAAAATCAATGAAGATTTGCAAAATGTAAAACGATGGCTTGATCACAATAAGCTTAGTGTGAATATCAAAAAAACTGAATATATTGTCCTAGGAACTAGAAATCGACTGAAACTATTCAAAGATGAATCGCTAAATATTCACATTGATGGAACCCCCCTAACAAGAGTTACCCAGTGTAAACATTTAGGAGTAATTTTAGATGAAAATCTGTCATGGGGAAAACACATTCAAAATGTGCAGAAGAAATGTAGTAGCGGTTTGTTTATGCTAAAATCGATACGAAGTATGGTTGACAAGGATACAATGATTCTTGTCTATAACGCCCTGATTTCATCTCATTTGTCATATTGTGATATAGTATGGGGAAATTGCGGCAAATGTTTAAAAGATAACCTCCAAAAGATTCAAAATCGGGCAGCTCGCGTTATCAATAATACCGCCTGTGATTCATCCGGAAACGAAAATCTAAATGAACTAAATTGGGATACACTTGAAAAGAAAAGGAATGAAAGTGTTGCAATAATGATGTTTAACATACTCATATCTAATCAATAGATTTTCCCTTAAAGAAAGATCACATAACACAAGAAGTGGGAATCTCAATTTGGAAATAATGCAAATAAAGTCTGAATCTGCAAAGCGCATGTTTATGTACAGAGGCGCCAGTATGTGGAACTTATTACCCACTAATATTCAAGCGGCACAAACGAAACACAATTTCAAAACAGGTCTAAAGAGATTATCTGTGTGATATGGATCACAATGACTATTTTTCTGTTTAATTTTCTGTCCCCAGTACATGTATTATTTTCCAACCATTTCATATGTTTTGCTTTTATATGGCATGAGTATTAACTATATAAGTTTTATAATTAATTTCAGTGCATGTTTAGTTATGTTTAGTTATCATAAATTTTCCAGACATTTTTGTATGTTTAGTTTTTATCATTGATAAATCATGACTTGTATTCATTTTCTTGTACTTGTTTGTCCATTATAGAAACATGTATTTACTTTGACATTTTACTTTACCATGTACACATTTACTATTACCATGTATGCACCACTTTGTTCCAATTTACCGATAGATATTTCATGTTGTAAATTATTGATGTTTTTGAAAACGGTATATAATTTCTTCGTCTTTTTCTTACTATCATTATTATTCTTTTTCTTCTTTTCTTATTCTGTTATCTTCTCTATTGTCTTTTCTCTTTTTCGTCTCCCTCTCACTTTTCCCTTCTTCTTCTTCCTTTTTTTTCTTTTTTTTTCTTCTCCTCCCCTCCTCTTCACGTTTCAATGATTGTCTTGTAATATTTCATTGATGCTCCTTTTCCATATATATTGTTCGTTATACACTGATTTTAAAATGTTTACTTTGTCAATTGTATGTTCCACACGGCCCCAATGGAAATCAGTCTGTGAACTGTTTGGGCTTTTTAACCGTGTATAAATAAAATAAATCTTATCTTATCTTATCTTATCTTATATGAGATACATTATGAAATCAACAAAAACTATGCTCTCACAATCTCTAAAATCGGTGTTGATTTAAAAGATGACCACTAGCATGACAAATTGTCATTGTTGGTTTATTTCATTTTGACTCAACTCAAATATACAACATAGGAAATAATTACACAAATATAAAATGATAATCATACAAATATAAAATGATACAAAGGAATAAACACTGTAAGCAATATGACTATACAAGATAAAAAGGCGAGTGTTTATGGTAAACACTAAATAATGTGACAATCATATTAATCAATAATGATATACACAATGTAGATAAAACTAAATGTAGAACATTCTGAACTAGAAGCCGAACATTCGAATAAAATAACTAATCTTTTGGAAGTTTAAGTGGCCGTCATATAATTTCCATTTAACTGAATCTAAGAAAAAAAATGACTGTTGTAGAGAGACCCGATGCCAACTCTCTAAACATGCTAAATGCAAAGGAGCTAATCTGGTGTCTTATCACACTTCTCTCAGAGTGAGATGAGGGACCAGTCCTGATGGAATAACATTTTAACTTTCAGGAGTTAGTTTATATCTTTTGTTGAGTGAAAGTGTTAAAAGATTCACACTATGAAATCTCATTCCATTGCATTTAAAGAATAGATTTAAATCTAGAACTCTTTACTGTTTTGAACGAGCTAGGTCTATATGTCAGAAAGTGTTATATAATCCTTCAGTTATCTGACAATAACTTCAAGTTCAGGGAGTGAACAGGTGATATTCCGGTATACATGTACCAAATAAGGGCTGTAATAAAGATATAAAGTCTGAAACCTATTTTCACACAGTGGTACCAATCCTACTGATACTGGCTGTCGCCACGACAGGCATGGCATTCTTGAGACTGAGATCAAGGAAACGGCAGGCCAGACGTTACAAAGGTTAGCAAAACCACCATTTATTCTGCGATTGCTGTAATCATGGTAAGCTCGGTGTATTATTACCACACTCTTTTAGTAGTCACTAGTCACCACTGGCATACCGATTGGGAAGGGGATTCTGTCTTCCAAAATGCTCCATACTAGAGTGAAAAGAAAGGAAATGGGTGAAATATGATTAAATCTGTTGAATAATTTGTTAAAATATATTACAAAATTAGATTTCCATATAAAGGAGGCAAATATTTCGCTTGCTCTTTTCACTCTCTCGCGACGTCTTATAAAATTTTCAACATTCGGGGTGTTGTGCCCAATCAAAATATTTGTCTCATTATGCCACCTGTAATCACTACATTATCACGTTAAAGTTGCTTGAAACTGACGGACCAGTCCCACCCATTAGTACCATACGATTGAAATTAATTGTAATATCTGAAAGGGATTCAATTCATCCATTAGAATTTAATGGCCAACTATAATTTGTAGCAGTCAGAATAAATCAATTTACCATTTTTACACTGTGTATAGTAGGTAAACGTGATGTCGAGGAGTCAAAGCAATTGGTGCAAGAAATGAATGTACAAGGTAAGTGTAGTTTGCAAACACATTCGCTAAGCATGACATACGATAAGGAAGGAGCCTCTTATTAATCACAATTCCACATCACTATTTATTGTTGTCATATCAGGGAGGGAAGCTTTAGAAAATACCCTTCCTGGTATGAATATCACAACAACTCCATCAACAATATAAAACAGAAAAGAACGAAAATAGAGACAATAATTCATAAAATTACCTTGACACTTCTTTTATTACGCGAAGGCGCCCCCATGCGTTGACAAGAATCGCACAGGTACATGACATTGTAATCATAATAGATGACACCACGTCGACGCGCTCGGGGTAAAACAGTGTAATCCAACAATTGTATCTTTTCAGTAGGAAATGACATAAGCATCGAAAAACGTGTGTTAAATTGACCAAAATCTTGCTCAATGGGAATATATCTATCAAAGCGTAATGCATTGCGATATAAAAACGAAAGAACAGGAATTGTCTTAATTAATAAGGGATTATGCATAAAACAAGCATAATTATGTACTATAAACTATACACACTTTAATGTTGTAAACTAGTATTATACACATTTCTTATTAACAGGGGTTGTCTCTTTTTACCACCTATGGCTACTGGCTTATGGCACTCCAAATGACAAGATGACAAAGGTGTGTGCTGCCCTCAAAGAGCTTAGTAGTAATAGTCCAGGATAGGCCCCATAGACAAGGGGTCGAACCTTGTTTTTTTAGATATACAATGTTTTTTTATGGTTTCTTGTCAATTCGAGGGTGCTGATTCCGAATCTGAATGATGCCACTCTTGTAACCTTGAGCATTTTCCGCAAATTGGCAAAATCCAATATGGCCGCCAAAATATGCAAATTACCCATGAAAATCATAAAATTGCCAACACATTAGCTATAAAATGCATGTAGTTGTTGTGCAGAAGTGAAATACCAATATGAAAAGCGATATTTGACAAAATATTTATTTTATTGATATTCAAAATGGCCGCCATAACCCCTGTATACTTTATTATGTAGAATATGAATGGGGAAAATATTTGTTTCAAACAAGAGCACTATTATTGCATGTGATTGTGACCTGCGAGTGGACTACTGTCTGAAAACATGACTATTAACAAAACTATGTCATTTGTATACTATCTAATGTGATAAATGCTGTATTATGATATTCAAAATGGCTGTCATAGACCCCTTATACTGTGTACAATATATAAAAGGGGACAAATAATTTTCACAACCTTTGAATTTGTTTGACTTTAAAATGCCAATAACTGCGAAATATTGGTGTAACACTGTCTGACAACAAGGATTTCTAACGAAACATATAATTTCCCTTGCAATTTCGGTAATTATGCTGCATGTTGACATTCAAAATGGCTGCCATAGGCCCTATCTGTATTATGAACAAAGCGAATGGAGAAACCAATTTTCACAAGAGTAAAAACATTAAAATGAATGTAATTGTAATCTATACGAGTGAAATATTGTCTAAACACATGATTTCTGGCGAAACATATCATTTCATTTTTCATGCATGAGATAAATGCTGTATTGTAAAATTCAAAATGGCCCCTAAGGGCCCTTACAGTATTATCTACAATGTAAATGGGGACAAATACTTTTGAAAGAATTAGGATTTGCCTGACTATGAAATCCATATAATTCTGTGCTCATTGCCTGACGAAGTCTAGCAGCTTGCAGACGAAACGTCGCTTTCACACTACGTTTGCTACATCGTGAGACAACTGGTTAATTTCTTCTACTCAAGGAAAATATTGTTTGAAAACGTGATTTTTTTAATGAAATATAATATTTCCTCTCCCATAGGTGATAAATACTGTATTTTGACTTTCAAAACGGCCGCACAAGCCCCTACAAATTCTGTAATATGCGTATAGGGAAACTAATCATCACCAGAATGAGAACCAAAAACGCACGTAACTATGTGATGTATAGGTAAAATTTGGTCTTGAACATGATTTCTGACTAAATACATCACATAATGGTTGAGAAGGTAATGAAATTCAAAATTGCTGCCATAGCCCAAAGTAGTATGTACATTGTAACTGGGGACAGATAATTTTGACAAAATTTTTACTATGAAAATGGCTTAATTTTGATGTAAGTGTTAAGTATTGTCTAAACCCAATGATTTCTAACGAAATATATGATAGCTTGTGTCATAAAGGTGATGAATGCAGCCTTTTAAAAATGAAAAATGGCCGCCATAGTCCCTTATCTTAATATGTAAAATTTGAATGGGGAAAGATAATTTCCACAAAGAAACATATTGCAGCCATTTTGAAATTTAAATATAGCATTTATCACCTAAATAACATAAGAAATGATCTATTTGGTTACAAAATCATATTTTCAGACGATATTTCACTCATACATGCAACACCAGTTAGTCAAGCAAAGCCAAATTCTGTTAAAATTATATGTTCCCATTCACAAAGTACATAATAGGCCTACCGTTAGGGCCTGTAGCGGCCAGTTTGACTTTCAAAATACATTATTTATCACCTACCTGGCAGAATGAATGGTATATCTTGTTAGGAATTATGTTTTCAGACAATATTTTACTCTTAAATCACAATTATATGCATGTTATGGTGCTGACTCATGTGAAAATTGGTTTCCCAGATCGATTGTACATAATACAGTCAATGTCTTTTGGCGGCCATTTTGAAAGTCAAAATACAATATTTAACACAAATATGAAACCCGAATAATATATTTCGTTGCAAATTATATTTGAAGACAGTATTCCACTAATTTACCACAAAAAAATACGTTTTAGTGCTCACCTTGTAATTGTTTTTGTCCTCTCTCACATCGTAGATCATAATTTTAGGGCCTTTGGCGGTCATATTAAATATCAAAATACAGGGTTTATCACGTACATGGCATGTTAAATAATAAATTTCGTTAACAATAATGTTTTTAGTCAGTATTCCACTCGTTTATCTCAACAAAATGCATTTTAGTGCTCACTCTTGTGATTTTTTTGTGTCACCATTCACATTGTACATAATAGTGTTAGGGCTTTTGAAGGCCATTTTGAATATCAAAATACAGGATTTATCACATAACTGACATAACAAATGATATATATCGTTAGCAATCATGTTTACAGACATTGCTTCACTCATAGATCATAATTACTTGCATTTCAGTGCTAAATTTTGTAAAAATTAATTTTCCCCATTCATATTGTACAGGGGTCTATATGATGGCGGCCATTTTGATATCAAGAAAATAAATATTTTGACAAAAATCATTTTTTCAGATATTATTTCACTCCGGCAGCACAATTGCATGTACTTTAAAGCCAATGTGTGGACAATTTTATGATTTTCATGGGTAATTTGAATATTTTGGCGGCCATATTGGATTTTGCCAATTTGCAGAAAATGCTCAAGGTTACACGAGTGGCATCATTCAGATTCGGAATCAGCACCCTCGAATTGACAAGAAACCATAAAAAAACATTGTATATATAAAAAAACAAGGTTCGACCCCTTCTATCCTGGACTATAAGGACGCCGGGGAACAAATAGAAAGAAGTCGTGTGTACGATGTTCTGTGTAAATGGAAAAATAAATCTTACGCACCCGACCAACCACAGATGTTGAGAATTGCGTTGGAGGTCGTGAACCTTGAGAGTAGATGGCAAGAGATCTGTGGTAAGTAATTTTCTTCCATTTTATATTAAAATTCAACATTCTAAATTTTCGAAAAATATTACCCTTTACCATGTGTTTTCCACGTGTTTCGTTTTGTTCGATACATTTTATGTGATCAAAAACATTCTTTGGGCTACAAAACAAATGTATAAATTCGTTTATATTTCTTTACAAATCAGACCAAGTACGTCAGGTCAATGATTCTACCAAAGTACCTGAGGGAATATTCGAACAAATCCTGCTTGACTTAAAAGGCAAAAAAGCAATTAAAAAATTCCTTAAAAACTTGGTTCAACACGAAAACAAAGATATAGAAACTGAGACAATCAATGACACCCATGACGGTGAAGAGGAAAAGGAAGAGTCTGCAAGTAAAGGGGATAACATGGACATGGACAAGTCAGCTCCCGTCAAAGAAATCAGAAATGATTGTAAAGGGAACAAGGAAAACTCAGCTCCCGCCAATGTCATTCAGACAACTGAAGGTACAGCCTACATGGAAGCCATGCGAAATTTGAAGGAATGGAATAAAGGCCCTTTCAAACACAATCCGTTTGTTCTAGTTAGTCTAGCCCTCGAAAAAGCAGGGTATCACCATATCTCAAAGACCTTCTTTGACGGTGAGTCTCTTTCTATTTGACATGTAAGTTACAACTAAAATGGTTCGCTGATAAGGTTCATCCGATTGGTGGGATGACTTAAAATAATCACCATATCTCAATGACCTTCTTTGATGGTGAGTCTCTTTCTATTTGACATATCTGTTACAACTAAAACGGTTGATCTGATTGGTGTGATGACTTGAGAATATGGTTTTCACAATCATGGAATTTTACTTCAATAAGTTCATTAGTTTTCGTTTGCAATCATTAAAAATTACCTCCAAAAGATAATGTTGTATGATTTTGGAAAAATAACTATGTTCTTAAAAAAAAAACATACACTGTAATCCAGGTTTTACTTCAACAACAGCGTCTTCGTGATCTTAGTAGTTTCAGGACTGCACTAACTAGTGCCTGCTTGTTTATTCCGGATAAATAACATGAGTGGTTTATGGTATATGGTGATTTTACGGGTGCAACATTTAATATAGTTGGTTGTATTGACTTGAAGGTTCAACAGAATAGCACGTTGTGATGATTGACAAGTCCGAATGCAACCTGTAATGGTCGGAAGAAAGCTACATTATACTACCATTTTATCAAGAATCTATGGTCCTATAGCGATGAATAAACAAGGAAAGATATTTTGAATTAGGTATTTGTCATTATTCCACGGCCAGTTTTGCACGTTAGACTTGCGTATATTTGGTTTTTGCTATGTTGCCCTTTAACATGTTGAATATGAACAAACTTTAGAAAGGCATATAGGATTTACCATGGTCTAACACATTCCCCTGCAGGTACTGTATCATTTTATGAGCTTAGATCATTAATGTACAACGTAAATACACCTAGCCTAGAAAAGTTAAGAAAAGCAATCCGCGAGCTAGAAATCGATGCGACGAGTGCAGGTAAATTCAATCCACAACAAATCTACGACTCGCTGTGTCAGTGGAAAGAGGGACACCCCCAGGTAGATCAAGGAAATATATTACATGATGAACTTTTAAGAGCCGGGCATGAGGAAGCATGGTTGGAAATCCTACTTTCATGTACCAGTATTTGTTTTTGCTAATATAATTGAACATTATCCTAGGACATTATATTAACACGAAAATCCCATGTACCTGAATATGTATTTCAACTTGTATAAGACACCTGATTGGTCTGCTGCCCTTTTCATGTAATAACTCGACAGTCATCAAAATGTTGACCAAATTACTTCATCATCGGTGAAGGTTGCAATACAAAAATCCCTCTCTCTACCCCAATAAAAAAACATATATATACTAGATTCAGAAACGGGAAGAAAACAAGACAGGCAAAAAGAATGTAAATTCAACAAGTTCTATCGTATGTTCGAGGTGCAATTTTAACGAATGAAACCTTTTAATACGCCATTATGACTGTTACAACAGCCCGTAGGCAGTAGACCTTCAATTAAAACAAGTTTATTACTTTATACAATATGACAATCAATATAAGCATATATTGTTGTTATCAAAATAAAGATCTTTTTTCGCCTTAAATAAAATCATAGAACAAATTGTGAACTAACTATATGATAAATCTTCCCCATTTAGAGCAAATAAAGGAATTATCAGATGTATGTGAAAGTACGTTCAAGAGGATACTCTGTAATGTCAAAGATCCAGCGATGATACAACAGCTCCTGCAAAATCTAGACCCAGACTTAGCTATAGGTATGGATACCTCAGTCAAGACAGATGTTATGCAAAAAACACTGAATGAATGGGATGAAAGATCTCATAATGAAAATAGAATGATCTTGTTAAGCCGTGCCTTGGAGAAAGCTAAATGCAAACCAATTGACAGGACTTTTTTCTCCGGTATAAGGTGGTGGATTTTTTTTTTTTTGTAGTGATCTTTATTATTCATTCAAATAAATTTCATATATACATAATCAAGGAAATATAAAACAAAATGATAATCGCAGCAGTGCAATACACAAATTAAATAACAGTGTAATAAACATAGCAGACAAATTGTATCAGAACAGAGCCATAATCCGAAATCATGCAAAAATAACATTTCAACAACCAATGTATGCAGCTAAAGCAAATAATGATAAAAAAGACGTAACTACGCAAATTGAAAGAATGAATGTATATGAGCAATCTCCCGCCCCATGACCCCCCCCCCCCCCCCATCAGACCCCGAGCTGAACAAACACACACACCAACAACAACAAACAGGAGAAATAGACAGAGGAAGAAAATAAAAGTTAAAAAAGGAGTTAATCTTCTTTTACCCATTATCATTTTGTATCGCCTGCATAGCAGATCGAGACTATAGGCGTCGCTTTTCCGACGGCGGCGGCGACGTTACCATTGAAATCTTTACCTACGGTTAAGTTTGTGAAATATCATCATAACTTAAAAGGCATATGAACCTATTACATTAAACTTAGGCATAAGAGTAAACAAGTATTACTAAACATGCAGTTAAAAAATGAATAACTTAACCTATTTTATAAAATACATTTTTCTTAATAAATGGAATAACGTCCTTATGCCACCTGGAGACAGACAAATGATAAATACGAACATGTATTATTTCATCAATTTAAAACATTTGATCTATATTGCATTTTAAGTTGTACATTCGTTGATATTGATAAAAACAGATCTAAAATTGTTAATCCATGCAAATAATATTTTCATTTTCTCTAAATTAGAAACAATGTCCTATTTTGAACTGTGGTCAATGGTTAATTTCGACGTTGGTACTGGTGTGATAACATTACCATTACGTGAGGCTTTAAAGGCGATGGGAATACTAGGTATAGGAGAGACAATTAGTCAGCATGAGTTTTATCATCTTCTTTGTCAATGGAAGGAAGAACATTCTAGTTGCGACCAACACCTGGTGCTCAAAGTTCATTTGATTGACAAAGGACTTCACGAAGAATGGGAATATCTCAATGGTAAGTTGAAAGGATTTATTTCAATGTAAACATTTTTTCCGTATTTTAAACACATTTCTTTTAAAATAAATATTTGATTGTAAGAGAGAGAAAGTGAGAGAAATAGAATAGGAGAACGAGAGGGAGGGGGGGGGGAGCACGAAAGATGATGAATTCTTGGTGTAAATTAATTTTCCCAAACTAGACGTCTTCGGTGCTCTAAAAGACGCCAGTTCTTAGTGAAATTTGCGAAACGCCTGTGTGTGTATGTGTGCTGTGTGAGAAGGGGGTGGGCGATATCTTGTGTCTACTTGGGCTTAAGATTTATCCGTGACATGTCAATTTATTAAAATTTCAGATAAGAAGAACGGAGCCGACCAGATCATTTATAATGAAACATTGGAACATATCTTGTGGCACTTGGAAACTCCAGGAAAGATCAACAACTTTCTTAATAAGCTGACCAATACCGTCCAAGAATCAATACCTGGCTATTCAAATCCACGAGAGAACATCAGGATTGCGCTAGCTAGATTGGAGGTATGGAAGAATTGCCCCATTTCTAAACATCCTGTGATTTTATTGTGCGAAGCGCTTGAGTCAGCAGAGTGCTCGAACCTCGCGATGACCTTCTTTCAAGGTATGAAAGGACGACGATTCAGTCTTGTCTATTTATTCAACCATAATTATAATGGTTTCAGATATCACATTTGTACAAAAAAATACTAAAAGGCCTACCGGAGGTGTATTCCAAGAATATTACATACGAAAATATTTTAGAAAGTTAAATGAGCAACTAAATCCTTTTTCTTTCACCATTCCAAAAATTAAGATAAAAATAACTGAAAATAATAATTGATCGTTATAACATCAATAACATGGAGAAAAGAAAAAAAAATACATCGTACACTTCACCTATTTAGAGAGTTTTCTTAAAATACATCTAATAAATTTACAGTTCATTACGCTGAAGGAAGGTAGGGTGGCAAAATATGAATTAACCACTTAAACAAAATTAGGTACACCTTTAGTAAAAACATAACAAATAGAGCCAATAGAAACCCAACACAAGAATTGGAGTGAGTCAGAGAAAATGTTTTTTTGCCTGTGTATCTTGCAAGCAGTGTATTTGATAGATTATACGTCTGTCTTAGAATCACCTTAGAATCTTAGAATTATCAGTAGAAAATATTTTTTTCATAGACATCCTATTAAACATTTGCAAAGTGACCTTTCCATTTTAGGACAATGTTTGTATGTATAGTGTAGATATTATCATATTCAGTGTCAGGATATGTATTTTAAAAATAAAAATAAATACATAAACAGACGGACTTTCACGGGCAAGGCTTTTATTGTAAGATTTTACAGTGACATTTTTTTTTAAATGAGTTTTA
Source organism: Lytechinus pictus (assembly GCF_037042905.1). Classification (NCBI taxonomy): domain Eukaryota; kingdom Metazoa; phylum Echinodermata; class Echinoidea; order Temnopleuroida; family Toxopneustidae; genus Lytechinus; species Lytechinus pictus. Next base: position 2,176,865 of record NC_087252.1, read on the forward strand.
ATTTTTATTTTTTATCCCCCTTTAGTGCCAGTTCAACTCCAAATGACCATTGGAAATGAAGAAGTAAGTGAATTCGTCCGCAGACTTACAGGTAAGCATCGCAAGCGATTGGTGAACGAGACACCGGTGACTGAAGACAAGAAAATATCCTACTTTGCTGAGGAAAACAATGAAATGTTGTTTGATGTAAAGTCTATGGTTCAGGACTGGATTGAAAGTGAGCGATGCTGTAATTATGAGAAAAGATGTAAACTGGATGATAGTCTGATTAAAGTTGGTCGACATGATATGACAGGTAACGATACGATTAAAAATATTTTGATTGACGTATCATATCTCTATTAATTTGAATATCCTATTTTTAAAAATAAAAGTTATAATTTCACTCAACATATTTCCCCGTGATTGCGAGTCGAAATTTACAACATTTTTTTAAGGAAATTAATTTTTATGTGAGAGTTTAGATGAAACTCTCGAATAAAAAAGTAATGATCTTCCCCATATTTCCATGAAAAGGATATTGTATTGTTGTAGGCCTGTACTTCAAATTTGTAAACATAATCATCCTGAAATGCACGTTAATAGTTTAGACACTAATAATAATGATAATTGTAATGATAATAAATAATGACCATGATGACGACGACAACGATGACGATGATAATAATAATGATAATAACAACAACAATAATAGTAATAATAATGATAGTAATAATTAAAATGATTAAAGAATATACATGTATTTATTTAGCGCAGTAACTATCTTTACATATTCTATAGCGCTGAAAGAGTGCAAGAGCTCACTACATGCTATATGTACTATCAAAATAAATAAGTGTTTTATGAAAGCACATATAACATTAATAGTCCTGATTTCACAAAAAGAGAACGGAATGCAAATTGTTTTTTTTTCTTTCTGAAACTCTTATTGTCGGCAGATTTTTTCGCCACAATTCGATGTCGGCAAAATACAGAACCCAAACTCTCGGCAAAATTGCATCCAAGGTCAAAGACATTCCGTAAGTATTTAAACCGTATCTTTCTATATAACTTATTCATTCAGGAACTATTATTATTTCTAAAAAAGATCATATTTATCAATTATGTTATCGTTATGCAGCGTTCTTTGTTTCTTACTTTTATAACCGAAAGGTCTATCCTAAGTAGAACTGAAATGTATAAGTACATATTATTCTTTTTAAATTACACAAACTTCTTACTTCCATTGTAGGACACATTTGTCGCTTTTATGGCAATTATGCCATATGTCTTAACCCCCGAACTTTACACTTTTGAAATGGCTGCAAAATGAAGACGAAACATGATTCTGTGGAGAAAGTTTATATGCATGAATAATACAGGTCACCTTTCATATGAAGTCAATTTTGTTCAAAAAGCATTTCGCCTAAGCATAATTATTCCTTTTATAGAGGAATTAAAATAAGGTTGGGAAGGACTCGATCACGATTTCAGCATGAACAATATCTTTCGACCTTTTGGTAAAAAGTGGAAATGAAGTCCATGAGCTATCGATATATTTATACCTCTTCTCCCAGAATCGCATGTTTGTTTTTGGCAGTCATTTTAAAGTGTAGAGGGTTTCATTTTACACACCCGTATTTGTGCAACACCTCGTGAGAACTTTCGATTTTTAATTATGATTATGGAAACCACTATGGATATTATACTACTGCATGATTATAGATCTTGCGACGATCTTCGACGATGATTTAAGCCGGTTAAGAATGCTAATGACTTGCCTTGACGAAGACATGATGGAAAAGGTCTGCGAGAAAGTAGGTTTACCCCCAGATGCAGTAGGACCGAACACGCATAGTTCCGACAATGTTGATCTTCGACAATGGAGGGACAATCACTTACAATATACAGTGAAAGAAGTATTTTCAGAAATATATGGATTAATGACGAATAAAACGAAAGGTACGGACCGATAGGGTGGGATATAGCAGCTCCATACCAATTTTTGTGATAATTTTCTTTCCAGATGAACTGAACGATTGCGTTTCATCAGTAGCGGACCGTGACCCGGAGGAGACTAAGCATTGGAAGGGGCACAGCGTTGTTCACAAACAATACAGTGCCCCTCCAATTAACCATTGTCTCCTCCGGGTCACGGTCCGCCACTGGGCAATTCCATAAAATATGTACGTCCGACCCCCTCTATTTGGGACCTTCGTGAATTGTTTTTGTCTCTGATTTATTGTTCTTTTGACAGTCTGTGATGTACTCAAAGGACCATGACTTGGTCAGTTTATGAAGTTAAGTAAGAATTGACAAAAATGGGGGTCGGACGTACAAAAAGGTTGATCATTTTATGGAACTGCCCCACTGCGTTTCATAATCTGTAGAAAAAAATCCTTAGGCTTCAAGAAACCAAAACGTTTTTTTCAACTTCTAATTATGATTATGTACAACCATAATTTCCTATTTCCTATTCCTTTTATTATATAGTTTAAACAATACGTAAAAGGGAAACATGTGCCTCATATCTTTCTTTCGCAAATAAATACCTGATCAGAATCACCCTCTTCTAATAAGCTTACAGATTACGAAGTAAAATGAAAATAATGCCAAAATTACTTTACACAACTATTGTAAAAGTTTTATAATTATGTTTCTTAACAACCTGAATATACATATTAAAGAGATAATAAAAATGTGTTGTTTTTCTCGATGGAAATCCACATTTTCAGTAAATTTTGTAACGGATCAAGAACTTGAGTGGCTGGTGACTCAAGCGACAACTGATGATAAGGTGGGGGAATTTACCAGTAAAACAAGAATCCACTGGAAGAGATCAAAAAGGACAGCAAGAAAACTAAGGGGTAAGCTTATAGCTGTGACATTCTCGTCATGATGTTATCTATCTATTTTTTTAGGTTAAACCCTTGACATTGTGCACACATTTTACACTTAGATTAAATATGATTCGATTTTGATAACAACTGAGATGAGAAGTATCCGATTAAGAGCTTTTTAATATATATATATTAAAATCGAAGTCCTGTTTCACATTGAATGAAATATGTCATAACTAAACTAAATAACTTCTAAATGCATAATTGTGCGTATATTCATTTTTACATCGAAATATCATGATTATCATTACATTAAGATATACTCAGCTTATTGTCTGAAGACCAGGATGGAAAGTCTCAACCCCAGTTTGAGCGATCACTCTCACAAGAAGGGACGGGCAAAGAAAAGGCCGGTTCTCACGAAGAATCGCAGGAAGAAGATATATCCTCGGCGGATCTGGGGCAACAACTGAGGCGATGGAGAAGAAAGCATGTAGACAAATCTTTTCGAAAGTCATTGAGATCAGCTTTCAAATCTGTAGGGCTAGAAGGTAAATACAATATGAAATCATATAGAAACATCCTTGACTGAATATTTTTATTTGTTCATAAGGTAAACATTTTCTCATTCCCGTGTCATTATCGGACACTGGATTCGACGATAAATGAAATATCCAAAATATTAAGAAAATAGGAAAAAATATTTCGATATACAGTTACGGGTATTTCAGAGTTTGAATAGATTGAGGAAACGTTTGTTATGTTCAGACCCAATTATTCGTAGTCCGCCCCGAATTATTTTTGGTTGCAGTTAAACACGACACGATATAATTAAATCATATTCTCTTTGACGCACACTCTCCTTGTCATTCATATTATTCATTGGCTTCAGTGACACGAATCCTTAGATTGATACGATTGTTACTATATCTTTAAATAAAATCATACAATTAGTAAAAAAAAGTGAAAGTAATTTCAAGTACGATAGTTCAGTTGGGAGTATTACACAAATAATGATCATCTATGCATATTTGATTGATCCTAATAGAATGCATCGTAAACAAGACGCCACGGGAAAAGCTGTATGAAGTAGAGATTGTACGAGCAGCCTTTCACATATTGATGAGGGACGTTTACCCCGTCATAGAAGCACTGGGATTAAACCAAAAGACGATTTCGAAGTACATGAGACAGTGTCCTGTTCTAGGCAAAGGATCGATGGATCTTCTGTTTCAGATTTGCAAAGGGACAACCAAATCGGAGAGCTACAATCGTCTTGATTTCTGTGTAAAGCTCACAAATATGGGTTATGTCGATGTTGCAAGATCTATATATTTAGGTATGATATCACTGACCCATGGACTGTGCCAGGGTATTATGATGCAATGGGAGGGGGGCCTGTTTTTTCAATCGACTGACATGGATAGTGCTCTGAAATAGTAATTTAAGCAATGAAAATATGCAATCATTTACCTTAGTCTCATATTCCGATTAGGAAAGTGGAAGTGCCATGATGTAGCGGTTCCGATTCTCACCTTGTAATCAGAAATGTGTGTGTTCGAATCCATCGCGTCCTTCCGTTCTTCGGCAAGGCGTCAATTACGGAAGCTTAAACGTGCAGCGCGAAGGCGAGTTGTTCAACTCGCCAAGGCGCCTTGTTTCGGCAAAAAAGGCGAGAAGGCGACTTGTACAAACTCGCCAAGGCGCCTTGTTTAAGACGAGAAGACGAGAAGGCGACTTGTACAAACTCGCCTAAGCGCCTTGTCTAAGACGAGAAGGCGAGAAGGCGACTTGTACAAACTCGCCAAGACGCCTTGTTTAAGACGAGAAGACGAGAAGGCGACTTGTACAAACTCGCCTAGGCGCTTTGTCTGATAAGAGAAGGCGAGAAGGTGACTTGTACAAACTCGCCTAGGCGCTTTGTCTTTGATGAAAAGGCGTCTAGGCGACTTGTGCAAACTCGCCAAGGCGCCTTGTTTTAGACGAGAAGGCGAGAAGGCGACTTGTACAAACTCGCCTAGGCGCTTTGTCTTTGATGAGAAGGCGTCTATAGGCGACTTGTACAAACTCGCCAAGACGCCTTGTCTTAGACGAGAAGGTAATAAGGCGACTTGTACAAACTCGCCTAGGCGCTTTGTCTTTGATGAGAAGGCGTCTAGGCGACTTGTACAAACTCGCCAAGGCGCCTTGTTTAAGACGAGAAGGCGAGAAGGCGACTTGTACAAACTCGCCAAAACGCCTTGTTTAAGACGAGAAGGCGAGAAGGCGATTTGTACAAATTCGCCAAGGCGCCTTGTTTAGGACGAGAAGGCGAGAAGGCGACTTGTACAAACTCGCCAAGGCGCCTTGTTTAAGTCGAGAAACCGACTTGTGAAAGTCGCCAAGGCGCCTTGTTTAAGACGAGATGGCGAGAAGGCGACCGTGTACAAACTCGCCAAAGCGCCTTGTTTAAGACGAGAAGGCGACTTGTACAAACTCGCCAAGGCGCCTTGTTTAAGGCGAGAAGGCGAGAAAGCGACTTGTACAAACTTACCAAGGCGCTTTGTTTAAGAAGAGAAGGCGAGAAGGCGACTTGCGCATATGGCCATGGCCGGCCGAGATCTAGACTTGCGCACGCGCGCTCGATCTCATCTGTAGGTACTGTACGTACATGGTCTAGAGATATAGGTAGTCTACATGTATATAGATCTAGATCTATAGGCCTACTACAAGTTAACGATCATGGCAGACCAAACAGACGAGAACAAGAACAACGGAGACAGTACTAGCAGTGATGAGAACGGCGAGGAGAAGAAGCAGCATAATGTGAAGATTCTCTTTAGGATGGGACCGGACAGAGCTCGAGAGGTGGAGGCAGTGCGGGGGGCAAATAGAGCCGATTTAATCGAACTTTCACAACAAGTAAGTATACTGTATAGGCCTAACTAGGTCTAGATCTAGGTAGACTATAACAAGTTAGGCAATCACGTCGAATAGGGGACCGGCAAAAATAACACGAGAAGGGATAGGGTTTTAGCGTTAGGCCGCCGACTAGATCTAACGTTAGGCCTAGATCTCTAACTTAGGGTGGAGTGTAGGGTATGTTTGCCGGCTGGTCCCCTATTCGACGTGATTACCACAAGTTACTTAGGCCATTTTCAGGGTCCCGTTTCATATTTAACCTGTTATCAATAACAAGTTGCAATAACTGTTAGACTATAAGCTACTGGAATCCTTGCATCTGATTGGCTGAGAGCAAATTTGTCAGAAATATCAGTTGTTACTGATAGTGATATTGTCGATATAAAAGTGATATAGGGCCTAGATCTAACGTTAGAGGCTAGATCTAGAGAATCTAACTTAGATCTAGACTAGTCTAGAGTACCGAATTGTGACCCCAGGACCAAAATCCAGTTGAAACCAATTGGAGCAAAACCAATTGAAACCAGTTGCCAACTAAGTTTCAATTGGATCCAATAGAAACCAATTGAAACCAGTTGAAACCAATTGAAACCAGTTGAAACCAATTGAAACCAATTGAAGCCAACTGGTTTCAATAGGGAAATTGGAACAACTGGTTCCAGTTGAACCAATTAGGCAACTGGAACCAGTTGGCAATTGGTTTCAACTGGTTTCAATTGGAACCAGTTGGCAATTGGTTTCAACTGGTTTCAATTGAAACCAGTTGCCAACTGGTTTCAATAGGGAAATTGGAACAACTGGTTCCAAAAGCAAATTATACGAAATAAAGTGTATCAGCAAGAAAAATCTTTCGGCTTTAACTTGATACCACATACACATATCGTTTGAGAAGATTTGATACCTAAATTATTTTTTCCCCCGCTTGTACCATTTTTTTTAATACTGCTTCTCTGCTCCTGAGTAGCGTATCCTGCGCTCAATGCCTGGATATATATGAATATATAAGCAAACCTCTCGAAATCGTCAAGAGATCGAGAAAAAAAGAAAAAATATGTATTGGTAGAAATCGTTCTGCTTGTTTATGTCTAGATATCTTTATTTTCAGCATTTACATCAAAATTATTTGGGTTTTCTTACGATCTGTAAACTGATATTACGTTCGAACTTTGAGCTAGATACGCGATGATATTCTCTGGTCTCTGTCTATAATGTTATGACTTTTCGTACATCGAAAATAGTCGGGAGACTAGATCCTCAGAAATCATCCCCTCAAAGTCAAAGGGGAGTTACTATTCTATAGCTGAACCTTATTTTTATTTATTTTTTTGGTGCTTACAATCATGTAAATAGGACTAAAACCAAGCCCATGAAACATCGGATATCACAGTCCGGCCGTGTATAAGTATGAACATTAGCTCGGGTCACTTGCAACGTTGGTATGTTTGCCCATAAATTGACGCCATCAAGAAATCGCTCGTTTCGCTACCGGCAATCGGTGTGTCCGGAGCCATATGAGAGGCCTTTCTAAAAATGCGTTTTAATAAATTCTTATCAATTTATATGAGTAATAATGGATTTCATTGTCTTCTACATGCTTTCCGCTTTAAATTGATATATAGATCGCTATTTTTAGTGATTGGCTTTGAATGTGTACTTTAACTTCCATGCCTTCTGGTCACTCTAAAGAGGTTATTACATTATGAGGAGTTATGACCCCCTTAAAATGCATAAAGCGTCCTATTCCAGATCACTCGTATTGAGAAAATTTCCACTTTCCTATTTTTTCTTGTAACCAGATTATCATGATTATACACCACATTTATATATGATGATTATTGCAAAACAGCAATTTACATTGGCTTGCTTTCAAATCACTATAAATTGATGGACAAATTTCAACTCGCTCTCACATGATTTTATATTAATTAGGAGGTGCGATGTTTGCAGTTAAATATTAAGAAAAGAAAAGAAAACAAATCATTTAACTTTCAAGAAGGGCTTCATATACATGATATAAATGCTTTAATAAATTATTTTAACATGAATTTTAGCCGTATGCCTATGTTTGCCTGGAGGGGGCGCCATCTTTTGAAAAGTACACAGGGGCGCCAAAATCAGGTCGGGCCCCCCGGGGTGTGAAATCCTGGATACACCCATGTAATGTTCACCACGATGGTTCTTTTGTTTTGTTTTGTTTTCTTGTTTATATTATTCTAATTTTCATAACACATACATGGTTCATGTTCACCGAGATGGTTAAATCTTTTCTTTTCTTTTTTCATATTCCCTTTTTTTTTAATTATCTTCATACAATCTTTTTATTTTCATTATCACATACATGGTTTATGTTCACCAAGATGGTTCAATTCTCTTTTTTTCTTTTTGCATATTCCTTTTTTTTTAAATCTTCTTCATATGATCTTTTTATTTCATTGTCACATACATGGTTTATGTTCACCAGGATGGTTCATCTTTTCTCTCTTTTTTGGGGTGATAATCTATTCGTTTTATACCAGTTTATTTTCATTGTGACGCATGTCATCTTTTAAATCTTGACATTTGCATACATTTATTTTTCATCTTGGGGGGGGGGGGGTGTTGTAGTACTTTCTTTACATTCATCCCTGGATCTCTTTAAGTGCAAGACATTTTGGCATATATCGAGCAAAATAAGCTATCACTATCGTCATCACCGCAACTATCATCAGTGGCAGCAGTTTCATCATCATCATCATCATCACCATCATCATCATCACTATCATCATCATCATCATCATCATCACTATCATCATCATCATCATCACCATCATCACTATCATCATCATCACTATCATCATCATCATCATCACCATCATCATCATCACTATCATCATCATCATCATCACTATCATCATCATCATCATCATCACCATCACCATCATCACTATCATCATCATCATCATCATCACTATCATCATCATCATCACCACCATCACTATCAAATCCACCACCACAATCATCACGATGATCATCACTATTCTCGTCATTTTAACTGGAAGTAATACACATGCCCAGTCAGTGTTTCCACTCCTAAGAAATTTATTTCCTGGAATGGGATCCTAAATTTCCCGGAATTTGAATAAATTTCCTGGAATTAGTCCCCCCCCAAAAAAAAAAAAAAAAATAAATAAATAAAAAATGAATAAAAGACATAATCTTGTTTTTCTCTTGTGAATATGTGACATGTACAGTATAATTTTGCTTGAGGTTATTCACGCGAAATTAGGAATGGAATAAATTTAATTCTGCGAGTGAGCGACAGTTTTGAGCAGTGGCAAGTTCCACTTCGTCGTTAGAATTTACTAGTTTCAGTGAAAACTGATTAAAAACATCTTGCTATATTATTTCTAATATTTCCTGGAATTGTTTCCTGACAATTACCTGGAGATTGCCTGGTATTTCGGAATTTGGGTAAATTTCTTGAACTTGGAAACACTGGTTGGGGGCATTTTACGGGCGGGCTGTCTGGGGCCCTGTAAGGGATGAAATAGTTGTCTTTGGTGTTCTCGTTATCTCTGTAATGTAATAATTCTATTGCAAAGAAAATTAGCCATGACTCTTTTCAGCTACACTCAACAGAAAACAAAAGTGGACACTTATTTTACTCGTATTATATCATGTACTAACCAAATAGATAGTCAGTGTCATACATCAAATTAAATAGGATAAGAATAAGGATATTTATACATTATGCATGCAAGACTGAACACATAAAGACAAGGTAAATCTAACAAATCAAAAATGGCAAAATTGCACAAACACATAATGGAAAAAACTCGTTTAATGCAAGACTGAACACATAAAGACAAGGTAAATCTAACAAATCAAAAATGGCAAAATTGCACAAACACATAATGGAAAAACTCGTTTAATGATGCCACCTTCATAATGAAGGGGTTAGCATTGCTGTTTAAAGTTTTTGTGATTTTCACCACATTCACAGTCTAGTCCATCTTTACCTCCTTATTCCTGAAATTAACATAAACCTATAGGACTCTTCACAACATCCGATAAGCAATAAGGCCAGGAATAAGCCACAAATTCTTAATTTCCCCGAGAATAGGGGGTCATTTTTTCCAATCTAACTTGAGTACCCTAATAGAAGATACCCAATTTCAGACAAAAGAAGGCGATTTTGAACTTCGAGACTATGACAAGTACATCCCACTTGAATGCACTACAATGGCCCAGCCCCCACCCCCGTTGATTTGAGGAACTAAAAAAAAAAATCTTTTTGATGCGCACATTTTCAAAGGTCGTTGTCCCACACCATTTCCCACTCGGTCGCCTCGCTCCCTCGCTTTGGTCCCCTGTTTAAAAAATCCTGGCTATGCCAGCTAGTGATCATAATTATTGTTTTATGTTTGCTATTTACATTTCCCGGTATCCTACGTCAGGAACACACATTTCCATGAATATGTATTTTGTATTAATTCCTCCCCCAAAAAATCCACCCAAAATGGGATCCAAATCGTTAAAAAATGCGAAAGGTCCCTCCATCTGCGTACGGCATTGATTGCATTGTTTCAACGTTATTTTTCGGCAGTAAATTCAACAAAATATATTTTCATACGTCATATTTCAATTTACTTTCATTTTCCTTCACATTATTCTCAAATATTTTCTTTTGTAATTTTTCAATAAAACTTACCATTCTAAAGTGTCCTACTATGCGTGTGCGAAAAGAGTAAAGAGACGACTGAAAGTATAACAGTTAAAGTTTAAGAATCCCTCTTATATACATGATTTGACATTAACAAAAATATGTATATTAATAAGTTTTTACACAACTAGTTGAGCAATTTCGATTAAATTATTGGACAACGATTGCCCGACAGGGTTATCCTTCAACCAATACTCAACTCAAATTGACCAACTGTATGATAGAGTTTGCCCAATCTTAACATGCCCAAACTTTAGGCTAAAACGTGATTAACAGTTAGAAAACTGCAAAATTGCATGGTTGATTCAAAATGACTCGGTTTGGGCAAAATTTACACACATTTGCAATGATGTTTCACAAACCATCGGTTGCCCAAAGACATAACAAAGACATAACAAAATTAAAAATGGGTTAGGAACACAAACTTAAGAGAAGGAAATTAGCACCCATAAAACTATGTTGATATTTTTGTCGAAATTTGGCTTGAAAGATCAATCTGTAGTTTTTCACAATAACTCATTCAACTCCGTCTTGAAGTTTTGAGCTGACAAGTAACAGGGACTGGGGGACAGTAGGTCTGCGGATCAGTAGATGCTTTTCTTGTAACAACACAGATCTTAAAATATACAGAGTGAGTCAGAAACAATGCAACACTTTTTAAATTGACTATTGTTATAAAAATGTGGGATTAACAGATTGTGTTTAGCATGTATGGATAGAGTATTATATTCATTTGTTGTTTGGAAACATTTGTTTTACTTTTGTGTTACGATTGCGCGCACAACAGCCATTGTTTAACAAAGAGTCAAAACCCATTTGCGCCAAGACTTATAGAATTTATGTGCTGACAAAAGCAATGCATTGTTGATGATGACACAATGGGTTTTTCCCCAGACTCACTTATTGGCTCATATCCAATAAATTTAATTCCCCACAAATTTGGTATCAAATCAAAGGGAAATAATTACTCTATCACAGTCAGGAGCAATAAATGTGATATCTTTTCTCATATTTGTGAGATGAACACTTTAAGAAGTGTAAAAAGATTTTCTGACTTGGCGCAAATGGGTTTTGCTTTTATGTCAAACAATAGCTGTTGTGCGCTCAACCGTAGCAGCAAAATTGAAGAAAATTTTACCAAACGACGAAGGGATACATCATCTATCCATACATGGTAACAAACCCTATGTCAATCCCATATTTGTAAAACAATGCTCAATTAAGAAAGTGTTGCATCATTTATGACTCACTCTGTACATTTTATTTACCATAGGCTTTACGCCTGCAAATAGTAAAGATTAGAAAGACTTCTTTGAACCCCAACACAGATTCGTATATCAATGATGCAATGTGCAAAATAACAATAGGCCTAACATTCATTAACATCGGAATTATTTATTCAGCAAAACCTCTTTTTTGTCCTTCATGAGATGGATTACTTAACAAAATACGACTCATATGTACAAAACAAAAAAAAATCAATCAATCAAAAAATCAATGTTTCATCTAGAACTCAAAAGGCACCTATCATGTATAGGTGCATTTTTATTTTTTTTCACCCGTAGTACTGCGCGTGATTATGAAGGCTTTTTGTTTATTTGTTTGATTGTGACAAGCTCCTTACGAGAAGCCTTTTCTCCTCGGCAAGAGGAAGTCTGCTTCAATTACACGAGGCTACGGTTTTGGATTTTCAGTCACAATCAAATATTCACAAGAGTGACTGCATGTTTTATTTTTTATTTTTTTTAATTAGGTGAATCTACATGCCGTTATTGATGGTCCCTATTACTCGCGTATTACCTAAAAAAAGAACATTGAACTTAATTCCCTTGATGTGTTTTTTTTCTCCATCTCTCACACTTCCAGATGAAATATCATTAATATTATTTGAGTCACAAGAGATTTACAAGATATTCGTAGAGTTCAGTTGCTTCTTCAACAGATTCAGGAAGCTGGAAATTGTGAACATCACCGACATACTGATTTACTACCTCAACAAACTCTTGGCTACATCCGTATGGTGGAAAATCAAGCGATATATTATTTGCAGTTTCCTGTACTTCGTCGAGTGAATAAGCAAGTGGCATCTTGTTATCTTCGGCTCCGTATATTTCAGGAACATAATACATTAAATCCGGTATCCCATATGGTGATTCTTCATTGGCCTGACTCCTGATTCGGTGTTGGTTCCACTCTTGAACAACAAGATCCAAGTCACGCTGAATTAGGTTTGTGAAACAAAATCGTAATGCTTCAACGTGAATTGGATTGGTATTGTCCAATCCACCATTATCGCGGAATTGCTTGAAAAGTTCAATCCAGAATCGAGATGAAAGCCTCCCAACATGTCCCCACCAAGATTCAATTCTTTGATTACTTGTTGAACGCCCATACATGAAACTTTTGTATCGATGGAACTCATCGTCATGATACCAACGAAGGGCAATTTGTACATCACGAATTTGACAATTTTCTGTTCCTCTGTCACTCCGTACGATTCGAGGTACTCCATTAATTAATGAAATATAGTCTAAAAAAAATCGTGTGATATATCGCGGATTATTATTTGAACGCCCAACTTTAAGCCATAATACCTTCCGCGAAAATCCGTCGATAGCAGAGTGAACTGCAAAACCATATGGTTTGAGTTTATCATAACCATCAATATGTATGACGTGATTTGGACCTCTATTAACGTATCTTCGTCGATGTAGACGCCGATTCGATCTCCTCTCGACCCCATCAGGATCCATAGCTGACAGAAGCTCTCGCACCACTCTTTGTGTAGCAGATATTTCATGTCTGATTCTCAGTCTCCTCCACATCGCCCTGTAACCAAGGTTTTGTCCCGATCCACGCAATTCAAATGTAATGGCATTTATGATGTCATTTACGTTGCTCCGTCGATCAACTCTTCGCACTCTGAGACGTCGAATAATTTGTCGAATTCTTCTGATACCGATGGAAATTTCGTGACGCATATGCAGCAACAGGAGGATTTGTATTGCGGTAAATCCCGCAATGTAATAGTGCTGAATCAGGTCATCTGATAAATCTTCCACCAACTCGCCAAGTGCTGCAGCCGTGTAGAATGGAGGTGGTTGTCCTGCTACCCCGAGAAAGGAAGCGAATATGAACACCTGAAAGACAAAAATCAAACAAACATATAAGAAACATTTTTTTATCTTGATTGGAAGGGCCAATCCACGCTAGTCGAAAAAAAATATGTACAACGTCCAATATATGGTCGTCCGCAAAACGTGGGTTTGAAATGCGCGTGGTTAAAAAACAGTGAAATGAGACATTAATTGTTAATTGACCTTTGACCTTCACGTAGACAAGCATGCTCTTGTGTTGTAGAGACCCCCGTAGGGTAGAGACCCGGGAACGATATGCATTATAAACATAAATTGGATTGGTTGCAGCATTACCAATAGCAGTCATAGGCCTATCTACCAAATTTAAACAAAATATATCAAAAAAATAAGAAATGGGAGCATTTTATGTGATTTTGATCAAAGTTGCATACATCAGTATGATTAAGGAGGGCAGCATTCCCAAAACATTAGGACTTTTTTCTTCTATATGATAGATCTGTATAATTTTTATACCAAATTTAAACACAATCTGTCAAGAAACTAAAATGACAATTTTATGTGAATTTAAATATGCACATATTAGCATAATTAACGAGGACAGCGTGATAAAAAAAAACACATAAGGGGTGTATAAGCATGGTCCTAATATGCATGCATGCAACAAATAAACCCGATCAGTTGGTTAATCTAAAAAATATAAACCGATAAAAAACATTTTGGTGTAGATCTAGACCTGCACCAAAATGTTTTAAAAAGTGTGTAGGTCTATAAATTATGTTAAAAAGTGTAATGTTGACGGACTTACAGATGGGTACGCTATGATTTGGTTCCGACGGGGTGTGTCGTTAAAGCCGTCAAACCCGTACTCTTCATTAAGTGTAATTTTTGCCTCATTTTGGCGGAAAAGAGTACCCATTGTTCTATTTAAGAAAATGACCTTTTTGTGTACTTTGTGTACATATTCATGTTAATGGAGAACTTTCTTGCAAAAAAAGTCACACATTCGAGCTGCTCTCCCATGGCAAAATTTCCAAACGCATGGCTCGACCCATTCAATAAGATGTGTTGGTGTGACATTATGCATCGCTGCGACATTACCGGTTGTAACAGTCAGGCCTATGCTAAGTTTTTTTTTGTGTGCAGGTACTTCATGTGTGTATGTAGGATGGGGGTTGGGTGTCCGGACACCTATCAAAAATAAAGTTGTAACAGCGGCGGATCCAGGATTTGAAAATAGGGGGGGGGCGCAGCCGAAAATTTTGAAAAATAGGGGGGCGCAGCCGAAAATTTTCGAAAATTAACATGTACGTTCAATGGGGGGTATCCAAAAAATAGGAGGGGGGGGGGGGCGCACGCCTGTTGCGCCCCCCTGGATCCGCCACTGTTGTAACATTTACACATTGATTTCACGAAAAATATTTATGAATTTGTGGTAAATATTTTGAATATTTGTCCTTTGTAATACTTATACTGTCAACAATAATTTTTGAGAAATCCGTAGAATGGTGCATGTAATTTTTTGAAAAATGAAAACAGTCTGTCCGGATACCCAACCTGTCCAGACACCCAATAACTGCACTGGTTGAGGAAAGTCGTTAATATCCCGCCTCCCTTGTCTAAAAAAATATGTACACCTCGATCAGTGGCACACCTAGTCTTCATGCAGTCTATCTACTTCGTCCTTATTAAAAAGAAGATGACCATTTTCAAAGTTTCATGACATTTATCGGGTTATAGAAGTGCCATTTAATCTGAGTAGCACAATATTATAGAATTCACCAAATCAAAATAATGACGAGAAAATTCTATATGCCTAATTTGGCAACCATACTTACAAAAATAGGAAGCCTAGCCCTCGGCATGCTGAATGATAAATTGCCGATATTTCTCATGTAAAAACTGCAATGATGCTCCTCTTCACTTCTAGCAGTCTAGCAAATCGTCTTGACGTCCACCATGTCACAGTCTATTGACATTTTGCTGCTCCACTTGCGCTGCGTTACCCTCAAACGAGTTTGAACATCTCGCCTTCCCGCCTTCTCGTAGCATACACTAGGCGCCTTAGCGAGTTTGTACATGTCGCCTTCTCGCCTTCTCGTCTAAACAAAGCGCCTTGGCGAGTTTGTTTAAGTCACCTTCTCGTCTTCTCGTCTTAGACAAGGCGCCTAGGCGAGTTTGTACAAGTCGCCTTCTCGCCTTCTCGCCTCAGACAAGGCGCCTTGGCAAGTTTGTATAAGTCGCCTTCTCGCTTTCTCGTCTTAGACAAGGCGCCTAGGCGAGTTTGTACAAGTCACCTTCTCGCCTTCTCGTATCAGACAAGGCGCCTAGGCTCGTTTTTATAAGTCGCCTTCTCGCCTTCTCGTCTTAGACAAGGCGCTTAGGTGAGTTTATACAAGTCGCCTTCTCGTCTTCTCGTCTTAGACAAGGCGCTTTGGCGAGTTTGTATAAGTCACCATCTTGTCTTCTCGTCTTAGACAAAGCGCCTAGGCGAGTTTGTATAAGTCACCATCTCGCCTTCTCGTCTTAGACAAGGCGCCTTGGCGAGTTTGTACAAGTCGCCTTCTCGCCTCCCCGTCTTAAGCAAGGCGCCTTGGCGTGTTTGTATTAGTCGCTTTCTCGCCATCTCGTCTTAAAAAGGGCGCCTTGGCGAGTTTGTACAAGTCGCCTTCTCGTCATCTCGTCTTAAAAAGGGCGCCTTGGCGAGTTTGTACAAGTCGCCTTCTCGCCTATTTTGCCGAAACAAGGCGACTTGGCGAGTTAAACAACTCGCCTTCGCGCTGCACGTTTAAGCTTCCGTAGTCAATCGATACTTTACCACTCTCCACCAAGGTGCTAAACGGGTACTTGGTAGAATGTGAAAACCTATGTATGCTTAGCAATAGAGTCATGGAACTCTTAATGGAATACCTCCCAGCAGGGGCGGATGCAGGATATTCTTAGGGGGGGGGGGTCACATCCCCCCCCCCTCCCAAACAAAAAAACGACAAGCACAACAAAGAGGTTTCACTAAAAATGATAGTTTTCGTCCCACGTAAAATTTGACAAGCACACTTGTATATGAGTGACATGTTGACATTTAAGATATTGGGGGGGATTACGGGTCCGATGGAACTACCACTGCTCCCCAAGGAGTGGAAAATGAATATATTTTGTGCGGCCATGGATATAGTAATAATATTGTAAAGCAGTTAGAATCACTAAGCGCTATATGAGAAAAATTGTTATTATTATTATTGTTCTTGTTATATCATTATCAGTTTTTTTATTATCATTATCATTATTATTGCTAATATCATTATTATTTCTTAGTACCATTATCATCAAAGTTGTTTTGCCTTTTTAAAAAAGAACCCCTTCTGTTAAATATATCAATATAGATCATGAAATGAGTATTAGTGAGTTAGCTAGAATTGCCTCCATACTGCACAGACGGGATCAAACAAAGTTCGAGCGTCTTATTCATGAATTGGATTTGAGGCCTGATGAACTTCCAGAAGATCTTGGAGCACAGTTGGAGACATACTGTTTAAAAGTGCTAAGGACTTGGAAGAAGAAGATCAGACCCGTTCCGTATCACTACAGACGGCACATCGTTGAGGGTCTCCAAGCAGTTGGATGTTCTGATCTTGCTGATGAAGTTCTGACAGGTAGTCTTCGTATTTCATTCAGAGTTTTCAGGGACGTTCTATCGGGGAGGGGCAGTAATCAATTTTTGTATATGCAAAAAATTACCTTTGTTCTAAGGTCACATTTAGCTTGGCTGAATCTTAGAAATTTGAAATGCTTGATCTGCGATGGGACATAAGTATTGTTTCAATAGGAAACACATTAATTATTGATTTTTTTATATGGTTAGCTTTATTTTGCTCAATTCTAATGCATTAATTTGAACTGTCGTGTCATTTTAAATAGGAATAAATGGACTGAACTGAAGACTCTCGCAACACCCATAAACTATGGATTTCTTCCTTAATTTGATTGATTGACTGGATTTATTCTTTTTTCATTGAAATTCATCAACAACATAATATACATAAATAACAAAGGGAAGCCTCTGAATGACAAAGCTCTTTAATGTGGCTTCCCTGCAATATTGATTAAATATTTTTGTTTAATTTCTATCAAGCAAAATATATTTTTTGATTCCTAATTGTTGTATCTAATTCAATTTTCATATTCACGTCCGTTCCGTGATAAGTGTCTATGGATGACCAGGGGAGCTTGAAGTTGTTGAATATTCAGTGTTATAATTTTGAAAGGTGTCAGAATTTTAGACGTGATGTACCCACTTTTGCTTCTATAATTAGATTGTTTCATATGTCGTTACACCCCCAAACAAAAAAAATGAAGAAAAAAAAAACAATCATGATCATGAATTGTTTGAAATTGATTAGCCGAATTCTCACATCCTCGGCTTTATAACCTGGAACTAATAGTTTTGTCTATTTCTTTCACCATCGCTAATAATTCGCTTGAAATCCGATTGTTTCATACTTTCAAAGGTCTTTATCGACATGAATCTCCCGACGAAGATGTCATTGAAGATATCTGCAGTAGACTTGATGAAGGTCAGGTACGGAATCTTGTTGAAATCCTGAAACTTAAGCCTGATAATCATGAACAAGATCGGAAAAAATCTACCAAATCGATTGTCCGCTGGGCGAATAAGTGGATGAGAAAGTATGATTCCTCGGCTATATCATTTAAAGAGAGAAGATCAGTAAATGATGAGCTTGTTAGAAAGGGGTTTTACGAGTTAGCCCATGAAATAATGATACTAGAATATTCCAAGTTCTAATATAGGAATCTCATGCAAGTGTATTGTCTTTATTGTTAGATATTGATCGGTTCTGTTTCATCTTTAAATAATGTGAAATCTACCTTTGATGTATGAATTTGATGTGTTTCATTTGTTATTATTCAACACGTGTTGGCTAGCGTTGCCGTGTTCAAAATGCAGAATTGTCATGTACCAAGCAAACGAATATCGATATTATTGTAAATAATCGTGTGTAGACGATAATAAGCTTCATTTTACTAAACTTGTAAAATAAATGTGATGAATTTTTTTTTTCATGAAAACAAGAATATAATTAATTGAAAAGCCTTGATCACTGATCAAATTATGAGTCCAGTACCTCTCTAGGTAACATTAATCTCTTCATCCATTTAAGCTTGACTAAACATTAATGTCAAGTTAATGGCAGTTTACTATTTTAAACTATGTAAATAGTTGTAAACTAAGGTCCGTTATTTGTACTTAGATTTAATCCCAGTTTTTACTACAACAACCGATCCTAGAATGTGATGGCATGGATGGGAAAGAGGATGGACATATAATTGTAGCAGCAGCAGTAGTAGCTAGGTAGCGCATATATTAATGTGTGATGTAAGAGCATGTAGGTTTGCTTTATCATATGAAATAGGAGATATTATAAAAGAATAGTAATGTTATCGCAGCTGTTATAAATGAATGTAATATTCTAAAACGCATTAATTGTTCGAGAGCTTAGATTAAGGGTGGTCAGAATATAGTTTCAATCAGTATGACTTTACTGTTCTTTTTTTATTATTCCCACCAATCTCTTGCCTTATTTTTATTCGTATGTGAAGGACTGTGTAATAATATGTTATGTGTGTATAAATGATATGATCAGTATATACAAAAGTTTACAACAGTACCAAAATTATCAAATTTTATCTAATTACAGGCAATTGTGTATCACTAAAATAGTGAAAACAAAACCAATCTGTTTCTTTTAACCAAACGTATGTTCACCGATTGAAAAGTAGGTAAAGTGGTTTGGTTAAAATGTTCTGACTTTAACATAACAGCAAGCCCATGGAATCATTTATTCTTAACCTTTTCAAACTCTTCAATTACTATTCGTTGTGGTCAAATTACGACAAACATTTCCTATGTAAGATAATACATATGCCTACTCTTTGAGCGCTGATTAAGACTGGTCTAAGTCTGTGTGTAAAATATCATGATTATGGGAGGCCAAACATGTCAAAACCTTGCTTTGTCCCCTGATTGTTTCTTATCATGTTCAATGAGGGAGAACAATTTTTTCCCCAACATTTTAGCCCTGCAAGGGCCTTTTATTGAGTCAAATAATATCAAAGATACACAAGCAAACATTATTACTCAATCAATAAATGAATTCAAACAATAATAATACGTAAACATTTCTCTCAAGTGAGGGAGAAAATAACCGTTGCTGCATTTTCCCCAATAAGTTTAGTTGAGTTGAGTAATCAAGAAATAAACTTGTCCTGGTTTGGCACCTTTTGCGATACACACCAAAGAGTTGAAATGCGGTGTAAGTTTGATCTTAGGTCAAAGGCAAAAGATGTATATGTTTTATATGATTTGTGTATATTTTTGGTGTGTCCGAGGGTGCGTCTGCATGTGCTTCACTGCATTCTAATATGTTGTTTTTGCGCGAATACATGATCTATGAATGAGTTTGTTCGGGCATTCAGAACCTATACGAGTGTCAATGACGCGAAAAAAGTGATCTTTGTTTTGTTGTTCTTCGTTTTGTTGTAAGTTGTTTTCTACCATGAAACCTGAAAAAGTGTATGACCCTTTTTCCCTTTTTTCTGTCGCAAATGTTTTTGTAAATATATTGCCACAAATGCCAATTTATCTTTAATGATTTATTATGTTTGTCGGAGAGCGGGGAGGGGGGTAATTTCTCATCAAATTAGTTTGCTTTCATGTGAGATAGTAGGGCCTATATCATATATTGTTTAGAGATGGGTGTAGTATAATTGACATATTGATATTTTCTGTAAAAAAGTAAAAAAAAAACTGTGGTTGCTTTCATTTTTGTGTTCTTTGTTAACTTTTGTCGACATGGCCAGTGGTTAGGGGTTGCACTGGGTTCATTGTCTATTGAAAAGTAAAATTGATTCATAGGAATATATACTACCTTGCTGTTTTATATATCATATACATCATATATATACATCATTGGCCGCATCGGCCAATCACAGCGCACGGTGCACGCTCCAGCGGGCACCAAGCACCAGCGCGAACCCTGATTGGCCAGCGGCTTCGGCCAATCACAGCGCGGCTCACGCCCGAGTGGAGCCAGACAATAGCTCCCGACGCTATATAACCCGTGCGCAGCAGCGTCTTTGCTCATTGCCTGACGAAGTCTAGCAGCTTGCAGACGAAACGTCGCTTTCACACTACGTTTGCTACATCGTGAGACAACTGGTTAATTTCTTCTACTCAATATACATCATGTATGGGTTTACATGTCAGTATTTGATAAATGCCTGAATTTTGTGAACGGGTTTGTTTAAAGAAATGTATGCTTGAAAACTGCCTTGCTGTTATAAACCATATACTCCATATTTGCTTTTACTCGTCAGTATTTGAAGAATGTCAAATTTTGCGAAGGGGTTTGTTTAAAAAAAAATACATGAATGTTTTAATTTTAACACGATTTATATACACTGTAAATTGTATGATAAGGCCGGGCCATAAATAACTTCATAAATCTTCTTATATTTTGCCCCGGTTTACATTAACCAAATTCATTAAGTGACAACCCGATTTATAACATTACTATACATCTATCAGTAGTATTGACTTTTTTAATCGGTGTCTCTGTAGAGTCCAGTGTAGAAAAAAATAAAGAAATTAACCTCTGTGATCGTTTTTTCGTTTCGCGAAGTTGTATTTTTTTATCGAGTATTACCTTGAGTGAATGAGATAGCATCTTTGTGATGAAACTACACATTATATTCATTATTTTGTGATGTAATATATTCCAATAAATTCTGATAAAATGTGCACTATGACACATGGCCCTGTGAAGCAGGGATGCTAGAGGTGATGAAACATCCCACGTTTTGCCTCAGGGGTGCTGCGTGTATTATTCTCCATAGGCAGCATCCCCCTGGAATTCTGGTTGGTGTTAGAAAAAGGAGAAATACGACCAAAATTGCCCTTATTTTTTAGTTTAACTTTTTTTTTTGCTGAAATTCATCTTGACCAGATGAAACCGTCATTGATCTGTTTTGAAAACTGTTTTTTTTTTCCTTTTCAAATTTACTTCGGCACCCCCAAGTAAAAAAATATTTCCTAGGGCACTGCTATGACACGTTATTCATCGTTTCCTCTCTCTCCGAATAGGGCATAACCGTGCTTTATGTTTGTTACAGTAAGAGGTTTACCTTTCGATATATTGCTCAAATTTGTTTAAAGGGAGGAAAAATTTTGTCATATTTTGTCTCAAATCGTTGTTGAAATTACAACTCCAATTGCTAACTTTTTGCCACATGAATCTCTACAGATATTGCCTTGTACGTCACACATTGAAAATAACATCAATCATTCTTTCATATTTCTTTAAGTGACGCATTACTTACTCCATCATGCAATGACTCACGACAGTTCGCCAAGAGTTTACTTTTGATAATTAATTCTCGGTAATTTCAGTGTTGATGAGGGCCGACAAGGTTTTTTAAGGTTCATTTAGGTCGACGGTATATTGTCTTTTGTTTGATACCGGCTACTGTACAGCAGGTAGAGGGAGGGTTATATGGTAGGGTGTCTTTAGTGCAAAACAACATGTGAAGTGTTTTGTCCCAAAATCCACTATTGATATTTTTCTGTAAATCAAGTTTTTTTTTAATTCACCACTTTCCCTTAACCACTGCTGTTTTATTTTGATATAGATGATATTACTACCATCTTAAATTAATCAAATCATGATTTCACAAATCTAGCATTCATTATCAATTTTTAAAGAATTTTTGAAATTTTATTTTTCATGGATTAAGCTCCTTTGTGAACAAAACCCTAGTAAAATGTCAATTTTTGCCAATTTATACATGCTTCATATTTGAAATTGTACTCGAAACACATAAATTTGGCTAGCAGAGTACATTTCACATCTTTTTTATGTTTATCCATTGAAAATTACAAAAATAAAAAAATACGATATTTTGTCAATTTTTCTATAAAGGACGGTGACTTTTCGATTTCTAATTTCAAAAGGAGCTAAATACAAAAATATTGATAAAAATTGTAAAATTCTATCATTTTTAACAGAATGTGCACGGATGGTGTGAACTTGTATCCAAAACATGTAAGTAAAAAATTGAATGCTTAACTTTATGTAAAATTTGAAAAAATAACCAACTTTAAGTAACCGCATAGTAGATTTAGCTCATTTTGGAACAAAACTCAAATTTGCAATCAATTTTTACCAAACTTTCCATTTTTTTTCTTCAAATGCGATATTTTGCATTTGATTCCCACGTCTATATTTGTATCAAAATATCAATTTTGGTCAAAAGTGGATTTAGCTCCTTTTGGAATCCAGCATTTCATGTATTATATATTAAACACAAATAAAATTCAAATCACGTACAACCAAATTCAATACTTTCCTATCTTTATATCGATTGATATTGCAAACAAAAATGCATGATTTTCAAATAATCATAACTAATTATTAATAACATTCCCTTGGGAAAACTGTGCACAGTATTGCAGTGCACAAGATACATGCTCATTAAAGGGAGACTTTGTGAATAAAATGCACAGAATCCTCGCTCTCTCTATTATCCCAATACATCATTCACGCTGATATATAAGCCTACTGCTGGTATGTCATTGAAAATACCTAATACATTATCTTGGTGGTGTGGGGCCCGTACTCAAAGCCTAACAAACGTCTCAGAATGAGCGTAATACAAAGTCATATGTAAGTGTTAAACACACACACACACACACACACACACACCATCACACACACACCCTCTCACACTCACCCTAACCTACACACAGGCACACAACCCCGGCCACACCATGAAGACATGAACGCACAATTCAACAGTTGAGTATGCTGTCACGTTGCGTGTATCGTTATGGGAAATGTGCAAATGTGTAATCAGATGTACATTTTGCATTTTTTGTTTTGATGTGAAAATGACTTTTTTCTAAATCGGTCTCTCTCACGCTTGTAAAAAAACTTAAAAAAACGATAGGACGTGAATGTTATTCCGTTAATCGTTCTGTGTTATATTTATCGAATATTGAAAACAAAATTGAAAAAACGTGACCCCCCAGTAACTAGTGTGAAAATTTGCTGAGCCCGGTAGATCTAGTTTGACGAGAATTTATTTTTATTTGAAATGACAATACATGCTTTAGGTCGAATAATCTTATGTAATTTTGGCGACGAGTCGAGGGTAGGGGGATCAATGGTTATGTGGATACGCCATTCGAATCGCGTGTGTTATGATTGCCCATTCTACATGTTTTAAACTAATGTCCAACCATACATATATATAAGTGACATGAAAAACGACTACCCCTATTTTGTACTCCAATTGGTTTGGAGGTAATGTCCATACTCGCTTAGGTTGTTATCTTCAATGAAACCTTCACTCTAAAGACACGCTTTTCGACCTACCATGTTAAAGATTTATTATAATAGGTGTATAAATGTGTATATATATATATATAGATTTATATATATGTTTATATTCTTTGGGGATGCAATTTTGAAATGAATCATTCAGCCTGGAATACAGAATAGGATACATTAAGGGCGCATCGACTTACTGTTAGCAGTAATATATATCATCAATTAACAGTATGAATCGACATGTCCATACATATCTGACGAAAACAATATTTTATAACCGCGTAAGCATAGACAATGTCATTTGATTAAACATCATTTTAGGAGTTAATTTGTATGACTGTTATACATGAAACATGCAACGTGATGTCAATAAAATATGAGAAAATAAATTATTAACTTTTATCTCTCCTGGGCCGGCGTGGGTATTAAGTTCAAGTGTCTATATAAATAATAGTGAGTCACAATGATAACGAACTATGATAACAACGATTGGAGTTTTGCATTTCACACATTTTAGTTTCTTTACATAAGAAAATATGAAATTATAATGTATTTATTTATTTCAGTTTTTTTACGAAGGGTAGCTCTTTCAGTTATACAGTGCGTATAAAAATAAAGTTTACACTTTGAAAAAGCCCTGGGAATAAAAAAATATACAATAGATGGGTAATTTATTCACATATAATCTTGGGTTGGGTCTCATCTATCCAATATAACATGAAAGTAAAAGTTTTGAAAGAATGTTACACTTGAGTGAGCACCATCCATTTTTGTAAAGCTCGCAGAAATCTGTTTGTGCAGAAATGCTGGTTTTCACGCTGTGTCAAGGGGAAAGGGTGAAATCAAACTTACCCTGCGAAACATTTCTCATAAAATTCCCTTGCACTTTTAGTCAATTGAAAGAAAACGGATACATTCAAGCATTTTGTAACAATTTTGCCACCCAAATTGAAATTTCAACACTAAGTAAGCACAACCTTTACCCTTTTTGTGCCAGCTGGATCTGAGGACTTAACTGAATCTGAACAAAACCTTATATCAGACATCTCCAGCATTTTATCACTAAGTTTTTATCATTTAGAATGGGTTTACATTTAATTTTTAATTTAATACTTGTTTCTCCACACTTCTCCCAAGCTTGACAATGATTAACAAAATGAAAATCAAGCCCAAGTCCTTTCATGTAAATCACAGCTCAGTGTAAAGCAAATATCGTCACGATGGCCTCGGTGGTTGGGGGAGTGGGATGGGGTGCAATGCACTCTTCGAAGTGTTTTGGGCAAGGAAACAAGTTAAAAAAGGTAAAAAGATATCTTCAAATCAATTTTACTAGCTAAATTCCACGTGTTCTTCATGATTAAGGTTACTTTTATTTGCATAACTATTTCAAAGTTCTGCGCAAATCATTTTTCACTAACTTTTCAAAAGTAAGTGGTGCTCACTCAAGCGGAAATATTTTTCGACAGTTATATCGTCATTTGCTTAAATGGATCTGTACTAATGTTAGAATGTGGAAAAATCTTCAGGATATTAC
Organism: Lytechinus pictus; assembly: GCF_037042905.1. NCBI lineage: Eukaryota > Metazoa > Echinodermata > Echinoidea > Temnopleuroida > Toxopneustidae > Lytechinus > Lytechinus pictus. The sequence continues at coordinate 2,202,319 of NC_087252.1, forward strand.
AAGTGTAAAATTTTACAGGATTTTTTCTAAGTGTAAACTTTTTTTTGATACTCACTGTAGAACTGATTGACAAAGAGGCCCTGCAACGATAAAAAGAACATATACATATTCTACAATGGACATATAAATAAGATACAATCATACGATGAAATTAACATTAGGAAATGTATGCATGTAAAGTAAAAAAAAAACATTTTATAACAAAAAGTGGGATGTAAAATAAAGCTTGAACAGCGGAAAGAATTTACACTTAGTTTTGAATACTTGAAGGGATGTTGAATTTCTAAGATTAGGGGAAAACTTATTCCAGAGGATTTGATATTGAAAGGACTTTTTCATGATTTCAGTTTTGGGTTTGGGAATAAGTAGAGGAGACTTTAGGACGTATCTGGTTAGTATCAGGGGAGAACGAAATGATATAAGATTCAAAGGATATAATCATGACGATTGACGAATGCCTACCTAACCTAAAAAATCTAAACAGGGACTAGCATATATACCCTGGTTTATTTTTTAATACACCACCCCTTTTGGCGAATCATTTACTGCTAGTTTACAATAAAAAATAATGATAATGGACGAAAATTTAAAAAAGGTTTAGATTCCGATAGCCCCGAATGTACAGGGTATGCCTCTACATGTATTTTTTCCCCGTAGGGGATTGGTAAGGGTGTTGAACATTTTGTTATTTTTCATTTGTCTGCGAAGAAATATGTATTTTGAAAAAAGTCATACTGGAATATCTGTCCTAAATAATTATCTTCCTAGTCTTCGTGTTGAAAAAAAAAATCACAAATTGAAGTAAATGGGTTCGTCTTCCTTACATTATTACATTAAGTATAGGCCTACTGTTATTTTGAAGCGGTCTCGATATCATTACCCCCCCCCCCCACCCCCTTTCGACACACATCGCCCGAGGCCGGAATTGTGTGTCTACACCCATGGAGGCTTCACGTCCCATAGTCACGTAATAGGAGGCATACCTTTACCAGATGTATAGGCCAATATTTTATATACATTGTTCAATTGCAACATGCGCGCAGTGAATTAGCTCTAACTATTGTTCGCTATTTCACTTTCAGTGGTCAAGCCGGCCTAAGTTAGCCTCTTGTCGAGGCCCTGGCGGCTGCTTCCCGAGCGAAGCGAGGGATTCCCTAATTCGCGAAGCGAATTAGGCCTGGCGTGAGCCAGGGCCTCTTGACATCTGAACTGAATTATATATTCATGAGGAACGTCTTCCTAATGAATATACATGAGTCATGATATTACTGGTCACCTAGTAAACCAATGAAATGTCAGAGCTGTTTCGTTTTGGGTTCGGAATACTATATAGTATAGTAGTCCATTATTCTGCAGGGGATTCATTTAATTGCGGGACACTAAAGGGGATATAACCTGCAAAATGCTACAAGTAGTGGTACTACTACTACTCACTACTACTACTACTACTGGCCGTAACAGACCCATCACCGCCCCGAAACTTCCTGGGAGATACTGCTCAGCCGCTGGTCAGACTCGAGTCAACTCCCAGCAACTCCACCCCAGCTTCCCTCACTGCACTGCACAGCGGAGATCGATAACCGACGCCCCGGTTCGACCGGTGGAATCGCATGAAAGATAACATTTTTTTCCATATCCTGTGGGTAGATTTACAAAATCATCTCGTCCTTTCAGTGCAGAGTTAATTTTATCGACTTGCAAATCCTTAAATCGGTCAATATTCAGCATTTTAGAGTCATATTCAGCGCTCTTTGATATTTCGTCGTCACTTTTCGCCAAGAATCCAAGGGTCGCCATTCAAGATGAGCTCATGAATATTCAATATGACGTCATAGCAGCCCGCACTCTCATTGGATGATTTTCACCGACCAGTTTTTGGTCGGTGAATTGGTAAAAACAATAAAAAACAAAAGAAAGTCGGTGAAATTCGGGTCAGATGTCCAGAGGCCCTGTCTCGCGCCGCTCTGCTTCGCTCTCTCCCTTGCTTTGCCATGTTCGCTCGGAAAGCAGCCGACAGGGCCTCGACAAGAGGCTAGCCTAAGTCCACTCGGGGGTATGCACAAAGCAGTTTTCGGACTGAAGCCGGCTTGATGCCGGTGTCATAGGCAATTTGGACCGGGCAGGTGATCGGGGCCGGATGTACTAATCGACGGCTCTTTTACCCGCCGATTAGTTCCGAATTTTGTTGTGTGATGCTATTGTCATAGTCCATTTGTTCCGACCAGGCGATTTGTTCTGATACGCTGTTCATGCACCATTATCACCCCTACAGCAATAATGTGATATTCCAGTCGTCCTTTTCAACCAATTGGCTCCTCCATGTAAACCACACCCACAGAACAGATACAGTTGCCGATTTGAGAATCTCAAGTTAGTTAGGGAGTCGTATTTTTTTGCACTCTTCCAATTAATGAAACATCCGCGGACAGCTGCTGTGTGGAGCCATGAAGCCCTATTCAAGTAGAAATCAAAATGAATGTATCAATACAAGAAAACTAAGTCCAACAATAAGGCTGCCAAAAACACAGGGAACTCTCAGTGACACATCATTGAGACACACTACGCGCAATTTTTTTTTTTTTTTTGGGGGGGGGGTGGGGGCACGGGACCCGGGTAGTCGAAAAAGGAGGAAATATATGAAAATTAAAGGGAGAGAAAAAAACGTATGAAGAAGAGATCGCAAAACAATGGGGAAAAGTATATGAGAAAGGAAAAAAGGAAGAGGGAACAAGGGGGGAAGGAAAATGAAGGGGAAAAAGAGGGGGAGATGAAATAATAATATTAATAAAAGAGCGTGCATGGGCGCGCCCGCGATTTGAACTTTGACCTAGCTAGGAGCAGAAATGATGCTCGACCTTTGGGGTGCTAATTTGATGTTTGACCGGGAGCGCATTCATGTGTCACATGGGGGAGGGGGTGGGCAAATTGAACTTAAACTTAGGGGGCATCAACTTGACCCGTTATGAGGGGGCACCAAACTGACCTTAAGCTCGAGGGAGGGGGTGCTTTGGCGCGGATCCAGGGGGGTGGGCACACCCGGCTCATGCCTCCCACCCTTTTGAGAGCCACAAAAAGTGGTCGAAAGTACCGTATATGTGCAAGTGCTAAGCCTCTTTTTAATTTTTGCCTGTCAATTTTTTCTGGACAAAAGTGCCCCCCTGGAAATTCCTGGATCCGCACCTGGCTGGCATTTAATAACACACATGTAGGCCCTATATATATATTTTATTTAGAAGTGAATGAATGACTCAAACTTGGTCGTATAGCTTCTCATTGGCGGCTGAAGCCAAAAGAATTAGGGGGGGGTCTATACCTGGAATTTATGGTTGGACATAGGAAACAAAATTGACAAGCAAAACAAAAAAAAGGTGAACAAACAAAATTTTAGGGGGACCATAACGATTTTAAACAAATTTAGGGCGGTCCGCCTGAATTTAGGGGGGACGCAGGCTTTCAGCCTCTCCAAAGCGGACTTAGTCCGAGCCAGGATAAACACAAGGCAGGGGGTGAACACACAAATCGAGCCACTTTCGACGCCAGCTTCAGTATTACCACCCTATTTTTTTTAGGATTCTGTCTAGAGCTGGCGGCAGGAAGCAAGAGAACCTTTAATCAACGATTGCCAACACAACCTTCATTCCTTGCCTGATAAACTAAACACAAATATTATACTTAGATATACCGGCCGACACACATATTATGCAAACAATATGTTAACAAGATAAAAATTAAATCGACAGAGGATTGCCACTTCTGTATAAACAAGTACATCCATAGAAATGGCGGTTAGAATAATACACCTCACTTTGTGGATCATATCTGCATTTGTTCTCCACTTCTTTTCAGGTATGTAGTGATTTCTTTAGTTTTAGTATTCATACTATGAGCTTTGGGATGTCTGGTACAATGCTACGTATAAATCTGTAGTTTGGTTGGATTACCTTGTCAGGCTTACACCTACCCTTACCGATATAGCTTCAGGATGACTTATCAACATGTATCAAGGTGTATGTATTTAATTTTGCTTTTGGTTTTTTATTCGCCTTATATACCCTCGATTTGTTTTATTTAGTCCAAACTATTCAACAGATGGAGGAATAAGCTCATGGAATAGTGTGATTTGAAGAGCACACCATGTTAGCGTGTAGTAGCACAGTACACTGTTTTTCTTTATCCTGTGCCTTTAAAATGGAAGTTCACCCTGAAAATAGTTTGTTGTAAAAATATCAGAAAAAAAAATTGGTGAAGATTTGAGAAAAACAAATGAAAGATTAATAAAGTTATTAGAATTTAGAGTTTTTGATTTGTGACTTCATATACGAGCAGCTGTCCCATATTTCATGTGATCTAAAATGCATAAATTTCAATTCTCCGTAGATCATGATCACAATTTTTTTTCTTTCGGGCACGATAAGAATTAATTTGTTGATATAAGTAAATGTGCATTAAAAACCATTTTCATGTTTGAGAAGAGAGAATTTCATTGATTTTGTTTTTCTACAAGATATATGGGGAAGCTCCTCGCAAATGACGTCACAAATGAAAATACAAAATTCTAATAATTTTGGTAATCTTTGATAGACATTCTTTAAACCTTCACCAATATATTTTATTATTTTTGTCTGTCTTTCTACATTAAAATTTATTTGATATTTTCCTTTATTAATTGTTACCCGAAGCTTTGGTATAGTATAGATATATGAACTGCCATAAGAGGCACGGTTGTTTCCACAAGCTCAAATAGTCCAGGATAGAAGGGGTCGAACCTTGTTTTTTTTATATATACAATGTTTTTTTATGGTTTCTTGTCAATTCGAGGGTGCTGATTCCGAATCTGAATGATGCCACTCGTGTAACCTTGAGCATTTTCTGCAAATTGGCAAAATCCAATATGGCCGCCAAAATATTCAAATTACCCATGAAAATCATAAAATTGTCCACACATTGGCTTTAAAGTACATACAATTGTGCTGCCGGAGTGAAATAATATCTGAAAAAATGATTTTTGTCAAAATATTTATTTTCTTGATATCAAAATGGCCGCCATCATAGACCCCTGTACAATATGAATGGGGAAAATTAATTTTTACAAAATTGAGCACTGAAATGCAAGTAATTATGATCTATGAGTGAAGCAATGTCTGTAAACATGATTGCTAACGATATATATCATTTGTTATGTCAGTTATGTGATAAATCATGTATATATTCAAAATGGTCTTCAAAAGCCCTAACACTATTATGAACAATGTGAATGGTGACACAAAAAAATCACAAGAGTGAGCACTAGAATGCATTTTGTTGAGATAAACGAGTGGAATACTGACTAAAAACATTATTGTTAACGAAATTTATTATTTAACATGCCATGTATGTGATAAACCCTGTATTTTGATATTTAATATGACCGCCAAAGGCCCTAAAATTATGATCTACGATGTGAGAGAGGACAAAAACAATCACAAGGTGAGCACTAAAACGTATTTTTTTGTGGTAAATTAGTGGAATACTGTCTTCAAATATAATTTGCAACGAAATATATTATTCGGGTTTCATATTTGTGTTAAATATTGTATTTTGACTTTCAAAATGGCCGCCAAAAGACATTAACTGTATTATGTACAATCGATCTGGGAAACCAATTTTCACATGAGTCAGCACCATAACATGCATATAATTGTGATTTAAGAGTAAAATATTGTCTGAAAACATAATTCCTAACAAGATATATCATTCATTCTGCCAGGTAGGTGATAAATAATGTATTTTGAAAGTCAAAATGGCCGCTACAGGCCCTAACGGTAGGCCTATTATGTACTTTGTGAATGGGAACATATAATTTTAACAGAATTTGGCTTTGCTTGACTAAATGGTGTTGCATGTATGAGTGAAATATCGTCTGAAAATATGATTTTGTAACCAAATAGATCATTTCTTATGTTATTTAGGTGATAAATGCTATATTTAAATTTCAAAATGGCTGCAATATGTTTCTTTGTAGAAATTATATTTCCCCATTCAAATTTTACATATTAAGATAAGGCACTATGGCGGCCATTTTTCATTTTTAAAAGGCTGCATTCATCACCTTTATGACACAAGTTATGATATATTTCGTTAGAAATCATTGGGTTTAGACAATACTTAACACTTACATCAAAATTAAGCCATTTTCATAGTAAAAATTTTGTCAAAATTATCTGTCCCCAGTAACAATGTACTTTGGGCTATGGCAGCAATTTTGAATTTCAAAGTAAGGCCTTTCTTACCTTCTCAACCATTATATGATGTATTTAGTCAGAAATCATGTTCAAGACCAAATTTTACCTATACATCACATAGTTACGTGCGTTTTTGGTTCTCATTCTGGTGATGATTAGTTTCCCTATACGCATGTTACAGAATTTGTAGGGGCTTGTGCGGCCGTTTTGAAAGTCAAAATACAGTATTTATCACCTATGGGAGAGGAAATGTTATATTTCATTAAAAAAATCACGTTTTCAAACAATATTTTCCTTATACAACATAATTATATGGAGTTCATAGTCAGGCAAATTCTAATTCTTTCAAAAGTATTTGTCCCCATTTACATTGTAGATAATACTGTAAGGGCCCATAGGGGCCATTTTGAATTTTACAATACAGCATTTATCTCATGCATGAAAAATGAAATGATATGTTTCGCCAGAAATCATGTGTTTAGACAATATTTCACTCGTATAGATTACAATTACATTCATTTTATTGTTTTTACTCTTGTGAAAATTAGTTTCTTAATTCGCTTTGTTCATAATACAGATAGGGCCTATGGCAGCCATTTTGAATGTCAACATGCAGCATAATTACCGAAATTGCAAGGGAAATGATATGTTTCGTTAGAAATCCTTGTTGTCAGACAGTGTTACACCAATATTTCGCAGTTATTGGCATTTTAAAGTCAAACAAATTCAAAGGTTGTGAAAATTATTTGTCCCCTTTTATATATTGTACACAGTATAAGGGGTATATGACAGCCATTTTGAATATCATAATACAGCATTTATCACATTAGAAAGTATACAAATGACATAGTTTTGTTAATAGTCATGTTTTCAGACAGTAGTCCACTCGTAGGTCACAATCACATGCAATAATAGTGCTCTTGTTTGAAAAAAATATTTTCCCCATTCATATTCTACATAATAAAGAATACAGGGGTTATGGCGGCCATTTTCAATATATATCAAATAAATATTTTGTCAAATATCGCTTTTCCAATTGGTATTTCACTTCTGCACAACAACTACATGCATTTTATAGCTAATGTGTTGGCAATTTTATGATTTTCATGGGTAATTTGCATATTATGGCGGCCATATTGGATTTTGCCAATTTGCGGAAAATGCTCAAGGTAACAAGAGTGGCATCATTCAGATTCGGAATCAGCACCCTCGAATTGACAAGAAACCATCAAAAAACATTGTATATCTAAAAAAACAAGGTTCGACCCCTTGTCTATGGGGCCTATCCTGGACTAAAAGGGACTGTTGCGCAACTAAACCTTTTACCATTAATACAGGGGTCAAACGATAGAGCGAAATGAAATAAAACACATAATACTAAAACAAATTAGTGGCTTATAACAGTATAAACGTCTTCTGTGTCACTAAGGGATATATGGTGAGGTTCCTGATGACACTGTCTACACCGAGTTACACGAAGATGTTAGAATAGGAGAGAGTGTAGTCCTGACATGCCGGTTTCGAGGTTCACCATTGGCTGTCTATTGGAAGAAAGGTGATGACCCAAGAAGGGCACCAAACCTTATATCATGGATACCTACTGATAACGTCACTGGTAAATGTGAAGGTCAAAGGCCATGTGAGATCATGGAGATGAATGAGAATCGTTCCTTGGTCATTAAAGAGGTCAGTATGGCCGAACAAGGTCGATATATCTGCAGAGTTTCCAACTACAAGGGGTACTTAATACACAACTTCACAGACATCAGACTGTTTTGTAAGTACTTTGATTTCCAAGCTGATCGCTGATCATGTCCTCTGCGTTTTACTGTGTAGTAATAGATTAAAAAGTTTTATAAGTGCTTATAAATATAAGCGTAAACAGCCCCGTATTCAGAACCCTTCATTAGACCTCCACCAAGGACTAAACCTGAGGGGGGGGGGGGTATTCAGGGCTGGAAATCAAATGATTCGACCACATATAGTTGAATAACAAAAATGGGTTAAGAAGGTTAGGATATTTTGAACTCAAGCTGTGTTATTTGGATGAAACAGCCCTATGCATTTTTTATTTAAATAATTTTCACTCAAATGGTGTCATGTAGCAATATGAAAAAAGGATTGACTATACTAATTTAACATGTAAAATAACCATTGCGGCAATTTATTGTTGCATGGGAGATATTTCATATACACGTGTATGAAAATATGAAGTAATCAAGATTTAATGCAATAACATAGTAAAAGTTTAGAGGGGACACGGCATCATGGGCCTTTCTATTGCATATGAAGATATGAAATGAAATAAATAAATTCAATCCAATTCATATCCATGACAACGTGAATAAAACGGTTTTAACAAAAGATTACTAACCTTTAAAATTCAATGACTCTGCTATTAATTTCCATCAGATTTATTTTATATATGTATAGCTGAGCAATGAATAATACATTACAATCTCTTATATTGTAGCTCCTCCTATGGAACCCTACCCAATCATCAACCAGTGTCAGAGAAAGGAAAGTTCTATGAATTCTACTTCTCCTCCAAAGGGTTGCAGGATTGCAACCGACACGATTGTAAACATCACATGCTCAGTCTTCGGATTCTACCCATATATCAACCTCTTCTTCCTTCATGGGTTTTCAAAGGTAACCAACTTTAAGAGTATTGAGTGGGAAAATGAAGACGGTTCAAAGAATAAGACCATATTAATTGAAGCTAGAGTCAGTGACCTGCCATATGTATGCATTGCGTCAGATATACCTGGTTCAAAAGAGGAGAGAGCTGGTGAGATATTCATAGATCCAGTCCCTTCAGATGAGACAACCGCCGCCAATCCCGAGAAGGGTGATGAGAAAATTGGCACCAATCCCGCGAAGATTGGTAAGCATTAACTAATCAATATGGAAATGCATTATCATGTCTTATTCAATACAAAAACGTATGGTTTTTCTTCGAATCTCCAGGCACGTGCGTAACAAGTTGAGACAACATTATGACATCGTCAGAAACTATGCTCTCACAATCTCTAAAATGTTGATTGAATTCTGACTGCCTGTTCCAGCTATTAGCAAACATGACCATTATAGAGTTCGAATTTATTGAACATGTGAATGAAATAAAATGCAAATCATTGGCAAGTTTAATTGGCCGTTATATCACATTCATTGCACTGATTCTTACAAAAAATAAAGACCTGATGTTTAACTTATAATCTAGAACTCCTCGTGATTTTACCATTTTGAACGAGTATGACTGTGAATTCAAGTTTTTGAAGCATGATATTTAGATATACCGTACTAAATAAGGGCTAGTTATAAATATTATTATGTCCGAAACCTTTTTCCCATAGTGGTACCAATCCTACTGATACTTGCAGTCGCCACGATAGGCATGGTACTCTTGTGGCGGAGATCAAGGAAACGGCAGGCCAGACGTAACATTGGTATGCACTGTCATTTATTCTGCAAATTGCTGTAATCTCGGTTTATTACCACAATCTTTTAGTAGTCACGACTGTCATACGGATGGGAGGAGGGGATTCTGGCTTCCAAAATGCTCCATAACTTGGGGGGGGGGGGTAAGAAGGAAAGAAATGAAAGGAAATGGGTGAAATATGATTTGATCTGTTGAATATTATGTTAAAATATATCACAAGATTCGATTCCCATGTAAAAGAGGCAAATATTTCGCTTGCTGTTTTCACTCGACGTCTTAGAAAAATTTCTAACATTCAAGGTGTTGTGCCCAATGAAAATAATTGTCTCATGCCACCGGTAATCACTACATCATTGTGACATATTGGCTTGATACTGACGGGCTAGACTTTCCAAATAATACCAAAACATGAAAATGAATTTCATTATCTGAAAGTAATTCCATTCATCCATTATAATTTCACGACCACCGAATAATTTGTAGCAGTCAGAATAAATCAATTTGCAATTTTCTTCACTGTAGGTAAAAGTGATGTCGAGGAGTCAGAGCTATTGGTGCAAATAATGAAAGTACAAGGTTAGTGTAGCACGAAAACACATTCGCTATTTGAAGGAACCTCTTTTAATCACGATTCCACATCTCCATTATCTAAATAGATGGCACCACGCCGACACACTTGTTGTAAAGCACACATCGTAGTCCAAGAATTGTATAATTTCAAGAGGATATAACTTTAAATCGAAAAAAGTGTATCAAATTCACCACAATATTGCTCAAAGGTGACACATCTAACATGGCTTCCAAAAACGTAAAAAAAATACTTCTTTATCAAGTGTTCCGTAATGTACTGCGATACAAGAAACGAAAATGCACGTATTATCTTAATTGATGGGGGAAAAACGGTATTTAAAAACAAGCGCAGTGTAAATCATAACAAGTTTACAAGGTAGTAGTACATCATGTCTTTATTAAAGATCAAGCATAACAAAAACCAGGCCCGGCAACCTATCAGGTTGGCCGGCAGGTTAAATTTACATTATTACATGATACATAAATCAGAGTACATTATACATTACAATCATAATACATTATTATTACTGTTTGATACAGTAACATAACGATTATAACATTAACTATCTAAAATACAATACAAATAAATTCAAACAACGATGAATGCATTCACATGGTATACAGTAAGATAGAGAGATAGTGAGAGATAGAGAAAAATAGAGGGGAAAAGAAGTAACAGAGGGGAAGAGTGAGAGAAAGAAACAAAAAAGGCATTATATAGACGGGATCGAGGGAGAGAGAGGGGGAGAAGGGGAGGGAGTGGAAGAAATAGAAGAAAAAGCGGTAAAGGGAAAGAGAAGAGAGATCGGAATAATATATCATTTACTGATCAGTACAGTATACAACATTGTCATGAAATGGCAAAAATATGTGGATGTAGATCCAAACGGTCGTAACAATAAAGATTCAAACACGTGGCACTGGGGAGGTAGCATAAAGGGAGATCGGGAGGGGGAGAGAGATAGAGAGGGAGGGAAAGAGAGTGATACCCCTTTCATAAACTCAATAATACCCCTTTCATAAACCCAATAAAACACAATTATGCGGCTAATAGCAGCATAATTTGGTCGTAAAATCAGAGGAGGACAAGAGTTATCCGCATTATTCTGATGCTGCTATTATCCGCATAATAGCGGCATCGGGACAAGATTTTGAGTTTATGAACGTATTTCCAAATAATGCGGATAATTGCCATGGTGCGGTCACAAGGTCACCCTTTTCCAACACAACCGCATTGGAGGGGGCGTGTCCAGTTGTCATGACGATTATCCGCCTTTTTCAGGACGGGCACTCGTAAAAAATAATTTATGGAGTTTGTGAACGCAATTTTTATTGAATTATCCGCATTACTCTTAGGCGGCTAATTGGAGGATATGTTTTATTGGGTTTATGAAAGGGGTATAAAACACAATTATGCGGCTAATAGCAGCATAATTTGGTCGTAAAATAAGAGGAGGACAAGAGTTATCCGCATTATTCTGATGCTGCTATTATCCGCATAATAGCGGCATCGGGACAAGATTTTGAGTTTATGAACGTATTTCCAAATAATGCGGATAATTGCCATGGTGCGGTCACAAGGTCACCCTTTTCCAACACAACCGCATTGGAGGGGGCGTGTCCAGTTGTCATGACGATTATCCGCCTTTTTCAGGACGGGCGCTCGTAAAAATAATTTATGGAGTTTGTGAACGCAATTTTTATTGAATTATCCGCATTACTCTTAGGCGGCTAATTGGAGGATATGTTTTATTGGGTTTATGAAAGGGGTATGAGACTGAGTTTGGGTAGAAGTAAGGGGGGGGGGGGTAGAAAATGGAACAATACCACCGTAACTTGTATACGAACATGATGGTATGTTGGATTGAATAACAGATTTAAATATGCGTTTATATAATCAGATTGGCAAATTAAGAAACAGTAGATATATATTTAACTTTAAGTTATATAAAAATATATTATACTTTCATGTATTGGTCAATCTGCCATGTTGGCTCACGCCTGCCTTGAAATATTACGTAAGAATAAAAAAAAAACAGTCTTGTCTAATTGGTCCCTAAAATCTGGATATCTTTCTGAGTGGGTACTGAGATTGAGTATTTATTTTGGGGGGTTATTATACCACGTGAACCAATTTCAATGCATATGAGATTGCTCTTCTAACCTGTTGCCGTGATGTCGTGTACGAGTCCTGCGTAACTGTCTTCTTTACGTTGATGTGCGTTTTCAATATTTGTTTCGAATGGTACAGTAAGTTCGATGATGGTGATGGTTTTATTATTGTTGTCAAAGTAGCAAATATCAGGTTTTTGTTGGGTTGGTATTATGTGTGGTGGTACGGTGCCCCCGTTGATACTTTCCCCTTCGATGTCTGCATAAACTCTGTTGGTATTGCTTGTGGTGGGTTTTATGTTTTTAGTACGATGTGTATTATGTTGTTATGGCGCCA